>NC_091824.1:32630000-33230000 GCF_038994185.2 Dermacentor albipictus
GACGTCCAATGCTGTAACCGTGAGGCCACGACCACACGTGTGCTTCTTTCGCGCCAAAGACGCTCTTTGAAAAACCTGGCTTGTCTGTGACATGCCAGCTTCTCGCGTCCTTAATTACCTCGAGCAAGCTAGTGCTTTGAGACATTGCACTGTCTTCAATGTCGGCTCTTATTAATGCGAAAACATCACATGTCACATGAGGCTAATGAGCCCGCGTTGTTGTCCGCAACGAGTGGTAACAAACGTCATCATCAGCATTTTGTAAGTTAGAACATGAAGGAATAAGGTGGCTTAACGTAAAGTGAATAAAGGTAAACTAAAGGGAATGAGGGTGAAATAAGTTCACTTAAGTGGCTTAAGGTGAATTAAAGTGGAATCCTGTTGTTACAAATTAAGGCACGGTTGATTAAGGTTTGTACAATTTAGAGCAAGATGGACTAAGATAGAATAAAGTGGATTAAGGTGGATTAAGGCAAATTAGGGTGGTTCGAATTGGAGCAAGGCATCTTACTACCTTTAAACAGGAACAAACACTTACAGTGACTGCGAGCAAGAGAATGAAATAAAAGGTATACGCCGTCTGAGTTCTTTATTACAGCCTCCTACATATTAGGGTTATGCGATTTTTTCCTTATATAGTATTGACATTTTAGCTGCAACGCGTGGAAAGCTTGGCGTAATGTGTATAATGACAACTATGGAACAGTTTGAAGCTTCTGGCTCCATTGAGATTGCGAGCCCTTTATTCACAGTCTGCACGTTGCATTGTTAAGGCGAAAGCTCCAAGTCTCTGTTTCGATGTTGATTTGTGAAGTAGAGAAAATATGACGTAACCCAAGGAAGACCAGAAGCGAACGAAAGCTTGTTTACCCGTGTATAAGGTTTGATGATTGATTAAAAAAAGTAATAATTGAATAGAGATTGGACTAAGGTAGATTAGGATGAATTAAGGTTGATTAAGGGGGATTAGAATGGATTACGATCGATTAAAGTTGATTAAAGTCTATTGAAGAGGAATAAGGTTGGTCAAAGTGAAATAATATGGATGAAGAAAGATTAGGGTGGATTAAGGAAGACCCCAGTGGATTAATGAGTATTAAGGAGGATTAGGTTGGAGTACTATCAAAGAAAGTGGATCAAGGAGGCTTAAGGGGTATTAGGGTGGATAAGTTGGATTAGGGTGGATTAAGATGGAATTAGGCAGATTAAAGTGAATTACAGAACGCTTTACAAAGCTTTCGCATTCGTGTCTCTTAGGCGATAGCTCAGTCAGTTGAAATCAGCTCAAGTCAGTTTAAACACCTCGGTGTCATCATGTCAACGAACCTGACATGGAATAAGCACTTAGAATACATCTCCAGCAACGCGAGCAAAACAATACGACTAATACGTAAAAAACTCTACACGGCTACGCCTGACACGAAGCTTCTGGTGCTAACATGCAACCGTTGCTGACACACTGGGAAATTTTATTATTCTGATGTAATACTGTACGTTACTGCTAAATAAACGTCGGGTTAGTTGATCCACGTGGACATGTGAAGGAGAACCTGAAGGACGCACCCTTCACCGTTCTAGTATTTTTTGGTGCATTTCACAGCGCGACAGGAAGGGCAGGCTTATCTGAAGGAAGAGCGGTGATTTTCATATGTGATACATTAGCTATTGGAGTGACGCGTTCAGTCGCACAACGTAGTAATATATATTTTAACACTAACACTGGCGAACATATGGCGATTTGGGAACAAGCGGCACACCAAGTGTGTGCGACTTGCTCCTCATCTGCTCTCTGGGAGCCGAGAGAGAGAGAGAGAGAGAGAACAACTCTAGTAAAAATGCCTGCAGAGTCGGTTAGGCTCCCTCCACGCAGGGAGGACAAGCTTTTACCGCGACGCGGCCACTACGTCAGTCTCGTGCATTGTGCTCCTCGAGGTTTTGCTTCGTCGCTACTTCCGCGGATCAGAGAGGGCCGCCGCCCCCTTCCTGGGGGTTTCGCGAGGTCGCTGCGTCTCTAGAGCTGCCGAGACCTGCTGGACGACCTTGAGTTGTGTCTCTTGGTCATAACTCCTCGGTGGAGCCTCTAGCTGCGGCGGGATCGTCGTCTTCTCGCTGGCTTCTCGTGGATTTATACTACAGTCCCAAAGGATGTGAGCCGCGGTGGCTCCCTCCTTAGCGCACAGTCTACACACGTCACTCGCGTACACGCTCGGACACACGTGCTTAGCTAGAACCGGGGTGAGCAGGGACCCCGTCTGTAATTGCCTGTATAGCACTGCCTCCTTCCGGGTAAGCCCCGGGTGAGGTGGTGGCATAGTCTGTCTGTTAAGTCTGTACCACTTCACTATTTCGTTGAAGGTGGTCATCTTGTCCTTGGCACTGCACCGTGACCAACACTCCGAGTCGGCCATGCTTGCAGCTGCGCGGTTGGTTAGTCCTCGCGCGGCCGAGTTGGCCGTCTCGTTGTGGTTCACGTTCCCGCGTTCCGACACGTCACTGCCCATGTGGGCCGGAAACCACTTGATCACCACAGCGCTTTTGCGTCCGATGTCTTCAGCCTTGCGCAGTATGCGCGCAGCCTCACTACATACCCTACCCTTGGCGTAGCTCTTCACTGCCGTTCTGGAGTCACACAACACTGTAGTGCATCCGGGGTCGGACAGGGCCAAGGCGATGGCCACCTCCTCCGCCCGGTGTGCCTCTCGAGTCCGAACGCTCGCCGCGGTCGTCGTTGCACCCGTCGATGCCCCGACAGCCACCACCGCGTATGCGTCGCTGCTCCCTCGATACTCCGCCGCGTCCACGTAGATGGCGCCGTCTTCTCTGGCGTGGAGGTCCACGAGAGCCCTGGCCCTCGCCAACCTCCGCTCCTTGTTGTGCTCGGGGTTCACGTTCCTCGGGATCGGGCAGACCCTGAGCTTTCTGATGACGCTATCCGGTATAGGTACGTCTTTCTGCTGCTCGCCTTCCCTCGGCTCGAGGCCAAGGTCCCGCAGTATCTTTCTTCCGGTTCTCGTTTCAGAGAGACGCTCGTGTCTAGGAGCCGACATGGCGAAAAGAAATAGACGCTGCAGGGCCATCCCCTAGGGAAGAAGCCGCGCTGCTGCTGAGCGGTGTGGAAGGAAGAAGCATTGAGGCCGAATCTGTAGCAATACGCACTCTACGACGGCGATATGTAGGTTGGAAGGAGTTTGCGGGGCTCTGTGTTCTCATCAATTCCTTGTCTAAATGAGCCAGTTTAAGACAGTCAATGGATACGGTGCCTTCGAGCCAGATGATCATCCCCGTACTGTGTTTGGGCGCTCGGTTGAATACGCAAAAGTGGCCGTCGTACGATGGTTGTAGCGGAGCATGGACTACGTCTCGGTATGTGAATACGTGTGTGCAGTCGCTGAGGTGCGGGCTGGCAAACGTGTTCTGACGATTGGGGCGAACAGGGGGCCAAACAATGGCGACCATAATAGCTCGTAGTCGGCTTGCGTAGTAGGTGATTTCAGAGGGCACAACACTATAGATGCCTTTTATTTGGTGGAGAACAAAATGCGCATTTACGTAAACGATGACGTATCCCTATATACGATAGGATAAATAAGTACGATGCGCTTTTACCGTATCCGTGTGCACGCGGCTGGTGGCACAGTGGCTATGACCACCCACTGGGGAGCACTAGGTTGTGGGCTCGATTCCCGACCACGACAGCCGCGTGCAAGGACGCCCGAGTCCTGAGACTAAGCTGCGCGTCAAATAAGCTGCGGTCACAGACATGGTCAAGTAACAAGCTCAAAAATGAACTACACATTAAAAAGCTGTCCTACTCAAAGACATGCCCAAATCTATGTATACGCATAGCCTTTCTGTAGGCTGGATGTACATCAATATGGCGTCCTCAATGACTTCACTGGAAACTCCCCCTATGACGTCTGTTTTGTCTGACCAGTTTTGATCATCGCGGCACCCTGTTGTGCAGATTCCGTCATCATACCTTCACTATCCCACAGGTCACAAATCGATCACAAATAGCGAAATGTTTTTGTAGAAAAAAAAAAGAAACGAAAAGCTAACGTTACAAGTTCCAATGTGTGCTACACATTAAAAAAAGGCTGTCCTTGTCGCAGACATGGCCGAATCTACGTATACGCATAGCCTTTCCCTAGCCTTTCCCTGTATTTACAGTCGCGGACAGAATATTATGGACCATGAAATCTAAGAAAAAGCTGAATATCTCCGCAACCTCATAACGCAATCTTGCATTTGCATTTTGGACCTCGACTAGAATATGCTAACAACATTGTCGTGGGCAGTTTTACTTGTTACTGCAACAGGCTGCTCGGGAATTGAACGTTTTCGGAGATCCCGTGGTCCGTTTTATTCTGTCCGCGACTGTACATTGTTCCACACTTATGGGAAAACTCGGAGCGCATTGCATCGGTGATATGGCGAGTGCTGTAGTCGGGCGGCGGAAGCAGTTCGCGCAGACGCAGACGCTCTAGGGGCGGAGTTATTATCTGCGTCGTCTGCTATGGCGGCACGCGATAACCGCTTTGTCAGGAAGAGTACTACTGTCGGGGGCAGTGCGCGTATTTTATTGTAATTGCAGGAACTGAGTCGATATTTCTTACTGTGCGTTGTGCGATGCCAAACTCTGAGCTTTCATTGGTCACCTTGGGGTTCTGCAAATTTCTTTTCACGGCGTGCTTCTTTCGTTCTTTCGAATGGCCGGGGTACTTAGTGCGTGCACGTATATTTACCGTAATACGCAGCGACAAGAAAAGGAAAGCGAACTGTGCGTGCGACGTGCTCGGTTTTTATTTGACGCGAAAGGAAAATAAAGCGCTCAATATAATCACTATACCAGTCGAACACGATGAGACAAACGGATACGAAATAAAAGAAATTAAGTGTTTCTTCTCGACAACAGTTCATCACTAAAGACGGGCCCTGCCAGCCGGCGGGGATATGCATGCGTCACGCTCCGAACATCACTGAATATCTCGTCATGTCCCCAGTGGCAGCGATGACAGTGCTTATTCTGGAGGACAGTGAGCTGCAAATTGAGTCGGCAAGTGATGTGTTCATTCGCAGCACGTCCCACTCGGTGACGATGGTGGACTTTGTAGTGATTTGGCGCTCTTTAAACTCTGGAAGATGAAAAAGTCAATGACCTTGAAAAGCCAATGCAGTGTCATCTCCTTTCTTCGCTCATTGGTGATCAAAGAATGTTGCGGCTCTCTACAGATATAGGAAGGTTTACAGGACTCAAGATTGATCTGAATGAAGCTGGTGCTAGTCCGTCTTAATTCACTCCAACTGTGCTAAATGGTTAGCCTTGTTCACATGGTCCGTGTACCGGAGAAAGAACGACTGCCGATTATTCATGTTACACGCATCGACTGCTGAAAAAGTGCGGTGCTCTACTTTTGCAAGAGAAATCTACCTATTTCTAAAGCGGCACACGTGCAATATTTGCAGTATGGCAATAATGCGCTCTCTCTCTCAACCTCTGTAGCAGGCTATGTGCGTTCGAGCGTAGTTAGCTGTGCTGCTTTGCGCTGAAGATACATGTTTTCACGTTTTAATTGTGTATGGAGTCGTTACCGTAGGAAGCTCCTTGTTTCTGAGCATTTGTAATAGTGCTTCCTTAACCCAAAAAATACGCATTACATGAACGAACGTAGCATCTCAATTGTAAAGCTTTGAAGCCTCCAGTATTGCTTACCTTCTGTCTGCCATTCTGCGTATTGCTGGTATGTCCACCATCTCCTGCAAATACGCTGTACAGCCAAAGGACATCACGCACACTTAAGGGCGAAATTCCAAATATCAAAAGAGGATTGCAAGGCTTCGAAGACAGCAGGTGAAGGTCCCCAACACAAAGTGCTTAAGTGCAGCTGTTTAATGACGGACACACTGGCTTACACATTCGAGATGAGCACGCTGGTTGCAGCCATATTATTTTGACAGGCAACCATTCACATAATTTTGCTACCCTAATTCCCCCTCCTCCACAGAAGTACATGAAAAAAACGTCATGTTCTTTTTACCTTTTAAAACAATCCCATTTTGAGCAAATTAATTGCTGGAGTGTATGTGCAGCTTTTTTTTTCTTTATGTGGATAGTTGCAAAACGGCTTCTGTGTGTTTTGCTTGTGCAAAGTTATTGCCATCACGCCATTAATTTCCGACTATTCTCCATTATACGGGTGTCACACGACCACTTTGGATCGCGATCAAGTCCGATTCGGATCGAGATTCTCGACTGGTATTCGCTCCATCGCGCCGCTTGCGCAAAAGGACGAATCGAGACCGAGAAATTCAAATCAGATTGGGCTTGATCACGTTTAAAAGTGCGCCGTGTGACACCCGTCTAACTTGCATTTCGCTGTTTTTTCCCGTGTTCCTGTACCGGCCTCTTACAATCTTGCTGCAATAAATTGTTGTCCGCTATTTTTGTGTTCTTGACTGTGCAGCAAGTTGATTGATATTTAAGGAACATGGCACAGTTATTTACCATACACCTTTTGGCGTTAGTCACTAGACGTACAATATCATAAGCGATAAAGTTCTACTTCCACAACAGTTGGCATGATTGTTGCGCTAAGTTACAGCTTTGAGAGGTCTGAGAGGTGATTTGTGGCACTATGTTGCCACTATGCGTTGTAGGGTGGCGCGCCCTTTACTGCCGAGCTTACGCGGGCTCCAACCGATACTTCTCGCCCGAATTCCTCAAGGACCAGTTCGTAACCCCGTGCAGCGTCCGCGGTTACCTCTGGTCACAGGAGGCCCAGTGTCTCAAACGATGGCATCAGCGTCTTTCACTAGAAGTGAAAGACGCTGAAGTGAAAGTAAGGCGAATAAAGTGAATTAAAGTTGGTTTAGGTGGATAAAGCTGGATTAAGGTTGGTAAAAATTAGGCCAAGGACCATTAAGGTTGATTAAGTTTGATACAAATTTGAGCAAAGTGGATTAGGATGAAATAAAGCGGCATAAGGCGGATTAGCATTTGTACAGATAAGAGCAAGGTGGATTAAGGTGGATTTAAGTAGAAATTCGAAAGATGCGTAGCAACCAATGACGTCACGTATCATGGACGTAACCACTTAAGAAGGGAGGTCATATTGACTTCACATTCAGATGACGTACGGATATTTAAGTGACTGTTTTTCTTTTCTCGACCAGTGCATTAACGTAGTAAAGCTAAGGCGTTGCGCCGGTGAGGCCCAGGTTGTAGGTTAAATCCAGGCAATGGTGGTCGCATTTAGATGGCGGCAAAATTCGAAAATGCTCGTGCACTTAGCTTTAGGTGCACGGTAAAGAAGCCCAAGAGGTCAACATTAATTCGGAGTCTCGTACTGCGCCGTGCAGATCTATATTCAGGTCGTGGTTTGCGTTCTTAGAGACCCAGGATTTAATTTCTACTCTGATGTTTCTCGACAGACAGATGTTCACAAATCGGGTGAGGTTCCCTTACGAGGCGGTTGCACTACTGCACGACTCCCCCCTCCTCCCTCGTAGTATACAATGGGGGAGGGGGGCGCTAGGGGCCGTCATCTACAGAACGCACAAGACCCTATCGCAGATCCACACTTGAGTTACTGCACAGCAAAGATCCCAATATCAGAGAGGTTTAGAATTGCGTTTGGTATGTAAGATGTGAACATGACACGTGACACGATGCGGCATGTGACACAGCCACTGCCGCGCAGCGGGAACTCGCGGTTACTCGAGTTATTGAATTTAGAAGAGTACAATTTTGCACCCCTTGGTGATGAACGTTTGACGACTACGATGAAGCTCAATAGACCGCAACAAAGGAATGCGAGTCATCGACTGTGGGGTCACGAGGCACCCTTTCGTTCGCTGCTTTTCCCTATTTTTTAAAGCAGTGTCTTCGTCATTGCGGTCGCCGTATTCACGGTTGAAAAGCGGTGGAAATCATCAGTGCCGGTTGAGAAGTGAGAAATGGGCGGCGAGCTAGACTCCCAGTGTCTTCACCTACGTTTACTGTCTTCTTCTCCTGATTTAAATCCGAAATCAAGAATGGGGCTGAAAGATGGAATAGCACGGAGTGTTATAAATATTATAAGCAGGAATAACGTGGCCAGCCTTTCTGAGGCACCTTATCCCTGTTTATAACCTTTATATCTCCTGATTTAAGCATTTCATCTCTCTGGCCGGCTCCTTTTAATTGCAGGTTGCACAGTCAAAGAATCTCGCCGAAGCGACTGTTCCGACAAGGGTCCTCGCCTCCGTCAGCGCAGCGACTGCGTCCCTTAGCAGCGCTATAATGTAAGCGTAGCTCACTCGACTACAACACTCTCATTGGGGGAGGAGGAGAATATGCTGGTGCGCAGAGTGACTTAACGAAAATGAATCTCGAAACGGAGGGCGAGGCCGAGAACAAAGAAAAAGTACATCTGAAGTAAGGAATGAAGAAAATAGGTTCAAATAAACCAACGTGCAGCATAAATAAACGTTTAGAACTTCTAATTAACAATCCTTGAACGCAAGTATTTAGAATGACAGCGTTCAAAACACTATAATAAAAGGCATATGCTCTCAACTAAGGTATTCATCACAGTTTCCTATACATATGAGTTTTACGAAGTTCTTATTGTTATGTAAATGACTTCTTAGGTGCAACGCCTGGAATACTAGGAGGAATGTGTAAAATGACAGCTATGGAACAATTCGAAACATTCGGCTCCATTGAAGTCTGGGCGCTGTGTTTCGCTGTCGGCGAGTACGTTTAATCATTTTTGAACACCGAACCCCGGTTGCTATCCAAGAAAGGGTTTTGTCAGTTAGTAGAGCTGGTCTTCTACAGTGGTTGAAAGTGCGGCGCCGTGCTGCGTGGTTTATGCGTACGTTGAACCATTTTTGTGGACCCAACCCCTATTGCTATCCAAAAACTGATTTTGCAAGTTACGAGAGCTGGTCTGCGAAGTAATTCTTTCTATGCAGTCGGTGCCTTATGCCTACGTTGAATAAATCTTGAGCACCCAACCTCGGTTGCTAACCAAGAACGGGTTTTGTAAACTATCAGAGCTGGTCTTTGACAGTACGTTGCACTATGGGATACGTGCGGTGCTCCCATTTCCGCTAAGCTTACGCGTTAGCCAAGTAGTGCTTCGAGCGCCACTTCCTGCAGGACCATTTCGTAACCCCGTGCATCCTCTGCGACCCCTTCTAGTCTCCAGCGCAGCAGCGTCTCAAACGACGGCATCGGCGACGTTGGCTAAAGGAGCAGCGCTTCAATAACAGCGTCTCCAAACCCTAGCAAGAGAATAATGCGAACGCGCTTATCTTACAGCGGCTATCACCGCACACTGTGAGGATGTTACTGCTGTGTTAAGCGGGAGACACGTGGTGCAGTATTGCGTGCGATGCGTAGCACGGCGTGACAGAGCCCGACTTCCTGGACTGTACGACTATTTGGTGACACGTGGCACGAACGGACGTTAGCTCGGCACCGCTAATACTATAAGTGTGCGACAACACGCCTGTAATACGATGGTTGTGACATCTCGACAACGGCGCGCATGCACATGACGGGTTACCCTGCACACAAGGAGTTATCAAAGTGACGTTTCTGTATCTCGCATCTCGCACAAAGTTTGACGCGGAACGAACGGAGAGACATGCGGCAGCACTGAGAAGCAGAGACGCACCTGGCCTTCGAGCTATTAACTAATTGGCTATTAAGGCTCCTGCTCTGCGGCGCAGCTTCCCTTGAATCTCACATGCTACGTTATGTTTTCACGAGAAGGCGGGGTTCGCAATGCTCACTCTCGTTTCGGCAGATTTTCTTGAGATGCTTACGGCTAGTGAAGTGTGCGACTTCGGAAGAAAAAAGAACACGTCAACGCGTGTTATATTCCCACGAACGCTACAAACGCAGCCTATTGTTAGCACCCTTAATTAACGTTTTCTGACGAGTCATTGCTCCCCGTCTGCTGCGCTCTACGGATTCCTTTTCCTTCGCTTTCTCGCTGGATTATACAAGCTGGCTCACTCCAGCTCACTGAATCTCTGCGGGACGGCTGGCCCCTTAAGCGAAGCCGTTTGCTGCGTTCCAGTTAGGGTTTTAAGCTAAGTTAGACCTCCTCTTGGCATCGTCTTGTGCGCGGCACTCTGCGCTCTGCACACTGTGTCCCGTAAGGTTGGTTCACAGTGGTACAAAAAAAGGGGCGTTTTGGGGAATATCCTTCATGTCCGGCACGTAACTTTAATCGACCATCAAGCTTCATTCGGTCTCTCACCTTCGTTTCCATACCCGTAGTATTTTTTTCCGCACCATCTTCCCATTCGTGGTAACCACCGCTTCACTCATTCATAATTAGTCGGTCATTCAGACAATCGGTCGATCTCTATTGAATCTATGCATCAATCCACTCATAAGACAATAAGTTGTCCGTTCCGGTCGTTGTACTATAAAGGGATGGATGAACGGGCGATTAACTTTTGTCTTCTCCAGTGTCTACATGATTATACCCCGTTTTGTTGTCTTCGTGTCTTCAGTGGACAACGGATGCTATGTCAGTGATCAAGTCCAGAGACGTTTAAAAAAAAACCTAAGTGGTGACAATCTCTGCACAATGACCGTCTGCCATGCTCTTCCTTCAGCGAAGCGCAAACTGCCATTTTCTTACAGAAGGGAGTGGCGATATTGGTGTTGGTGTTGCACATTTGACTTCAGTGAAGCTCAATAGACAGGACAAAGGAAAGGTAAAGCATGGACAGTGGAGTCATGACCCGCCTCTTCCAAAAGTTCCTGCTTGGCGCTTTCTTTTAAAGACTGTGCGTCAAATGGCGGTTCGACAGCTCATAAGCGATGGAACTCGTCACTGTGAATGGAGATGTGACAAAGTAGCGGGCCACCATAGAGGTCCAAGATCTTCAGCCACGTGTACACTTTTCGTCTCCTCATTTAAGTGTTTCATCGCTCTGGACTACTTTTTGTGATTGCCAGCTGGACTACAAGGATGTCACCGAAGCCAACGTTTTGACATGGGCGCTAATGATCGTGAGCGCAGCAACTGCGTCCCTGAGCAACGCGTTTACGTAAGCGTCGCTCCCTCACCCTCAGTGGGGGAGGAGGAGTAGAACATGCCAGTGCACAGAGTGAAGTAAGGTAAATGATAAATTCCAAAAGATGTGGGGGCCAAGGCCGTAAAGAAAAACATATGAAGTCAGGAACGAAGTAATTACTCATAAAAAAAGCAACGTTATACCCAAGTAAAGACTTACCACATATCTGTTAAATCATTTAAACACATACAAACACTTATGTTGACTGCGTTTCAGGTATCTAATAAAAGGCATGCGCACCCTACGAAGTTCTTTACCGCGTTTTCCTAAATATACAGGTTGCGGAACACCTTACTAACATGTAAATGAAATTTTTGGTGTAATCCTTGGAAAACTAGGCGGAATGCGTATGATGACACCTATGGGGCTGTTTGAATCGTCTGGCTCCATTGAGAATGATAGGGCACCGATGGTTCTTGCAATGGATTCGCTGATTTATTCGTGATGAACGAACCCTGTTCGCTATCCAAAAAAGCGTTTCTTGTGCTTTGAGAGGAGATTTGTGGCGTTGTGTTGCACTATGCGTCGTGGGTGGCGCGTATGCGGGAGCCTACCGTTACTCGGAGCACCACTTCCTCAAGGCCCAGGTCGTAGCCACACAAGAATTCATTTGTTAGATCCAATTTTTGCAAGATCTGAAAAAATTCAAAGGCAGTTTTTTTTTCCCCCGCGGCACATTCCCGACTGCTTCCAGTTACTTTTGTGCTCCAATATGAAAAAGAGCGTCTCAATAAAGAAGTAAGTGGAACCACCGTGTAGCATTACGTGCAGTTCGAGCACACATATCTCCAGACCGGAGCCATTTAGGAAATTCATTACAGGTGGACATGCCTTGTAAATTCGCCGGCTAAAATTCGTAAATTGCCTTATGTGCCGCAAAATAACTTAATAAAAAGTTAACTTGTGTCTTTTTGTAAATAGCTGAATATGTGTTTTGATTTCTTGTGCAAGTAATGTACTCATCTAATATTAACGCACCTCCAACACTAGATTTTCGTTATCTGCAACAAGGAATTTTTTAAAATTCTGTATAACTTAAAAGTTTGACCTCTTCTAGGATGTCTCCAACTAACGTTAGCCAAGCTATTAAACGAAAAAAAATTAAGGACGCATGGTGCAGGATATAATCTTAGGACTTACGTGGTTCGGGATTCAGATCTCTGATGACCTAGCAGCCTATGGTGTATAATTGTGTTAGGCACCGTCTTTATTAAATCAGTTTTTTTTTCCTTCAACAGCTTGGCTAACGTTAGCCGGTACGCACGGTGTATCTCGAGACGCTGTTGACTTTCATCGTGTATTATCCACTTATCCTATAGATGTTGGTGAAAACGACCTTCAGGAATGTCGACAGTTGGGTCAGTTAGTGACAAGTCACTGTGTCAGCGGTTGTCCTGTGTGGTCTTCCGGCATATTTGTGTCGTGTTTTTGTTTTGCGCTTCATGCGTCAAGACGAAAACGACACTGTCGAATGTGCAGAGCCACAGCAATACCATTGCAAGACTGAGTTTCATGTTTTTTTATTGGCATGTGTCACTTCTGATGCTGTCTGTCCACATTTATATAGGCTCTTTTCACATAACAGTTACACTGCAACACGTTCCCTAGTTCAACCAGAAAAAAACATTTAATATTATGAGGAGAAAAACGCCACGCTCTTGGCGATATATATGCCGAAAGATTGAACTCTGGAGGTTTGTTATGTATATTGAAAAAGTTTGATGTGCAGTTACACGTGGACAAGCCGAGAAATAACAAGGTCGAGTGCAAATTCACAACTGGAATTTATTCCAAACGAATGCTCAAATAGTGTGCATTTCAACCAACTGGGAGAGCAGATAGTTATCTGCTCTTCTAAGTTCCTTATGTAGTTCAAAGATGTTTACTAAGTATCCACTTTCTGCCTCCTTTTGCGCGTTATACAAATATTCTGGTTAGTTTTAAAAGTCTCCTTGGTAAACTACGTGGGGCACGCTGTTTACATTTAGTTGAAATGTTTATCTATGTTTTAGATGTTATCTATGTTTTAAATGTTTTATCTATGTGGCTTCATTGCAGCCTTTGTGAAATGTTACTTATTCAAGCATTCTAAGGTGCTATATTGCCGTTATTCCAAATGTCTCTCAGACTCCTGAAAAACATCATGAGGCAACAACTTCAATTTCCTTGCAAATATGAATAATTTTTCATGTGGAATGCAGGAAATGATGGAAAGGCTGCACAGAGCTTGTGTGCTACGTTAAAGGCGTGTTGACCAAACGCAGCTGTCTGAAGAAAAAAAAACAGAAAAATAAAGCACTTCAAGAAATCTTAAGCAAGCATTCGATAGTGTGCCGCTGTTCTTATCAGCTGTGTTCCCATATTTTCAATAGAACTGTGCATTTCATAAACTTTTTCTTGAGAAGATAGGGGTGCAGCAGAAGTGGCATGTGCTGCGAATTTCTGACGTTGCAACCTTACTGGAAACGTTAGGAATTAGGCGCACTTAAGGCGTGACACGTACGTATATTTCGTTCGACTGATGTCTTCAATTAGTTAACTGAGACATCTTCTTTATGTTTGGTGGAAGTAAGGACGAGGCAATGGTTCATGTGTGGGCAAATGTTCTGTGTGGACAAAGAGTGTGTCTAACGAACGGGGCAGAATTTAACCTCTAGCCCTGGCAGAACTAGAAATGCCACCAATTGCAGAACCCTGTTTTTTTTTCCTATTTTCATACGTCATAAGAAGCTGGTACTTGATCTCTGCGAGGTCCTCGGGGAACTAATTAGGGTACCTCGGTTATTTTTAGCGACAATAAGGGGCACGTTAAGAGTAAAGCGTAGGCTAAGTTAAAGTAAGGGGTCAAAAACGGCATTTGCAGTAAATTACGCATTGAAGCGATCTGAGCTTTATGAATGCATTTTGCCAACAAAGCTGAACTTGTGTCGCTGCTCTGGGAGAACTGGGAACAAAACCGAGATCAAACCTAGTAAAATGTTGATTGATGCTTGGTTAATGCTCTGAGGGAGTAAAATGCTCTTTCGTAATTTACTGGCTTTCAAAAATTCTTAACATTCAGTGCTCAAAAACGTTGCCTGCGGGCAAAGCTTGAAACAGAACCAGCATACCCGAGTGCAAAAATGTTAAATTAGGTTATCGGTTTATCGGCCACCCACCTGCGGTTCTTTAACGTGGATCTGAATCTATGTACACGGGTGTTTTTTTGCATTTCGCCCCTTTGGATATGTCGTCGCTGCGGGCGGGGTTTGATCCCACGACCTCGTGCTTAGCAGTGCAGCACCAAAACAACTAAGCGACCACGGTGAGTCATGCGCCAGTGTGAATACGGGAATCTAAATTTTAAACAAATCTAAAAGTAAAAAAAAGAACATATTATGCGACTATGAAGGAGTGAGAATGATAAATAAAATAACCAACAGATACCTCAAATAAACACTCACACCTTATAACTTAGCACCTTTGAACACAAGCACTTACAGCCACTGCGTTCAAGATAACCAAATAAAAGACATACGCTGCCTACGAAGTTCTTTTTCATTCTCTGGTTAACCTCCCTGTCTTTCCTTTGCCTTTCTCTCTCACCCTCTCTCTCTCTCTTGGCTGCACGCTGGGAAATTCATCAAGACAGCAGCTGAAACCAAATTTTCTTCACGAATGCATTAGTTTCTGCGAATGTATTTTCTTTGTGAATGCCATGGTTTTCGTTATTATGCATCCCCTGTTTGGGCAGTGAGGATCGTTTTTCCTCCATCGCCCCGAAAAGCTGTAGCAGACGACCAACGGAGTCCGCCATACACGCTGGCATTGCGGAGAAGGCTGGCGCTGGGCAGTTCCCGCCATAACAGATTTAATGCTGCTATTGTTGCATCATGCCCAGTTGTCCGAGATCGCGAAATATTATTTGTAAATGCAAACTTACCACGCTATATCTAACGGGAGGCGTCTGATTCTAAAGTGCTACAATCAGCCGCGCCCAACGATGATGTGCCATGCGGCATGCTATACGCCCGAGTTCAAGTTCACTTCGTCTTCGCAATCGGCCATGCTGCAAGTTTCTGGTCCGCTTGGAACCACGCAACTTGTCGAGGGAGCGCGGTCGCCATTGGTTAGCCACGCATAGCAAAATAGGCCTGTCTTCCAGACGACACTGACTGTCTCGCCCTGGTCGCGGGTCTCGCCGAGAGAGAGAGAGAGAGAAAGGCAAAGGAAAGACAGGGAGGCTAACCAGAGATTATCTCCGGTTGGCTACCCTGTACTGGGGGAGGGTCATTATCACGTCGCAGATGGGCTCCGGCCATAGATGCTGTACAACGAACACCTGCTGTGTTCAGTTGTCGCGCGCGTTTTTTTTTTTTCAGCGTTGCCGCTTACTGATCAAGTCTCGCCGATGAGCTCGAATACGTTCAGATCGAAGAAATACGAATTGCTGCTGATTCGTCCTTGACCGAAGGTGAAACAAGGGTCGTCTGCTTTGAAACCGATGGTCTCTTGCACGCCTCCTTCTTGCGCGTATCGCATGGTCTCTTGCGCTGGCATCGTGCAGTGGTCTCAGATGGTTGTTCACATCAACGACAATCGGGCGCTTGTCAGTACTAGGGGTGGCATAGTAGACCACAGCGCAAGAAGAGAGGGAAACGCCTGAGGTAGCAAATATCATAGCTGGGACCAATCGCGACTTCGAACGTACGAAAGTGGCAACTCTAGCACTTAAAGATGTGAAGTTGTTAACATTAGCCTAATCCTAAATGTCCTCAGGATCCGTCAGTGCGGGATCCCCGTGACACATGATGTGACCTGAAGCCATCCTCAAACAATATGTTCTCTTCGCAATAGGCCACTGTGAGATCAAGTGACCGTACGGGTTGTACCCCAGCGGGAAAGTGAGAGTTAAATATACAGAGCCGCACACAACCCAAAATATTTATTTCTCATAGCAAAATTTCTCACTTGGATGATACAGTATGGTGTGAAAGTTTTGCTTTATCAGAGAATTTTACCCGGCTGGCTGTTCTGTTCTCTGCCTCGTCGTCTTCTCTTGCTGCGCAAGCATAGGCATCGCAGAGGTGGATAGGTAGACACACACACACGCGCACACACACACGCACGCGCGCAAGCACGGACGCAAATGCATACATACATACATTTGTACATACATACATACATACATACATACATACATACATACATACATACATACATACATACATACATACATACATACATACATACATACATACATACATACATACATACATACACGCACATACACGCACACATACATACATACATGTTCAAAACACCGGAAGGAGGCAAGAAATCCTGATCGCAATTAAAAGCCCGCCGATTCGTTAGCAGCCAATCCCAATTTTACACATTCATTGCGCGCGAAGTATAGAAGAAATTATATGCGGACGTGCTTGGTGCATGAAACGCGTTATTATCATCTACAAACGGCAGATTCAGCGGACCCCCATTTTGAACATCTTGAACGCTCGAGAAAACGCACAGCTTATTTTCCGTCAAAGAAATGAGGAATTGTTCACAAGATTACGTACATATGCATGACTACAATTAAGGTTTCACGTTGGTAACTAGTTTAGTTAACACTCGGTTCTTGTCCCGGTGATTTTTTCTTATGCGAAGCATATTACGAGAGCTCAACCCAGCTCCTCAGGCGCGGCGGTGTCGCCTTGAATACCACGTGACACCATGACGTCACGACAGAGGAGAAACGGGGCTCCACAACTCGCACCGTCGCTCGCGGCGTCGCTCAACTCTCGCAAGATGGGCTGGATGGGAATCGAACCAGGGTCTCCGGAGTGTGAGACGGAGACGCTACCACTGAGCCACGAGTACGATGCTTCAAAGCGGTACAAAAGCGCCTCTAGTGAATGCGGTGTTGCCTTAGAAACGAGCTGTTTCTAGGGCTAAGGCGTGCGTCGCTTGCTGAGGCGCACATTTCGTTGCCGCGCCGAACGCTGCGTTGCTCGACGCTCACCGCGTCCAATACGGGGCGTCCAAGGCGAAGCAGAGTAACGCATGAGTTGTTTCTTCGTCTAGCCGAACCAAATATAGCCAAGCAACAGCAGTTCACCAAGCTAAACAGTGGTTCAACAACTAAAATAAAGGCTAGTATGCTTCGCATCCTGGGCTTAACCTTACCTAAGCCACAGCCATTTTTTTGGGATGTAGCAGTGTATATAGTGCACATGACTCGAACGTTTGTGAACTATGTAGACAGCTCCTGTTCACACAAATGTTCAAGTCTGCGCGCTGTGTGTTATGTACGGATAGTTGGGCCAAGAAAAAAAAACACTAAACCAGCCACACATCAATGAACCGTCCGTTGCATTGTCTGTTGTCTTCATGTGATTAGCTGAATGCGAAAAACTGTTCCTAATTTGCTGTATTTTTTGGTATCGGTGCACTTCTGTCTCTCACGGCTCAGTCTAAACTGCTTAATTGCTTCACTCAGTGCGGCGTAGCAAGCAACAAATACCCTGCTCCTGCCACCGTAGCCGCTTTTCTTCTCGCAAGTATTCCTTTCTTTCTCGCTCTCTTTCCCTTGGTACCCAAACAGTGAATGATTTGAATAATAAATAATTATCAAATTATAATTAAATATTATATTATCTATTAATATTAACCAATTCACTAATAAGTATTCAATATTTAATCAGCTTATCCGTGTAAATCCCGTTATGGTAAACCAACACAGAGAATAACGATCGTAGGGGTGAGCGCTCAAGCATTTCAACCGCACCGAGATATAACCACATCCTTTGAGTAGCCAATCGAACATTTAGTGTAGCTAACCTCTGATGCCTATCACCTCTTATTTTGCGTGCTCCTCCTCATTTCATGCATGCACGCTGAGAGCGGATGGAATGATTATGCGGCGAACGAATATCGAATCAAATTAATAGCTGTACATAGAAAGCGAGGCAAGCTTTGTACGAAAAGAGAAGGGACTCTGAGGTCACGACCCGTCTTTCGAAAAATTTCGCTCCTTGGCCCTTTTTTGAATATTGTCTTCCTCAGAAAGTAACGGCGCATAATAGACGTCCAGAGTCTTCATCCAAATTTACTGCCCTCTTCTCCTCATTGAAGTCTTTCATCGCTCTGGAGCAGCTTGCACGAACATTAATTAACGAAAATAATAACGACTTTAACAACAACTTCTTGTGTGGTCTAGGCGTTCAAGAAGAATGCGAACGGGTTCTTAAATTTGTTATTATTTTCGCTATTAAACGTTCCTGCCCGCCGCCCTGGTCTACTTCTTGTCATTGCCAGTAGTACATTCAAATGATGTCGCCGAAGACAACGTTTTGACATTGGTAAGATTCGTCAACGCATCAAGGGCGTCCCTTTGCGACGCGTTTGTGTACACTCAGATTTCTCTCTCCCACCCTCAATGGGGTGGAGGAAGGGCTGAATATGCCGGTACGCAGAGTGAGTGAAGGCAAAGGAATCTGAAAGAAATTGCGAGGGGCGAGGCTGAAGAGGAAATAAGAAAACTTACACTGACTGCGTTCAAGGTAATCCAATAACAGGTGCGTGCCACCTAAAGTTTATTATCACTGCTTCCTACATATCCAGGTTGCATGACTCGCTCTTAATATATTTACGATATATTAGTTGAGACACCTGGAAACCTAGTCGGAATGTGTATAATGACAGCTACGGAGGTATGATATGGCAGCTATGGAGCACCTGGATCCATTGAGAGTGCTGAACCGGCTTTGAGATTGGTATACATCATATACCAAATCCGGTATCCTGCTTGCAACGAATATGTTAACTATATTTTTGAAGAGCCAACCTTGGTTGCTATCGAAGAAAGCCTTCTGAATGCTTTGAAAGGTGATTTGGGAACTGTGTTGCACTATGCTTTGTGGGTGTCGCTCCCTTTATGGGCGAGCTTACGCGGGAGCCAACCGATACATGTGGCCCCAATTCCTCAAGGACCAGTTCGGAACCCCGTGCTACGTCCACGGCCGCCTCTCGTCACCAGAGGCCCAGCGTCTCCAACGAAGGCATCAGCGTCTTTCACTATAAGCGCAGCGCCTCAAAGACAGCGTCGGATAACGCTAGCCGTCACGTGACAAGAATGCGAAGACGCTGTCCTTACCATCGGTAACATCGCACGGTGGTTCCGCACCACTGTGCGGCTTTTTCCGCTTTGTTAAGCGACAAACACGAGGTGCGAATTTGCGTGCAATCCCTCGTGCAGCGTGCCAAGTTCTGGCGTGCTGCATAGGATGATTTAGGACACATGACACGAATAAGCGCTTTAAATCTAGGCCAGAACTTAGCACCTCTAACCATTCAACAAATTCTTATAATGTGATCATTCTGATATGTAGACAAATGTGCACACGCCGCATGTGACGGTTGACTTTGCACACTCGCAGTTATCAAAGGGACGTTTCTACACCTCGTATCTCTTACAAACTTGCGATTTGTTGCTGGCATTCGCGTATGCCCAATACTGTAAATAATAATGTAATCGCATACGTAACATACGTAAAACATAGGATATTTATTACCAAAACCTCATGTATTCACCTACTTCGAACATTGCCTACTCATCAACCGTTACCTAATTTCTTCGTCACCGCAAGCGGTTTGAGACGCGCCGTTATTCTTCACTGTCTTCAATATGGGCTAATAATAATGCCAACCCACTGTATGTCCCACAGGCAGCTGAGCCCGCATTGTCCGAAACTAATCGTAACGAAAATCCGCATGAGCGTCATGTAAGTTAGAACAAGTCAGAGTAAGGTGGCTTAAATTGGAGTAGGAAGAATGAAGGTGAATAAGGTGAATTTAAGTTGGCGTAAGTGTATTAAGAAGGATTAAAGTTGGTAAAAATTAGACCAATGTCGATTATGGTCGAATAAGTTCGATAAAATTTAGAGGAATCTGGATTAAATCAAATGAAGCTGGTTAAAGTGGACTAGCGTTAGTACAAATTAGAGCAAGGGTGATTAACGTGAAATAAGGTAGAAATTCGAAGGACGCGTAACAATCAATCACGTCACGCATCGTAGACGTAACCACCTCATTAGAGAAGTCATATTGCTTTCACGTTCAAATCACGTAAGGATACTTCCGTTACAAAAATGACTTTAGACTGTCTATAGAAAGTCTATAGACTTTTCATAGACGACCTTTCCTTTCTATAGATTTGGACTTTTGTTGATACAAAGTATATAGACTGTCTATAGACGAAAGTCGATTAAGTTTCTATTTCTTTTTGTCTATTCGCAGTCTATAGACGGTCTATAGAAAAAAGTTGATAAGGTGTTTGTTTCCTTTTTGTCTACTTCCTCTCTATGGACTACCTATAGACGAATGTAGATACAGTCTCTATCTATTTTTGTCCATACTTTGTTTATAGACTTTCTATAGACGAAAGTCGATAAGGTTTCTATTTCTTTTTGTCTACTCGCTGTCTATAGACGGTCTATAGAAAAAAGTCGATAAGGTGTTTGTTTCCTTTTGTCTATTTCCCCTCTATGGACTACTTTTAGACGAAAGTCGATACAGTTTCTATCCATTTTGTCCATACTTTGTCTATAGACTTTCTATAGACGAAAGTCGATAGGGTTTCTATTTCTTTTTGTCTACTCGCAGTCTATAGACGGTCTATAGAAAAAAGTCGATAAGGTGTTTGTTTCTTTTTTGCCTACTTCCCCTCTATGGACTACCTATAGACGAAAGCCGATACAGTTTCTATTTATTTTTCTCCCTACTTTGTCTATAGACTCTCTATATTATGGACAATAGTCGACAAGGTTGCTATTTCTTTTTCTCTGCTCCGGGTGTATTGAATGTCTATAGAAAAAAGTCGATAATATGTAATTCCGAGTTCCCATACCCCGCGCCCTCTGCGAACGCGATGATATGGCACTGGTTCATGCACGACGGCACCGCAACCCCGGCGCGGCGGGCAAACCGTGAGGACTGCTAGTCTGCGTTCGGTGCAGCTGCCCCGAACGAAAATCGCGGTGGAGCAGGCACCGTCCGAGTCACCAAGGTTTTCCAGGCACCCGAAGGCTCTAAACCTGGCTGCTTCCCGGACGTACACTTCGCGGAGACCAGGTGGTGAAGGTCAGATGGTGATGATGTGGCAAAGGTGGTGAATAAGTCGCGAAAGCCGGCAGACCAGGTGGTGAATTCACCACCTGGTCTGCCTCTGAGTTGTCGTGGTATTGCATGTATATAGATTAACAATAGACAAACATCGTTAGTCTGGGCCCAACCCGTGTACGCTGTAACCAAGCGCAGGTACCGGTGGATAATACGTAGCTGCGTTTGATATAAGCCACTGAAGTTGTATACTGCTGAGATTGCTGTAAAGCCTATTTGTAGACATTAGTATACACATAGTGTATACCTCCGCATTTGTTGACCACATGATATGATCTACGTAGTCGGTCTCGGCAATCCCTAGACAGTCTTCACAGTTGTCGCATCACTTTTGCGGCAGTAGAATCCAATTGTTATAATTGTAATTCACAGTTGTCGCATCACTTTTGCGGCAGTTGAATCCAATTGTTATAATGCGCCGATCCAATTGTTATAATAGATGTTATGAACGCCAGCTTCAGCTACAAGTGGATTCCAAACAGGCATCGAGCTAACAGCAAAGACACTCGTAATGTTTATAGCTGACAACGCGGACTTTGTGAATGTGCGATGAACCGATCTTGCACATGTGGTGTTCGCGTTGTGTGTCGTCCGATTCTCGGATACGTTTCACATTTTCTTCATACCTCGCCTGCGTCACTAACATCGGGCGGTTTTTTGTTGACTGATATCCTGCACTATAAACCCATCAAAGTTTCTCATTCACTTAAAATAGGTGCCAAATTATCAGAGCCCACCCAGTGTTTCGCCGGCGGTATGACTGGGCAGCCACGCATATGAGTACCTCAGTGCTGTACTGATTGCTTTGACCTATCATCGGAACAGAAAATTAGCACTAACATACGTGCGGGCATCACATTTGGTGGTACGCTGGAAGATATGCTACAAGTACGCTGTATTACTAATCGACGCTGGCAATAATGCGTCTGAAACGTTTGAAGGGCCCTGTAATGGCTTTTACAAACAGCGCATTCAAGTTAGCGTTCCAGTCTCATACTTGATGAAATGAGCGCTACGAAGACGCGGACGAAAGAACACATGTACGACAGACAAGCGCCTTGCCTGTCGTACATGTGTTCTTTCGTCCGCGTCTTCGTAGCGCTCATTTCATCAAGTATGCATAACCAACTCACCCACATCAAGCTTCTGCTGCAGTCTCATACGATAGCCCACAGCGTTTGTCATACAACCTGCCAGCGCATTTCCTTCGTCCACGAAAAAAGATGAATAATGGTGATAAAGATGAATAAGCCACCCGTTCCGGCGCGCATGGCGCGCAGAGAGAGAGCGAAAAAAAAATGAAGGAGGAAAAGGCGCTCACACTCCTCCGAGCGCGCACGCCCTCGCACGCGGAGCTCCTGCGCATGCTCGGAGATCTTGCGCATGCGCGGCGGTGCGCCATCTCAACGACTGCGCCAGGCACGTAAACGGTTGTACCGGTGTGCGGTGTCCGCCTGAACGTTGGTGTCTGTGTATGCGTGTCATCTTTGTGGCATCACACGTCAACTACACTGAACGGCAAGCTTTAGCAAAGATGTTTTGCGTCAATAGCTCATGATTATGTGAGCGAATTTCGTAGCGCGAAGCGGCTGCATGTAGCGCAGGCGACTCGGGTATAGTGTCGGTTTGTCGCTGACATGGTTTGATAACGCGCTCTTGTTCTCGCTTCTACTATACGGAATGTTTTACGGCGAGCGATCGCTCGGGCTTGTTGATTTTAGCATTATAGTTTAGGTGCGTAAAGCAGGAAGTACACCATGTTTTAACTTGATATTGAGCTACCACTAAGCGGATTGTGTATGTTGGGCAGCCAGTGTGGTAGATCTCATTTCGTGGCGCTTGATCCGGCCGCGATGAATGCTGCGCCGCATGTGTAGTGAAATTCTCCTGACACGCTTTACGTATATATCTCGAAATTGTGTTAGCATCAAGAATGTTCTGACAAACACGTATAGTTGAATAACTGCTAACGTACTCGGATGAAAGGCCGTGTTTGCGGGGCATGCATCAGCAGTGCGTGCACTGCCGTTTTCGCATTGTTTAAATTAGCAGTATTTTTAAGGTTTCTGGCTACCAATCTAAATAATTTTGGGAAGTTACCGCAAGCAAAACAGGAGACTTGAAGAAATGTCAAGTAAAAATCTCTAGATTCATCCAATCTATTTATATGCAACCACAAACGCTTTTGGAGCATGAAAGCTGCGATAAGCTCAGTCACTCGCAGCTTCGCAACTTAGCCGAAAAAATTGGAGCACAATAAATTAGTCGCTCCGGGAAGCACCTTTACAGGTTTCGAACTGAAGGCATTGCGTTTGACGGTAGTTGGAAGATTTGTTTTTTGTCTCTTTTTTAAACAGTTTAGCAGCAGAAGTTATCTTTCGAGCTATATGAAAAGCGTTAAGCGCCGTTCGATGCTTCGGCGTTATGCAGTTTACGTGCTCTTAATCTCTAGGCAGCTGCTGGCGCAGATTCGCATTGTGCCAGTCGTGCATGGTATGAAGCCCTTGTCGTGCGCAATAAGTGTTCCGGTTTTCATTACTGTTGCATGTAGTGCCGGCGTCTTGGACAGACTGCATACTATATGCGCTGTACAAAAAAAAAAGAGCCAGATTATCAATTTGGTGGTCTTTTCTTAGTAGATAACGCACAGATTATTCAAATAATTCAGTGGACATTGCATTTGTTCTACCCTTATTAACACACCTAAGAGATCGTAACATGTTTTAGTTGATAAGTAACCTGATCAGTACGCCCCCATTCATGTGCATTCTACTGAAAGTGTGGCAAATGTATTCATCTCGAAGTATGAGAAAAGAGACAATGCAGACTGTTCTAAGCGGAAATAAATTGCAAATGTTAACGTGATTGTTGAAAACTGCAGTCAGTATGCTGAGCATGTTCGATCGGCACGGGCACATTGCATTAACACCTGAAAAATGTGCACAGTCCAGCAGGGTATCTTTGTTTCAACAATTATTATTATAGGAATCGTTTGGGATTCTCGCATTTCTTTTATTTTTATAAGTACACTGTGTGCCACATGAACCTGTCTTGAAACGAAACGCACCGTTGCTAACACCGGCGACCATTATGGTTGTCTAACTGCTTATCTTACTGTAATAGAACGAAACATCATAATGGTACTGATTAATATTGCCACGTAGTCTTTAGTCAGAGGTAAACAAAGTTAACTAGAGGCATAAGTGATGAGAGCAAATTATATAGAAAACTACTATTGAACCGTAAAAATAACTCATTGTATAGTTTTCCCTCACATTGTTGCATTTGTTTTACGTGTGTCTCTGTGTCTTCCGTGCTGTACTCGTGTGGCCATCAATTACGAACTTGCCGAAGCCCTTGTCAGCTTTATTAAACAAGGGATTCAAGTCAGTTGCATCTAATACTGCATGTTAAGTGACTGACGTGTTATTCTTTTTATCTAAATGTTATGGACTGGCACTACTTGGCAAGCATTAAACCATAGTATTTTTTATTGCACTTAAGCTGCAGGCGTCATAGATTGCCAGAAAAATTTCATGAAAACAGCCAGGAAAGGCTTGGAAAAAGATCGGGAAACTTTAAATTGGCCACATAGGTATGCTGTCTTGTTACATGTCAAAGTTTCCAGAGAGTCTCTGTGTTAAATATATTTTTAAAACGTTTCACTTCATAAAAATTGAGGGAAACTGGTTCTATTTATTGAAAAAAAAAAGAAAGTCAAGCAGACTGACAAGGCATCTCTTACCCAATATGTTTTTTTTTTTTTGCGTTAACTAAACGTCCTGAACCTCGATAGCCTAGAAAAAATTTTCATCTTTCAAAGCACCTTAAATAATTTACTGTGATAGAATTCATACGAACTATACTATCAGTTCTGTTTCCTAGGAGGTGCATATCTGTCGTGCCATGACACAAAGTGCTCGTGGGGTATTTCGGGTGCTCATGTGGTATACCTAACTTGGAAACCTGTTAGCATGCCCACGAGGCCTCATTACCTGCAAGAAATTAAGGTACCATATCAATACAATCAACCCATCTGCCATCTGTTGAAGTTATGGCCAACGACCCATTCATTTAAAAGTATGAGAAATACATTTTAATGTGTACTAAGCAAAATAAATTACAATCTTAAGCATGATACTGGGAATATTCCAGTCATGTCTTCTGCAAATATCCCTCTGCACGGGCATACTTAACTACCAGCCAAAAAACTGTACAGACAGCCCAACTGGGTAACGTTTCCGCAATAAATATAGGGACCATTTGGGATAAGTACATTAATGCATCATATATGAACTTGTCATAAAAGGGAACATACTGTTGCTGACACGAGCAGCAGTTGTGACTGTTTAATTGTTCACCATACCATGCAATAGAACATTGCATACAGGTACTGATTTGTATTGACAAGCAGCCATTAGTGATAGTTAAACTGCATTAAGTATTGACTTAGATGGTTTGAGTAAATATATTAAGCTGCTTAATGAACATACAAAGAATACACATCTGTTATTTTTGCCTCATATTGCTGCATGTACTTATTTGCAGCATACACCTGCAGCACCTTTGGGACTAATGACACAAAGGTCAAGAGAGAGAGAGAAAACTTTTATTGTAAAGTTTTAGTGGAGCTTTCTTTCCCAGCGGTGTGGGCTAGCGTGGCGTCTGCTTAGCCGCGACGCTATCAGCCCATTCCGCCAACCGTATCTGGTCTTGCGGGTTGGACGTTTTCGTTTTTTTCTCCCACTCGTCATGTGAGGGAGCTCGCCTAAACAGTTCTCTCGGGGGAGGATTCTTTTGGCATCCCCACAAGATGTGATCTTGGTCCGCAAGGGGACAGCTACAATGTTTGCAGTTTGGTGGATATTCACCACCGGTCATTGCAGCTAGCCTTTTTGGACTAAGTACAGATCTAGTCTGTACTCTCCTGAGGTTAGTGGCCTGTATTCTTGTCAGTGTCTCGTGCGGGGATGGATATATTCGCCTGGATTCGCGGTAATAAACGGTCATTTCGGTGTAGGTGTGGATACCTTCATGTCGGTCAACCCCGACGGAGGAGCCCACCTCCCGGTTACTAGCTGCTCGGGCGGCTAGATGGGCGGCCTCATTGCCAGGGTTGCCCGCATGAGCGGGTACCCACACCAACTTCAATTGATTGAGGTTTTTGTTAATTATTCTGAGTGCTCGAGGGGAAATGAAACCTGAGGTGTAGTTACGAATCGCTGTTTTCGAGTCGGATATAATAATCTTGGTGCCCGGAATGGAGGTGCCCATGGCGATGGCGGCCTCTTCCGCCTCCACAATGGAAGATGTGTTTACCGTCGCACAGCTGATGGTGTGCCCGTCGCCATTAGTGACGGCTATAGTGTGTCGACCATCACTGGTGCGAGCAGCATCCACGTATATGGCGGGTTGGTTTTTGTAACATTGCCAGAGTGCCGCCGCCCTAGCTTTGCGTCTACCGCTGTTTTCAGTGCTCATGTTTTTCGGAAGCGGGGGGATAATGATCTTGGTCCGGATAGTGTTAGGTATTAGCTGTCGTTGCGGGATGTCTAAGGCTGGACGATACCCTAAGCTGTCGAGGATCCGCTGTCCCGCATGTGTGCCGGATAATCGAACTGTTTGAGCCCATTTGTGGGCCTCTATGATTTCCTCAACGTTATTATGCACCCCTAGACTCAAGAGTGCCTCTGTATTAGTCCATTTTGGTAGCCCAAGAGCCTGTTTGAATAACGTTCGGATTAGACCGTTAATCCGTTCCAAATCCCTCTTCCTGAGATGCAGGTAAGGGCAGACATACGCCACTCGGCTCAGAAAGAAAGCCTGGATTAACCTACAGGCATCTTTCTCCTTAACTCCGTGCCGTCGGTTGGAGACCCTCCTGAGAAGGTTCTGTAATTGCCCAGCTGTAGTTTGGAGTCGTGCTATGGCTTCTTGGTTGTGCGTGTTTTGCTGGATCCACAATCCTAACACTCTGATTTTAGGAACGGGTGGGACCGGTTGTCCAGCTACCTGCACCTGAATGTGTGCCGGCAAATTAGCAGCCGCATTTGCGGGATTTTTTTTCCGGACTATAAGCAATTCTGACTTTTTCGGCGAACAGCTCAGGCCATTGTTGCGAGCGTGTTTCTGCACTGCGTCAGCCGCTGCCTGCAGTGATTCTGAAATCTCTCCATCCGACCCAGTGCACGTCCAGATCGTTACGTCATCGGCGTAGATGGCGTGCCTGATATGAGGAATCTCTTTGAGCTGTCGGGATAAGCCACTCATGGTGGTATTAAAGAGGAAAGGAGAAAGTACTGCTCCCTGTGGTGTACCTCTAGTGCCGAGCTCTATGGTTTTGCTTTCAATATTGCCTATGTTTACGGTGGCAGTACGTCCCTTGAGGAATGTGGTAATATAGGTATATGTTCTCTTACCTACGTTCATGTTGGATACGTTTTCTAGAATGGCTCGATGTGAGACATTGTCAAACGCTTTGTGTATGTCTAATGCTAACACTGTTCGAGTTGCGCGTATAGGCGCTGGGTTAAGGATATCATTTTGTACTTGCCACAGTATATCTTGGGTGCACAGTTTAGGACGAAAGCCGATCATTGTCTCTGGGAAGAGGTTGTTGGTTTCGGCATAGTCAACCAGTCTATTGAGAACCACATGCTCCATAGCCTTACCAAGACAAGAGGTAAGGGA
Organism: Dermacentor albipictus; assembly: GCF_038994185.2. NCBI lineage: Eukaryota > Metazoa > Arthropoda > Arachnida > Ixodida > Ixodidae > Dermacentor > Dermacentor albipictus. The sequence continues at coordinate 32,657,934 of NC_091824.1, forward strand.
TATGGGTCTGAGGTTCTCTAGACTGAGTGACTTGCCCGGTTTAGGAATGAAAAGGCCAGCCTGGCGACCATACTTGCCAAGGAGTAGTGTAAATATTTAATCTGTTTCCATAATAGCATAGGACAGGAATTTAAGGAATTCATGTATCATATCGAGCAATAAAAACGGTTAATGCATTGCCGGTGCATTTGTTTTATTTTTTGCACTGCACGATTCAGCACTATATAAATTCTTTCTATTTATGCAACATATATGAAAGTACAGCTGGTTCAGGAGCTTTATTAATCTACTAACGGTAATGCATAAGTGCAGATGAAAAGGAACAGGTGCACATGCATATTATCTGCATTCCATGTATTTCCATGCATTTCATATCTATAAAATGAAATGAAATACATTCAAAACGTTTTGCTACCGCATGTAATGAAAAATGTAAACTAACTTGTAGATAGCCGCTATGGAGTTATGACCTTATACACTCTTTGCAGACTTGTCTAAAAAATGTCTGTGTCTATAGAGTGTCTATAAATTAATGAAAATGCATGTTTGTTGACAAGTGTATGCAGAATGTCATAGAAAAAAGTGTATTGGATTATAAAGTTCTGTTTTTGTAGACTGAAGTCTATAGAATGTCTATAGTATATCTATATACATTTGTCTGTAGACATTCCATAGACTTCAGTCTACAAACGTAGAACTGTAAGCCTATGCACTTGCCCATAGACATTATGTAGACAACTGTCTACAAACATGAATTTTAATTAATCCATAGACACTCTATAGACTGAGACTTTTTATAGACCAGTCCATAAAAAGTGTATGGCCATAAGTCCATAGACGGTCTATAGACAGTCTATAGACTCAGACTTCTTTAGACTAGTCTATAAAAAGTGTATGGCCATAAGTCTACAGACAGTCTACAGACAATCTATACACTCAGACTTTTTATAGACTAGTCTATAAAATGTGTATGGCCATAAGTCTATGGACTGTCTATAGACAGTGTATAGACAGTCTATAGACTCAGACTTTTTATAGACTAGTCTATAAAAAGTGTGCGGCCATAAGTCTATAGACTGTCTACAGACTAGTCTAAAGAAATGTCTATAGACAGTCTATAAACTCAGACTTTATAGACCAGTCTATAAAAAGTGTATGGCCATAAATCTATAGACTGTCTATAGACCAGTCTAAAGAAATGTCTATAGACAGTCTATAGACTTCATAGACAAATGTCTATGGACTGTCTATGGACTTTCTATAAAAATTTTTGTAAGGGTTAAGCGACTGTCAGTTTTTTTCTCGCCCAGCGCCTTAGCGTAGTATACCTAAGGCGTGGCGCCAGATAGGCCCAGGTGGTAGGTTCAATCCAGACCACAGTGGTCGCACTTAGATGACGGCAAAATTCGAAAATACTCGTGCACTTAGCTTTAGGTGCACGGTAAAGAACCCCAGGAGGTCAACATTAATTCGGAGTCTCGCCCTACGGCGTGGACGTCCTATAATCAGATCGTGGTTTTAATTCTTGGAGACCGAGAATTTTATTTTTAATCTGAGGTTTTTCGACGGACACATGTTCACAAATCGGATGACGCTCGCTTACAAGGCTGTTGCACTATAGTACGACCCCCCGCCGCTTGCAGTATACAATGGGGTGGGGTGGGGGCGTAGGGGGCGTCATCTATGGAATGCACAATATCCTACCCCTGATCCACGCTTGAGTTACTGCAGAACAAAAAAGCCCATTATCAGAGAGGTTTAGAATTGCGTTTGCTACCGCAGTGGTAAACATAACACGTGACACGATGCGGCACATGACAAACCTGCTGCCGCGGAAGGGAACTAAGGGTTACTCGGCTTATTGAATTTAGAAGAGTATGATTTTGCGCCACTTGGTGATGAAACGTTGACAACAACAGTCAAGCTCAGTAGACAGGACCAAAGGAATGCCAGGTAACGATTGTGGGGTTGCGAGGCACCTTTTCGTTCGCTGCTTTGGCCTATATTTTAAGGAGTGCCTGCGTCAAATGCGGTCGATGCATTCACGGCTGAGAAGTGGTGGAAATCGTCATTGCCGATTGAGAAGTGAGAAAGGAGCGGTGAGCTAGCCTCCCAGGGTGTTCACCTACGTTGACGGTCTTCTTATTATTTAAGTACTTCATCACTCTGGTCTGAGCCTTTTCATTGCAGTTTGCACAGCCAAAGAAAGTCACCGAAGCAACAATTCCGACAAGAGTACTCGCCTCCAACAGCTCAGCGACTGCGTCCCTTTGCAACGCGTTAATGTACGCGTAGCTCCCACTCCCACACCTGCCGGGGCGCATAGTGACTAAACGAAAACGAATCTAGAAACAAGTGTAGGCCGAGACCGAAAAGAAAGAAAAAGTACATCTGAAGTAGGAAATGAAAAAAATCAGGCTCAAATAAACCGACGTGCAACATAAATAAACATTTACAACTTATAATTAACGATGTTTGAACACAAGCATTCGGAATGACTGCTTTCAAAACAGTCAAATAAAAGGTCTATGCTCTCAACGAAGGTATTCATTGCAGTTTCCCAAGTATATAAATTTTACGAATTCTTATTATGAAATAAATGAATTCTTAGGCGCAGCAGCTGCAATACTAGCAGGAATGTGTATGATGACAGCTATGGAACTACCTAAACATTCGGCTCCGTTGGAATTCCATTCCTGTAATGAGCTGCTCATGCCTACGTTGAATCATTTTTCAAAATCCAACTCTGCTTGCTATCCTAGAACAGGTGTTGTAAGCTATGAGAGGTGGTGCATAGAGAAAGAAATTCAACTATGGGTGGTGTTTGATGCTAGTCGAAAGTGCGGTGCCGTGTTGCATGGTTTGTGCGTACGTTTGATCATTTCTGAAAACCCAACCCCGGTTGGTATCCAAGAACGGGTTTTGTAAGCTGTGAGAGCTGGTCTTTGACACTGTGTGGCACTATGCAATATGTGCGGCGCTTCCCTTTTCGCTAAGATTAGGGTTAGCCAACCGGTACTTCGAGCACCACTTTCTCAAGGACCAGTTCATAGTAACGCCGTGCAGCCTCCGCGTAGCCCCTCTGGTCACCAGCGGAGCAGCGTCTCAAACGGCGGCCTTGGCGACGTTTGCTAAAGGCGCAGCGCTTCAATGACAGCGTCGCAAAACGCTGGCTGTCGCAAGAGGACAATGCGAAGACTTTCACCTTATCACGGTTATCACCCCACCACTGTGCGGCTTTTACCGCTGCGTTAAGCGGGATACACGTGATGCAATATTGCGTGCGATCCCTCGCATGCCTTGACGGTGCCCGAATTGCTGGACTGTGCGACGATTTAGGACACATGGCACGAACGAACGTGAACGCCGCTAAGACTGCTAGTGATGTCATTCTGCTCTCACGCACGATATGGGGCAGCTTGCACACTGAGAGTTATCAAAGTGACGTTTCCGTACCTCGCACCTCATGCAAACTTTGAAGCAGGAAATCCTGAGAGTGATGGGGCACCACTGAGGGGAGACGCACCTGCCCTTCAAGCTATTAACTATATGGTTATTAACGCTCCTGCACTGTCGCGCAGCTTGCCTTGAGTCACCCATATTACGCTATGTTTTTACGAGAACGCGGGGTTCGCACTGCGTACTCCCGCTTCGGTAGATTTTCGCGCGATGCTTGCGTATAGCAGAGTGCGAAACCTTAAAAAAAAAACACGCGAACTGGTGCCATATACCCATGAACACCAGAAGCGCAGCCTATTCTTCGCACCGTTAATTAAAATTTTCTGAGTATTCGTTGCTTTACCCGTCTTCTCTGTTCTACCGATTCCTTTTCCTTCGCTTTCTCGCTGGATTATACAAGCTGGCTCACTCCAGCTCGCTGAATCTCTGCGAGACGGCTGCCCCTAAAGCAAAGCCGTTTCTGTGTTCCGTTTGGGGTATAGACTAACTTAGAGCTCTTGGTGGCATGATCTTGCGCGCGGCGCTCTGGGCTCTCCTCAATGTGTCCCGTAAGGTAGCTGCACTGTAGCACTAAAGAAAAAGGGCATTTAGGGGAACATCTTTCATGTCCGGCGCCTAGGCGCTAATCGATAACCAAGCTTATCTTGGTCTCTCGCCTTCTTTTCCATAGCCTTAGTTTTATTTCCGCACAATCAACCTATACGTGGTAACCACTGTTTCGCCCATTCATCATTAGTCGTTAAGTCAGTCCCCCAGTCGAGTTCAATTCAATTTTTGAACCGATTGACCCACCAGACAAATATAAGTCCACTGTTCCGGTCGTTGTACTTATAATCAGTCGGATGAACAAGCGATTTACTTTCGCCTTCTCCATTGCCAGTTTATTATACCCCGCTTTGTATTATTCATGCCTTGCGACGACAACGCACAATATGTCAGTTTTAAAGTTCAGAGTCATTAAAAAAAAAAACCAAAGTGGCGATAATCTCTGCACAGTGGCCGTATGCCGCGCTCTTCCTTAAGCGAGGCACAACTTTCCACTTTCTGACAGAAGGAAGCGAAACTGGTGACTTTAGTTGGCGATGTATCAGTTGGTGTGGCATATTTGACCATGCACGGTGAAGCTCAGTAGACCGGACCAAGGGAAGACGAGGCACTGACAGTGGGTCACGACCCACTTTCTTCAAAAAGTTCCTCCCGCTTCGTGCTTTTTTTATAGACTGTCTCAGTAATATTCGGTTTGACAGCTCAGACGCGGTGGAACTCGTCACTGTGAAATGAAAAGTGAGATATTAGCGGCCCACCCCATAAAGGTCCAGGTCTTTCAGCAACGTCTACTCATTCCTTCTACCTATTTAGGTCTTTCGTCACTCTGGTCTGCTATTTATGATTTCCAGGTGGGCTGCAAAGAATGTAGCCGAAGCCAAAGTTTTGAAAATGGTAGTCGCCTTCGTCAACGCAGCAACTGCGTCCCTAAGCAGCGCGTCTTTGTACGCGTAGCTCACTCTTTCCCACCCTCAATGGGGAGGAGGAGGAGAATGTGACTGCGCGCAGAGCAAAGCAAGGAAAGCAATAGTCTCAAAAAAGTGGGTTCCAAATCGGAAAAGAAAAACATTTGAAGTGAGGAATGAAGAACTCACACTTATAAAAAAAAACGACAACAACAACAAAAAAATGTGTAACCAAGGTAAAGACTGAAAACTTATAAGTTACAGCCTTTAAACACATACAAATCCTTAAAGCGCAGTGGTCGGGATAGTCGAATAAAAGGCATGTGCAGCTTACGAAGTCCATTATTCCGTTTTTCTACGTATGAAGGTTGCGCGACGTCTTATTAATATATCAATGAAATTTTTGGTGTTACACTTGGAAACCTAGGCGGAATGCGTACGGCGACAGCTATGGAGCTGTTTGATGCGTCTGGCTCCGCTGAAAGTAGAGTCAGTCGGTTTGTCCCTTGCCACGAATTCGTTGATTTATTTGCGAAGGAATCCAAAAAAGCGTTTTGTATGCTTTAAGAGGCGATTTGTGGCACTGTGTTCCGCTATGCGTTGTGGGCGGCGCTCCCCTTGCTACTTAGTTTATGCATAAGCGGGAAACAACCGGCACTTGGAGCACCACTTCCTCAAGGGCCAGTTCGTAGGCCCACAGGGATTCATTTGGTAGAACCAGATTTGGAGGAAGTGAAACATATAAACGCGTTTTTAGCACGCGGAACGTTCCCGACTGCTTCCAGTTACTTTTGTGCTCCAATATATAAAAGAGCGTTTATTAAAAAAGTAAGAGGGTTATTACGGCCAGTTATAGGACACATATCTCAAGGTTGGAGCTATTCTGGAAATTCGTTCTAGGTCGACACGCCATGGAAATTCACCCGTTATAATTCGAAATTTGCCATTCATGCCCTAAGATAACTAAACAAAAAGTTAATTTGCGATTCTTGTTAATTAGTTGAATATGTGCTTTGATTTCATTTTCAAGTAATGCACGCCTGATGAATCCATATCCAGGACTGGAATTTTGTTATCTGCAAGCACAAAATATTAAAAATGGCCTAAAGCCTAAATATGGTGATTCCTGCCAGGATGCCCCAACTAACGTTAGCCATGCTATTCAACAAAAAAATAATTAAAAAGCACAGTGTAGGATGTGATCTTATGACTTAAGCCCTTCAGATCTATGATGACCGAGCAATGTACGGTGTACAACTGTGTCTTGCACCGTGTTCGGCCATTCAATGAGGAATCATCGTGGCAGTGGTTGTCCTGCGCGGTCTTTCCTCATTTTTTTTTTGTGTCGCGATTTGGTTTCACGCTTCATGCTTCAAGAAGAAAACGGCACTGTCGAATGTGGAGAGCCATAATAATTCCATTGTAACACTGCCTTCCATATTTATTGGCATGTGCTGACTGTCCATATTAATTTTAGGCTCTGTCAACATAACAGTCACACTGGCACACGTTCCCTAGCCTAGGCAGAAAAATACTAATACTTTCAGGAAATGGAAGCCACTTTCTTGAGGATATATACACCGAAAAGTTGAACTCTGAAGGTTACTTATGTAGCTTCAAAATGTTTACTAAATAAGTGCTTTCTGCGTTGTTTTGCGCGTAATAGAATTAATCTGGTTACATTACGAAGTTTCCTCGGAAAACTATGCAAGGCAAAGTGTCTATATTTCGTTGAGGTAGGAATCGTGTTTTCTGTGTCGAGCGATACATGTTTAATCAATGTGGGTTCATTGCAGTCATTGTGGAAAGTTACTTATTGGAACGTTGCAAAGTGTCATACTGGCATTATTTCAAAAGTTTCAGACTCCTTAGAAAATGCGATATGCACGAACTTCCGTGAACGTGTGGAGAATTCTTAGTATACTGGCGCTGTGCAACTTTCACGTAGTTGCTTTGAATGAAACATTGTAAATAATTATTACACCTTGCTTTTTTCCATGTTTGTTCCTCATTCGAGGCTCACAGTTTGTTTCTCCGCTGTCTTTGGTGAACTAAACAAGTTATCTTGTTTATATATGGGACACGTTAGGATCAGAGTATTCGTAATGTGTAGGGAATGTTCGAAGAAGGTGGGTTAAATGCGCCTTTTTACAATAGATCGCACGTGCAAATGCAGCGAAGGGTTATTGGTTTGTTTTATCAGCAGGGAACATCAATTTGCGCTGCCCTGGCATGATTAGAACTACAAGTTGGGTCACATTTGGCGGACATAATGGAAGCACTGCGCCAAATTTGTGTGCTATGTTAATAGGCCTGTTGACCAAACTCACCTGTTTGAAAAAAAAAGAAATCTCGAACATATAAAGAAATCTTAAGCAAGCATTTGAGAGCTTCGCGCTGCCCTTATCAGCTCTCTTTCCCTTATCAATGCATTTCCCAGAACTCCGCATTTCACATACCTTTTATTTACAATGAAGGGACGCTAGTTAAGTCGAATCTGTTGTGAATTTCTAAAGTTTCAGGCTAACTAGAAGCGTTACGAATAACTATCAAACGCTCGTTTTTGGAGGCTTGCTTATAGCGTGATACGTACGTATATTCTGTTCGCCTGGTGCCTTCAGTGACTAACCAAGGCATCTTCTTTATGTTTGGTGACAGTAAGGACGAGGCAATGGTTCATGTGTGGGCAAACTTTAAAGTGTGTGGGTACTTGAGGCTCTGGCAGCAAATTTCGTATGTTTGTGCTCGAGAGCGTCATGAGTGTGCCCTTACTCTTTTTGAAGAGACTGGACTCGTCACGTATACGACTCACTTTGTGGGAGACACCCAAACTCTCTGTTGGCAGAGAGTCCCGAGACTATCTGTGCTCAATACAAGGTGTTTGCGTGACTCCGCACACAATAGTCATGCATACTCTGCTGTAATAGTCGCCTATACTCTCTCAAAAGGGTTACAAGGCTAGTGCTGAGGGAGTCCGTTAACAATTCTAAATGAGTCGAACGACTCAAGATAAAGTGTCACATGAACACTGCAAGAATGATTCAGGTAACTATTCTAGATGAGTCTGATGACTCCAGCAGTGTGTGTCAAGTTACCCTTAGTGCGTGGTGCCGCCCTCTTGCAAATAAAGTAAAATTGTGCTCGAGAGCGTCATGAGTGTGCCTAACGAATGGGGCAGAATTTAAGCCATAGTCCCGGCAGAACTACAAAAGCCACCTATTACAGAACCCTCTCTTATTTACCTATGTTCATGCGTCATAAGACACTGGCTGTTGCTTTCAGCGAGGTCCTTGGTGAACAAATCAAATCACATTTGTTATTTTCGATAAATTAAAGGGTGCCGTATGCTTAAGGTGTAGGCTAAGTTAAGTGAGGGGAAAAATTACGATTTTTGAAGTAAATTAGGCATGGAAGCCATGTGAGATTTATGAATGCACTTTTCGAATAAAGCAGAGTATATCTCGCTGCTCTGGGAGAACTGGGAACAAAACCGATATCAAATCTAGCAAAAATGCGATTGATGCTTGATTAGTGTTCTGGGGGAGTGTAAGATGTGCGTTCATGAATCACTAGCTTTCAGAAATTCCTAACATTCAGTGCTCAATAGCATTGTATACGGGAAAAGTTTGAAACAAAATCGTCATAAGGCGTGCAGATATTTTAAATTTAATTGTCTGATTTACGTGCCAAACCCACGATTTGATTATGAGGCAAGCCGTAGTGCAATACTGCGGATTAATTTCGACCACTTCGGGTTCTTTAACGTGCACCTAAATCTAAGTAAATGGTTTTCTTTTTTTTTGCATTTCGTCCTTTTAAATGTGGCCGCCGTGGCCGGGATGCGATCCCGCGACCTCGTGCTCAGCAGCGCAGCATCAAAGCCGCGAAGCAACCACTGTGGTTCATGTGCAAGTGTAGATACAGGAAACGAAATGTCTTATTTCAACTGTTTGAAAGAAACAGCTTCTCTGTGATTTGGTTTGCAATTCATCAAGGTCGCAAACACCTGCTGACGCTTTCTCTTCTTTTTCTTCTTGTCTTTTATGTTGACTGTACCGTCTTGTTTAAGATATCGGCAACACTATTGCCTTTACTAGCGATAAATTTGAGCTGTACACTTATACATAAATGTATTTTTGTTTAGGTAATAAATTGTATCAATTGGTTATATTTGCATACGTTGTACTGCTGCAACTGTGCGTGGTCAGGGACATCTGTCAGGTAGTGATTGCCTATCGCGTCATCTCGAGATTATATGTAATTTCGAGGAATATATTCGAATAATTTTTTGCTCCACCATGATTCATCATGTGTAGTTCACATTCGCTATGTGGCTAGTAATTATCAAATTAAAATGTAAATTAAGTTAAACTGTACCGTCTTCAAGATAGGCCCATGCATTTTTTGTCGCCCTCCGCATTAGCGTCGCAGAGTTATCGAGTTGCGGTGCTGAGATTCAGATGACGGGTTCAATCCAGGCCACGATGGTCGCATTTAGATGGCGGGGAAGTGGAAAAACGCTCGTGCAGTCAGATTTAGGTGCAGTATGAAGGACACCAGGAGGTCTACTTCAATTCGTAGTCTCCCACTGTGCCGTGTACGTCTTATAATGAGATATATCAGAAGAAGCCAACAAACACTGACACCAAGGACAACATAGGGGAAATGACTTGTGCTTTAATAGATGAAATAAAGAAACGATAAATTAATGGAAATTAAAGTGGATGCGAAGGTTGTGGGTTGGGTCACACCTGCGGCAAGTTGTTTCTTCATCCACTTTAATTTCCATTAATTACGTCATTACGTACGTCTAATTACGTACATCATTTAGAGAAGTCACAAGATCCAGTCCTAGATCCATACTTCACTAAGCTGCGCTGCGATGAGCCCGCTATTACACACGTTCATAATTGCTTTTGCTATACTAAATGTAACCTCGTCAGCCAAGTACAGAAATCGACTTCTGCTCAATGTGCATGCTCCATACATTATTCGATTTCCATGGTTTACGTGGACTAGATGAACGTATGTTAGGTGGGTAGTTTACCGTACGTAATGTTAAAGTGAGCTCAAAAAGAAGGCGTTCTCGAACATGGTGGCTCACATGGCCCCTGCTTCAGCGTGAATTTATTTATTTATTTATTTATTTATTTATTTATTTATTATACATACTTTCAAGGCCCTAAGGCACTACAGAAAGGAGTGGTACATACAAAGCAATGTAATATGCAGACAATGGTATGCAGGCAACGTTAAGCGATAGCGTGGTAGACTGCTGTTTTGAATGAAGTTGCATCTGTGATCTGAACGATGGAAGCAGGAAAGTGGTTCCAGTCGACACTTGTGCGGGGTAAAAAAGAATCATGATACTTGTTCGTTCGGGAGGATGGGACGGCAACTTTATATCTGTGGTCTGAACGGGGCGAAGTGTAGGAAGGTGGGGTGATGAGTTGATTCTTGAGCACCTGGTTTGAGTGATAAACCTTGTGAAATAGGCAAAGACGAGCACATTTGCGGCGTAAAGAAAGATCTGGCAGATTCAGGGTTATTTTCATACATGTAACACTGGAATGGCGGGAATAGTTAGATAAGATAAAGCGAGCTGCTCGATTTTGAATTGCTTCAAGTGTTACGGTTAGTGATGCTTGATTGTTATCCCAAATGGCAGATGCGTATTCAAGTTTTGAGCGAACTAGGGTTTTGTAGAGCGTCAATTTTACCGAAGTAGGAACGGTAGAAAAGTTACGACGAAGATATCCTAGCATACGATTAGCATTAGCAGCAATATAATTAGTATGCAAATTCCATGAAAGATCATTAGTTATGTGAAGGCCAAGATATTTGTGAGCGTTAACGGATGCTAATGAAGTGTCATTCAGTACATATCGACACTGATTGCTATCGCTGGTTTTACGTGATATGCGCATTGATTTACACTTGTTAGCGTTAAGTTTCATGAGCCATTTTTTAGACCAGAGTGATATGTTGTGAAGATCTTCTTGCAATTTATCTGAATCATCAGGGTTAGTAATCTTTCGGTATATTACGCAATCGTCTGCGAACAAATTAACTGATGATGACTTTACACAGTTAGGGAGATCATTAATATAAATTAAGAAGAGTAGAGGCCCTAAGACGGAGCCTTGTGGCACTCCGGATGTAACTGCTAACAATGCAGATGAAGAGTTATTGGTTGTGACATACTGAGTTCGATTAGAAAGAAACTGTTTAATCCAAGACAACACATTTGGGTCAATATTAAGCTGATTAAGTTTATGGATAAGTAGGTTATGACATACGGTATCGAAAGCTTTGGCAAAATCTAAAAAAATACAGTCAATATGGAATCCTTGATCTAAGGCGGCAAACAAATCGTTAGTGAAGCAAAGAAGTTGAGTATCGCATGAAAAAATTTTTCTAAAACCGTGTTGAGATGGATGGAAGAACGAATTCCTTTCCAGGAAATCGATGAGGTGAGAATAGATTACGTGTTCTAAGAGTTTGCATGGAATGCTGGTTAATGAGATGGGTCGGTAGTTCTCGGGACATAATGCGTTACCTGATTTATGGACTGGAACCACCCTCGCCGTTTTCCAGTCTGAAGGAAGCGATGAGCACTGTACTGACTGAGTATACAGTATACCAGACTGCCATAGTCTAATGGAGACGCATCCGATTAAGCCATGGTGATTTTGACGTCCCCGCTTTGTGGCTACGCTCGATACGTACTCTCGATATTGCGCAAGTACCTGTTGAAGTTAGCTTTCACTTCCTCCATGCTCACCTTAAATCTTAGACATAAGCGCATAGTGCATCCAATTTCATGAAAGGTTCGGCAGTTCCGACGTCCACATTTGCCTAACTAGACGCGTCGGCATAGAAACCACAGGATGGTTGCTAATAGATTGTCTTGGCTTGAATATGCTTGTCCCGATGCACCAGATGGCACCCTGTTCCCTAACGTCTCCTGACGTTTGCGTTCCTTTACTTAACACTAAGGGTCTTGAACACAAGCGCACCGAGACGTTCTGCGAAGGCGCTTGCGTTAAACGAACGTAAGACGACAAACACTATTAGAAAGGCCACAGTACCCACGGTCACGAAACCTAGCAAGGTTCGCGAACAAGAACTTCGCTTTTAAGACTGTCGTTTATTGTCGCGTTATTCACTCGATGCGACGTCAAAGCCATCAAGTCAAAGCGGAATGCAAGGGAGCTTCCACTTCTGCATAACAATGGAAAATCAACTTGATCCCCTGAGCCTGCCGCCTAGGAGTGTTTCCCTATTTATTTATTTATTCATTTATCTATTTATTTATTTTTATTGATCGGATATTTGAAGCGAAACTGAAAGTATTGACACCTGTTGGGTGCTACCGGCTCCTCTGCAAAGAAACAAAAAATGACTGTGGCTTAGCTAAGGTTAAGCCCAGGATGCGAAGCATACTAGCCTTTATTTTAGTTGTTGATCCACTGTTTACCCGGGTGAACTGCTGTTGCTTGGCTATATTTGGTTCGGCTAGACGAAGAAACAACTCATGCGTTACTCTGCTTCGCCTTCAAGAGTGGAACGCGACAGTGTTCCCGTCGACCCGCCAAGGGGTGTGAGACAATGGGCTACGGCGCAGCGACTACGCACCCCGCATTGGACGCGGTGAGCGTCGAGCAACGCAGCGTTCGGCGCGGCAACGAAATGTGCGCCTGAGCAAGCGACGCACGCCTGAGCCTTAGAAACAGCTCGTTTCTAAGACAATACCGCATTCACTAGAGGTGCTTTTGTACCGCTTTGAAGCATCGTACTCGTGGCTCAGTGGTAGCGTCTCCGTCGCACACTCCGGAGACCCTGGTTCGATTCCCACCCAGCCCATCTTGCAAGAATTGAGCCAAAGCCACCTAGAAACAAGCGCAGCTGCTTATATACCACCGCGACGCTGCGAGCGACGGCGCGAGTTGGAGCAACACCCTCTCAATATTCTTCAGGCCTATCCTGACCCTCCTTTCCACACGCGCTACGCCACACCATGTGTCCGGCTGCTCGACCGGCGTGGGCATTCCCGCAAGAGACAGTACAAACGCCAATGCCGACGCCATCCCTGTTCCCGCGTTCGCCACGAACGCGCGTGGAGCGCGCGCAAGTGAACTTGAGCGCAGCCGGCGTCTCATCCAGCGTCTAGTTCAGTTGACTCGCTAGCAGCGTCAGCGGCGTCAGTCAGTCGCTGCCATCTCTTCGCCGTGCAACGGTCCTAACGCAATACAAGTGTTTTGTTGTGTTGTGTTTACTTAGACAACCTCTGCAACGTCAGCAGTATCTTTTCCGTGTGACTGTTCCTTTGTGGCCTGTATACGTGTACTATCGTAGGAATGGAAAGTTCACCCGGAGTTCATCGCTGAATGCCTGCCTTGTTGCGGCGAGTGTAACTTTGTGAAATATGGGCCGGTGCTGTGTTCCCGGGTGCCGTGGAAACTATGACAATGGCCCAAAAGTGCGTGTTTACTGCTTTCCAAGAGACGAAGCACTGAAGAAAGCATGGTTGCGAGCCATTCCACGGAAGGATTTCACACCTACAGCGCATTCGAGGGTAAGGCACTGAAGCTTTGCTTCAGGTAATTTTTTTTAGTGATGAGCTTTTGCTATTGTATGGACTGTGACTCCAAGAATGGAAAGTACCCTTCGTAGGCAGTGAGAGCATTTTAAATAAAGTACGGATTGGACAGCAGGCATTTATTTCCGCGGATGAGCGCTAGACTGTGCGTACATCCGTACAGGAATAATAACATCTTTAAGGACGCTCGAACGAACTTCATTCTTACATTTTAGCTCGTATACCTAGATTATCGCCCTTAGTATAAATTGCGTCACTTCTGCGTGCTACAATTTTTGTCTGTTTGCGTGGAAAATGTAGAAAATGCCCACGCTCTTAAGATGCTTTTTACTGAGCGTTTTATGCAATAGACAGTTCTGACGAATGGCCTTCCCTCATTTCATTTTCTCACGCAGGTATGTGAACTGCACTTCCACACAGATGACTTCATCATGACGTTGTCTCATCAAGATGAACAGACAGGGAGAACAATAGAGATGAAGCGTGATAGACTGCAGTTGAAGAAGGATGTTGTGCCTTCTCTGTTCCCAAACTGTCCAAAATATTTTTCCTCAACACCAGCACGCAGTGAATCGCCAGACACCAAAAAAGCAAGAAGGGAAAATGCTGCGCTGCAGGAGGCTATGAGAAGATCCCTTGAATCTAATGAACTAGAACACAAAAGAAACAAAATTTCATCATACGAGGAACTGAAAGCTAAGCTATCTGGGATTTGCAACACAACGTTTTGGACTATTTCTGTCGATGAAAAGCGCGTTATGTTTCTTCTCATTGAGAACGATCCTTCACCTAATGTGAAATGCGCCTTGCTAGTTCTCCCAGATCTATCACTTTCCGTTTTCCTGAACGGAGTGAAGCTTCAGTCGCTTCCTTGGGGTAGCACTGTGCCAATTGAAGTATGTGACACTTCCAGTCTGTCCTTGTTGCTAGAGGAGATCGAGAAACACTTCCATGATATACCTGGAGTGACGAAAGAGTCGAAGGAAACTAAAGTATTGCACTTAGTCAGTTCACTTCTTGCAGACGTCATTGAGGACAGTGATACGCCGAAAGAACACTCTGCTTTGTTGAAATTTCTGGGTGAGCAGATAACACTTCTCCTTGCGAAGCAGCGTGTGTATAGTCCAGAACTATTGGTATTCGCAAGTATTATGAATTCAATTTCTCCTCATGCTTATCACTTCACAAGAGCTGCATCAAGAATTATCTTGCCCCACCCTTCCACACTCCGGCGTGTTTGCTCAAATTACAAAGCTGACCCTCTTCTAGAGCAAAAGCAAACGCACTACCTTTCCTACATTCGAGAACGAGTGAAGTCAATGCAAGACCATGAAAAGACCGTCACCCTGAAGATTGATGAGATCCACATAAAACCGTAATTTGACTACAAAGGGGGCACAATAGTAGGATCATCGGTTAATTCCACAGAACCCGCCACAACAGCTCATGTGTTCATGGTACAGTCGCTCCTTTCTGCAAATAAGGATGTCATTCACATACTGCCTGTGAGCAAAATGAGCGCAGAAATTTTGCACGAGCATGCCAAGAACATAATCTTAAATGTTGAGAAAATGGGCCTTAAAGTTATCGCTGTAGTAACAGACAACAATGCTCTGAACAGCAAGATGATGTCCTTATTTGCTGCAAGCCCTCAGCTGAGCATTGTTTATCCCCATCCAGCAGACAACGCTCGTCCTCTTTTCTACGTTGTAGATCCTGTGCATCTGCTGAAGTGCGTCCGGAACAATTGGATCAACCAAAAAAATCACGGAACATGTCTCTATTTCCCTGAAATGGACTTGAATGGAACCATGCCAGAAGGGCCTCCTCGTATGAAAGCTGCTTCTTTTGCAGCTGTGCGGCAGCTTTATTCTGCAGAGAAATCATCGCTTGTGAAGGCTGGCTATAGATTGAACGCAAAAGCCGTGAATCCCACCCCTTTGGAGTGCCAAAATGTGAAACTCGTCCTGGATCTCATGAATGAGTTCGTGTCAAATGCACTTAGAACACATGGTTCCGCATTGAAGATTGCTCAAGCTGAGTCGACCGCTCTTTTCATTGACATTATCCTCACATGGTGGCGAATAGTCAACGTTAAAGACCCCTGCAAAGGCCACAGGCTTAGGGACAGCATGCAATATCCTGTAACGTCTGTTGGCGACACACAGTTAACTTTCCTGAGTGCAGTTGAGGAGTTTTTTATCGAAATGAGCCAAATCCACAAACCGAAACAAGGTTAGATAAAACGGTAATGACAAGAAAAACTAGGCAACTTTCTCACAGAAAACCTGTTGCAACGAAATGGGTCAAATAACGCCAGGCGAACGTGTTCGCAGATCGTATTTCGTATCGAAATTGAGCCAGATCCAGCTGTTGCACGGATCAAAATGAGCCAAATCCATTTGCCCAATAGGAGAGCGCTTTTGTCGTGACGTCATGTAGCCTTGGCAGCCTCCTTGTCAGTTCCCGCCAAGGAGTTGGTTCCCGCCTGACAGCTCAGAGTGTTTCGTTTGTGTTTTCGCGAGTTCTTCGCTTTTCTGATATCGTTGTTCATGGATTCGGATGGCAATGAAGAGATCGGCGAAAATCAATCCCTAGACGTCGACTACGAAGTGAAAAGAAGCCGCATCACCACCGTAAAAGCAAGGATGCGCCGTTGCCAAAATGCAAAATGCAGTGCCCTGCTGCCAATGTTATTATAGCTTTTCTGTCAAGATTACATGATTTCATTCTCGAAAGCCAATTTTAATAAAGTTTTCATAGCAATACGGCCTAAAATCCAGCGTTTCAATTCAATACGAGCCAAATCCAAAGTTCTCACCCTAATATTGGGCATATTTGCCGCATAATTTTTCATTACTTGTGGTCGTAAACTTGCCCTAGCTGACATGTAAAGCATATCATATAATAGCTTTGATAGCGTTGCATTTAGGTCCGGTAACAAATTGTTGCTTTTTTCTCAACTTCCGTTTACGTTGATTTGACCCATTTCGAAAAAAAACTCCTCAGTTGTCGACTGGCTGGACGCTTGGATACGAATTGGCGCCAGCAGTGGCTCGCTGACGAAAGAGACGCACAGTGCTTTGCGACTGACGTGCTATTGCCTGGTTGAACTCTCGCGGTACTGCTTGGAGGAACTTCACTTTAAGTACGTCTTGTTGGGAAAGTTTCAGACGGACGCGCTAGAAGACCGGTTTGGCCGTTACCGCCAACTAGCAGGAGCACAGTACCATATTTCGGTGCGTCAACTCTACGAATGTGAGAAAAAGCTTCGTCTTCAAAAACTTTTGACATTTCCACGCGATGAAACAGAGTGTGAAGGCATCAGTGAAGAACTTGTAGGATGCAACTTTTCCGTGGATGTCAGTGACGACGTATTGCACGTGCCCACTCCTATATGGATGCCATTGTTTACATTGCAGGATACGCTGCTCATGCTGCTTTAAAGAAGCTTTCATGCTCAATTTGCTCCAGTACACTGGTTATTCAAAACCGTGAGATTGAAGCGGAAAACACAGCCATGATAGTTAACCTATCGAGAGGAGGGCTGAAATTTCCGCAGCCATGCACAGTGCATATGGTACTGATGACTAAATTAGTTGCAGAGAAATTGTCTTTCGGAGCCAACGCGAAAGATTTTCTCTCCTGTGGTAATCAGCGTGGTGTTGTGAGTTCGCAGACGATTTCTCTCCTGGAAGAACCAGACATTGAGACATGCGAGAATGGTCATAGTGCGCAAACTCTCTTGCGTTTGGTAGTTCGTGTTGCAACCAATGTAGTTTTAAGCAACTTTTGCAAAGTAAGAAATGACACTATACAAGACAATGCGCAGCAGAAGGCGGCAGCCCGCAAAGCAGCAACGCTGAAGAAAAAGTGAATGCAATAAAAGTGGATGCAAGTTCTTTCTAACGCAATAAAAATACTTTTGCGAACACTTCACTGCTGGCGTCTCATGGTTTCTTATTACAGTGGTTGGACTAGCTACACAATGCTTCCCTTGTGCACGCGAAGACAACTTATATGGCGTGCCGTAATAGTATTTTGCCCCCATTAACACATATGGATGAACTCTGACAGCTCAGCGTTCCTGTGAGTGCACGCCATTATATCTGAATGTAAAATATTAACAGCGAAGCAGAAGACTTTTTATAAACTTCCAGAATGCTCAATATAGTATCGTCGCAGAGTATGTGAAAATGTTCAAATTAATAAGGGAAAAAGCTTGATTAGGAGCTGAAAGCGGGAATATTTTTCAGTATATAAGGTGTCCTGTAATAATGAAACCAATTATAAATAAAGCAGATAAAAACCAGTATTAGGCATGCACAAACTACTCCGCTTCATTTTTTTTTGCGCTAACCACGAAAGAAAAATGAAGAAATCAAGACAGTTTGGAACTTCTTGGCAGCTAAGCGCGGCAGTACCCTAACTGCAGTGCAAACGGGCGCAACACTGAATAAGCGAAGCGAAGCGCCGGCACGGTCACTTCGCGTGACGTCATGCGACCGGTGGAGAGGCCTTGAAGAATATTGAGAGGGTGTTGGTTGGAGCCCCGTTTCTCCTCTGTCGTGACGTCACGGTGTCACGTGGTATGGCATGGGGTCAAAGGTCATTGAAGGCGACACTGGGTTGAGCTCTAGTAACATGCTTCGCATAAAAACTCTGTGTCGCTTTAAAGCGGAGCATTGAAAGTGATAGCGAGGGTTAGCGTTGCTATGGAGCTGCCTGCACGGTGCCATAACAGAACGCGTGCGCGACAGGACGCGATGCGGCACGAGAGACAGCTGCAGCTGGGCAGCGGGAAAGGCCCCTCGCCGAATCTAGCCGTGTATATTGCAATGCTGCCGCGATCAGGAGCGTCGGCCAGTGGTGTTACCGCGGCGTGTCGCGAGGTGAGATGAGAAGGACAGAAGACAATCGGCGTTTGTGAAGCTCCCAGTATAGTGAAAGGATTGGAGAGGTTCAGCCTGGCGTTTACTGGAGGAGAGACCAGTGTGTGCACTACGGTGCTCAATGCGCACAGCTGCTCGACAGCAACACTAATGTGTGTGTGTGTGCGTGCACAAAGCTCAAGTCAGCAGGGAAAGCCAGAACGGTGGCGCCCTGGCTCTGGCAGAGCCGATTCAGCGGATCGTGACGCTGCTTCCACTTGGGCATTGTCGCTTTTGCAGCCGAACGTATGACGTCACCAGATACTTTTTTCGACTCTCCAAGCTCAGAATGCGCATGCGCGTCCAGACCATGCCAGCACGATTGCATGAACGCACCCCCGAGTGTCCCTATATACAGGTTGTCCCACATAAGTTGAGCAAAAGTATGAAAAATGAAAGGCACTCCGCACGCGAGTTGAACCGAATGCATAATGTCGGCACTGGCCTAGAGTTACTCAGCCTATATTTTATTTTCCGTTGTTTGTGTGTGCACACACAATGCTCATGCAAGCAGGGAACGCCTGGCTTCGGCAGAGCCGATTCAGCGGAGCCTCACGCTGCGTCCACTTTGGCATCGTCGCTTTTTGAGACAAAATCCACATCGCGCGTGTTGGGACCTTCCGACTGTCCAAGCGCAGGCTGCGCATGCGCGTAGAGACCGTGACAGCACGACGGCGTGAGCAGGCCCACCCGAGCGTCCCCGTGGCTCAGCAGCTATGGCTGTCTACTGGGCAGCACACGTAGGGGGTTGGATTGCCGACCACGGCGGCAGCGCACATGCAACGGCGCCCGAGTCCTTGGGTTCAGGTCGTCGTCAATCAAACAAAAGTGGCCCAAATGTATCCCACAGCCTTTCGCTGCGATGTCTGTCGGGGCACTAGAGTTGCGTATAGCCGTTAAACTCAGCCAATGAATCAATGAATCAGTCAGTCAATCAGTTTATCTATTCATCTATCGAGCGATTAATCACTCGGGCATACTTCTTGGGCGTTCGTTTTTCTCGTCACCGGCAAGCCTTGCTATGGTGAACCAGGAATTTCGACGGACGACATATAACAATAAAAAAATGAAAACAAGCTTCACACTGAAGAAACTATGGGGCAAAGAGGAACACGGCCTCGGAACGGCCGCACAAGGATTGTTGATCCCGCGCCTCATCGCATAGCTAACAAGAATTGAAAGCTGGATGACAAAATGAAGCCAAAAAGCCAAATGTGCCAATTTCCTTCCTTGCACGGTGGTGGGGTTCTTCCTGCAGCAACTTTAGGTACCGAGGCTCCCTGTAGACTACTTTACGCCGAAGCCTGTCAGTCCTGAGGATCTCGTTAATCCTAGGGCTATGACAGGTCGGAGGATTGAACTCACCAAACAGGGTCTCGCTATCACGAGGTAATTGCTTCATGCGAATGCAGCAGACTAGCATTTCGCTATGACTCTGATGGCTACGACGGTGATCAAAGAGTAGGGATGCACGGAGAAAGAAGGAATGACTCCCGTGGAAGCAGAAATGTCGCTTAGTAAGGCGAAAGGCTGGGAAAGTTGGTTTTGCATCAAGGCCATAGCACACACAAAGAAAGAGGCAAACGGGGCAAGCGCTGATTTCCACTGTTCGGCGTTTGTTCACTGACCTTATTTTTTGACGCAGAGCCAAATTCGTGACGTGACAATAAGCAAAACGCAAAAAACAAGAACAGCAAATTCAGAAAACAATACCACACAGAAAGGAAAACCACGAAGCCATATATGCGTCCATGTCATTGGTTCATTTTTTGTTAGTTGGTGTTGTTTTTTGTCGCGTCACGACCTTCCCTCTGTTTTATCATCATCATAATCATCATCATTATCATGGTTATGCCCACTGCAAGGCAAAAGCCTCCCTCATACTTCAGCTACCCCGGTCATGTACTAATTTTGGCCATGTTGCCCCTGCAAACTTCTTAATCTCATCCGCCCACCTAACTTTCTGCCGCCCCTTGTGATGCTCCCCTTCCCTTGGAATCCAGTCGGTAACCTTTAATGACCATCGGTTATCTTTCCTCCTCATTACATGTCCTGCCCATGCCCATTTATTTTTCTTGATTTCAACTAAGATGTCATTAGGTCGCGTTTGTTCCCTCACCCAATCTGCTATTTTCTTATCCCTTAACATTACACCCATCATTCTTCTTTCCATAGCTCGTTGCGTCGTCCTCAATTTAAGCAGAACCCTTTTCGTAAGCCTCGAGGTTACGAAAATGGTTCATACATCCAACCAATAAACAAAAGCTGATAGTTGGAAGTTAGCGTTTGTTTGCGTGAGTCTGTTTGTGTGTATGTTTTAGGTTACGCCGCTATGACCTTGTCTGCCGAGTTGTTCCAGTGTGATAACTTCACTATGGCACTCGAGAAAAAACGCCTTTAGCCAAACACCCTTCATGTCCAGGTTTGACCGTTTGATTAGTAGATGTTCACTGGCTCTCTCGTCTTTTCGTTTTATAGATTTTTCCTCACGATCTTAATGTGCGTGGTAACCATCGCTTCATTAATTCCTTACTAAAAGGTCTGTCAGTGACTCAGTCGAACTCTATTCACCATGAATTGATTGACTCATCAGACAATTAGTAGGGAAGGAAGGAAGGAAAAAGTGGAGAAGGAAAGGTAGGGAGGTTAACCAGTTTAGCTTAACCGGTTTGCTACCCTACACACGGGAGAGGGATGGGGGAGATTAAAGATGGGGAAGGGGGAGAGGGAGAGAGAGCACATAGCACAGCACACACACATCGTCCATTGGAGTCCATCAATCTGGCATGGTACGTGACACCACACTCACAGCCGCTTGTCCAATCCCGTCTCTTTCAAAAACCGAAGTAGTCCCTTTGTCGCCTTCACCTGCGATGTCTTCTGTCGGCGGCATGTGAATATCGTGTCGAGGAGCAATGGCCTACTGTCAAGGTGCGCTAGAACAGATGCCAGGGACTGTCGCTGAACATTATATTCAGGACAGTCGCACAGAATATGTTCCAGCGTCTCCTCGCAAAGACAGGCATTACAGAGAGCGTTGTCGGCCATTCCAATGCGGAAGGAGTATGATTTCGTGAAAGCCACCCCTAGCCATAAGTGATTAAGCAGAGTCGCCTCTCTTCGGCGGAGTCCAGTTGGCATATAGAGATGCATCAAAGAGGGCAGATGGTATTGACGGTTGCTCTGGTTGGTCTGGCTGTTTGGTCTGGCACCATAGAGATAGCGTGATCTCCTGTGCAAGCACTCGAAGTCTGCTAGCTGCGTCGGATCGTGAAAGTGGTATGGCCTCTTCTTGTGCGTCTTCAAGAGCTGCCCGAGCGGCATTATCGGCGTCTTCATTTCCAGTGACGCCGCAGTGACTTTGCAGCCACTGAAACGTCACGTGGTGTCCTTTCTCCTGTGATGTATGGAGTAGGCATCTAATATCGAATACGAGCTGTTCGAATGGCCCGCGACGCAGAGCTGATAGTACAGATTGTAGGGCTGCCTTTGAATCGCTGAAGATTGACCATTGTCGAGGTGGCTCCCGATTGACGAAACGAAGTGCAGCGCGAAGAGCAGCTAGTTCAGCAGATGTCGATGTTGTTGGGTGGTCAGTCCAAAAGCTGATGGTAATAGCTTTTGCTGGGACAACCACAGCACCGGACGAACACTGGATGTTTGTGGAACCATCCGTATAAATGTGTTCACTGTCCGCGTACCTCTCGTGCAGAAGAAGCAGAGACAGTTGTTTCAGCACAGGCGACGACAGTTCAGACTTTTTTCCGATTCCTGGTACACTGAGATGGACTGTGGGGCTGATAAGACACCAATGGGGTATCGATGGTTTAGATGCAGCGGTGAAGCCCGATGGAAGTTTGTCGTTGTATATGATGATAGTTTTAGAGAATGATGATTGGTGCCTGTCTGAAGGTAGTGCTGCAAGGTGGTGATAGGTGGCATGTGCAAAATTGTCTGATGTGCGTTCTCAGGGCTTCCACCGTAATGTGAGTTCGCATTGGACGGTCCGAGCAATCGCAAGAGTTGCCTCTGTTGACGTGCATCTGGACAAACCAAGGCAGACTCTGAGTGCTTGAGCTTGTGCTGTCTGCAGAACACGAATATTTGTCTTGCAGGTGTTGGTCAGTACAGGTAGACTATATCTTACAAAACCGAGAAAGAGAGCTCTGTAGAGTTTAAGCATTGCGTCTACTGACATCCCCCACGTCTTTCCTGTCAAGCATTTAAACAACTGGGAAGTTGCTGTCAGGCGCCGTTTCATGTAGGCCACGTGCGGGCTCCAACAGAGGTCTCGGTCAATAATTACGCCAAGGAATCTGTGGGTTCGGACATATGAAATGGTCCGCCCATTGATTGAGATGATATAAGGCGTCATCGGTTTGCGAGTAAGTGCTACAAGTGCGCATTTTTCTGGTGATATGCTGAGACCCTGTTTACACAAGTAGTTCGCTGTCAAAGTGGCCGCTCTTTGAAGTCGCGAACGTATCTGAGGACGTGTGACTGCCGAAGTCCAGACACAGATGTCGTCAGCGTATATTGAAATTTTGATGGTAGTTGGCAAGTATTCAGCAAGTCCAACAAGAGCGAGGTTGAATAGCGTCGGGCTGAGAGCACCACCTTGAGGAACGCCCCTGCTGATATAGCGTCGCGTAGTTGGGCCATCGTCAGTTAACACAAAGAATGATCTTGCAGATCGATAGCTTGCAATCCACAAAAAAACTCGACCACCTAGGCCAACCGTCGCAAGGGCGTCGAGAATAGCCTCATGTAATACGTTATCGTATGCCCCTTTCACATCTAAGAATAAAGCTGCAGATAAACGCTTACGGGACCTTTCGTGCTGGACATACGAAACGAGATCAACTACATTGTCGATGGAAGAGCGGTCACGTCGGAAACCAGCCATGGAAATGGGATAAATCTTGTAGTATTCAAGGTACCATTCCAGGCGGCCAAGGATCATCCGTTGCATTATATTTCCTACACAGCTGGCCAGCGCTATTGGGCGGTAAGAGGTGAGTTCTAATGGGGATTTGCCCTGCTTTAAGAGTGGCGCCAGGCGGCTTACTTTCCATTCGTCAGGAACATTTCCCTCCTGCCATGAGGAGTTGTAAAGGCTCAACAACTCTATCCGTGCGGACTCTCCGAGATAGCACAAGGCCCGCTATGATATACCATCCGGACCCGGAGATGATGAGCGCCTGCAGAGAGCTAGAGCCGCTTCGAGCTCCTCCATTGTAAAAGGAAGGTCCATGCGGCAATCACGGGAATGGGGGACGTCAGCTCGTGCTGGAGGATCTGGACGAGTCGCTTGGTCTGCGATCCGCGCACAAAAGTCTTCTGCGACATCGATGTCTTGCCGCCCTTGGAAAAGCGCTAGCGCCTTGAATGGGAAACGCCGTTGCGGAAGGCAACGCAGACCTTGCGCCGTTTTCCAAATGTAAGACAGTGGCTTGCGGGAGTCGAGTTTCTGGCAAAACGTTGCCCAACGTTCCGACGCTAATCTATCCATACGACCCTGAATCTTCTTTTGCATCCTCCTGGCTGCCCTAAGGTCATGAATTGATTTTGTACGCCGATTTCGACGTTCCGCCCGGCGACGAAGCGCTCGAAGGCGCTCTAATTCTATGTCGAAATCATTCCGCGTGGAAGAGATCGTCATCATGTGAGTGGCGTTTTGCATCGTCATTTTAATCGTTCGCTCTAACCCAGGTGGTAGGCCCTCACGGCAGGCATCTTCCATCTCAGATTTGAAGTTGGCCCATTGAATCGTACGAATGGTATTCCGTAAGCCTGATCTAGACGACAACCCTTTGATGTTCAGATAGGTGGGAATGTGGTCACTCCCATGTGTCTCAATGTCGGGAAACCACTTCACACATCTGGCGAGAGAGTTGGAGACGAAAGCAAGGTCGAGGCAGCTGCCGTATGTCACGCCTCGAAGAAAGGTGGGGCTACCATCGTGCAGGAGAGTAAGGCCATAGTTGTGGGCGATGCTTGCTAATCTTCGTCCTCTTGTGTTTGTCCTTGTACTTCCCCATGCTGGATGGTGTGCATTGAAATCTCCTATGATGACCCATGGGGCGGGACAAACACTCAAGATATCCGCAAATCTTTTGGTATCGAAATTGCAGGAAGGCGATATATACACGCCTATGATAGTAAACAAGAGTTTGTTCTTTTTAACTATGATGCATATATATTGATTGTCGTCGTGGGGCGCAATTGGTTGCAAAACATAGGTGAGTTCACGACGAACAAAAATGACGATTTTGCTGCATGCACGATTTGTTGATGACATGATAAATTCGTATCCTGACAGTCTTATTGATTTGGACAAGTTGGGCTCAGAAATGACGATGAGTGGAAACAGATTGGTGTATACAAACTGACGAAAATCTGAAATTCGTTATTTTAGCCCTCTGGCGTTCCACTGGATGACGGACGCTGCCTTGACTTCTTTCCGGAAGGATGGGGTATGGGTAGCCATCTTTCTAGTTGAGGGATGCAAGCACTGGGCTTAAGGCGTCCAGCACTTTAAGTGCGTTTTCAGCACAGGGTGTCCCGATGTCCACTAAAATTGCTCGAATGGCCTCCACGAGAGAACGTAGCACCGAGATGACTTGGTGGTCTGTTTTAGGTGAATCATCCATGGCCGGAGAGGGATCAGGTGGGGCCCCGACCTTCTCAGGTTCCTTCGCAAGGGAGCGGCTCGGTAGCGTAGGCCATTCCTCTAAAGATAAGAGTCTTTTCTGCTTCTTTCGTGGAAGTGGTGGGCCTTTTCGCGGCGTGAGTAACTGGCACCGCAGTGGAGTGGGTACTGTCACTTCGCGCATGCGCCTTCTTCGAAGACGTACGATGGCGCCTACGTCGACGCCGTCACCGGACTACTTCGGCTGCCTCCCTGTGGGCCGAATTGTCTCTGGCCATTTGCTTGAGAACCGCGCGCTCCCTCTTGATGCGGGGACAGTCCTTCGACGAGGCCGCGTGAGGGCCGCTACAGTTGACGCACTTCAGGACCGTGGCACCGCAGGTCTGTTCTGCATGAGGTTCAGCGCAACGGGGACACAGTAGCGAGTTGGGACACACGCCTTTGACGTGTCCTAGCCTGAAACACTGATGGCATTGAAGCGGCTTCTGGATGAATGGTCGAACCGGATGTCGGAAATGTCCGACTTTGACGTGGAATGGGATACAATCCCCCTTGAATATTACTTTTACGCAGCGCGTATTCCCAAGACGGCGCACTGCGTAATGATCGTGATTTCGTATGCCGGCTTGATGAGGCTAGGTAAGTCATCATTGGGAATGGCAATGTCAATGTCGTAAATCACACCGGCTATGGATGTGTCGTCGATCGGGATAAAGGGGCGCATTTTGATTCCGTCTAGCACTGTGATTTCTTGAAGTTTTCCAAGCGCACTCGCGTTGTACACGTCTATGGCGAGTATATTCTTGCGTGGATTTATTCTTATGTCTTTAATTTGATCCGGCACCGCACACTCCAGAAAAACGGATAGGGCTTGCCTGTTCAGCAATCGTAGGTTGCTTGACGGTTCTTCCGGCATAAAGATGATGACGTGTGGCCAGCGCGCAGGCCCTGACTTCACAGTCGTTGTGCTCGCAGGGGTTGACGGCGCTGTGTTGACGATTTTTCTCTTCGCCCTCTTACTCCGGACGGGTATGAAGCCGTCGTCGGATGAGTCTTCTTCCGACATAGAGTACAGCTCGGTGTCTTCGGTGTCACTGGGGCAGCCAACTCGCTTCCTTGCGGTTGACGGCTGTGATGACTTCTGGCCAGGCGGGTTTCTGGCCAGCTCCGCGTCCATGGCCGCAAGACGGGGAGGCGAGGCACCTCGAATAGCGAAGATTTCACCAAAAATTCACAAAGCACAGAAACAAGTGTTCTGCCAAGAAGACACTTCGTGTGATAAGACATCGGGTAAAGAGGCGATCTGTTTTAACCTTCTGCAGTGCCAAAGTGATTATATTCATTTGTTTATTATCATGCCGTGCCTGTATAGAGGACACAATTTCAATGTTAAAGTCCACAGGCGATAGAAAAAAGCTAAGCGGCGACAATCTCTGTAGCGCGACCGCCTGTCGTATTTTTACTGAAGGGGCGTACGAGATGCCATTTTTTCATTGAAGTCAACTAAGGTATTGATGTTGACGACCCGAATTTCGCTCCAGTTCGTGATGCATGTTGAACTACGCTGACGCTCGTTTGATGGTACCAAAGGAAGGCGAGGAATTGACTGTGAGCTCAATACCTCGCTGCATCACCCTCAATGGAGGAGGAAGAGGAGGAGGATTAGGAGGAGGATTTGGCGGTGCGGAGAGCGAAGCAAGGTAATTGAATCTGGTAAAGATGGGCGTGGGGCCGAAAAGGAAAAGAAAGACATGTGAAGGAAAAATGAAGAAATACACTTAAAAACGTGTAACAAAAATAAACACTTACACATTACAACTTACAAGCTCGAAACACAAAGAAATACTTACAGTCACTGCGTTTAAGATAGTTAAATAAAAACATTAAATTATTGGGTTTTACGTACCAAAACCACTTTCTGATTATGAGGCACGCCGTAGTGGAGGACTCCGGAAATTTTGACCACCTGGGGTTCTTTAACGTGCACGTAAATCTAAGTACACGGGTAGTTTTGAATTTCGCGCACCATCGAAATGCGGTCGCCATGGCTGGGATTCAATCCCCACGCATTCGTGCTCAGCAGCCAAACACCATAGCCACTGAGCAACCATGGCGGGTAGTAAAATAAAAGGCATATGCCACATGCGAAGTGCTTCGTGGCAGCCTTATAAATATTAAGGGTGTGAAGTGTGTTAAAGAAATACAAATGAATTTTTAGGAGAAAACCCTGGAAAGCTACGTGGTATGTGCGCAATGGCAGCTATGGAAATGTTTGAAGCATCCAACTCCACCAACAGTTGAATGATGGTTTGTTTAAATTGTTTATGAAACAGTAGCCCCGGGTCCTGTTTGCCATGAATTCGAAAATATTATTGGGGAAGAACGAAACTCCGTTTGCTGTATACAAACAAAATGTTTTCTACACTTTCAGGGGTGATTTCTCATAATATGTCGCAATAATGTGCTATGTGTGCCGTTCCCCTTACCAGGGAGCTTACGCGTACGGGTCTGCCAACCGGTACCTCGAGCATCACTGTCTCAAGGACCAGTTCGGCACACCGGGTAGCGCCAGTGACCGCGTCTCGTCACAAGAGGCGCGTCGCTTCGGAGACAGCTTCACAAACGCTAGCTGTCGCGAGAAAAGAATGCGAAGACGCTGTCTTCACCCCCGTTAACATCATACGGTGGTACCTCATCGATGTGCGGCATTTACCGCTGTGTTAAGCGGGAGGCACGTGGTGCCATTTTGCACGCGATCCCTCGTAAGGCGTGTGGGGCTCCGAGTTGCTACATGCGAAGATTTGGGACTTGTGGCACGAGCGAACATTTAAAACTTGGTCAAAACTTAGCAGAGCCAACTGTTCACATATGCGGCAGAATACTCGTGATGTGATTATGGTGACATCTCGACAACTCGGCGCACGCACAACACGGGGGGTGATCTTGCCCACTCAGAGTTATCAAAGTGAAGTTTCTGTACCTCGTGTCTCTTATAAAGGTGTCATTTCGTGCGCACAGTAGCACATGCACAAAGCTGTAACCAGCAGGTCTCAACCCCACGCATGCTTCCTTCGCGCCAAAGTCGCTCTTTGAAACATCTGGCGCGGGTGTCAGGTGCCATCTTCTAGCATTCTTCATCCCCTTCTTGACAGCAAGCGATTCGAGACGGTGCGTTGTATTGCTCTGTCTTCAACATCATTACGACATATGTGTCCCGTCAGCCGAAAAATCCGGCGTTGTGCGCAACGAATAGGACGAAAAAAATGATCATGGACATCTTATAAGAGAGAATAATTCAGAATAAGGTTAAATGGGGCGGTTTAAAGTGAAGTAAGCGTAAGTAAATGAAGGCGAATTAAATTGCATTAATGTGGATTAAAGTGGATTAGGGTGGATTAGGATTGGTTCACATTGGAGCGAAGAGGAATATAGCGGATTAACGTAGATTAAAGTGGATTAAGGAGGATTCATAATGATCATCATCATCCTATTTTAAGTCCAGTACAGGACAAAGGCCTTGCCCTGCGACCTCCAATTACAATTTAGAACAAGGGGGATTAGGCACGATTTGTGAAGGACACGTGACAATGTATGACGTAACCTATCAAGGTCATTACCAATTAGAAAAGCCATGGTGCTTTCGCATTCAAATCATGTAAATGTACTTAAGTAAATGCTTTTTATTTTGTCGCCCACCACAGTAGCACAGTACAGCCATGGCGTTGAGCTGATGAGGTCCAAGTGACAGCTTAAGTCTTGTAAGCCTAGTTATCACAAGCGATAGGTCTGTTTTACATGCTTTTACAAAGAGTATGCACAGAGCATTTCATTACACTCTCTCACACACGTTGCACACGCTGCCCAACGGGTTTTCCGTGAAGTCGCGATGAAAGCTGGCCGTCGGGGTCGAGTTTTTCGCCAGCCGAAGGATGCGGTTCGTGAAACATTCGTTGTGGCTGCCGTCGCTTGCGTCCACGGCTTCGTCACCTTCTCATTGTTGTTGTTCGTGTTGCTGAACGAAGGCGACGGTTGCAGCAGCTTCGATCTTGGCACGCTTCCGTGGTTGGCAAGCTTCTATATAGCGCGCTAATATGGCCTCCCTTTCCTGCGGTGTTTCGCCAAGCAACTTTGCTTTTGCTTGAGATATTGCCTCTTGCCGTCTACCTTTATCTACTCGATGAGTGGGTTCAGACTGACGCTTGCGCTGAAGCACATGCACAGACGGCCCAGCCCGCGTGCCATCCATGGCGAGACTGAGCGACCAAGAGCTAGCGAAGCAGCCGTTATAAAGGCGCGTTTGTAGTCCGACTTTATCGGCACGCGGACGAGCGCCGCTCGATGCCGGGCGCGTCGGGGCGCCTTGGCAGCGTCCGGTTATTTTGCCTGCGCCAGGGCGTGTAACGATCGTTCGAACTATAACTTCTTTCTCTGTGCTATAGACGCTGTTGTTCTGGCCAACGTGACGTAACGTGTGCGTGCGCTTATGCTACCAGTGCGTCGAACGATCATTTCAACTGTAGAGGCTGTTCTACTCGCCAACGTGACGTAACGTGTGCGCCCGATCATGCTACGTCGGACTATACTTAGCTCTTTATTTCTAGCTTAGTCACGACGTATCGCAGTGGTGAGGCTCCGAGAGACCGATGCTGCGACACCTCTCCGCGGCTGATCACGTGGTATGACGTCACATCTTCCACAATTGCGCTCCGGAGGTTGAAGGTCATTGCGACGTGTTGAATAACTTTGAGAAACATGGCGTAGTAGAGGTTTCACGCGAAATCTATCCGCGATTGTCGTCGCCTATTGGAAAGGATAGACAGGTTTAGCTTGACGCTAACGGTTCGAGACGATTTCGGGCTCCAAGGTGTGGTGTGCGCACAGCTGCTCGTCAGCTGACGGTGGGTTCGCCAGCCATAGGCGTATCTGCCAGGGGGGAGGGAGGGCAACGGACATAGACTGTCCTACAATAATTACTAGAGGGAGCTCTGGCGCTGCAGTCGTTGTACCACCATGGGTATGATGGGAAGTACGTGGATTTGTCTGATCTTCGTGTTTGTGGATTCAGATCTTCTGGCTTGTGGAGATGCGCGACTCTCATGCGTCCCCTGATATGTTGTTTTCCCACACGGCTTGCGTGGCCTGGCGCCCGCGGCGGTCGGAGTGGTTGAGGCACAGTACGAGAGATGGCGCGAGTGTTGCACTGCTAACGCCGCCGACAGGCGGGGTTACTTGGGCGCCGAAAGACAAGGCGCTCCCTCTTTGATTCGGGACAGCAAGCAGTGCGGAAGTGGCGCGCGTGCGCCGATCCATGCTTCAGCGAGACTGTCTCGCGTGGCCGCCTTCGAACGCGCCACCGTTCGCGTGACCATACAAGCGAACGACCAGGCGTTGGTGCCCAGCATGGGGCGAACATATTCGCTCGCTATCCGGTCGCGGTGAGTCGGACTTCCTAGATTTTTCGCGCGCCCATCGGCATGTTTTGTGGATAGCAACTCGGCTAGCAGGCATCTATTGATGAAAGGTGCAATAAATGCACTTGTGATTGTTTGCACTACTGTGTTGTCGTTCCTTTGTCCCAAGAGCACGGGAGGAGCACCCCACAGGCTTTCTACATTACGCTATATAAATCTTATTGGCGTAAGTTTCAGCACAAACTGTACTCTTCGAAGTGCAAAAGACGCCGTGAACACACACAATTGCTAATAATTCCAACGATTGAGCTTGTCCACGTGGCCAAATCGAAACGCGCCAAGCGTCTCAGCGCACTAGCATGCCCCCGATAAACTCATCAGGGCGTTTCATTCGCTTTTCGATACATGCGTCCTTGGCTTTATGGTTTCAATATCGCGCTTCTGTGCTAGAGTTCCTGTGTTTGAATCCTGCCGTTGGGCAAAAGCCACCTGTGGCAGATTGCATAATTATTGAGCTGAATTATTCTGAGAGGCGGGCGGTACTAGCACGAGTAATCGAAACACATATGTAACTAATTAACAGTAATCCAATAATGAACTTCTAGTTTAATTACTTTACCCCACGTATTGCCATTTCCGAACCATAGCCGGTGAGTTTGCAGGACGTATCCCATTGAAATGTTTTTCTTGGATGACACCAGTTTCGAGATTTTATTTCTCAAAGCGTGCCACGAAATACATGGGTTTTCCAGATACTTTTGTGCTCCAATGCATAAAAGAGCGTTTCATTAAAAAAGTACATGGCAGAACAGCGCTTATTTTGGCCAGTTTGAGGACACATATCTCGAAACTGGTGGCATTGTGGAAATTCATTCCGGGTAAACTCGCTTTGCTAGCTCACCGGCTACATTTCGTAAATTATATGTGCAACAAAGTAAATAATTAAAAAGTTAAATAGTTTTTTTTTGGCCAGCATTTGGCTACGGCACACACTGATTGCGACGACGGTGATCAAAGTGTAGGGATGCATGGACATAGAAGAAATGACTCCCGGGGAAGCAGAAATGTTGCTCAGTAAGGCGATAGGCTGGGCAAGTTAGTTTTGCATCAAGGTCATACCAGCGCAAAGTAAAAAACGTACACACATAGAACGAGGAAAACGGGAACGAGCGCTAATTTCCAACTGTCGGCGTTTCTTCGCTGACGTTATTTCTAGACACAGAGCAAAAGTCGTGATGAGACAAAAAGCAAAACACAAAAAACAAGGACAACAGCAAATTCAGAAAACAATACTACACAGAAAGGAAAACGACGAAACCATATGTACGTCCATGCCATTGGTTTATTTTTTTTAGTTGGTTTTGTTTTTCGTCGCATCACGACCTTTCCTTTATGTCTATGCATCCGGCCAATGAACAAAAGCCGATAGTTGGAAGTTAGCGTTTATCCGCGTGATTCTTTTTCTTTGTGTAAATGTTTTAGGTTACGCTGCTATGACCTTGTCTGCAGAGTGGTTCCAGTATGATAGCTTCACTGCTGTACACGAGAAAAACGACTTTAGCGAAACACCCTTCATATCCAGGTTTTACTGTTTAATGAGTAGATGTTCACTGACTCTCTCGCCTTTTCTTTAGATATATTTTTCCTCACAATCTTCCTGTGCGTGGTAACCATAGCTTCATTAATTCATTACAAGATGGTCAGTCAGTCACTCAGTCGATCTCTATTCAGTGTATGACTCGATTAACTCATCACACAATTAGTAAGTCGGCTGTTACGGTCGTTGTGCTAACACATCGGGTGAACAGACGATCAGGTTTAGCCTTCTGCAGTGCCAGATTAATTATATTCAATTTTTATTATCATACCTTGCGTGTATAGAGGACACAATTTCAATGTTAAAGTCCACAGAGGATTAAAAAATAGAACCTAAGCACCGACTATCTCTGTAGCGCAAACGTCTGTTGCGTTTGTTCTTAAGGGGCGTACGAGATGCCATTTTTTGATAGAAGGCAACTAAGGTATTGATTTGCAAGAGCAGAAGTTTGCCCCAGTTAGTGATACATGTTGAACTACGGTGACGCTCATTAGACGGTACCAAAAAGGCGACGTAGACTGTGAGGCAGCCACACACCTTTCTGTTAGCTGCTTCACCCTCAATGAAGGAGTAGGAGAAGAATATGCCGGTGCGGAGAGTAACGCAAGGTAATTGAATCTTGTAAAGATGGGCGTGGGGCCGGAAAGGAAAAGAAAGACATGTGAAGTAAACAATGAATAAATTACACTTAAGAAAACGTGCAACAAAAATAAACAATTACACATTGTAACCTACAAGCTCTAAACATGCAGATATACTTACAGTCACTGTGTTTAAGATAGCCAGTGATTCTTAGCACCCTCTGCTGCGTCGCAGGTCTGACCGCCGCCGTGGTCAGTTGCTGCGCAGCTGCTAGGGACTGAGGGCCGGGGTTTGATTGTTGTGTTCATATAGGAGGTTGTGGCCAAATACTGCACCAGGGTGGCCAATCCTGCTCTGGTGAGGGAGTGCGTTGCCGGTTCTGGTCACCGAGATCAGGCCACACTCCAGGCCTTTTTGTGCAATTTTATCAACACGCGGATTTTTTTTTAATCCGGCGGAAAATTGCCGGCACCGGGATTCCAACCACGGACCTCTTTGCACGCGAGGCGGGTGTTCTACCTCTGCGCCACCGCTGCACCCAGGCCGGACAGGCCACCATTGGAATATGAACCTGGCAACGTTTAACGCTAGAACGTTATCTAGTAAAGCGAGTCTAGCAGTGCTATTGGAGGAATTAGAGCGCAGTAAATGGAATATAATAGGGCTCAGTGAAGTTAGGAGGCCAAAAGAAGCATATACAGTGCTAAAAAGCGGGCACGTCCTGTGCTACCGGAGCTTAGCGGAGAGAAGAGAACTAGGAGTCGGATTCCTGATTAATAAGAATATAGTTGGTAATATACAGGAATTCTATAGCATTAACGAGAGGGTCGCAGGTCTTGTTGTGAAACTTAGTAAGAGGTACAAAATGAAGATTGTACAGGTCTACGCCCCTACATCCAGTCATGATGACCAGGAAGTCGAAAGCTTCTATGAAGACGTGGAATCGGCGACGGGTAGAGTGAAAACCAAATACACTATACTAATGGGCGACTTTAATGCCAAGGTAGGCAAGAAGCAGGCTGGAGACAAAGCAGTGGGGGAATATGGCATAGTCACTAGGAATAGCAGGGTAGAGTTATTAGTAGAGTTTGCGGAACAGAATAATATGAGGATAATGAATACCTTCTTCCGCAAACGGGATAGCCGAAAGTGGACGTGGAGGAGCCCGAACGGCGAGACTAGAAATGAAATAGACTTCATACTCTGCGCTAACCCTGGCATCATACAAGATGTGGACGTGCTCGGCAAGGTGCGCTGCAGTGACCACAGGATGGTAAGAACTCGAATTAGCCTAGACCTGAGAAGGGAACGGATGAAACTGGTACATAAGAAGCCGATCAATGAGTTAGCGGTAATAGGGAAAATAGAGGAATTCCAGATCAAGCTACAGAACAGGTACTCGGCTTTAACTCAGGAAGAGGACCTTAGTGTTGAAGCAATGAACGACAATCTTGTGGGCATCATTAAGGAGTGTGCAGTGGAAGTCGGTGGCAACTCCGTTAGGCAGGACACCAGTAAACTATCACAGGAGACGAAAGATCTGATCAAGAAACGCCAATGCATGAAAGGCTCTAACCCTACAGCTAGAATATAACTGGCAGAACTTTCGAAGTTAATCAACAAGCGTAAGACAGCTCACATCAGGAAGTATAATATGGATAGAATCGAACATGCTTTCAGGAACGGAGGAAGCCTAAAAACAGTGAAGAACAAACTAGGAATTGGCAAGAATCAGATGTATGCGTTAAGAGACAGAGCCGGCAGTATCATAACTAATATGGATGAGATAGTTCAAGTGACTGAGGAGTTCTATAGAGATTTATACAGTACCAGTGGCACCCACGACGATAATGGAAGAGAAAATAGTCTAGAGGAATTCGAAATCCCAAAGGTAACGCCGGAAGAAGTAAAGAAAGCCTTAGGAGATATGCAAAGTGGGAAGGCAGCTGGGGAGGATCAGGTAACATCAGATTTGTTGAAGGATGGTGGGCAGATTGTTCTAGAGAAACTGGCCACCCTGTATACGCAATGCCTCATGACCTCGAGCGTACCGGAATCTTGGAAGAACGCTAACATAATCCTAATCCATAAGAAAGGGGACACCAAAGACTTGAAAATTATAGACCGATCAGCTTACTGTCCGTTGCCTACAAACTATTCACTAAGGTAATCGCAAATAGAATCAGGAACACCTTAGACTTCTGTCAAGCAAAGGACCAGGCAGGATTCCGTAAAGGCAACTCAACAATAGATCATATTCACACTATCAATCAGGTGGTAGAGAAATGTGCGCAATATAACCAACCCTATATATAGCTTTCATTGATTACGAGAAAGCGTTTGATTCTGTCGAAACCTCAGCAGTCATGGAGGCATTACGGAATCAGGGTGTAGACGAGCCGTATGTAAAAATACTGAAAGATATCTATAGCGGCTGCACAGCCACCGTAGTCCTCCATAAAGAAAGCAACAAAATCCCAATAAAGAAAGGCGTCAGACAGGGAGATACGAACTCTCCAATGCTATTCACAGCGTATTTACAGGAGGTATTCAGAGACCTGGATTGGGAAGAATTGGGGATAAAAGTTAATGGAGAATACCTTAGTATTTGCGATTCGCTGATGATATTGCCTTGCTTAGTAACTCAGGGGATCAATTGCAATGCATGCTCACTGACCTGGAGAGGCAAAGTAGAAGAGTGGGTTTAAAAATTAATCTGCAGAAAACTAAAGTAATGTTTAACAGTCTCGGAAGAGAACAGCAATTTACAATAGGCAGCGAGGCACTGGAAGTAGCAAGGGAATACATCTACTTAGGGCAGGTAGTGACGGCAGATCCGGATCATGAGACAGAAATAATCAGAAGAATAAGAATGGGCTGGGGTGCGTTTTGCAGGCATTCTCAGATTATGAACAGCAGGTTGCCATTATCCCTCAAGAGGAATGTGTATAATAGCTACGTCTTACCAGTACTCACCTACGGGGCAGAAACCTGGAGGCTTACGAAAAGGGTTCTACTCAAATTGAGGACGACGCAACGAGCTATGGAAAGAAGAATGGTAGGTGTAACGTTAAGGGATAAGAAAAGGGGAGAGCGTGTGAGGGAACAAACGCGAGTTAATGACATCTTAGTTGAAATCAAGAAAAAGAAATGGGCATGGGCAGGACATGTAATGAGGAGGGAGGATAACCGATGGTCATTAAGGGTTGCGGACTGGATCCCAAGGGAAGGGAAGCGTAGCAGGGGGCGGCAGAAAGTTAGGTGGCCGGATGAGATTAAGAAGTTTGCAGGGACAGCATGGCCACAATTAGTACATGACCGGGGTTGTTGGAGAAGTATGGGAGAGGCCTTTGCCCTGCAGTGGGCGTAACCAGGCTGATGATGATGATGATGATGATTAAGATAGTAAGATAGAAGGCATATGGCGCAAACGAAGTGTTTCTTCATAGCTTTATAAATATTATGATTTTCAAGTGCCTTACACACATAGAAATGAAGGTTTAGGTAGAAGGCCTTGAAAGCTAGGCGGGATGTGCGCAATGACAGCTACGGAGCTGTTTGAAGCATTCGACTGCACCAACAATTTTGGATGCCGGTTCACCGTACACCCTAAATTGTTTATGAAATACCAGCCCTGGGTCCTGATTGCCATGAACTCGTAAAATTCTTCGTCAAGAACGAAACCCCGTGTGCCATATAACAAAGCGTTTTCTACGCTTTGAGAGGTGATTTCTCACAATATGTCGCAATTACGTGCTGTTTGTGCCGTCGCCTTTACCAGCAAGCTTACGCGTACAGGTCTGCCAACCGGTACCTCGAGCGCCAATGTCTCAAGGACCAGTTAGGCACTGCGGGTAGCGCCCGCGACCGCAACTGGTCACAAGAGCGCATCGCCTCGAAGACAGCGTCTGAAACGCTAGCTGTCACGAGACAAGAATGCGAAGCTTCTGTCTTTACCACCGGTAACATCGCATGGTGGTACCTAACCGGTGTGCTGTATTTACCGCTGTGTTAAGCGGGAGGCACGTGTTGCCACTTTTGCATGCAATCCCTCGTGTGGGGTTCGTGGGGTTCCGACTTGCTACACGTAAAGATTGGCGACTTATGTCACGAGAGAACATTTAAAACTTGGTCAAAACTTAGCAGAGCCAACTGTTCACATATGCGGCAGAATACTCGTGATGTGATGATGGTGACATCTCGACAACTCGGCGCACGCACAACACGGGGGGTGATCTTGCCCACTCAGAGTTATCAAAGTGAAGTTTCTGTACCTCTTGTCTCTTACAAAGGTGTAATTTCGTGCGCACAGTAGCACACGCACAAAGCTGTAACCAGCAGGTCACAACCCCAGGCATGCTTCCTTCATGCCAAAGTCGCTCTTTGAAACATCTGGCGCGGGTGTGAGGTGCCAACTTCCAGCATTCTTCATTCCCTTCTTGACAGCTGGCGATTTGAGACAGTGCGTTGTACTGCTCTGTCTTTAAGATAACTACGCATTATGTGTCCTGTCAGCCAACAAATCCGGCGTTGTACGCAACGAATAGTACTAAAAAGATGATCGTGAACGTCTTATAAGAGAGAATAATTCAGAGTAAGGTTAAATTAGGCGGTATAAATTGATCTAAGGTGAAGTAAATGAAAGCGAATAAACTGCAATAAACTGGATTAGGGTGGATTGAGATTCGTGAAAATTGGAGCAACAAGAAATATGACGAATTAACGCAGATAAAAGTGGATTAAGGAGGATTCATACTGATCATCATTAACCTATTTTAAGCCCACTGCAGGACGAAGGCCTCGTTCCGCTATCTCGATATACAACTTAGACCAATGTGAATTAAGTAAGAGTTGTAAAGGACACGTGACAATGTACGGCGTAACCTTTTAAGGGATTTACCAATTGGAGAAGCCATAATGCTTTCGTATTCAAATCATGTAAATGTACTTAAGTAAATGCCCTTTGTTTGTCGCCCACCGCAGTAGCACAGTACAGCCACGGCGTTGCGCTGATGACGTCCAGGTTGCAGCTTCAGTCCAGGCCACTGCGGTCTCTTTTCGATGGAGGCGAGCTGCAGTCCCTTTGCTGAAATCTTTCTTTCCGCGCATGCTATGTTCGCTAAGACTCTCACCTGCGTTGTAACGGCGCCCCGGTAAGGGCCAATCACAACTCGCCATTAATCACAACGCGCTCGCTTGCGCCGAAGAGTGTATAGCTCCAACGACCGCTCAGCGGTGTTCAATTGGACAATCATACTTTTTATTTTTTGCACACATTTTATACAATCATGACCTCACGGCACTTCCTTCCCATTGGTTGCGCAGTCACGTGGCCAGTTGCGCACACACTAGGATCGCCTTTAGTAAGCCAGCAACGAGGAGCTGCTGTAGCTTCGGGGAAGCGTGCTTGTCTCGTACCACGCAGGCCCGGGTTTGATTTGCCACCCACACCCAAATTTATGAATGTTTCTTTTCAAGAAAAATACCTTAGCTTTTTTGCAGGAACCTGCCTGAGAAATTTGACGTGCATTCAAGCATTTCTTCATGAGTTCTTACTCTTTGTGTCATCGGCCGTTTTTGGGACCACTCGTTGCGAACAGCACTGGCTTTTCTGCCTCCTGGTACACGTAATGCTCTTACAACAACAACTACAACAACAACAACAACAACATCAGGGTGGATGGCCTCATTATGCGGCGAACGAATATCAAATCAAATTAATGGCTATACATAGAAGGTGAAGCAAGCTTTACGCGATAAAGATGGGACTGTGAGGTCGCGGCCCATTTCTTGAAAAAGTTCGCTGCTTGGCCATTTGTTGAAGATTGTCTTCGTCAAATGCGATTTACTGACGGCTGACAAGCTGTGGGATTCGTCACTGCCAATTGAGAAGCGAGATATCAGCGCCACACAATAGGCGTCCCGAGTCTTAAGCCAAGCTTACAGTCTTCTCCTTGCATAAGTCTTTCATCGCTCTGGTCGGCTTCTTTTCATTACCAGTTGTACAATCAAATAATGTCGCCGAAGGCAACGCTTCGGCAAGGGTACTCGCCTTCATCAGCGCAGCAGCTGCGTCTCTTTGCCACAAGTTTATGTACGCTTAACTCACTCTCTCCCACCCTCTGTGAGGGAAGAGGAGGAGGAGAATATGAGTGTGCGCAGAGTGACTTAAGGAAAGGGAATCTCGAAAAATATTGGTAGGGGTGAGGCCGAAATAATAAAAACATTTGAAGTAAGGAATGAAGAAATTAAATTTAAGAAAGAAAACAAGTAACGTGAAACCAAAACGAACAATTGTGGTGACAGCTTTCAAGACAGCGATATAAAAGGCCTGCGCTGCCTACGAAGTACTTTATCACAGCTTCCCATATAGATACGTTGAGCGACGTGTTGTGAAAACATATAATGACATTTTAGATTCAGTGCTTGGAAAGTTAAGCGGAATGTGTATAATGACAGCTATGGAGCTCTTTCAGGAATGTGGCTCCATTGCAGGTGCGTGATTAGAACTACCAATTTTTAAGTTGCCTTTTATAACGGTTCCTGCTTGCCATGAATGTATTATTTTCCAAGAGCCAAACCATTGGTTGCGCAGTCACGTGCCCAGTTACGCACACACTATGCGCACCAATAGTAAGCCAGAAACGAAGAGCTGCGGTAGCTTCGGGGAAGGGTGCTTGTCTCGTACCACGCAGGCGTGGGTTTGATTTCCCACCCACACCCAAATTTATCAATGTCTCTTTTCAAGGAAATTAATTTAGCTTGTTTGCCGGAACCTCCCTGAGAAATTTGATGTCCATTAAAGCATTTCTTCATGAGATTTTAGTCTTTGCCGCTTCGACCATTTTTGGGACCACTCGTTGCGAACAGCACTGGCTTTTGTGCCTCCTGGTACACGTAATGCTATTGCATTAACAACAACAACAACAACAACGACGACGACGACGACGACAACAGACGAAAACGCAATTATAAAATCGCATTTCTAGTCCGCGAACTGCTGTCACGTGATCGCATGGCAGTTTTCTGGTGCTTCAAGGAGCTTGTTGCCCTGCGTCCCCTCTTCTCGGCTACTCTGTAAGTGCTAGAGATAAACACTTCATTTCAAACATCATTGAGAGCTATTAGTACAGAGAACAAAATAGGTAGCTACATTCTCTTGTATAATATTCTCAAGCGCGAAATAAAGTATAGCCTACATACAGAATCGCTGCTGGCTGTGACAAGTTTCTGCAAATAATTTAGCGCAGCATACACGAACGCAAAGACCATATGAGAATCGTATCAAGCGATTTACTTCAACACGAATCAAGAAGCAATACATTATTTACTAACCTAATAAATGATTCCTTACCTTGGAATGAACCAGTCTGTTCCAAAAGAGAAATAGCAAAAGGAAATAGGGAGAACTGGATTGCAATAGTGTTGCTGATAGATAATTTTATGGTTTTATCATGACGTTTTGTGACAAACCTTCAGAAATGGCTACTTTATAAGAACTTGCATTAGTAAGTGAAAAGCTCGAGGAAGCAAAAAACACTCGTCGAGACACTGTACTGCGCTGCGGACGTGTTTGTGTGTTTTCCCTTTTAGGGAGAACAGAAAATCTCAAGATACGTGAGAAAACGCCTGGAGGAGCCAGAGAATGCTAATAGCATTTCAAAACCAGCAGATTCGCCTGCGAAAAATCACAGTTGTACACATAATTTGCGCCCTTAGTACAGAAGAAATTCTAGATGTCAGTGCTTGATGCGTGAAACGCGCTCCTTTCATCAAAAAAATGCCAAATTCAGGAGACCTCTACCTTGGACGCTCGAGCAGTCGCACGGTTTTCTTTCTCGGCAAAGAAATGGTGAATTCTCAACAACAATGCGCACGTAAGCGTGGCATCAATGAAGTTTTAACGGTGGTAACCAGTTTCTCACTGTGTTCGTGTTCCAGTATGTTCGTTGAAGGCGCCGTTTATACAGAGCACATGACTGGAACATTTGTGGACTATATAGATACCTCCTTGTCACACACATAGTATGTGCCCGCTATGTGCCCGCTATGTTTATAGATTGACACTTGGCGCAAGAAATACCATTAAGCCACACATGAACAAACCGTCCGTTGCACTGACTGTTCGCTTGGTGTGATTAGTAGCATAAGTGTTCAAAATTTGTGGTATCCTTCTGTATTGGTGCACCACGGTCTCTCACGTTTCATTGTAAACTCCTCAATTCCTTAACTCAGTGTGGAGAAGCAAGCCAGAAACACCCTCCTACTGCCCTCCACTCCACTTTTCTTCCCACTAACATTCTTCTTTTTTCTCTCTGACTCTCCCTGGGACACAAACAGTGAATGATTTTTTTGTTAAGAATATAAGATTATTAATGAGCAATGGATTATTACTTATTGATTACCCATTCAGTATTAAATATTCGATACTTAATCAGCCTATCCGCGTAAATCCCGTTATGGTAAACCGTCACAGAGAATAGCGAACGTACTGCTGACAGATCAAGCAATCCAACCGCACCGAGATATTGATCACTTCTTTTGAGTAGCCACGTGGACGCTTAATCTGGTTAACCTCTCTGCCCTTCAACTCTTATTTTGCCTGCTCCTCCTCCTTTTATGCATGCATCTTCAGGGTGGATGGGCTCATTAGACGGCGAACCATTATCAAATCAAATTACTGGCTATATATAGAAAGCGAAGCGAGCGTTACGTGATAAAGAAGAGACTGTGAGGTCGTCGCCCATTATATATAGAAGTTCTTTATAGAAGTTCGCTGCTTGTTGCTTTTTTGAAGATTGTCTTCTTCAAATGCGGTTTATTGTCGACTGAGAAGCTGTAGGGTTCGTCACTGCCAAGTGAGAAGTTAGTTATCAGCACCGCACTGTAGACGTCCAGAGTCTTCAGCCTAGTTTACGGTCTTCTCCTTATTTAAGTATTTCATCGCTCTGGTAGGCTTTTTTTCATTACCAGTCGTACAAACAAATTATGACGCCGAAGCCAACGCTTTGACAGGGGTACTCGCCTTCATCAGCGCAGCAGCGGCGTCACTTTGCGACAAGTTTATGTACGCTTAACTCACTCTTTCCCACCCTGTGTGAGGGAAGAGAAGGAGGAGAATATGAGGGTGCGCAGAGTGACTTAAGGAAACGGAATCTCGAAAAAAATTGGTAGGAGCGAGGCCGAAATAATAGAAAGACATTTGAAGTAAGGAATGAGGAAATGAAATGTAAGGAAAAAAAAGCAAGTAACGTGAAAACCAAACGCACGATTGTTCTGAGAGCTTTCAAAACAGCGATATAAAACGCTTGCGCCGCCAACGAAGTTCTTCATACCAACTTCCTACTTAGATACGTAGAGCGACGTCTTGTTAACTTATATGACGATATTTTAGGCCCAACGCTTAAAAAGCTAAGCGGAATGTGTATAATGGCACCTATGGAGCTCGTTGAAGCATGTCGCTCCATTGCAGTCTCACTCCAGTAGAAGCCCATTCTGAAGTTACCTTATATACCGGTTCCTGGTTGCCATGAACGTATTGTTTTCTAAGAGCCAAACATTACTAAAGTAGAAAGAATTTGTATGCATTGGAAGGCGATTTGTGCCACTGCGTGGATATAGGCGTTGTGGGTGGCGCTGCCCTTACCGCCGAGCCTAGACATATGCGGGAACCAACCGATACTTCAAGCGACACTTCCTCAAGGAGCAGTTCGTAACCCCGTGCAGCCTCCGCGACTGCCTATGGTCACCAGCGGGGTAGAGTCTGAAACGATAGAATCGCGAAATTCGAGCTTTCGCGAGAGGAAAAGGGGAATACGCTGTCCCTATAATGGGTAATGTCGCCACAGTGGTACGGCACCACTGTGTGCTTTCCTACGCTGTGTTAAGTAGGAGATACGCGATGCGAATTTGCGTGCGATCCCTCGCAGAGCGTGTCGGGGTCCGAGTTGCTGCATACGACGATTTGGGACACGCGGCAAGAACGAACGCTTTAAATCTAGGCCAGAACTTCGCACCGCTAACTACGCGACAACATGCTGTTAATGTGACGATTGTGACATATCGACAACTGCATGCACGAACGTCACTGGGGACCTTGCGCACTCCGAATAATTGAAGTGACGCTTCTATACCTCGTATCTCTTACAAACTTGCGAGTTCTGTCACGCACTAGCGTACGCCCAGCGCTATATCTATTACGTAATGACATAGTAACATGCCTCAAATATAGGTAATTTATTACCACAGCCTGATGTATCCACCTACTTCGAACGTTGCCTACACATCGGCCAATACTTAATTTCTTCGTGACTGCAAGCGCTTTGAGACCCTGCGTTATACTGCGGTGTCTTCACGATGGCCCCATATTAACGCGAAAGCATTATATGTCCCATCAGGCACCAAAGCCAGCGTTGTCCACAAAGAATAGTAATAAAAATTATCATGGGTGTCTTCTATGTTAGAACAAGTCAGAGTAAGGTGAGGTAAGGTGTACTGTAAAGGATTAAGGCGCACAAGGTGGAATAAAGTGCATTTAGGTGTATTACGGTGGACGATTAAGGACGATTAAGGTTGATTCAGTTACATACAAATTAGAGTGACGTGAATTACTTTGAATTAGAGCAGATTAAGGCGAATTAGCGCATGTACAAATTAGATCAAGGTGAATTAAGGTGGATTAAAGTATAAATTCTAAGGACACATAACAATGTATTACGTCGCGTTCCATGGACGTAACCAATTATTTAGAGAAGTCGTAATGCTTTGGTATTCCAATGAAGTAAGTATACTTAAGCTAATGTGAATTTTTCTCTCGCCTACGGTAGTACGGTAGTAGAGATATGGCGTTGTGGTTCTGAGGTCAGGTCGCAGGTTTAATTTAGGCCACGGCGGCCGCATTTCGATGGCGGCGAAATTTTAAGAACTCGTGCAGTTAGATTTAGGTGCACGGTAAAGAACACCCACAGGTCAAAATTAATTCGGAGTCTTCTACTGCGGCATGCATGTCTTATCATCGAATCATGTTTTGGGATTAGAGGCCTAGAATTTAATTCTTAATCCAAAGTTTTTCTACAGACAGGTGTCTACCTATTGGGTGAAGCTCGCTTACAAGGCTGTTGCACTACTTCCCTTACCCTATATTTCAGAAAAAAGGGGGGGTTGGGGGCTGTCAGTTCGAGAAATCACACGATCCAATCTCTGATCTAGACTTGTATGACCCCGCAGTCACGAGCCCATTATGAGAGAGCTCAAGAATTGCGTTCGCTATATCAGATGTAAACATTAACACGTGACACGATGCGGTGCGCGAGTCAGCTGCTGTGGCGCAGCGGGAACTGTCTGCCCTCTCGTTTAATCTAGGCACGTATAGAGCAAGGCTGGCGCGAGGAGGAGGGCAGTGGCGCAACCGGCGTCTCGCGAGATAAGACGAGACGGACAGAAAAAAAAATTGGCTCAGGTGTAACACTTGTAAGCCTATAGTTGTTACAACGGAAATGTTTCTTTGACATGGTTTTGCAAAGACTATGCACACAGTATTTCGTTAAAGTTAGGCCAATGTCTTTCACGCGCGTCGCACACGCTGCCGCGCAGGCTGTCCGTGAAGTCGCGGTGAAACCTGACCGTCGCAATCGAGTTTCTCGCCAGCCGAAGGGTGTGGTTGGTCAAACGTTCGTTGTGGGTACCTTTGCTTGCGTCCACGGCTTCGGCTGCTCAACGACGGCGGCGGTTGCAGCAGCTTATATCTTCGCACACTTCCGCGCTTGGTAAGCTTCTCTAGAGCGTGCTAATCTGGCCTCTCTTTGCTGCGGTGTTTCGGCAAGCAACTTCGCTTTTGCT
Organism: Dermacentor albipictus; assembly: GCF_038994185.2. Taxonomy (NCBI): domain Eukaryota; kingdom Metazoa; phylum Arthropoda; class Arachnida; order Ixodida; family Ixodidae; genus Dermacentor; species Dermacentor albipictus. The sequence continues at coordinate 32,702,457 of NC_091824.1, forward strand.
TGAGATTTCGCCTCCTGCCGTCTAGCTTTACCCACTCGATGAGTGGATTCAGGATGTCGCTTGTGGTTTGCCGCACTCACAGTGGGCCCAGCCTGGACGCCATGCATGGCGAGACGGAGCCACCAAGATCCAGTGACGAAGCCGTTAAAAGGCGCGTTGATATTCGGACGTTATTGGCGTGCGGACGAGCGTCGCGCGACGCCGGGCGCGTCTGGGTGGCTTGGCGGCGTCCGGTTACTTTAGCTGTGCCAGTGCGTCGAACGACCGTTCGAACTAGAGACGCTGTTGCTCTCGCGCCAACGTCGCGTAAGCTGTACGCGTACTGACGCTTAGCCGGACTAGATTTAGCTCTTTTATCCTCGCCTAGTCACCAGGTACCGCAGTGGCGAGGCTCTGAGAGACCGCTGCTGCGACGCCTCTCTGCGGCGGATCAGGTGGTGTAACGTCACATATGCCGCACTGGCGCTCCGGCGGCTCAAGGTCATTGGGGGGCGACGAATGACCTTGTGAGGCTTGTCGCAGTAGAGGTGTTATTCTAAAACCATCGGTTATTGTAGACGAGCCATATGTAAAAATACTGAAAGATATCTATAGCGGCTCCACAGCCACGGTAGTTGTCCATAAAGAAAGCAACAAAATCCCAATAAAGAAGGATGTCAGGCCGGGAGATACCATCTCTCCAATCTTATTCATAGGCGTGTTTAGAGGACGTATTCAAACACCTGGATTGGGAAGAATTGGGGATGAGTTAAGGGAAAATACCTTAGTAACTTGCGATTCACTGATGATATTGCCTTGCTTAGTAATTCAGGGGACCAATTGCAATGCATGCTCACTGACCTGGAGAGGCAATGCAGAAGGGTGGGTCTAAAAATTAATCTGCACAAAACTAATGTTTAACAGTCTCGGAAGAGAACAGCAGTTTACGATAGGTAGTGAGGCACTGGAAATGGTAAGGGAATACATCCACTTAGGACAGGTAATGACCGCGGATCGGGATCATGAGACTGAAATAATCAGAAGAATAAGAGTGGGCTGAGGTGCGTTTGGTAGACATTCTCAGATCATGAACAGCAGGTTGCCATTATCCCTCAAGAAAAAAGTGTATAACAGCTGTGTCTTACCAGTACTCACGTACGGAGCAGAAACCTGGAGGCTTACGAAAAAGGGTTCTGCTTAAATTGAGGACGACGGAAAGAGTTATGGAAAGAAGAATGATGGGTGTAATGTTTAGGGGGGGGGGGGGATAAGAAAAGAACAGATTGGGTGAGGGAGCAAACGCGAGTTAATGACATCCTAGTTGAAATCGAGAAAAATTAATGAGCAGGGCAGGACATGTACTGAAGAGAGAAAATAACCGATGGTCAATAATGCTTACGGACTGGATTCCACAAAAATGGAAGCGTAGCAGGGGACCGCAGAAAGTTAGGTGGGCGGATGAGATTAAGAAGTTTGCAGGGACAACATGGCTACAATTAGCATATGACCGGGGTTGTTGGAGAAGTATTGGCGAGGCATTTGCCCTGCAGTGGGCGAAGCACGGCTGATGATGACGGTTATGATTGACAGCGCCCATTGGAAAGCTTAGACAAGTTTAGCTTGGCGCTAACGGTTCGAGACGATTGCGTGCACCAAGGTGTGGGCCACACACAGCTGCTCGTCAGTAACGCTAATGGTGGGCGAGCCCACCATTAGCGTTATTTAATTTCGTTACTCCCTCCACCCAGCGTATCTGCCGGATGGAGGGTGAGCAAGGGAGCATTTGCCCATCTCTCTCCCCCACTGTCAGAAATGGAGGGGCCAAGTATGCCATTTGCCACCTTTCCGCCAAGTTTCAAAAGCGGGCCGTTTTTGCTGCAGGGTGGAAAATCCAGCAAGATGCCAGCTGAGACAAAACTTTCTTTGTGAATGCATTAACCATGCAATTAATGCCTTTATTTATTACTTATCCCCTGTTTGCTGTTTGGGCAGTGAGCAGTGTCTTTCGTGCCTCGCCGTGAAGATGTGTAGCAGATGACGTACGGGGTGCGTGATACACGTTGGCGTTGCGGAGAAGGCTGGCGCTGGGCAGCTCCCGCTATAAGAGGTTTCACGTTGCGCTTCGTGCACCACGCCCAGTTTTTGGGGATCGCGAAATGACATATGAAAGCACATAGTTGGCTTGCTATATGTAACCTAAGCGTGAGGAATATTAAATAATTACAATCACCCGGCCCCAATTAAGCCCTGCTTTACGGCATGTGTTTGATGGATTAGAAAATACTATACCCCGTACTATTGAATACATGTCTGGGGTGATCATGTTTCAATTTTACTGTGCCAGATGGCACAATGGCACAATGGCGGATGGCACATCTGGCACACGCTGTGCCAGATGGCACAATGCTTTTGCTTTAGATGGAATATTCGAAGAGTTGGGCATTGCCAGAACAAGAAATCGAAACACATATCTAATTAATTCGCACAAAGAAGGCAACAAACAACGACACCAAGAAGAGCGTAGGAGAGCATTGAGGAAATTACGTGTATTCATTTATTGAAATAAACATTGATTTAATAATGAAAAATGAAAATAGACAAAAAGAGCAGCTGCCTGCATCCAAGACAGGAACCACGTCTTCTCATTACGCATGCGATGCTCTTACCAATAAAGCTATCTCGGCACCATTTTTCTATGCACTTTCTGTTCATGTTTATGTCTACCTATTGGAACTAAACCTAAGAGTTTTAGCCAGCTCCACAAATCAGGGACTTGACAGCGGATATGCAATGTCTTTTTTTTTTTTTGCCGCAAGCGTCACGTGTACCTGACCTTTTGGGTGAACGCAACTAGTTATTAAACCCACACATGCTACCAGAAGGCATCAATGCTTCTGGATTAGAGGCCTCGCTATGTATTGAACAAGAAAAAAAAATGCCCAGGCCCCGATTTTTATAAGTCATATCATAAGAAGCGGAACTTCCGTGCAGATGATAGCCGACATCAGGGAAGTCTACCACCACGTCCTCGAAACAGGGCACAGCATGATCTTTCAGTGCAGTCCTGCTCACTGTGGCATCGTCGGCAACGACTTTGCTGGCAAGGCTGCACGGTCTGCCCTCAATGTCACCCAGACGCGTCCAATACCTTTCTGTAGGTGTGAGGAAACCATCGAGCACCTATTGTGCACCTGTCCTCGTTAAGACGTACAAAGCCTCTCTCTCAGGACAACACTAAACCGTCTGGACGTGACACCATTCTCTGAATTAAAGATACTCGGACTGTGGGCACACCTGGCAGAAATTATTTGTACTTGCCAAGATAAATAAAGAAATGATTAATAAATGGAAATGAAGTGGACGAAAGACCAACCATCGCATTAGGCGTGCATTGTTTTTACCACGTCAGCTATCCCGGCGCCGTTTCCCATCGAATTTCTTTGTACGTTTTATGGTCCTGTCTATAATATATATATATATATATATATATATATATATATATATATATATATATATATATATATATATATATATATATATATATGTGTGTGTGTGTGTGCTTTTACAGAGAGAGCGAGAAAGCGTGGTTTAGTTTGTGGTGTGCTCCGCACTCAATTTAGTAAGCCACTGTCAAAAGGTAGCATCTTCACCAGAGATCGACAGCTTTTACTTACCATTTAGCCTAGCATTTGCAATAACTGGCCAAAAGGAAGTGAGCTGTGAGCGGATTTCCGGGCCACTTTACGAGCAGAAGCGTAGCCCAACTTTCTTTTGACCTGTGCTGGTAAGAAACTGCCAGGAGCGGACAATCGAGGCCTCAACTGAGAGTTCTTCTGGCATTGCCTTGTGCGCGATGCAGTAGGCTCTGCGCAGTATCTTATTAGGGTGATAGATTGGGCCAGTTGGTTTTGCATCGAGGTCAGCACGAAAAAAGACATATCTACAAACACAGATGCGGACATTCGCCAGCTTCCATCTATCGGCTTTTGTGTATTGGCTGGATTTATATATACAGTGGAAAAGCCACGACGTGAGAAGAAACAACAGCAACAAAACAAGAAAACAAACCCAGGGGATTCGGAAAATCGTATAAGGAAAACAAAACCACGAAATCATCTATGTGCGAATGCCGGTGTTTCGTCCTCGTATTTTTTTTTTTTTGTCCCTTAACGACACATCCTCTGTGTTTATAAATCCGGCTAATAAAGAAACGCGGATAGTTGGAAGTTAGCGCTTGTCCCTGTGTGTCTTTCTCTGTCTGCGTGTTTTATGTGTCTCTGTCTCTCTCTCTCTCTCTCTCTCTATATATATATATATATATATATATATATATATATATATATATATATATATATTAGTGTCATGTGCTAATGGTACAGTGGTATACTGGTCTTATTATTGGTCTAATAAGGTCATCGAATAATAGATTGAATAGACACCGACTGAATGACTGACTGGCCAACTAAGAATGAATGAGTCAAGTGGCGGTAACCACCTGCTATCACCAGTTACCACCACTTCATTAATGCGTTGTTCGTTTGTCAGCTTGAGAGGACACCGAAATTATTTCTATAGAAAAGAACGCGATAGATCAAGGGAACCTTTATTAATCGAAGTTGCAATACACACACACACACACACACACACACACACACACACACACACACACACACACATATATATATATATATATATATATATATATATATATATATATATATATATATATATATATATGTGTGTGTGTGTGTGTGTGTCTGTGTGTTTGTTTGTTTGCTTGTGTGTGTTTAGCGAAACGTCCTTCATTTCCCGGATTCCAACTTCAATCGGTAAAAGTTCACTTGCCCTCTCGCGTTCCTTTCTATAGAAGTGATTTCGGTTTCCTCTCAAGCTGACCAACGAATAACGAATGAATGAAGGGGTGGTAACTGGTGGTTAACGCCGATTGACTCATTCATTCTTAGTTGGTCAGTCAGTTATTCAGTCGATGTCTATTTAATATATTAATCGATGAATTCATCAGACCATTAATAAGTAGAGAGTTCCAGTCGTTGTAATAAGCCGTCGGGATGGACAGGCAGTGAGCTTTTCGCCTCTTGCAGTGCGTAGTTGATTGTACCCCGTTTTTGGTTATCATACCTTGTGTGGATAACGGTTAATATCTCTAGATGTTAAAAAAAATCTAAGCGGCAACAACTCCTCAAGCGTGGCCATGCGCTATGTTATTCCTTAAGCGGCGTACCAAAGGTGTTTTTTTAATTTTAGGCAACAAAGATATTGACTTCCGAAGAGGAGAATATTGGGCTAGCTGGTGATGCATACTGCACCACAGTGAAGCTTTACAGACGAGTGTTGTGGGGTTGCAACCCAACTATTCGTTCGCCGCTTCGCCATTTCTTAAAGCCTGTCTTCGTCAAAGGCTGTATATTGACGGGAGACAAGAGAGGGGATTCGTCACTGCGAATTGATAAGCTAGAAGATAGAGACGCACAATGGAAGCCCATGGTCTTAATCAATGTTTACTGTTTTCTTCTCCTTATTTAAGTCTCTCATCGCTCTGGTCTACTCCTGGTGAATACCAATTGCGGAATCACATGATGTCGCCGAAGCCAACATTTTGGGAAGGGTACTCGCCGATGCCAGCGCAGTAACTGCGTCCGCGCTGTGGTGTAATTGAACTACTTATTTGTTTATGTACGCGTAGTTTCCCCTTCCCCACTCTCAATGGGCGAGGAGGAGTAGAACATGGTGGAGCGCCGAGTAAAGTAACGAAAGTGGTAGCCTCAAAAAAGAAGTGGGGGGGGGGGGGGAGGAGATCGAGCAGGAAAGAAAAACAGATCAATTAAAGAATGAAGAATTTAGACATAAAACAACTAAATCCAAATAAACGCTTACAATTTATAACCCACACCATTTAAACAAATTCAAACACTTACTATGACAGCCTTGAAGATAGTCAAATAAAAGGCATGCGTCGCCTATGAAGTTCTTTATCACAATATCTTACACATCTTGGTACACCACTATCTCCTAATATATCAATAAAGGCTTAGTTAAAACACCTGGAAAGCTAAGCGGAATGTGCATAATGACAGTTATGGTGCTGTTTGCAGCATTTGGCTCCATTGAAAGTGGACACGTGCGAATCTCTGTGGTAACACCAACTCCGATACATGCCTCGATGAATAAGTTTAAATTTGTTTGAACCAGCAGCCCCGCTTGCTATCGAGGAAAGCATCTTGTATGCTTCGACACGTGATTTGTGGCAATGTGGCCAAGCTTTGCGGCCAAGCTTACGAGCACATAGGAGACAACCGATACTTTGAGCGCCAGTTCCTCTGGTTCCAGTTAGTAACCCTGCGCAGCCTCCGCACCGCTGTCCTTATCACGAGTATCATCGCCACGGTGGTACCGCACCACTGTCAGGATTTTACCGCTTCGTTAAGCGCGAGGCACGCGATACGATTTTGCATGCGATCCCTCGTAAACCACGGCGGGGTCCGAATTGCAGCAAGCGATGATTTCGGAGGCATGACACGAACGTTTTAAAAGTATACCAGAACTTACCACCGCCAACTATGCGACGGCAAACTCATAATTTGATGATTGTGACATTCCGACAACTGCTGGCACTCACGTGATGGTTGACCTTGAACAACCAAAGTTATCAACGTGACGTTTCTATACCTCGTATCTCTTGCAAGCCTGCGATTTCGTGGATGGCGAACTTGTGCACGTACTTCGGGACGTCCAATGCTGTAACCGCGAGGTCACAACCGCACGTATGCTTTTTTCGCGCCAAAGTCGCTCTTTGAAACATCCGGCTTGTCTGTGACGTGCCAGATTCCCCCGTTCTTAATTACCTGGAGGCAGCTAGCACTTTGAGAGACTGCACTGTCTTCAACATCGGCCCATATTATTGCGAAAGCATCACATGTCCCATGAGGCAAATGAGTCGGCGTGGTTGTCCGCAACGAGCGGTAACAAATGTCATCATCAGCGTCTTGTAAGTTAGGAGTAGGAGTGACTTAAGGTGGAGTAAAGTGAATTAAGGTGAAGTAAAGAGAATGAGGGTAAAATTAATTGACTTTAGGTGGATTAAGGCCAATTAAAGTGGATTAAGGTTGTTGCATATTAGGGCATCGTGAATTAAGGTTTGTACAAATTAGAGCAAGATGTAGTTAGATGGATTGAAGCGGATTAAAGTGGATTAAAGTGAATGATGGTGGTTGAAATTAGAGCCGGGTATCTTACTACCTTTAAACAGGAACAACCCCTTAAAGTGACTGCGTTCAAAAGAATCACAGAAAAGGCATACGTCGTCTGAGTTCTTTATTACAACTTCCTACATACTAAGGTTGCGCATTTTTTTCATAAGGTAATGATGGTAGTTTAGCTGCAACACTTGGAAAGCTGGGCGGAATGTGTATGAATGGTATAGAGCTGTTTGAAGCATTTGGTATCGTGGAGAACGCGAGCCTGCATTCAGAGTGCGCACGCTACATTATGAAGGCGAAAGCCTTAAATCTCTTTGTTTCAAGGTCGCTTTGTGAAGTACAGAAAATGTCACGTGACCCAAGGAAAACCAGAAGCGAACCAAAGCTTGTGTAGCCGTGTATGAGGTATGATGAACGATTAGAGAACGTAACAACCGAATTCAGATGGGATTAAGGTAGATTAGGGTGGATGAAGGTCGAGAAAAGGAGATTAGAAAAAGTAGTAATGAATTACGGTTATTATTATATTATTATTATTATTATATATTAAGGTATATTAGGGTTGATAAAGGTTGATTAAGGGGGATGAGGGTGGGTTACGATCGATTATAGTGGATTAAAGTCGATTGAGGACGAATAAGGTCGGGTAAAGTGGAATAAGATGGATGAAGAAAGATTAGGGTGGATTAAGGAAGTCCAAGGCCAGTTAATCTGTATTAAGGTGGATTAGGGTGGATTAAGATGGAATTAGGCGGCCTAAAGTGAATTACAGAACGCTTTACAAAGCTTTCGCGTTCGCATTTCTTATGCGATAGCTCAGTCTAAATCATCTCAAATCTGTTAAAACACCTCGGTTTAATCATGTCAACAAACTTAACATGGAATAAGCACATAGCATACATCTCCAACAAGGCGAGTAAAATACTAGGACTAATACGTAAAACACTCTACATGGCTACGCCTGACGCGAAGCTGCAGGTGCTAAAATGCAACCGTGGCTGACACCCTGGGAAATTTTATTATTCTGATAAAATGGGGTGGGTAACCAATAATAAACGATGCGTAAATTCGTCCACGCGGACCCAAATGAAGGAGAACCTGACGTACGCACCGTTCACCCTGCGGGTATTTTTGGTGCATTTCACAACGCGACCGGAAAAGCGGGCTTATCAGATGGCAGAGCGCTAAATTTCAGATGTCATACATCAGCTTACGGAGCCACGTGTTCAGTCATGCTACATCGTATTATATATTTTAACACTCACACTGGCGAACATATGACGATTTCGGAACAAGCGGCACACCAAGTGCGTGCAACGTGCTCATCATTTTCTTTCTTTGAGCCGATACAGCGAAAAGAAGTAGACGTTGCTGGGCTAGTCCCTAGTGAGGAAGAAGTGGCGCTGCTGAGCGGTGTGGAAGGAAAAAAAAACATTGAGGCCGAATTTAGCAATACGCACTCTAGGACAGTAATATGTAGGTTCGAAGGAGTTTGCGGTGGTGTGTGCTCCTCGATTCATTGTCTCAATGCGCCCATATAAGACGGCCGATAGATACGATCTCTTCGCGCCCACTGATACCACTGTTAAGTGTTTGCGCGTTCGGTTGAGTACCCTGATGGGGCCGGCCGGGCCGTCTCATGGTGGTTATACTGGAGCACAGACTTGCGTCTCGGCGTAGGAAGACGTGTGCGCAGTCTCTGAGGTGCGAGCTGACAAACGTGGTCTGACAAGTGGGCCAAACAATTATGTCCATCCTTGCCAGGAGAAGGTTTGCGTAGTTGGTGATTTCGAAGGGTACAACACTACAGGTGCCGTTAGTTTGCTGAACAACAAATTGCGCATTCACATAAACAATGACGTATCCCTATATGCGAGAGGATAAATAAATACGATACGCTATTACCGTATCCGTGTACATGCCGCTGGCGGCACAGTGGCTATGGCCAGTCCACTGGAGAGCGATAGGTTGTGGGCTCGATTCCCGACCACGACTGCCGCGTGCATGGACGCCCGTGTCCTGGCATTAGGCTGCGCGTCAATTAAGCTCCGCTAACGGATATGGTAAAGTGGCAAGCTCAAATGTGTGCTACACATTAAAAAAGCTGTCCTGCTCACAGAACATGCCCGAATTTAAGGATACGCATAGCCTTTCCCTGTGCTGGATGCCCAACAATATGTCGTCCTCGATGACGTCACTGGAAACTCCATCTGTGCCGTCTGTTTCCTTTATCTTGCCACTTTTGATCATCGCGGCATCCTGTTGTGCAGGTTCCGTAATCATACCTCCACTGTTCTGCAGATCACAAATTTCTCTACCATTTTCGACGGTGCCCAATAAATGTGACTCAAAATAAAGACCTAACAAAATATTCATGACCATTAAACGTAGTTGTTTGGTTGGCTTTTCTCTTTATCATGTGTCTTCTTTTCGCTATGGCTTGGAAAGTAAAGTTTGTTCCTGAATTTTCAGGTTTCTGAAAATTGATTTGTTCACTGTGTTTTTAAATTCGCGGCCGATCCTTCATTGACATATTATCCTTTCGTCGAAGCAAGTCCGTTGTTTTGTTTTCTTTCTTTTTCCCACTTGCCTTCTCCTTAGTTTTTCGTTTGATGTTAAAAAAATGGCTGTGGCTTAGCTAAGGTTAAGCCCAGGATGCGAAGCATAGAAGCCTTTATTTTAACGCGACAGCGTTAAGGAGCTCGTGTCGCAGAAAATCCGTTGTTGTCGGCGTCGGCTCAGGCGTGCGGCGCTTGCTCAGGCGCACATTTCGTTGTCGCGCCGAACGCTGCGTTGCTCGACGCTCACCGCGTCCGATGCGGGGTGCGACGCCGCGAGCGACGGCGCGAGTTGGAGCGCCGTTTCTCCGCTGTCGTGACGTCACGGTGTCACGTGGTATTGAAGGCGACACCGCCGCGCCTGAGTACCTGGGTTGAGCTCTCGTAATATGCTTCGCATAAAAAAAACTTTCCACGTCAGCAGACGAAAACCAATCAGTTGCTTGATACTGTACCATTTTTGTGGAGAGGCCGTGTGATTGCAATAGTTGAAAGGTCGGGTGCTGCGATTTAAATGCATGCAAACAAAGAAATAGTTTTTTCTTTCGTTTATGCATTGCGACAAATTTGATTAGTTCGTTGCAATTATCAAAAAAAGATCATATCTGTCAAGTGCGACAAGTAGTTTCGTTTTTATATGACACTGTTCAAAACCTCTTGAAAAACTGTTGCAAAGAGTCCACTTAAAAAAGAAGAAAAGCTAAAGGGACATGCACAAAAGTGTGCTTGACATTTAAAAAAGCCGTATAAATGTTCTGTTAACTTCGCCATTTGTCACTTATAAGCCGAATTCCTCTACTACACAGCGTTCTGAAATAAACCACCAATTTGGGGGCAGAACTTTTGGAAAGCCATCGTCCATCACGCCATTTTCCATCACGTTCATAAAAAAAATCAAGGTTAATAAATATTATTATTATTATTATTATTTATATTATTATTATTGTTGTTGTTGTTGTTATTATCATTATTATTATTAATTTCTGTAGCAACTTCCCGTAATCTCTAAACTAATAATTATCCACTTCGCATGCTCTTTATTAAGCCGTTAACAGAACCTCGAGTTCTTTTTGTTGCACAGTTACGGCAGGACTTTTGAATGTCTTTTTTCAACTTGGTTGAAGCTTTTGCATTTTTGCCAATTTGAATAGAAACCACGTGGCCAAATATAGAAGTTCTAGGTCCTAGGTTCTTTGGAATTACAAACTGACACTACAAATGTTATCAGTTGGTACCGTAAAAACTTAATTTCTATTAACCAGAATAAAACTAAATTAGTATGTTTTCACGATCCACTGAAATCTATTCCTGTCATCACTCCACTGTTTCTTCATTCTCCTCTGTGTAACAATTGCTCTTGCTCTCCTATTCCATACCTCTCAAGTGTCAATTATCTCGGTGTTCATTTCGATTCTAACATGTCCTGGAACACTCACTTGGCTAACGTTTGTGAAAGGCTGCGCAAAATAGCCTGCCTACTGCATTCTATTAAAGCACTATGCCCAATTTACGTAAGGAAAACAATAGCACATGCATTAGCGTACAGTGTGCTAAGATATGGAATCTGTTCTTTTTATTTCTGTTCAGTGTTTTGGCGCAATAAAGTTGATTCTTTACTAAAATCCATAATTCGGGCGGTGATGTATGGTGTGCACATTACTAACAATTCCAGTCTTTTTTCATGCTCGCACATGCCCTCGTTCAGGCTGTTATTCAAAGAAACGGTAATCCTTTTGTATATATGGAACAATGAGTTCTGCCTCCCGTATGTCCCCGCCAGAGCATTACGTACACGTGACCGCTTTACCTTACCAAGAGTAAGGACAAGATATGGCAAACGTGTCCGTGCCTTCTATGTGCCTGATGTATTAAATGACCTGCCAGAAAAAGTTTTATCTTCCAGCACACGGAAAGAAGTTAAATCTTATATTTTTGATTTGTATGTGTAATTTGGTTTCTTTTCTTCCTTTCTTTCTTTCTTTCTTTCTTTAGTTTTATTTTTGAGTTTTGTACATAACTGATTTACTGTGCCGCTCCCTCGCTTGCTCCATTCTGCCGAGCGCTGCCCCACAAGCCCATTGTTGGCTTGGGCAGGCTCGTATTTGTATGTAATTTTCGAAATAAATAAATCATTTATATATATATAGCCGGTAGAATCCCCCGGCTTCGTTTAATGCAACATTCATCATCCAATTGCGTTGAGCAGTTGTATTGAAATGGAAAACCGGACTTGGCCTGGAGTGGCAGTATGCGTATAAATTTGACGACGCACTTAAGCAACCTTTGAGATAAAAAATATAAAGAAGCAGTGTATGTAACGAAATATATCAATCAGATCCCCTAAGTTCGCTGGAGTTGTCTTGATTTACCGATTTGTTTTTATATTGAATCAAAAAGAACATACATAAAAAAGATGGTATAACTGAAACTAGAAATGCTTCTGAACCACTCTGGCTTGAAAATAACTTTTTAATCTAAAAATTCCGAATACACCTGAGCATTTTTACGAGTCCTGGATGCGGTAGCATTAATGTCCACTTGAAAGCCGCTGACCAGCTTCGTCGTTATTTGAACTCCTCTCGGGCAAGCGATCGCGTTGAGACGCTTGGCCGGCGCCTCCTGTATTCTGTTGCATACATAGCTGTCAACGCTGTGGAAGCACCGCAAGGAGTTCGGTCAACAAAAGTTATTCCTTCGCGCGTTCCGCCCGTTCTTCGCTGTGCGCCAACAGTGTTTGCTCGCGTGAGCATGCTCGTGAGGCTCCTCGAAACGCGTTGCAAATAAAAAAGCCGGAAACAGTAACAAGTATAAAAAGGATATAAAACAACGAATCAGCATTCGCATGCCACAGTGTGTTTGCTTCTAAGGATTTCAACTTGTTTAATTCACTACGGAGCCTATATGCAGAACAGTGGCGCACAATTGCGGTAAAAAAATACATCGAACTATATCCAAGTGCGCACGAAGTCACTACACGAAGTCTCTCTAGCCTCGACAGCTTTGACTGCTACGTATGAACGGAGTGTAGATAGCTTAAGGAAAGTGCACACAGGCTTGGAGGCGCTGGTGGGTGCCCAGTGGTGCCCTATTGGTGTTTAACCCACCGGTGGCGAGTGAGTAAGACATACGTCCTCTGAGTGTGCGGTCATAGGTTCGAAGTTTACTTGCGCCGATGCTTTTTCATTCGGAATTGTTCTGTTTACTTAGGCAGAACAGTGGCGCACAATTACGGTAAAAAAAATGGCTGTGGCTTAGGTAAGGTTAAGCCCAGGATGCGAAGCATACTAGCCTTTATTTTAGTTGTTGAACCACTGTTTAGCCTGGTGAACTGCTGTTGCTTGACTATATTTGGTTCGGCTAGACGAAGAAACAGCTCATGCGTTACTCTGCTTCGCCTTCAAGAGTGGAACGCGACAGCGTTCCCGTCGACCCGCCAAGGGGTGTAGGACAATGAGCTACGGCGCAGCGACTACGCGCCCCGCATTGGACGCGGTGAGCGTCGAGCAACGCAGCGTTCGGCGCGGCAACGAAATGTGCGCCTGAGCAAGCGACGCACGCCTGAGCCTTAGAAACAGCTCGTTTCTAAGGGAACACCACATTCACTAGAGGCGCTCTTGTACCGCTTTGAAGCATCGTACTCGTGGCTCAGTGGTAGCATCTCCGTCTCACACTCCGGAGACCCTGGTTCGATTCCCACCCAGCCCATCTTGCAAGAGTTGAGCCAAAGCCACTTCTCCTCTGTCGTGACGTCACGGTGTCACGTGGTATTGAAGGCGACACCGCCGCGCCTGAGCAGCTGGGTTGAGCTCTCGTAATATGCTTCGCATAAAAAGACATCGAACTATATCCAAGTGCGAACGAAGCCACTACAAGAAGTCTCTCTAGCCTACACAGCGTTGACTGCTGTGTATGAACGGAGTACAGATAGCTCAAGGGAAGTGTACACAGGCCATCTATCTTGGAGGCGCTGGTTTAGCCCAGCGGGTAAGAAACACGTCCTCTGAGTGTGGGGTAAGGGGTTAGAAATTTACTTGCGACGACGATTTTTCATTCGGTGTTGTTTTGTTTCATTACCCATTAATTTCCTACCGAGGCGCGAAGTTAGAACGCAGGTGAAAGCGTACACCAACAGGGAACGCACGGATAGCTCATGCTTCCGAGAGCGAGAGAGACAAGTGGTTCTTCACGAAGGAGGGAGAGGTTACCACTGACCTATGCAGCCCTGGAGGGAGCATGGTCCAGCGCCTGACGTGCCGTTCTCGGCGATGCCCTCCCCCCTCACGAAACACTTGGTGCGCGAGCGTGGCAGGGGGCGTGCCCCTTCGCCCGCCCTCCTCCGTCGTGGGGCGCACGTGACTTGATGTCGCAGCCAATGGGAATTTAGGTGCTGCTTGGCTGCTACAGACGTTGGCTTTTGCACTTTGAAGCTTTCGCGTAAAAGAACTAAAGAAATAAAGCTTTCTCTACAGTACAGGGTCAAGCTGCTGTAGATGCGTCGTCTCATTTAAGGAACGGTGCTAATTGTTTTATTGAATGATACGGATTTCTAGCAGTCCTATGAAAAACAAAATGAAACAAAAACGAAACAGCAATATTTTATTTATTTATTTTTTTATATATGCAGTGGGACCTCTCTGGACCCATACAGGAATACATCCGTAGGAAAGTAAAAAAAAATCACGCAGAAACTCCTCTAGGAGTTGTCTAAGTATGCGTAAGCATTGTGCGGCTTGCTCACCTCCACGCAGCCGCCCGGTGTCGTTACCAATGTTATGGAACTTGTTCCTACAAGTAGAAACGACAGCACCGAGGGGACGGGAGCCAACGTGAGCCAACGCAAGCCAACGTGAGCCTAGCGTGAACTGATGAGGCAAGCAAACGACTACAGGTGGCGGCGCCGGGTGCGCTGATGACGTTCGGATCCTTATAAACCGCTATCGCTCTTTAGCGCCTTATCTATGAGCGTCGAACTTTTATCCACCGTGATCAACCGCCTTTCGGCTGCGTCTCCCTCGGCCGCGAAGTCCGTATCTTGAAAGCGACCTGCGATGTTGGCAGAGCGCTGCGAGCGCTGATAGCTTCGTTAGCGTTGTGTTCTCGCCCGCTTAGCCCGCGTTGAAGCGAGAGGCAGCACGAGCGTGAATCCGCCCGCCGCGGCCGACGCCATCTTGAACGTGATCTTCTTACGGAGACAGACGGACAGTTTTATTGTTGCGTAAGCCTACAAATGCTAACGCGTTCGAAAAACGAAAGACACACTTTAGACTGCGTACGTGTGGGCATGCAAAAAATGTGCTCCAATTGCCGCGCGACTGGCCTCTCGAGGCACTTTGCTTGTATTCGCGGGCTCCTTTATCGCTCGGAAAAAGATTACTATGTAGCGCGTATTGACTACAGAAAGTGGTATCGGGAATTTCTCGTAGTCTACAATTTTCTCTTTCACAATTTTCGTGGAATTAGCATGATTGAGAAGTTCATTGAATAATCAGAGCTAGTAATATATTTACGCGGAATTCAAAAAAATAATCTGAGCATCTCCCAAGCCACGGTGAACAAAATTACCTCGGTTCATTCCATCTACGTGGATTGCGAATATTTTGAAATTTTGGCTCAAATTAAACGGTAGACGCTGCCATAGATAGCTCGTGTTAACACAAATGTTCAAGTCGACGCGCTCTGTGCTATACATTGATACTTGGACGAAGAAGGAACTCTAACCCAGTCACAAATAAACAAACCCTCCATTGCACTGTCTGTCGGCTTGATGTGATTAGTTGCGATTTGTCTCATAGGAAACAATGCCCTTAATTTGCGGTATTCTTCAGTGATTTTTGCCCTTCAATATGTCACTGTCTCAGTCTAAACTCAACGATTTCTTTAGTCAGTGTGGAGAAGCAGACCGATATCTCGCTATTCCTACCACCTTCCCCGCGTTTCTGCTCATTAGGCATTCTTTTGTGTCTTTCTCTCTTACGTGGTGCTCGAACAGTGAATGACCTAATTAACAATAATTATAAAATTAACAATAAATAAGTGATTATTTATTAGTAATCAACCGATATTATTACTAAATTTTCAATACTTAATCAGTCTATAACCCGACGTGGTTGCTCAGTGGCTATGGTTTTGGGCTGCTGAGCACGAGGCCGCGGGCTCGAATCCCGGCCACGGCGGCCGCATTTCGATGGGGGCGAAAACACTCGTGTATTTACATTTAGGTGCACGTTAAAGATCCCTAGGTGGTCGCAATTTCCGCAATCCCCCACTACGGCGTGCCTCATAATCAGAAAGTGGTTTTGGCACGTAAAGCCCCATAATTTCATTTTTTTTTTAGAATAGCGAACGTACGGATGACGACTCAAGCAGTGGAACCGCACCTACATATTGATCAGTTGTTTTGATAGCCAAGCGGAAATTTAATCTCGGTAACCCTTGAGCCTTTCACCTCTTATTTTCCCTCCTCCTCCCCTTTTCATGAATGCATGCATAGGGCGGAAAGGCTCAATATGCAGTGAGAGAATTTCCAATCAAAGTTATATTTATTGATATAAAAGCTAGGCAAGTTTGACGCGAAAAGAACGGAGAGACATTTGGCAGCACATGAGAAGAGCCGCACCTGCCCTTCGAGTAATTAACTAATTGGCTATTAACGCTCCTGCACTGCGGCGCAGCTTCCCTTTTATCTCACATGCTACGTTACGTTTTCACGAAAATGCGGGGTTCGCAATGCTTACTCTCGCTTCGGTATGATTTCGTGAGGTGCTTGCGGCTACTGGAGCATGTGACTTCAGAAAAAAGAGAAAAAAAACACGCGAACTGGTTTCACATTCCAACGAACGCCGCAAACGCAGTATATTGTTCGCCTCCTTAACGTTTTCTGACGAGTCATTGCTCTCCGTCTGCTCCCTTCTACGGATTCCTTTTCCTTCGCTTTCTCGCTGGATCATGCAAGCTGGCTCGTTCCAGCTCGCTGAATCTCTGCGGGACGGCTGGCCCCTAAAGCGAAGCCGTTTGCTGTGTTCCGTTTAGGGTTTAAGCTAAGTGAAAGCTCTTGTTGGCATTGTCTTGTGCGCGGCGCTGTGGGCTCTGCACCGTTTGTCCCTACGGTGGGTTCACTGTGGTACTGAAAAAAGTGGGCGCGTTTAGGGGAAGATCCTTCATGTCTGGCACTTCAGATGCAAGCCATAATCAAGGTTCACTCGTTCTCTCGCTTTCTTTTCCATAGCTTTAGTTTCTTTCCCTCACAATCTTCCTATTCGCGGTAACCACCATTTCACTCATACATCACTAGTCGGTATTTGAGTCCCTCGGACCAACTCTATTAACTCTATGAATCGATCAACTCATCAAGCAATAAGTTGACTGTTCCAGTCGTTCTACTATAAGTCGATGGATGAGCGGGCGATTAACTTTCGCCATGTCCCGTGCCTAGTTGGTCATATCCGGTTTTGTTTTCATGTGTTCCGTACATAACGGATGCTATGTCATTGTTAGTCAAGACACGTTGAAAAAAAACACGAAGTGGCTGCAACCTCTGCACAGTGGTCGTCTGTCATGCCCTTCCTTAAGCGAAGCGCAAACTTCCATATTCTGATAGAAGGGAACGAAGATATCGACTTTAGTTCGCGGTGTATCAGTTGTTGTTGAATATTTGATTACGGTGAAGCTGAATAGGCAGGACCAAAGGAAGGCGAAATATTGAATGTGGGGTCACGACCCGCTTCTTGAAAAAAATCATGAGTTATTCCACTCTGTGAAGGTGATTGACCAGCGAAGGTGCTTCGCACACGAGACGGTGGTCACTCATGATTTTGAACAAAGGTACGTACTCATTTTTTGTATTGATGGATGGTCATCGGGATGAAAGGAACGCCCACTCATTTATTGTATACATCGGTGGTCATTGTTTCATTCTTAACGGAAATCACATTCTTTGATAATATGAAATCGATGCACGCACACCGTTGAGTGGTCGGTTAGGGCGGATCTATGCGGCTTCGCAAGGGATATGTCAGCAACGCTGAACGCGTAACCCGTTCCCTTTTTCGGTACCGACACATTCTCATCGAAATCGCCGACAACGACAACTTGCTTGCTTACACAAGGGGGCGAGGGGGGGGGGAGGGCATGCGCCATTGGTAACGGAGGTATCAACAATTGCACGTGGGTATAATAATAATAATAATAATAATATTTTTTTTATTCACTTCAATTCGTACAACGTGTTCCAGCCTGCATAAGCGTTGCCGCTTGTGTGCTGAGCTGGGCATCCAGGTTAAGCACATGAAACAACAGCGAGTAAATCATAGTTGAAAAGTAGGGAAAATAAAATCAACCAAATACTCAGCAACTGCTTGTGCGACATAAGAACAAACAAGCAAACAAACAAGAACCAGCAGAACATATGATAGCAAATCCACCGTGCACACTTTCGTACACGAAATGAAAACATTAAGAACATGACCAACAGCAAATTACCTTATTCTATATTATCGTTCAGCCAAGGTCGAAGAAAATTCTTAAGGTCTTTTAAACCGGTAATATTCGGGAGGGTTCCTAATTTAGACTACGGTGAAGCTCAATAGAAAGGGCGAAAGGAAGGTCAGGTATTAACAGTGGGGCCCTAAACCGTCTCTTCAAAATGTTTATGGTTTGCGCGTTTTTTTTAATACGGTCTCCATAAATGCGGTTTGACAGCTCAGAAGTGCTAGAACTCGCCACTGCCATGGAGAAGTGACAAAATAACTGCGCCCAATAGAGGTCGAAGGTCTTCACCGACGTCTGCTCTTCTCTTCTTAATATCTAAGTATTTCGTCAGTCTGGTCGCAAGGTAAGGAAAGCGATAGTCTAAAAGAAAATGTTGGCCAAAGCCTAAAGGAAAACATATGAGTCAAGCACGAAGAAATTAGAAAACACAACGTTTAGCCCAGAATAAAGACAACTTATAAGTTAGAACCTTTAAACACATACAAATACTTACAGTGGCTGCGTTCGAAGTAATCAAATAAAAACTATGCGGCGCCTGTGAAGTTCTTCGTCACACTTTCCTTCATATGAAGGTTGCGCGACCTCTAATTATTATATAAATGAAATTTAAGGTATAACACCAGCAAAGCTAGGCGGCATGCGTTTGATGCGAGCTACAGAGCTGTTCGTAGCATCTGGCTCCATTGACAAATGCAGACTTCATTCTTCGTGACCATGAATTTGTTAATTATTCGTGATGAACGAACCACGTTTGCTATCCAGAAAAGCGTTTCGAATGCTTTGAGAGGAGATCTGTGACACTGTATTGCACCATGCATTGTGGGTGGCGCGCACGCGGGAGCCAAGCGGTACTTGGAGCACCACTTCCTCAAGGGCCAGTTCATAGCGACACAGGAATTTATTTGCCAGAACCAAGTTTTGCAGGATCTGAAACATTCAAACGCGGTTTTATCACGCGGAACTTTTCCGACTGCTTGCAGTTACATTTGTGCTCCAATATGTAAAACAGGTTGATTAAAAAAGTGAGCGGAATTACCGTGTGTTTTTACGGCCAGTCGTATGACACACATCTCCAGGCTGAAGCCATTCTGGAAATTCATTCTCGGCCGACACGCCATAGAAATTCTCCGGCTATAATTCGTAAATTGCCATACATGCCCTAAGAGAACTAAACAAAATATTAGTTTGCGATTTTTTGTTAATTAGTTGAATATGTTCTTTGATTTCATTTGCAATGAATGCAGGCCTGACGAATACATCTGCAGAACTGGAATTTTGTTATCTGCAAAGAGAAATATTAAAAATTGCCTAAAGCTTAAATATGATGGCCCATGCCAGGATGTCCCAACTAAAGTTAGCCATGCTATTCAAAAAAAAAGTTAAAGCACGGTGCAGAATATAATCTTATGACTTAAATCCTTCGGGCTTAAGATCTACGACGACCCAGGAATGTATGGTGTACAACTGTGTGTTGCACCATGTTGGGCCAGTCAGTGAGGAATCATCGTGGCAGCGGTTGTCCTCTGCAGTCTTTCCTCATTTTTGTGTCGTGTTTTTGTTTCGTGCTTCCTGCGTCAAAAAGAAAACGACAATTTCGAATGTGGAGAGCCATAATAATCCCATTGCAAGACTCCCTTCCATTTTTTATGGCCATGTGTCATTTTATACGCTCACTGTCCATATTAATTTTAGGCTCTTTCAACAGAACAGTTACACTGGCAGACGGTCCCGAGCATAAACAGAAAAAATTTAATATTTTGAAGAAATGGAAGCCATTTTTTTGGTGAGATATATACCGAAAAGTTGAACTCAGAAGGTTACTTATGTAGTTTCAAAATGTTTTCTAAATAAGTGCTTTCTGCCTTGTTTTGCGCGTAATAGAATGAATCTAGTTACATTTCCAATTTCCTCGGAAAACTATGCAAGGCACAGTGTTTATATATCGTTGAGGTAGGAATCATGTTTTCTGTGTCGAGCGATACATGTTTAATCTATGTGGGTTCATTGCAGTCATTGTGGAAAGTCATTGTGCAAAGTGTTATACTTCCGTTATTCCAAAAGTTTCCGACTCCTAAGAAAATGCACGAGGCACGAACTTCCGTGAAAATACAGGTAATTTTTTTAATAACGGCGCTGTGAAAATTTCACGTAGTTGCTTTGAATGAAACATTGTAAATAATTATTGCACCTTGCTTTTTCCCATGTTTGTTCGTCATTCGAGGCTCACAGTTTATTACTCCGCTGTCTTTGGTGAACTAAGCAAGCTATCTTGTTCATATAGCGGAACCGTTAGGATCAGAGTATTCGTAATGTGTAGGCAACGTTCGAAGTAGGTCGGTTAAATGCACCTTTTTACAGTAGATAGCATATGCAAGTGCAGCGGAGGGTTATTGGTGTGTTTTATCAGCAGGGGGCATCTTATCGCGCTGCGCTGGCATAATTAGAATTACAACCTGGGTCACATTTGGCGGACATAATGGAAACACTGCGCCAAATTTGTGTGCTATGTTAAAGGCCTGTTGACCAAACTCACTTGTTTGAAAAAAAAAAATCTCGAACATATAAAGAAATCTTCAGCAAGCGTTTGAAAGTATCGCGCTGCCCTTATCACCTCTCTTTCCCTTATCAATGCATTTCCCAGAACTCTGCATTTCACATGCTTCTTATTAACAACGAAGGGACACTGGTGAAGTCGAATGTGTTGTGAATTTCTAAAGTTTCAGGCTTACCAAAAGCGCAAGCAATAACTATCAAACGCTCGTTTTTGGAGGCTTGCTTACGGCGTGATACGTACGTATATTCTGTTCGCCTGTTGTCTTCAGTGAACTAACCGAGGCCTCTTCTTTATGTTTGGTGACAGTAAGGACGAGGCAATGGTTCATGTGTGGGCAAACTTCAAAGTGTGTGGGTATATGAGACCTGGTAATAAATTTCGTATGTTCGTGCTCGAGAGCGTCATTAGTGTGTCTAACCAACAGGGCAGAATTTAACCCGTAGTCCCGGTAGAACTACGATTGCCACCAATTTTCGAGCCCTAGTTTTTTTCCCTAATTTATACGTCATTAGACGCTGGTAGTTGCTTTCTGCGAGGTCCTTGGTGAACAAAGCAAAGCTCCTTGGTTATTTTTCGACAAATGAAAGGGTGTCGTATGCGTTAGGTGTAGGCTAAGTTAAAGTGAGGGGACAAATAACGATGTGTGAAGTAAATTAGGCATATAAGCCATCTGCGCTTTATGAATGCGCTTTTCGAACAAAGCAGAATATATCTCGCTGCTCTGGGAGAACTGGGAATGAAACCGAGATCAAATCTAGCAAAAATTCGATTGATGCTTGGTTAATCTTCTCGGGGAGTGTAAAATGTGTGTTCATGAGTCACTAGCTTTCAGAAATTCCTAACATTCAGTCCTCAAAAGCGTTGTATGCGCGCAAAGTTTGAAACAGAACCATAATAACGGGTGCAAAAAATTTAAATTTATTTATCAAATTTACATGCCAAAACCACAATTTGATAATGAGGCACGCCGTAGTACAGTACCGCAGATTAATTTGGACCACTTGGGGTTCTTTAACGTGCACTTAAATCTAAGTAAACGGGTGTTCTTTTTTTGCATTTCGTCCTTTTAAATGCGGCCGCCATGACCGGGATTCGATCCCCCGACCTGATCCTCAGCAGCGCAGCATCAAAACCGAGAAGCAACCACGGTGGTTCATGTGCAAGTGTAAATAGAGGAAATTAAATACCTTATTTGAAACTGTTTGAAAGAAACAGCTTCTCTGTGCTTTGGTTTGCAATTCGTCAAGGACGCAAACACCTGCCGACGCTTTCTTTTCTTTTCCTTCTTTTCTTCTATTTTGACTGTACTGTGTGGTTTATAACCTCGGCAACACTATTGCCTTTGCTAGCGATAAATTTGGGCTGTAAACTTAAACACAATGGTATTTTTTGTTTAATTAACAAACTGTATCAATTGGTTATATTTATATACGTTGTATCGCTGCTACTGTGCGTGGTCAGGGACATCGGTCAGGTAGTAATTGCCTATCGCGTCATCTCGAGATTGTATGTAATTTCGAGGAATATATTCGAATAATTTTTTGCTCCACCATGATTCATCATGTGTAATTCATAATCGCTATGTGTCTAGTAATTATCAAATTAAAGGACAGACGCGTTAGAGAGAGAGAGAGTTGTCGAGAGCTCTTGTGGCATTGTCTTGTGTGCGATGCACTGGGCTTTGCCCAGACTCCTGGTGAGGTGAAAGATTTGTCCAGTTGGTTTGGCGTAAAGCTTATAGCAGCCCGAACTAGAGGCACACGGGGACAAGCCGTAACTTACAACTATTTGGCTTTTGTTTCTTGGCTGGATTTATCCCCACAGCGGAAAAGTCGTGTCGCGACAAGCAACAACAAGGCAAAAAAAAAGCGACAAAAGGAGCAAATTTCAAAAAACTGACTAGACGGAAAACAAAACCACGAGATCATCAAAGTGCGCATCTCGGTGCTTTCTTTTTATTGATTTTTTTCATGTCAGGACTTTTCCTCTGTTGCTATATATCCGGCCAATAAACCAAAGTATATAATGTGATGTTAGGGGTTGTTCCTGGGCGTCTCTTTCTTCGCGTAAAGGTTTTAGTTCAGGCCGCTATGAGCTTGTCTACTCAACGGGTCCGGTATCGTAGGCTCACTACGGTACTCAAGAAAAAGGCGAAATCTAGGAGATCCTCCATCTCCTAGATTTGAATTTTAATCGGAAAAGGTTCACTCTCTCGCTCGCCTTCTATCGAATTAATTTTTTGGCTCACAATCTTCCTGTACATGGTAATCACCGCTTCATTCATTAATCATTAGTCGGTCAGTGAGTCGCTCAGTGGATCTCTATTTTAGTTAAGAATCGACTAACTGATCATACAACAAGTCAACGTTTCGGGTCGTTCTACTAAGCCGTCAGATGAACAGGCGATGAACATTCGCCTTCTGCAGTGGCCAGTTCATTACACCTAGTTTTGTATTTTTTCATGCCTTGCGTAGATAACGGACACAATTACACTTTTAAAGTCCGCAGACGTTTAAAAAAAGGCTTAAGTGGCGATAATCTCTGCAGCGACGCCGTCTGCCATGTTCTTCCTTAAGCGGCGTGCCAAATGAAATGTTTATACAAGTGAACAAAGATATTCACTTTGGAAGAGTACAGTTTTCAGACAGCTGGTGATGCATATTTGGCTACGGTGTAGATCAGCAGATGGCCCTGAAGGAAGGCGAGGTTGTGACTATGAATACGCCACCCGCCTCTTTGTTCACTTCTTCGTCATTTTGCTTATTATTGACAGCTGTCAAGGAGTGGAATTCGTCACAGCGAACTGGGACTGGAGCCAACGGGTACAACAAATAAACACTCAGGTCTTATAACTTAGAAACTTTAAACATAAACAAACACTTATAGCGATTGCGTTCGAGATAACCAAATAAAAGACGCTCGCCGCTTACGAAGCTCTTTCTCACTGTCTCCAACATATTGTTGTAGCGCGACGTCTTCCTAATATATTTGGGAAATCTTTGGCGAAGCGCCTGGAAAACTAAGCGGAATGTGTGTAATGACAGCTAGTCAGCTTTTTGAAGCACCTGGCTCCAATTGCGGTCGTGTGGGTGTCTTCGGATCCTGGTTGCCATACATTCGTTCAAATATTTGTGCAGAAGCAGCCGCGCTTGCTATCCAAGAAATGATTTTGTATGCTTTGAGAGGAGACTCTTGGCACTATGCTGTTGGTGGCGCTCCCGCTACCACCGAGTTTACGCGAACGTGGGAGCTAACAGGCACTTCGATCGCCACTTCCTCAATGACCAGTTCGTAACCCCACGTAATCTCCGCTACCACCTCTGGTCACCAGCGGGGAGCGGTGTCTCAAACGACAGAATCGCAAAACGCTGACTGTCGCGAGACAAGAATGCGAAGACGCTGTCCTTATCACCGGTAACATCGCACGGCGGTACCGCACCACTCTGCGGTACTTACGGCTGCGTTAAGCGGCTACGGTGTTGGGCTGCTGAGTTCGAGATCACGGGTTCGAATCGCGACCACGGCGCCCGCATTTCGATGGCGGCGAAATCCGAAAACATTCATCGTGTACTTAGATTTAAGTCCACGTCAAAGTACCCCATCTAGTCGAAATTTTCGGAGTCCCCCACTAGGGCGTACTTCGTAATCAGAAAGTGGTATTGGCACCTAAGACCGCAGGTAATAATTTTTTTTTATCCGCTGTGTTAAGTGGGAGGCACGTGGTGCAATATTGCGCGCAATCTCTCGCACGGCTGGTCGGGGTCCGACTTGCTGCCTACGGGGATTTTGCAGAATTGGCACAAACGAGCATTTTAAAACTTGCACGCGACAAGCTATGCATAAGTAAACGCATACTTCCTCTGATGCAATGACTGTGATGTCTGACGGACTTTGCGCACCGGCATCAAGGATGACCTTGCACACTCAGAGTAGTCAAAGCGACTCTTGTAAAGCTCGTATCTCTTAAGAAACCTGCGATTTCTTGCACACACTCGCGTATCGCTAAAGCTGTAATTGTCAGGTCACAACCGCATGTGTGCTTCTCCCGCGCCAAAGTCGCTATTTGAAAACATCTGGCGCTTGCGTCACGTGCAAGCTTCTCGCATTCTTAATTTATTCGTGAGAGATATGACTTTTAGACGCGGCGTTGTACTGTACCGTCTTCAAGATCGGCCCGTGCATTTTTTGCCGCCCTCCACATTAGCGTCGTAGAGTTATGGAGTTTCGGTGCTGAGATTCAGATGATGGCTTCAATCCAGGCTACGACGGTCGCATTTCGATGGCGGCGAAATGGAAGAACGCGCGTGCAGTCAGATTTAGGTGCAAGGTAAAGAACACCAGGAGGTCAACATCAACTCGAAGTCTCCCACTGCGCCGTGTACGTCTTATAATGAGATCGTGGTTTGAGACGTATGGGCGCATATTTTAATGGGTAATCTGATTTCTCAGCTTGCCTACATGGGTATTGCACTATACAGGAAAAAAAGAAAGTGGGGGGGGGGGGGCGTACGTGACTTAGAGAAGTCACAAGACCCAGTTCCTGACCCATAGTTCAGTGAGTTGCACTGCGATGAGCCCGTTAGTAGAGGCGTTTATAATAGCTTTCGCTATACCAAACACTGTAAACGAAAATACACCCACCTGGAAGTTTTTAACAGGTGATGTGCCCTAAAACTTCCCCTCCTCAAATATTTACTCCGATGTATGGGAGCAAAACAGCGCCATTCCCTCGTTTCACTCCACTGGCTAGCTGCGGGAGTATTAGGGCGACATGACGCGATTTTACTCCGCTTAAAAATCTTGTTCTCCCGTGAAACTCCGACAGGGAGTTTTAAAAAACTCCCCTCCGCCGAAAGAGTTTGGTCACGTGGCGCTTCCCATGAGGCTGTGCGCCTCGCCAGCGACCGGGCGCATTCGGCGGAGTCGGCAGTGCTCATGGCTGACGGTTTGTTTACATTTGTGAAGTGTCGTTCCGTGACAGCGTTTCGTCAATTTGCTTCCCGTATTTCCTTCCAGAAAGTGTTATAGGCATGCCTGCAGTTCGCTGTTTCTCAGCTTCAAGTACGTTAGCGTGGATCACTTTGCTGACAACGATGAATGCAATAGCAACGTTTTCAAGTGCAGAAAAAGGCTTAGGTATACCTCGAAGCTGCTCACTGGCTCGTGATGTCGGCTCAGGTTCTGACTGTGTTTTAGTGCTGCGTGATCCTGGCTTGCGTTCTTCACTACGTGAAATACGACTTTTATGTCCTTTTGGGTACATGCTGACAACGTCCGGTGCAATGTTTGAAAGGACCGCGTAGCAATGGCAACAGCAGCCACTGTTCGAGCGACGACATCCGTGCTAGTCGCACATGAATGGCGTACCCCAAGTTCGTTGCGGTGCTGTGTTGCCAGTGAGAAAGATCGGAGTGCAAGCAACTGTTTTTATGTATCTGCGAACGGATATTCTCACCCGAAGAAAAACGGTAGGACATAAGTATGCGTACTGTAAATAAAGCTTCTTATTGAGCGATGTGCATCGAATTGTTATCGCGCATATAGGTTTTGGTCACGTCGTTGCTTCCGATATTGCATTCACATTACGCTCTATCCTAGTCACTGATTTAGACGCATGCCTGCTGGCTCCGAGTTTAAGGATTCACTCGACAGGTCAGCGATGTAGCTCCTTTTCACAACCGAGAGATATTGCTCGGACGCGGAGCAAGTAGTGCGGTGTATAAAATGTATGACTGCGCATTTTTCGGTATTACGTCGCCTGCGGCAGGTCATGCTCACACGTAATAATTTGTTGCTACGCTACCACAATATCGCAAAAAATTTAATTTTTCTATGAAGCAGACGCGCTTACATTTTTTTAGCTTACTGTAACTAACGCACTACGTTTTGGCCGCGAACGCTGGCAGTGTGCGAAGTCGCTCCAGCACTCATAGAATGGCATGCTAATTTACGCCATTAATTACGCCATTAACTTACGCCATTAATTTACGCCATTAACTTTTTTCTCTCACTAGTCTGAATTAACAGTTTTGTGTTGATTAAGGTATTCTGTAAATATCAGAGAGGCACATCTCGTATGAACGAGCATGTGAGTCGTAATTCTGAAAACAGCACAGCTGCTCCCTAGGTGGTTACGAGGCACACAGTATCGTGGCTATATATACTGGCACCGTTGCTTCTCGAGTATCGCGTGTACGTGGGATGTCTTTCAAATTTCTGCATTGGGCGTTTCTGAAATGTTTATGTATGTCATGATATATGTGCTTTCATTGACTTGTTTCGTCGAATTTGACGCGGTCTCGTGTGCATATTTCGAAATTTGGCCAGCAGCCTCTGTAGATAAAGATGTTCGCGCAAACTCACGTGATGCCTCTTTTTATACTCCCGTTGCACCTCGAAAAAATTCCCTCCATAGCAAAGCAAAAAAGAAAGAAAAGATAGGAAAAATAACTACCATAATTCTACGTAAAAATTCCGCTCGCACAGAGTAAAATTTCTACTCCGATCATACGGAGCAAAATAAACTCCGAACCGGGGAGTCGCTAGAGGACAAGCGTTATACTCCCACCTCGGAGTTATTTCCGTTTACAGTGAATGTAACCACGTCAGCCCAGTACAGAATTGGACTTCTGCTCTATGTGTATGCTCCATACATTATTCGATTTCCGTGGTTTACGTGTACTAGGCGAACGTACGTTATGTGGCTAGTTTACCCTACGTAATGTTAAGGTGAGGCCAAAAAGAAGGCGTTCTCGAACGTGGCGGCTCACATGGCCCCTGCTTCAGCGGGAATTCTAGTGATGGCTACACCAACGGCTCTCAGCTCGCACAATGCCGGTGCACTTCAATCCATGACGTCATGCTATCTTACCTGACTGCCATAGTCTAATGGAGACGCACCCGATTAAGCCCTGGTGATTTTGACGTAACTGCTTTGTGGCTACGCTCGATATGTGCTCTTGATATTTTGCCAGTAAGTGTTGAAGTTAGCATTCGCTTCCTCCACGCTTGCTTTAAATGTTAGACATCAGCACATAGCGCATCCAATTTCTAGGATGCGCTATGCGCATCCTAGAAATTGGATGCGCTATACGTTACATGCGTTACATGCGTTATGCTTTACGCTATGCGTTACAAATTCGATGCGCTAAGCGCTATACATTTGCCTAACGGGACACGTTGGCATAGAAACCACAGGATGGTTGCTAATAGATTGTCTTGGCTTGGATATGTTTGTCATGATGCACCAGACGGCACCCTGTTCCCTAACGTCTCCTTACATTTGCGTTCCTTTACTTAACACTAAGGGTCTTGAACCCAAGCGCACCGTAACGCTCTGCGAAGGCGCTTGCGTTAAACGAACGTAAGGCACACAAACGCTATAATAAAAGCCACAGCAACCACGGTCACGAAACCTAGTGAGGTTCGCGAAGAAGAACTTCGCTTTTAGGGATGTCGTTTATTGTCGCATTATTCATTCGACACGATGTCAAAGTCGTCAAGTCAAAGCTGAACGCAAGGGAACTTCCACTTGTGCATAACAACGGAAAATCGACTTGATCACCTACCCTGCCGCCTAATGGTGTTTGTTTGTTTATTTATATATTTTTAATGATGGGATAATTGAAGGGAAACTGAAAGTATTGACACCTGTTGGGCGCTACCGGCTCCTCTACAAAGAAACAAAAAACTCACACTCTCGCTCTAAAGCGGAGCATTGAAAGCGATAGCGAGGTTCAGTGTTGCTCTCGAGCTGCCATCACGGTGTCACAACAGATCGCGTACGTGACAAAACGCGATGCGGCACGAGAGACAGCTGCAGCTGGTCAGCGGGAACGGCCTCCTCGCCGAATCTAGCCGTGTGTGTTGCAATGCTGCCGCGACCAGGAGCGTCAGCCAGTGGTGTTACCGCGGCGTCTCGCGAGGTGAGATCAGACGGACAGAAGACCATCGGCGTCTGTGAAGCTCCCAGCACAGTGAAAAGATTAGGGAGGTTTAGCCTGGCGTTTACTGTCCGAGAGACCAGTGTGTGCACTACGCTGCGCAATGCGTACAGCTGCTCGACAGAAACACTAATGTGTGTGTGTGCACACAAAGCTCAAGTCAGCAGGGAAAGCCAGAACCGTGCCGCCCTGGCTCCAGCAGAGCCGATTCAGCGGATCGTGACGCTGCTTCCATTTGGGCATCGTCGCTTTTGCGGCCAAACGTGTACTGTGCGTCTGCAGATACTTTTTTCGACTCTCCAAGCTCAGACTGCGCATGCGCGTCCAGACCATGGCAGCACGATTGCACGAATGCACCCCCGAGTGTCCCTATATACAGTTTGTCCCAAATAACTTGAGCCAAAGTATTACAAATGAAAGGCACTCCGTACGCCCGTTGCACCGAATGTGTAATGTCGGCACTGGCCTAGAGTTACTCAGGCTATATTTTATTTTCCGTGAATTATGTGTGCGCACACGATTCTCATGCAAGCAGGGAACGCCTGGCTTCGGCAGAGCCGATTCAGCGGAGCCTCACGCTGCGTCCACTTTGGGCATCGTCGCTTTTTGAGACAAAATGCACATCGCGCGTGTTGGGACCTTCCGGCTGTCCAAGCGCAGGCTGCGCATGCGCGTAGAGACCGTGACAGCACGGCGGCGCGAACAGGCCCGCCAGAGCGTCCCCGCGGCTCAGCAGCTATGGCCGTCTACTGGACAGCACATGCAGGGGGTTGGATTGCCGACCATGGCGGCAACGCACATGCAACAGCGCCCGAGTCCTTGGGTTCAGGTGGTCGTCAATGAAACGAAAGTGGCCGAAATGTATCCCACAGCCTTTCGCTGTGGTGTTTCTCGGGGCACTAGAGTTGCGCATAGCCGTTAAACTCAGCCGATGAATCAATGAATCAGTTAGTCAGTCAATTTATTGTAATCAACGATTGCTATTTAATTATATTGTTTCAATGTCACCATTACTAAGCGTACATTGTTAACACATGTGATGTCATTCGATGCTGAGGTGAAGTAAAATATGTTAACGCATGATGCCCTACGTAGGACAGTAACTAATGTGATTATTTTATGGTTTTGTCAAGGTTTATGGAAATGTTGTGCTTAATATGATGCTTTTGTAAAAGTGTACGACCATGTGAACAGGACATGTGTGCCTCTGCTGTTGTCTTTGCCAACTTGGGGGCGAAGGACTCCCTCAAGCCATCCTTGAATGGCTTGTCCCTTCGCCTCCCATCACATGTATGCGTGATAAACCAATAAAGAATCAATCAATCAATCTATCCATCTATCGAGCAATGAATCACTCGGGCATCCTTCTTGGGGGTTTGCTTTTCTCGTCGCCGGCAAGCCTTGCTATTGTGAACCAGGAATTTCCGCGAACCACATGTAACAATAAAAAAAATGAAAACAAGGTTCACACTGAAGAAACTATGGGCCAAACAGGAACACCGTCTCAGAACGGTTGCATATGGAGTGTTGATCCCGGGCCTCATCGCATAGCTGACAAGAATTGAAAGCTGGAAGACAAAACGAAGCCATTAGATTAAACAGGTACGTGACGGACGATAGACGAATGCTTCGCTAGTCTACCCGTCCGGAGTTACGTCAACTCAGCTTTCCACTTACAGTCAGCGGAATGCATGGATAATAAGGGGATAGTACTCGTGCCAAATTTGCTTCCTTGCATGGTGGCGGGGTTCTCCCTGCAGGAACTTTAATTACCGAGGCTCCCTGTAGACTACTTTCCGCCGAAGCCTGTCAGTCCTGAGGATCTCGTTAATCCTAGTGCTATAACAGGCCGGAGGAGTGAACTCACCAAACAGGGTCTCGCTATCACAAGGTAATTGCTTCACAAGAATGCAGCAGACTAGCATTTCGCTACGACACACTCTGATGGCGACGACGGCGATCAAAGTGTAGGGATGCATGGAGAAAGAAGAAATGACTCCCGAGGAAGCAGAAATGTTGCTTAGTATGGCGAAAGGCTGGGAAAGCTGGTTTTGCATCAAAGTCATAGCAGAGCGAAGTAAAACGTACACACAAAGAAAGAGGCAAACGGGGGCAAGCGCTCATTTCCAGCTGTCGGTGTTTGTTCACTGACCGTATTTCTAGACACAGAGCCAAATTAGTGACGTGACAAAAAGCAAAACGCAAAAAACAAGAACACAGGAAATTGAGAAAGCATTACTACACAGAAAGGAAAACCACGAAACCATATATGCGTCCCTGTCATTGGTGTATTTTTTTTGTTAGTTCGTTTTGTTTTTTGTCGCATCACGACCTTCCCTCTGTTTCTATCATCATCATCATTCATCATCATCATCATGGTTATGCCCACTGGAGTGCAAAAGCCTCTCTCATACTTCAACTACCCCGGTCATGTACTAATTGTGGCATGTTGTCCCTGGAAACTTCTTAATCTCATCCGCCCACCTAACTGTCTGCAGCCCCCTGTCACGCTTCCCTTCCCTTGGAATCCAGTACGTAACCCTTAGTGACCGTCGGTTATCTTCCCTCCTCATTACATGTCCTGCCCATGCCCATTTCTTTTTCTTGGTTTCAACTAAGATGTCATTACCTCCCGTTTGTTCCCTCACCGAATCTGCTCTTTTCGTATCCCTTAACGTTACACCCATCATTCTTCTTTCCTTAGCTCGTTGCGTCGTCCTCAATTTAAGCAGAACCCCTTTCGCAAGCCTCCAGGTTACGAAAAGGGCCCATGCATCCGGGCAATAAACAAAAGCCGATAGTTGGAAGTTAGCGCTTGTCCGCGTGAGTCTGTTTGTGTGTATGTTTTAGGTTATGCCGCTATGGCCCTGTCTACCGAGTGGTTCCAGTGTGATTGCTTCACTGCGGCACTCGTGAAAAAACGGCTTTAGCGAAACACCCTTCATGTCCAGGTTTTACCGTTTGATTAGTAGATATTCACTGGCTGTCTCGTCTTTTCTTTATATATATTTTTCCTCACAATCTTAATGTGCATGGTAACCATCGCTTCATTAATTCCTTACTAGAAGGTCAGTCAGTGACTCAGTCGAACTGTATTCACTCCATGAATTGATTGACTCATCAGACAATTAGTAAGTTTCTGTTACGGTCGTTGTGATAAGACATCGGGTAAAGAGGCGATCTGTTTTAACCTTCTGCAGTGCCAAAGTGATTATATTCATTTGTTTATTATCATGCCGTTCGTGTATAGAGGACACAATTTCAATGTTAAAGTCCACAGGCGACAGAAAAATGCTAAGCCATTTTTTGCTTGAAGTCAACTAAGGTATTGATGTTGAATAGCAGAATTTCGCCCCAGTTCGTGATGCATGTTGAACTACGCTGACGCTCGTTTGACGGTACCAAAGGAAGGCGAGGAATTGACAGTGAGCTCAATACCTCGCTGCTTCACCCTCAATGGAGGAGGAAGAGGAGGAGGATTAGGAGGAGGATTTGGCGGTGCGGAGAGCGAAGCAAGGTAATTGAATCTTGTTAAGATGGGCACGGGGCCGAAAAGGAAAAGAAAGACATGTGAAGGAAACAATGAAGAAAATACACTTAAAAACGTGTAACAAAAATAAACACTTACACATTATAACTTACAAGCTCGAAACACAAAGAAATACTTACAGTCACTGCGTTTAAGATAGTTAAATAAAAACATTAAATTATTGGGTTTTACGTACCAAAACCACTTTCTGATTATGAGGCACGCCGTAGTGGAGGACTCCGGAAATTTTGACCACCTGGGGTTCTTTAACGTGCACGTAAATCTAAGTACACGGGTAGTTTTGAATTTCGCGCTCCATCGAAATGCGGTCGCCATGGCCGGGATTCAATCCCCACGCATTCGTGCTCAGCAGCCCATCACCATAGCCACTGAGCAACCATGGCGGGTAGTCAATTGAAAGGCATATGCCACATGCGAAGTGCTTCCTGGCAGCCTTATAAATATTAAGGGTGAGAAGTGTGTTAAAGAAATACAAATAAATTTTTAGGTAAAAAGCCTGGAAAGCTACGTGGTATGTGCGCAATGGCAGCTATGGAAATGTTTGAAGCATCCGACTCCACCAACAGTTGAATGATGGTTTGTTTAAATTGTTTATGAAACAGTAGCCCCGGGTCCTGATTGCCATGAATTCGAAAAAATTATTGGGGAAGAACGAAACTCCGTTTGCTACATATAAACAAAATGTTTTCTACACTTTGAGAGGTGATTTCTCATAATATGTTGCAATAATGTGCTATGTGTGCCGTTCCCCTTACCAGCGAGCTTACGCGTACGGGTCTGCCAACCGGAACCTCGAGCGTCACTGTCTCAAGGACCAGTTCGGCACACTGGGTAGGGCCAGTGACCACGTCTGGTCACAAGAGGCGCGTCGCCTCGGAGTCAGCGTCACAAACGCTAGCTGTCGCGAGAAAAGAATGCGAACACGCTGTCTTCACCCCCGGTAACATCATACGGTGGTACCTCACCGATGTGCGCTATTTACCGCTGTGTTAAGCTGGAGGCACGTGGTGCCATTTTGCATGCGATCCCTCGTAAGGCGTGTGGGGCTCCGAGTTGCTACAAGCGAAGATTTGGGACTTATGGCACGAGCGAACATTTAAAACTTGGTCAAAACTTAGCAGAGCCAACTGTTCACATATGCGGCAGAATACTCGTGATGTGATTATGGTGACATCTCGACAACTCGGCGCACGCACAACACGGGGGGTGATCTTGCCCACTCAGAGTTATCAAAGTGAAGTTTCTGTACCTCGTGTCTCTTATAAAGGTGTAATTTCGTGCGCACAGTAGCACATGCACAAAGCTGTAACCAGCAGGTCTCAACCCCACGCATGCTTCCTTCGCGCCAAAGTCGCTCTTTGAAACATCTGGCGTGGGTGTGAGGTGCCATCTTCTAGCATTCTTCATTCCCTTCTTGACAGCTGGCGATTTCAGACAGTGCGTTGTACTGCTCTGTCTTCAAGATCATTACGCAATATGTGTCCCGTCAGCCAACAAAATCCGGCGTTGTGCGCAACGAATCGTACGACAAAAATGATCATGAACGTCTTATAAGAGAGAATAACTCGGAGTAACGTGAAATTAGGTGGTTTCAAGTGAATTAAGCTGAAGTAAATGAGGGTGAATTAAATTTCATTAAAGTGGATTAAAGTGGATGAGGGTGGATTAAGATGGGTTCATATTGGAGCGACGAGGAATATAGCCGAATAACGTAGTATAAAGTGCATTAAGGAGGATTCATACTGAGCATCATCAACCTATTTTAAGCCCACTGCAGGACGAAGGCCTCGTTCCGCGATCTCGATATACAACTTAGACCAATGTGAATTAAGTAAGAGTTGTAAAGTACACGTGACAATGTACGACGTAACCTATCAAGGGCATTACCAACTGGAGAAGTGATGATGCTTTCGCATTCAAATCATGTGAATGTAAATAAGTAAATTACTTTTTATTGTAGCCCACCGCAGTACCACAGTACAGCCATGGCCTTGCGCTGTTGAGGTCCAGGTCGCAGCTTCAGTCCAGGCTACTGTGGTCTCTTTTCGATGGCGGCAAGCTGCAGTCCCTTTGCTGAAATCTTTCTTTCCGCGCGTGCTATGTTCGCTAAAGCTCTCACCTGCGTTTTAACGGCGCCCCGGTAAGGGCCAATCAAAACTCGCCAATCATCAAAACGCCCTCGCTTGCACCGAGGAGTGTATAGCTCCAACGACCGCTCAGCGGGGTTCAATTGACAATAATGCTTTTTAGTTTATGCACCCATTTTAAACACTCATGACCTCACGGCACTTCCTTCCCATTGGTTGCGCAGTCACGTGCCCAGCAACGCAAACACTATGCGCACCAATAGTAAGCCAGAAACGTGGAGCTGCCGTAGCTTCGGGGAAGCGTGCTTGTCTCTTACCACGGAGGCCCGGCTTTGATTTCCCACCCAGACCCAAATCTATGAATGTTCCTTTTCATGGAAATTAATTTAGCTTGTTTACAGGAACCTCACTGAGAAATTTGACGTCCATTCAAGCATTTATTCGTGAGATTTTACTCTTGGTGGCTTCGGCCATTTTTGGGACCACTCGTTGCGAACAGCACTGGCTTTTCTGCCTCCTGGTACACGTTATGCTATCGCATTAACAACAACAACAGACAACAACGCAATTAAAAAATCACATTTCTAGTCCGCGAACTGCTCTCACGTGATCCCATGGCAGTGTTCTGGAACATCATGGAGTTTGTTGCCCTGCGTCCCCTCTTCTCGGCGACTCTGTAATTGCGAGAGATATAAACACTTCATTTCAAACATCGATGAGAACAATTAGTACAAAGAACCAAACTAGGTAGCTACATTCTCTTGCATGATATTCTCAAGCGCAGAATAAAGTATAGCCTTCATACAGAATCGCTGCTCGCTGTGACTATTTCCTGCAAATATTTTTAGTACCGCTTACACGAACGCAAAGACCATATAAAAATCTTATTACATGATCTACTTCATCACGAATCAAGAAGCAATACATTATTTACTAACATAATAAATGATTCCTTACTACTACAATGAACCAGTCTGTTCCAATAGAGAAATGGCAAAAGGAAATAGGGAGAACTTGATTGCAACAATGTTGCTGACAGATAGTTTTATAGCTTTATCATGACGTTCTGTGACAAACCTTCAAAAATGGCTGCTTTATAAGATCTTGCATTAGTAAGTGACAAAGCTCGAGGAAGCAAAAAACTCTCGTCGAAACACTGCTCTGTGCTGTGGACGTGTTTGTATGTTTTCCCTGTTACGGAGAACAGAATATCTCAAGTTACGTGAGAAAACACCTGGATGAGCCAGATAATGCTAATGGCATTTCAAAACCATAGGATTCGCCTGCGAAAAATCGCAGTTTTACACATAATTTGCGCCCGAAGTATAGAAGAAATTCTAGACGCCAGTGCTTGATGCGTGAAACGCGCTCCTTTCATCAAAAAATGCCAAGTTCAGGGGACCCCTACCTTGGACGCTCGAGCAGTCGCACGGTTTTCTTTCTAGGCAAAGAAATGGTGAATTCTGAATAACATTAAGCACGTACGCGTGGCATCAATGAAGTTGTTAACGGTGATAAATAGTTTGTCACTGTGTTCGTGTTTCAGTATGTTCCTTGAAGGCGCCGTGTATACAGAGCACATGACTGGAACATTTGTGGAGTATATGGATACGTCCTTGTAACACACACAGTATGTGTTCGCTATGTGCCCGCTATGTTTATATATTGACGCTTGGCGTAAGAAATACCATTAACTCACGCATGAACAAACCGTCCGTTGCAATGACTGTTACCTTGGTGTGATTAGTAGCATACGTGTTCAAAATTTGCGGTATCCTTTAGTGTTGAGGCACCACGATCTTTTACGTTTCATTTAAACTCCTCAATTCCCTAACTCAGTGCGGAGAAGCAGCCACAAACACCCTCCTCCTGCCCTTACTCCACTTTTCTTCCTACAAATATTCTTTCTTTTTCTTTCTGACTCTCCCTGGGACAAAAACAGTGAATGATTTCTTTTATTAAGAATATCAGATTATTAATAAACAATGGATTATTTCTTGTTAATTACCCATTCGGTATTAAAAATTTGATACTTAATCAGCCTATCCGCTTAAATCCCGTTATGGTAAACCGTCACAGAGATTAGCGAACGTATTGCTAACGGATCAAGCAATCCAACCGCACCGAAATATTGATCCCTTCTTTAGAGTAGCCAAGTGGAAACTTAATCTGGTTAACCTCTCTGCCTTTCACCTCTTATTTTGCCCGCTCCTCCTCCTTTTACGCATGCACGTTCAGGGTGGATGGACTCATTAGGCGGCGAACCAATACCAAATCAAATAAAGGCTATACATAGAAAGTTAAGCGAGCGTTACGCGAAAATGAAGGGACTGTGAGGTCCCGGCTCATTTTTCGAAGTTCGCTGCTTGGCCATTTGTTGAGGATTGTGTTCCTCGAATGCGGTTTATTGACGACTAAGAGAGAAGCTGTGGGATTCTTCACTGCCAATTGAGAAGTCAGATATCAGCGCCGCACAATAAGCGTCTCGAGTCTTAAGCCAAGCTTACAGTCTTCTCTTTACATAAGTCTTTCATCGCTCTGGTCGGCTTCTTTTCATTACCAGTCGTACAATCAAATAACGTCGCCGAAGGCAATGCTTTGACAAGGGTAGTCGCCTTCATCAGCGCTGTAGCTGCGTCACTTTGCGACAAGTTTATGTACGCTTAACGCGCTCTCTCCCACCCTGTGTGTGGGAAGAGGAGGAGGAGAATATGAGGGTGCGCAGAGTGACTTAAGGAAAGGGAATCTCGAAAAAACTAGTAGCGGCGAGGCCGAAATAATAAAAACATTTGAAGTAAGGAATGAAGAAATGAAACGTAAAAAAAACAAATAACGTGAAAAGCAAACGAACACTTGTGCTGACAGCTTTCAAGACAGCGATATAAAAGGCTTGCGCCACCTACGAAGTTCTTCATCACAACTTCCTACATAGATCGTAGAGCGACGTCTTGTTAACATATATGATCATATTTTAGGCCAAATACTTGCAAAGCTAAGCGGAATATGTATAATGACAGCTATGCAGCTCGTTGAAGCATGCGGCTCCATTGCAGGGCGACGCTTAGACCAACGAATTCTGAAGTTACCTTATATAGCGGTTCCTGGTTGCCATGAACGTATGGTTTTCTAAGAGCCAAATCCCTATTACTAACGACGAAAGAATTTGTATGCTTTCGGAAGCGACTTGTGCCACTGCGTGGCATTAGGCGTTGTGGGTGACGCTCCCCTTACCGCCGAGCCTACACGTATGCGGAAACCAACCGATAATTCGAGCGCCACTACCTCAAGGAGCAGTTCGTAACCCCGTGCAGCCTCCGCGACTGCCTATGGTCACCAGCGGGGTAGAGTCTGAAACGATAGAATCGCGAAATTCTAGCTTTCGCGAGAGGAAAAGGGGAATACGCTGTCCCTATAATGGGTAATGTCGTCACGGTGGTACGGCACCACTGTGTGGTTTCCTACGCTGTGTTAAGTGGGAGATACGCGATGCGAATTTGCGTGCGATCCCTCGCAGAGCGTGTCGGGGTCCGAGTTGCTGCATACGACGATTTGGGACACGCGGCAAGAACGAACGCTTTAAAACTAGGCCAGAACTTCGCACCGCTAACTATGCGACAACATGCTTATAATGTGACGATTGTGACATATCGACAACTGCATGCACGAACGTCACTGGGGACCTTGCGCACTCCGAATAATTAAAGCGACGCTTCTATACCTCGTATCTCTTACAAACTTGCGACTTCTGTTACGCACTAGCGTACGCCCAGCGCTATATCTATTACGTAATGACATAGTAACATGCCTCAAATATAGGTAATTTATTACCACAGTCTGATGTATCCACCTACTTCGAACGTTGCCTACACATCGGCCAATACTTAATTTCTTCGTGACTGCAAGCGCTTTGAGACCTTGCGTTATACTGCGGTGTCTTCAAGATGGCCCCAT
The DNA here is from genome assembly GCF_038994185.2 of Dermacentor albipictus. Taxonomy (NCBI): domain Eukaryota; kingdom Metazoa; phylum Arthropoda; class Arachnida; order Ixodida; family Ixodidae; genus Dermacentor; species Dermacentor albipictus. The sequence continues at coordinate 32,740,783 of NC_091824.1, forward strand.
ATTAACGCGAAAGCATTATATGTCCCATCAGGCAGCAAAGCCAGCGTTGTCCACAAAGAATAGTAATAAAAATTATTATGAGTGTCTTCTATGTTAGAACAAGTCAGAGTAAGGTGAGGTAAGGTGTACTGTAAAGGATTAAGGCGCACAAGGTGAAATAAAGTGCATTTAGGTGTATTACGGTGGATTAAGGTTGACAAAAATTAGAGAAAGGACGATTAAGATTGATTCAGTTACATACAAATTAGAGTGAGGTGAATTACTTTGAATTAGAGCAGATTAAGGCGAATTAGCGCATGTACAAATTAGATCAAGGTGAATTAAGGTGGATTAAAGTATAAATTCTAAGGACACATAACAATCTATGAAGTCGCGTTCCACGGACGTAACCAATTATTTAGAGAAGTCGTAATGGTTTGGTATTCCAATGAAGTAAGTATACTTAAGCTAATGTGAATTTTTCTATCGCCTACGGTAGTACGGTAGTAGAGATATGGCGTTGTGGTTCTGAGGTCAGGTCGCAGGTTTAATTCAGGCCACGGCGGCCGCATTTCGATGGCGGCGAAATTTTAAGAACTCGTGCAGTTAGATTTAGGTGCACGGTAAAGAACACCCACAGGTCAAAATTAATTCGGAGTCTTCTACTGCGGCATGCATGTCTTATCATCGAATCGTGTTTTGGGATTAGAGGCCTAGAATTTAATTCCTAATTCAATGTTATTCGACAGACAGGTGTCTACCAATTGGGTGAGGCTCGCTTACAAGGCTGTTGCACTACTTCCCTTAGCCTATATCACAGAAAAAGGGGGATTAGGGGGTGCCACTTCGCGAAATCACAAGATCCAGCCTCTGATCTAGACTTGTATGACCCCGCAGTCCCGAGCCCATTATGAGAGACCTCAAGAATTGCGTTCGCTATATCAGATGTAAACATAACACGTGACACGATGTGGTGCGCGAGACAGCTGCTGTGGCGCAGCGGGAACTGTCTGCCCTCTCGTTTAATCTAGGCACGTATAGAGCAAGACTGGCGCGAGGAGGAGGGCAGTGGCGCAACCGGCGTTTCGCGAGATAAAACGAGATGGACAGAAAAAAAATTGGCTCAGGTGTAACACTTGTAAGCCTAGTTGTCACAACCGAAAGGTTTCTTTGACATTGTTTTGCAAAGACTATGCGCACAGTATTTCATTAAAGTTAGGCCACTGTCTTTCACGCGCGTTGCACACGCTGCCGCACGGGTTGTTCGTGAAGTCGCGGTGAAACCTGGTCATCGCAATCGAGTTTCTCGCTAGCCGAAGGGTGTGATTTGTCAAACGTTCGTTCTGGGTGCCGTCGCTTGCGTCCACGGCTTCTCTCCCTGTCATTGTTGTTCGTGTTGCTGAACGACGGCGACGGTTGCAGCAGCTTCGATCTTGGCACTCTTCCGCGCTTGGTAAGCTTCTCTATAGCGGGCTAATCTGGCCTCCCTTTGCTGCGGTGTTTCGGCAAGCAACTTTGCGTTTGCTTGAGATTTCGCCTCCTTCCGTCTAGCTTTATCGGCACGATCAGTGGATTCAGGCTATCGCTCGTGGTTCGCCGCACGCACATACGCTCCAGCCCGCGCGCCATCCATGGCGAGACGGGGCGACCAAGATCTAGCGAAGCGGTCGTTTATAAAAGGCGCCTTTGTAGTCCGACGTTATCGGCGCGCGGACGAGCCTTGAACGACGCCGGGCGCGTCTGGGCGCCTTGGCAGCGTCCGGTTACGTTAGCTGCGCCAGTGCGTCGAGCGATCGTTCGAACTAGAGGCGCTGTTGTTATCGCCAACGTTGCGTAAGGCGTGCGCGCGCTCACTCTACGCCGCACTAGGTTTAGCTCTTTAATCCTCGCTCAGTCACGAGGTACCGCAGTGGCGAGGCTCCGAGAGACCGCTGCTGCGACACCTCTCCGCGGCGGATCACGTGGTGTGACGTCACATCTTCCACAATTGCGCTCCGGAGGTTCAAGGTCATTGCGATGCGATGAATGACGTTAAGAAGCATGGCGTAGTAGAGGTTCCATGCTAAATCTATCCGCGATTGTCAGCGCCTATTGGAAAGGTTAGGCAGGTTTAGCTTGGCGCTAACGGTTCGAGACGATTTCGTGCACCAAGGTGTGGTCTGCGCACAGCTGGCCGTCAGTAATGCTAACAGTGGGTTGGCCCACCATGGGCGTATCTACCGGGGGATGGAGGGCAACGGACATAGTTTCCTACAATAATTACTAGAGGTAGCTCTGGCGCTGCAGTCGTTGTACCAGCAGGGGAATGATGGGAAATACATGGATTTGTCTGATCTTCGTGTTTGTGGATTGAGACGTTCTTCTGGCTGTGTATATTACGCTATATAAATCTTATTACCGTAAGTTTCAGCATGATCTGTACTCTTCGAAGTGCAAAAGATGCCGCGAACACGCACAATTGCTAATAATTGCAACGGTTGAGCTTTACCACATGGCCAAATCGAAACGCGCCAAGTGTCTAAGCGCACTGGCATGCCCCCGATAAATTCATTAGGGCGTTTCATTTGCTTGTCGATACTTGCGTCCTTGGCTTTATGGTGTCAGTATCGGACTTCTGTGCTAGAGTTCCTGTGTTGGAATCCTGCCGCCGGGCAATTTTAACGAAGTTCATTTAATTATTTATTGCGCAGTACACTGTTCAAAATGAATAGTTCACAAGGTCTCAAAGCAATTTGAAGCTACAAGGACGAAGTTTAGGCAAATAAATGTACTTCCCATGCCCGTACGCACGCTCACATTGCAGCTCCCGTAGACACTAGGGCCAGAGTTCCCTCTAGTAATTATGGTATGAAACCCTATGGCAACGGTGCGCTTGCCCATCCCTCTGCCCCACTGTCAGAAGTGAAGGGGCAAAGTGTGCCATTTGCCGCCCTCCCGCCATGTTTTGTAGGCGGGCTGCTTTTTTCTGCCCGCCGGAATATCCGGCAAGGCGACAGCTGCGAGCAAACTTTCTTTGTGAATGCAATAGCCACGTAAGTAATGCTTTTGGTTATTACGCATTCATGTTTTGGGCAGTGAAGATTGTCTTTCGTGCCTGGCCGTGAAGATGTGCAGCAGATGACGCACGGGGTGCGCCTACACGTTGGCGTTGTGGAGAAGGCTGGCAGTTCCCGCCACAACAGATTTCACGTTGTGCGTCGTGCCCAGTTTCGGGGGAATCGCAAAATCACATCTTAATATAAGCAGTTAGCTTGCTATATCCTACGTGATGGGGAGGGATATCAAATAGCAATAATCACTCGCCCCCAATAAAGCCGTGGTTTACGGCACGTGTTTAATATAATATACTTAATATACGCATGGGGTGATCATTTTTCAATTTTACGAAATTTAAAGAAAAGACCGCTTGTGTCAGATGGCACAATGCTTGTGCGTTGGATGGACTATTGGAAGACTTGGGCTTTGCCAGGACGAGAAATCGAAAGACATATCTAATTATTTAGCACGAAGAAGCCAACAAACAACGACACCAAGGAGAGCACAGGGGATATTACGTGTGCTTAATAATTGAAAAAAATAATAATATTACTTTTAGGAAAATGAAAGTGCACAAAAAAGAACAGCTGGCCGCGGGTCGGGCAGGAACCACGTCTTCTCATTGCGCGCGCAATACTCTTACCAACAAAGCTACCTCGGCACCGTTTTCCTATGCACTTTCTTTTTATGTTTATGTTTATCTACTGGCACTGAACCTGGGAGTGTTAGCCAGTGCCACACATCACGGTCTTGACGGCGTAGGTGGAAAATCTTTTTTGTCGCAAGCGTAACGTCTATCAGACCTTTTAGGTGAAGGCAACAGTTTAATAAACCCGCGCATGCTGTACCTGAAGCCACCAATGCTGCTGGATGCGAGGCCTTCCTATGCAATGATTGAGAAGACAGGAAACCGAGGGCCTAATTTTTGTTGGTCATATCATAAGAAGCTGAACTTTCGTGCAGATGATACGCGAAATTAGGGAAGTCTACCACCACGCAGAGGAAACAGGGCAGAATGTAATCTTTCAGTGGATTCCTGCTCACCGCAGCATCGTTGGCAACGACTTTGCTGCCAAGGCTGCCCGGTCTTCCCAAGAAGACACCCAGACGCGTCCAATACCTTTGGCGAGGATGGACACTGCCAGGAATTTTCGCCCGCTTGCATGCAAAAAGTTACAATTTTTCTGGACTTCAAGTGCCTTAAATTGCCCATGGCATAAGCATGACGCCTTGCTACGGCTACAGCTGCCATCTCGCCTTTCCCGCGGCGAAACAACCTTGCTGTGCCGCTTGTGGCTCGGAGTGTCGTTCACGAACGCTTCCTGGTATCGCATGGGAATGTCTGATAGCATCATCTGTGACTCCTGAAGGTGCGAGGAAAGCATCGAGCACCTATTGTGCACCTGTACTCGCTACGGCGTACAACGCCTCTCTCTCAGGACAACGCTAAACCGACTGGACGTGACACCGTTCTCTGAGTGAAAGATACTCGGATTGTGGGCACATGCATCACAAATTATATCATGATAAGCCAAAAAAGAAACCAAGTACAACATGGGGGAAATCACTTGTACTTGCTAATTGAATAAAAGAAATGATAAATAAATGAAAATGAATTGGACGAAAAAACAACAAGCCGGACGTGGGTAATATACGAGCTCAAATCAGCGCATTATGCGTGCATTGCTTTTACTAAATCAGCTACGCCGGCGCCCTTTTCCATTCGCCTTCTCGGGTATTTATGTGTTTACTACTATACCTCTAACATATATATATATATATATATATATATATATATATATATATATATATATATATATATATATATATATATATATATATATATATATATATATATATATACGGAGAGAGAGAGACGGAGCGTTGTTTGGTTTGTAGTGCAGTCCGCGCTCAAGAAATAGTACGCCACTGGCCAAATGTAATATCTTATCTAGAGACCGGCAGCTCTTATTTTTCATTTAGGCTAGAATTTCCAATAACTGACCAAAATGAAGTGAGCTGTGAGGGGATTTGCGGCCCGCTTTCTGAGCAGAAGCGTCAACCAACATTTCTTAACCTGTGCTGGTAAGAAACTGCGAGGAGCGGACACTCGAGGCCTCAGCTGAGAGCTCTTGTGGCATTGTCTCGTCCGCGATGCACTGGGCTGTGCACAATATCTCATTAAGGGGATAGATTGGGCCAGTTGGTTTTGCATCAAGGACAGCGCGAACAGAAACATATCTACAACGACACAGATGAAGAAAATCGCTAACTTCCATCTATGGGCTTTTGTTTATTGGCTGGATTCATATACAGTGCGGAAAAGCCGTGACTTGACACACAAGAAAAAGAAAAAAATCAAGAAGACAAACCCAGAAGATCCAGAAAAATTTATGCAAAAAAAAACACGTAACCATGTTTGTGCGAATGCCGGTGCTTTGCCTTCATCTTTTTGGTCTTTTTTATTTTTTTGGACGTCACAACTTTACTTCTGTTCTATAAATCCGGGTAATAAAGAACAGGCCTGGAGTGTGGCCTGATCCCGGTGACCAGAACCGGTAACGCACTCCCTCACCAGAGCAGGATTGGCCACCCTGGTGCAGTACTTGGCCACAACCTCCTATATGAACACAACCGCGAGCTCATGACATATTAGTTGAAAATCAATGATGCGGGACCGCATCATTGTCGCCCCGATCCCACGAAACGTCCATCCAGAGCACAACGTGGGAAGACGTCGGGCGCGCGCTAAGGCTCTCCTGGAAAAGGCTCGTGAACGTGCTTCGGAGAACAGTTTCGTAGATGCAGCGCGCTACGCCGACGGACAGGCCTTCGCTGTAGTTAGCGTAGATCATGAAAGGCAAATAACAAACGCAATCTCGATTCGGACGACGTCCTCTGAGATCGCAGAGCAGGCTGCAATAGCGATGGCCTTATTGGACAACAAGAGGACATCAATCTACAGTGACTCCATATCAGCTGTTAGGGCATTTGCCAAAGGAACCATATCCGAGCTGGCCCTAAGGATACTAGAAAGCAAGGAGATCAAGCCACACACATTGATCTGGTTTCCAGCCCACGTACATGGGACAGATCGTGGGTGCCCCGCCCAACCTCAACGAGTCGGCACACGGAGCTGCGTGAGGGATCATCAACCGCGTAGCTACCGGGCAGCGTGACGCTGGGGGTACTGACAATCGGGACTCTCCTTCCTCCTACACCGAAATTACTAAGCACTTTTATTTGGCTCGGAGTATCTACCCCCTCCCACATTGCATACTCAATAGACCTCAAGCTTTGACACTAAGGCTTCTACAGACGGGGGCTTACCCAAACCCCCTACTTTTCGACAAGGTGTACCCCGAAATTCAGACAACAAATGCATGTGCACTATGCAATGAATTAGCGAATTTACCTCACATGCTCTGGCGATGTCCCGCATTACACAGCGATAAAAACACTTCTTCACGTTGGGATGCGGTCCTACAGAGCCCCGACCTCGAAGAGCAGTTATGGGCTGTCCAACGTGCCCGCGACGCGGCGGAGAGACTCGGTCTCTCTGTCCTGACGTGGAAGCGGCCCGCTGTGCGCTAGTGCGCGCCCTAAAGGACCCTAATAAAATTTTTCATCCATCCATCCATGGGCAGCACATGTAATGAGGAGGGAAGATAACCGATGGTCATTAAGGGTTACGGAGTGGATCCCAAGGGAAGGGAAGCGTAGCAGGGGGCGGCAGAAAGTTAGGTGGGCGGATGAGATTAAGAAGTTCAGGGGCGGCATGGCCACAATTAGTACATGACCGGGGTTGTTGGAGAAGTATGGGAGAGGCCTTTTCCCTGCAGTTGGCGCAACCAGGCTGATGATGGTGACGATGATGACTAAAGAAAAGTCGATAGTTGGAAGTTAGCGCTTGTCCCTGAGTGTGTCTTTCTTTGTTTATATGTTTTAGCTCGCGCTGCTATGACCTCGTCTGCACAGCGGGTCCAGTATCGCAGCTTCACTATGGTACTTGAGAAAATGGTATTTAGCCGAACATCCTTCATATCCCGGATTTCAACTTCAAGCAATAATGGTTCACCTACTCTCTCGCCTTCTTTTCTGCAGAAATAATTTCTGTTTCCCCTCTAGCTGACCAACCAATAACGAATGAATGAAGTGGTAAGTGGAGGTTATCGTCGCTTCACTCATCCATGTTTAGTTGGCCACTCAGTCACTCAGTCAATACCTACTCAATCTATTAATCGATGTATTCATCAGACCTTTGAAAAGACGACAGTTCCGGTCGTTGTAGAAAGCCGTCCGATGAACTGCCAATGAGCTTTCGCCTTATGCAGTGCCTAGTTGATTATACCCCGTTTTGTTGTTATCATACCTCGTGTGGATAACGGTTAAACCCCGAGATGTTTAAGAAAAACCTAAGCGGTGACAACTTCTGCAGCGTGGCGGTGTTCTATGTATTTCCTTAAGCAGCGTACCAAACATATTTTCGATGGAAAGCAACAAAGATATTGACTGGGGAAGAGGGGAATATTGGGCTAGCTGGTGATGCATATTGACCTACGGTGAAGCTTTAATGAGGGGGCCAAATAAAGCCTAGTTTTGTGGATTTGCAATCCAAATTTTTGTTCGCCGCTTCGCTATTTCTTAAAGCCTACCTTCGTTAACCACGGTATATTGACGGGTGAGGAGAGATAGAATTCGTCACTTCGAATCGAGAAGTTAAAAGATAGAGACGCACGACAGACGACCAAGGTCTTAATCCACGTTTACTGTCTTCTTCTCCCTACTTAAGTCTCTCATAGCTCTGGTCTGCTCCTTGTGAAGACCAATTATGGAATCGCATGATGTCGGCGAAGCCAACGTTTGGACTAGGGCCTACGCCAGCACAGCAGCTGCGTCCGCGTTAGTGGCAGAGTGAACTACGCGTTTATGTACGCATAGTTCACTCGCCCCCACCCTCAATAGAGGATGAGGAGGAGAACATGCTGGAGTGCCGAGTAAAGTAACGAAGGTGCTAGTCTCAAAAAAGAAGGGGGGGAGGATACCGACAAGGCAAAAAAAAAACAGTTCAACTAAAGAATGAAGAAATTACACATAAGAAAAAAACTAAAGTGTAACCCAAATAAACGCTAACAACTTACAACGTACACCCTTTAAAGAAATAGAAACACTTAGAATGACGGCGCTGCAGATTGGGAAATAAAAGACATGCGCCGCCTACGAAGTTCTTTATCACAACTTCTTACGCATCAAGGTTCGCGCATACCTTTTAATATATTAATGAAGGCTTAGGTAAAACACCTGGAGAGCTTAGCGGAATGTGCATAATGACAGCTATGTAGCTATTTGAAGCTATTGGCTCCATGGAGATATCACAGATGGTCGAACTCAACCGCACATTACGTACCATAGAAAGCAACCCCGATACCTGCTTCTATCAATAAGTCCAAATATTTTTTAACCGCCAACCCTGGTTGCTATAGAAGAAAGCATTTCGCATGCTTCGACAGGTGATTTGTGGCAATGAGTCGCACTATCCGTTGGTGGTGTTCACCTTACCGTCAGGCATACGAATACGCGGGAGACAAACCATACTTTGAGTGCCACTTCCTCTAGGACTTGTTAGTAACCCTATGCAGCCTTCACGGCCGCCTCGGGTGAGCAGCGGAGCAGTGTTTCAAACGACAACATCGCGAAATGCTAACTTGCCGCGTGAGAACAATGCAGAGACGCTGTCCTTATCGTGGGTATCACCGCCATGGTGGTACCGCACCAATGTCGGGATTGTACCACCACATCAAGCGCGAGACGCCTGGTGCGATTTCGCATGCGATCCCTCGCAAACCGTGGCGGGGTCCGAATATCTGCAAGCGACGATTTGTTAGACACGGCACGAACGGTTTAAAAGTAGACCCGAACTTCGCACCGCTAACTATACGACGGAAACTTATTCGGTGACGATTGTGAAATTTCGACAACTGCGGGCACAGACGTGACGAATGACCTTGAAAGACCAAAGTTATCAACGTGATGTTTATATACGTTGTATCTCTAGCATACCCGCGAATTCGTCTATGCCGAACTTGTGCGCGCACTTGGGGACGTCCAATGCCGTAACCGTGAGGTGACGACCAAACGTATGCTTCTTTCCCGCCAAAGTCACTCTGAAACATCTGGCTTGTCTGTGACGTGCGGGCTTCTCCCGTTCCTAATTACCTGGAGACAGCTAGCGCTTTGAGAGACTGCGCTGTCTTCAACATCGGCCCATATTATTGCGAAAGCATCACATGTCCCATGAGGCAAATGAGCCCGCGTTGTTGTCCGCAACGAGTTGTAACAAATATCATCATCAACGTCTTCTAATTTCGAACAAGTACGAGTAAGGTGACTTAAGATGGAGTACATTTAATTAGGAGGAGGAAAGAGAAAAGTAGAAGGCAGGGAGGTTAACCAGAATAATGTCCGGTTGGCTACCCTACACCGGGGGAATGGGAAATGGGAAAGCAAACATCACAGGGAGAGAGAGGAGGGAAGAAAAGATGGAAATTGCGGCAAGTTCACTGACGCGTGTGGTCTTACAGAAGTTGCATTAATAGTCACAGGTGGTTACACAAACCCGTCCTCCTTAAGAAACACAAAAGCGCCTTCACAGCTTTATGGGCCGACGGGCGATGGGGGCGGTATTCCAGCAGCACCTGCACAGAAAGCGGCCGATTGTCCAGTTTTTGGAAAGCTTTGACACGTTCTTGTCTCTCTAAGGCATATCTTGGGCAGTGGCACAGCAGGTGGTCGATGTTTTCTTCGGTGCCACAGAGCTCGCATGCTGCACTGTCAGTCACTCCATTAGTGTAGAGTATGCCTTTGTGAAGCCAACTCCTAACCAAAGGCGACAGAGAAGCTAGGCTTCACGTCGAGGACCTCCGAGTGGAGGTCGGAGTTGCAGGAAGGGGTTTAGTCGATGTAGTCGTGTAAGTCGTAAGTTCGGCGAGTTCCACTCGGTCACTGTGAGACTGCGGGCCAGGTGTCGAAGCTGCCTTCCAATTCCGCGAAAGCGGAATTGGAACGCTGTGGTCTTCTTGATGTGCTGTGCGAGCAGCGTTATCGGCGGAATCATTGCCACTGATCCCACAGTGGCCAGGTACCCATTGAAAAACGACCTCGTGGCCTTTTTGTTGGACATCATGGTAAAGTTTCACGACTTCGTATGTCAATTGGTCATGACATCCGTGTCGGAGAACTGACAGCGTGCACTGTAATGCCGGTTTTGAATCACAGAACACAGCCAATTTTCTAGGTCCTTCAGAATCAATAAATTCCAGTGCTCGACGCAGGGCCGTGGTGGAGTAAAGTTAATTAAGGTGAAGTAAAGAGAATGATTGTGAAATAAACTGACTTTAGGTGGATGAAGTGGGAACGAAACCGAGATCAAGAGGGTTCATGAATTACTGGCTTTCAAAAAATTCCCCAATATGCCGGGCCTGAAAGCATTGTCATGCAGTTATTCTGTTGGGCAGTATTTGCCTATCGTATCGTCTTCAGATTGTATGGAATTTTGAGGACTATATTCGAATTATTTTTTTGCTCCCCCGTGGTTCAGCATGTCTGATTTATAATCGCTGTCTGGGTGGTAATTATCAACGGAACGGACAGACGCGTGGGCTGGCTCTTTCTCGTAATGAAATAGTACACTCGTAATTATCAACATAAACACACACACACACACATACATATATATGTATATATATATATATATATATATATATATATATATATATATATATATATATATATATATATTTATAGTCATATATAATGAGAAGCCAACAAACACTGACACCAAGTACAACATAGGGAAAATTGCATGTGCTAAATAAATGAAATAAAGTAATGATAAATTAATGGAAATTAAAGTGGATGAAAAAACAACTTGCCGCAGGTGGGAACCGAACCCACAACCTTCGCATGTCGCGTGCGATGCTCTACCAATTGAGCTACCGCGGCGGCGTTTCCCCATCCACTTTTTTGGATGGAACGTCTTTTTTGCCGCAGGCGTCACGAGAACGTGATCTTTACGGGTGAAGGCAACTGGTCAATAAGACGTTCCACGTCCGCCGGCAAATATAAGACGGCAAAAAAGACGTTCCACGTCCGCCGCCAAGGTCTGTGAGTGGGGGCGCTGGTTAACACTCCCAGGGTTCTACTAGTACACATAAATACCCAAGAAAGTGGATGGGGAAACGCCGCCGCGGTAGCTCAATTGGTAGAGCATCGCACGCGACATGCGAAGGTTGTGGGTTCGGTTCCCACCTGCGGCAAGTTGTTTTTTCATCCACTTTAATTTCCATTAATTTATCATTACTTTATTTCATTTATTTAGCACATGCAATTTTCCCTATGTTGTACTTGGTGTCAGCGTTTGTTGGCTTCTCATTATATATGACTAATAATTATCGGGTCCCTCGGTTAACCCCATCTCTTCTCGTTTATATATATATATATATATATATATATATATATAGAGAGAGAGAGAGAGAGAGAGAATAGAGAGAGAGAGTTGTGTAGTTCGTGATTTGACCCCTACCCACCTCTAGAAACAGTTCCAACACTGCTGGTCTAACGTAGCATTTTGGCCAGAAACCATGAGCTTTTATTTCCCAATTAGCCTACCATTTACATAAATGACCAATAAAAAGTGAGCTGTCAGCAGATTTCAGCGGTCGCGACTCTCATTCAGAGCAGAAGCATGCGTAAACTATGCCTTCACCTGTGCTGGTAAGAAATAACAGGGGCTGCCACTCCAGGCTAAGTGAGAGCTCTTCTAGCATTGTCTTGTGTGCTATGCATTTTGCAGGCGCAGTCTCTAAGTTAGTTTGGTCCAGTTGGTTTTGAATCAATTCCATTCCAACGCAAGCTAAAGCATATACACAGAGAAGAAGACAAGGCCACTTATCAAAACGTTAGCTCCTTGTCTCACCTTGTTCTCGTTTTGCTCATCGACCAAAGAAAGAGGCACACGGGGACCAGTGGCAACTTCCATCCATTCGGTTTTTGTTTATTGGCTGGATTTATATGCACAGCGGAAAAGTCATGTCATGACAAGAGATAAAAAAGCGAAAAATGCCGTCTGCCATGTTCTTCCTTAGGCGACGTGCCAATTGCCACATTTTGATACAAGTGAACGAAGATATTGATTTTCGAAGATTACAATTTTCGGACAGCTGGTGATGCATATTTGGTCACGGTGAAGCTCAGTAGACGGGACTGAAGGATGGCGATGTATTGACTATGAAGACGCCACCCGCATTTTTGTTCACTCCTTCTTTATTTTTTGAAGAGTCTATTCGTCAAATTTGGTTTATTGACAGCTGACAAGCGCTGGAATACGTCACTGCCTAATGAGAAGTGAGTAGTAGCTGCGCGAAATAGACGTCCAGGTTTTTTCCCCACGTTTAATGTCTTCTTCTCCTTGTTTAAGTTCTTCGTTACTCTGGTATGCTCCTTCTGATGACCAATTGTAGAATCAAATGAAGTCGGCGAAGCCAACGTTTTGTCTAGGGTACTCATCTTCATCACCGCAGCAACTGCGTCCAATTGCGACGCGTTTATGTACACGTGGTTCCCTTTCCTTCATCTTCAATTGGGGAGGAGAAGGAGAATGTGCCGGTGCGCCGAGTAAAGCAACCAAATTGAATCGCGAAAAGAAAAAGAAGGTTGGGTGAGGCAGAAAGAAAAAAAAGTACATATGAAGTAAGGTATGAAGGAATCAGACTACTGTAAAAAACTGTGTAATAAAAAGCAATTACAATCATACCTTACAACTGTTAAACAAAAAAAATGTTACAGTGACTGCGTCGAAGATAATCAAATAGAAGGCCTATGTCCTCTACGAAGTTCCTCAGCACAGTTTTCTAATCATCATGTTTGCGCGATGTCTTATTAATATAATAATGAAATTCTTGGGGCAACACTTGGAAAGGTAGGCGGAATGTGCACAACGACCACTATCAATTTCTTTGAAACATTCGGCTCCATTGACCGGTGCGTGGAATGTGTGCCCACATCGGACTTTATTTATGACACACCAACTTCGGTTCCTGTTTGCCAAGAGTTCAACTTGTGGAAAGGCAACCTCGCGTTCTATCCAACAAAGTGTTTTCTATGCTTCGAGAGGCGACTTGCGGCACTATGATGTGGGTGCCACTCCCCTTACCACCGAGCTTACGCTGGCGCCAGTGGGTACTTCCAGCGCCACTTCCTCAAGGACCACTTCCTCAAGCGGGAGACACATTGTGCAATCTTGCTTGTGTTCCCTCGTACGGCATGCCGGGGTCCGACTTGCTGCATACAGCGATTTCCGGAAACGCCACGAACAAACGTTTTAAAGCTTGCATGCGACCGCTTACGCATGAGTAAGTAAGTGACAACGTACTTTTAATGTGAAGATTGTGACATATCGATAACTGCGCGCACGGTCACCGCGGATGAGCTTGCACACTCAGAGTTATCAAAGTGACGTTTCTATGCCTCGCATCTCTTAACAAACTTCGCGTTCATGCGTGCGGATTTTGTGCATACGCTCGCGTACCCCAAAAGCAGTAACCGTCAGGTCATGACCGCACGCGTGCTTCATTTGCGCCTAAGTGGCTCTTTGAAAACATCTGGCGCTTGCATCACGTGCCAGCTTCTTGCATTCTTAATTTATCCGTACAGATATCGGTTTGAAACGCGGTGTTATACTGCACTGTCTTCAAGATATAATTTTGTCGCCCACCGCAGTAGCGTAGTAGAGCTATGGAGTTGCGGTACTGAGGCTCAGGCCACAGGTTCAACCCAGGCGCCGGCGGTCGCATTTCGGTGGTGGTGAAATGGAAGAACGCCCGTGCATTTAGACTCGGGTGCAAGGTAAAGAACACCAGGAGGTGAACATTAATTCGGAGTCTGCCGCTTCGTCGTACACGGCTGATAATCAGATTATGATAATCAGATCAGGTCGCTTCTGTCGGTGCTGTCTTAACACGTGTCCTAGTTGAACATGGCGATAGCGCAGCAGATAGCAGGCTTTTCCCAGTTCGATGATGCCGTCATTGGAAATTGGCGGCTTGCTCTGGTATTCCGCAGCGCTTCAACGATGCTCCGCAGATGCCTGCAATTTAAAGAACAGAGGCTTAGCGCTTGTCGACACGCCGCTACTGCTGCCAAGAACGACTTGCCTGCTTATTGCACAAAATGTGGGTGCTTTCCGGAATTTTCAAGCACTTCTGTACTGTGTCGTAATCGGGACACGTGAACTTGGGCGACAGCTAAGGCTCTGTTATGAAAAAATGAAAAATGTGACGCTTGTGTGAGTTCACCTTCTATATCACTGTTAGATTGTGAAATTTCATTCCTTGGAGGCACGTGTCCTTACTGCAATTTTTCCATTCCCTTTATTTTAGCTTCTCCATGTTTTTCTCACCTTTCTGTTCCGCGTGTGAATATAATTTAGTTCCTGTCTGCGCTCTTCGTGTCTCGTTCCTTCTTCTTTGTGTTTGCGTCTCCGATAAACCATGATTCTTCTATAGTGTTCGGACAACCACTTTTTCATAATCTCCAAAATGGAACTGCAAGCGATCAAAGCCTTTCACAAGTCTATCGAAAAACATTCACGCAGAAACTCCTCTGAAAGTTGTCTAGTTATGCATGAGCACTGTGCCACTTGCTCATCTCCACGCAGCCCGGTATCATTATCACCGCTACGAAATTTGGTTCGACAAGCATAAACCCTTATGAACCCTCATCAGTCATTATCAACTTAATCGAGCATGATCGAACTCTTATCAACTCTTATCGATCATTATGAACCTGCATCCCCACCGAAGCTGTTGCGAAACCACCACTGCAATTGCTGAGGGCGTTATGAAATACTTTTTTAATGCTTTGGATGCTTGTCTGGAGCTTCTTCTTTATTGACACGTGTGCTGTTCTGCTTGTTGTACGGGAGATTTTAATGAATGTACGCACTGTTCAGTTCATTTGCTGAGCGCTTGTAGCCTCCGCCTTACCTGGGTATGACACATTGCCCTTTTTCCTTGCTTATCGGGGTTTGAGTCATTGTTTAGGGTTGTATGAGCCATTGCAATCGTCTTAAGAGTCGGACGGACAAATTTCTCGTTGAGTAGGCACAGAAATCCTTAAGCATATAAAGAAGCAAAGATCATGACCGCGCTTGTCCGCAAAGAGCAGGTAGCCTGCGCTTTTAGTGTTTCTTTTTTATTTGAACGCACTGCATGCCCTTCACGACCCGTACAAAAGTGGTACAGAAATATATTGGGAAATGCGAGCACATAGTCAGAAAAAATCACAGCCAAAAGTAATACACTGAATGAGGTTCACGAAAGAGTCGATGTTATTGCAAAATACAATATCATTAGTTAACTTATTCCACTGGGAAATGGCCAAGGGGAAAAGGTATTGTTTGTGAACGCTTACACGACTGGGGAGTAGATGGACTATTTTACAATGATGTAGTTTGGTTGGATGTTTAGGAGGATCATGCAGGTAATTAGATCAGTAAATCGCCATGCTATCATTGGATAGTAAACTTTAGTCGAGGAATTATTCTCCTCTGCGAGAGGGATTTTAGGTTTGCCCTTGCGATCAGACCTAAGGAACAAGATTGCCTTTTATAATCTGAATATACAAACCTGACTGCTAATTTTCGTATGCATTCTATTTTATTGATAAGGTATTTTTGATGAGAACTCCAAAATTATGTCAGAGTATTCTAGGCATGGCCTTGTTAGTGTTTTGAACGCGTTTAGTTGCAAGTGTGGTGGTGAAGTGTGCAGTCTCCTTTTTAAAAAGGAAAGTTTGCCTTCGACTCTGACATTTGGTCGATATAGGTGGCTCCCAGTTAAGTATAGGCGTGAGTTTACTGCACAGGTATTTTACCTGGTCGCTTTTGTTGTTTATTGAGCTTCCGATCACACATGTAAAGCTAAGCGGGAGTTCCTTTTTTGTGACAGAAATGTATTGTGTTTTTGTAGTGTTCAGTTTCATGCCCCAAGTGTTGCACCAGGAGTGAATTGTTTGCAGTGAATAGTTGAGTTCTATTTGGTCGTCGTCTGAGTTGGGTACGACTGTGTACACAACACAATCGTCGGCAAACACGAGCATTTGAATCGAGTTTTTAAGGGAAACCTGCAGCCTTTAATAAACACCAAGCACAAGAGTGGCGCGAAGACCGATCCTTGAGGTTCTTGAGTAGAGGTCGACTGGTTGCGAAAGATAAATATCAATTGTCACACCCTGTTTACGATTGCTTAGAAAACTGCTTATCCGGAATATTATTTTGTTACTAGTGCCAAAAGGCGAGTTTTGTGAGCAAATCCTGGCGCGGGACTACGTCAAACACCTTTGAAAAGTAAAAAATTGCATCCAATTAGCCATTGTTGTTAAGTACGTTAGCTATGTCGTGAATTACTTCAGCTAATTGGGTTATAAATGGCAGGCCTGATTCTAAATCGTGCTGTTGTTTACATAGAAGCTCGTGTGTTTCTAAGTGAGCTATTATGGCCTTTCATATTACGTGTTTCATTATTCTGCAGCACGAGCTTGTTAGTAACACTGCACGGTAGTTATTTAGCTCTAATTTCGAGCCAGGTGTATGCATTGGAGTTATTCCAGCTTTCTACCAGTCATCTAGTAACACTGGTGTTTGAAAAGATAGAGTGCATATCTTAAATGAATACTTTGATGTCCAGCTTGCGTATCAACTTAGAAATGAGTAATCTGATCAGGGCCAATAAGTTTTTTTAAGATCAAGCATATGCAATAGAGAGAGTATGCAATCTTCACTTGCAGGTAACTCTTCTGTGGCTATTTTGTCAGCGTAAGGTCCTAAAACTGCGTTAGTAGCATGTGTTGTAAAAATTGACTCAAAGAAGTTGTTGCTCTCGTAAGCAATTCGTTCAGGATCCTGAATAATTTTATATGAAATTTTGATTTCTGTTATGTTTTCTTGTTTTTCAGACAAATATAGCCAGAATTTGGAAGGGTCGTGCGCAATAAAGAAAGGTAACGTAGTGTCAAAGAAACAGGCTTTTGTTTCCAAAATGTTTGGTTTTAATGCACCGATAAGATGATCTAACATGCATTTGACTCCCTTTTTTCGCCGTCATTTTATCTTTCTTTTTAGTTCGAATATTTCAGGTGTTATTCACGGGTATTCACAGTTAATGCATTTCTGTTTATTCGGAATGAAAGTCTCTCCGCAATATTTAACAATTTTTGTAAAACGCGTCCAGAGGTCTTGAACAATTGTTAGTTCGTTCAATATATGAAATTAGGATTATGATGTACTGTAACTTTTAAAACGCCAATATACTTTAAACAAAAAGACATAACTGCCACAAATATGACACACACAATAAGGATAGACACATAGACGACGACTCCAGTGTCTATTTTGTTGTGCGTGTCTTATTTACAGTAATAAATTCCTTCGGTAAACATCAACTAGGCCAACAAGCTGTTTTCTTGAAGCACATTCCTTAATCAGGGCGAACAGCAGCACCAGGCAATCTCAGCTGCTCCTTAAATGGATTTTTAAATATAACCCTAGTTGAAATCTTTATTACGCAAAATTTTCGCGTCATTCCCGGAGCCTCTGATGTCCCCATGCCTCCGGGTAACGACGAAGTCCTTCAGCTACTAGCGTGTGCGCCCGAGTTTTCTTTTGTGCGAGTCACTCGTTATCTCTCGTTACGCATTTTACGGCAGGCAAGCAGGCAGGCCAGTAGCTAGGTTCCTTTCCCGTATCACTTAAGGCCTTTTCATTAAACATTGCGCAGACTACATGATGGACGGAGTCCTAGTAGAGTCCCTGAGACGTCTTGTGTGCGCTGCAGAAGCTGTATTGGCACTACGCGTTACAAAAGTGACGTAACTAAATGTATAACTTCTCGACGAAAACAGATTTTAACTGTGGTGAAATCGGCTCCCGGCCACTTTGGTACACGGGCGCAAGCGTAATTTACTCTAGCTGTGGACCCACACTCAGGCTGTTGGGTGTAAATGAATACTCCAGATGGGAGCTGATGGGCTGGCATTGTTCACCACCTCTGTTGCAGTCGCAGGCCCATCCTAAATGTACCGCCCGAAACTACCCTGCGTCGCTTGAACGAGCCGCACTCGTAGATTGTTGGACCTCACGATATTGCTCTGATCTACAGCGCTTGCACTCACTATCCAGACGAACACGTTTTAGCGCGCTGAAAGGCAGTGGTCGAGGGTTGGCACAGTTGTGTCCCGCTGCACGAGTCTCTTCACGCCGTTTTCGGACCTTACGTCTCCAACTCGGGAGCAACACAGCTGAACAACCGCCAAATTTCTGCAACAAATTAGACATTTCTAAACCTCATAACTCTTGATGTGCACCGTTTGGAATTTGATGGAGCACACCTACTACGGAGGAGTCAACCGTCTCCATCACACCAACTGCCGCTCGTGTCGAGAAACCTTCCGCCGAGCTGCGCATTTTTAGCTCCGATTGCATCATGCGAGGCGCGACAACGGTGTTTTCTGCGCGCGCGACACATGCGTGACAGACTAGTGGCGTTCCTTTTATAGCGAAGGTGTATATGGCTATCTGATTCGTCCCTTCGTCCGTCTGTCGCCTGTACGCGGAAAACTCCTCCGACGCAACCTCATGCGCATGCGCGAAAGAAAAAGAGAGAAGGAGTGGCACGCGATTGCCTGCTCCAGTAGTGACGTCGTTGCTCTCCGTCGCAGCCAAGCGCGTGCGCAGCGGTTTCTCTCCGGCTCTGAAATGGGTAGGCCATGCGTCATACGTACTCCTGAGGGTCACAAGCAGCTTTGGATCAGCCACGCCATGAGCAGAAGCGGGAACGAGCTCGTCTACCCCGTGCCGATGCTGCATCCCGGGCACAAGAACAGGCTCGCACAGCCGATGCGCAAGCAGCAACTGCGTACGAGGGTCCGGCAGCCTACCAAGCAGTCGTTCAATTAACCGTCGGGATTAACCCAGTGACAAACACTAAGGGCCCGAACGTTTCAGCTTCGCTGCTTAACTATCGTTAGGAGTTTTTGGGTGGTAATTTTCTCTCTCTCCCTCTGCACAATGATACAAAATTAACGCATGCGAGTAGTACGGCTTACAAACATATATGCAATATAAGTGTTACATATTTTCCTTGCATGCCGTTTTAGCAAGCGGCCCCACAACTACCGAACAGAATTACGTTTAATACAATATAACAACACTTCATGTGGTGAAATTTGAACCAGGTAACTCCAGTGCAACATCCCAATGACGTAACAATCAGGTTAAAGACGTTCATATGGTACGAGAGATTCCTTCAACTCCTTCCCTCGTGCAAGTTAGCACCCGTAAATCAACAATATAACGCACTGTGCAAGGCGCAAGAACCAGGATTTGCCGAGTGGCGTGCTCGCTCTGCAAATCGCAGGGTTCAGAAAGGGCAGCAGTGGCATAGCAAACGTGATTAGCCTTGCTAACTGCGTAAAACTCGACAAGGCTACACGCAATATTACTATCGCCGTATTTATCTACATCAAGGGATCGTTCGCCAACGTGACTCACGAGACTATTTTACATGCTCTGAGGCCTGTTCTAGTTGGTGGCCGTATGCACAGCTGGATCTCAAACTACCTCACTGATCGGTCAGCCCACAAAATAAGCTGACAGTGCATCCGGAAATTCCCCAGGGCGGACTTTCAAGCACGACTATATTTAAAATAGCTCTCATTGGACTAGAAGATAGTAGAAGGCTATCAGTTCTATTGGATATTTTTATTCGCACAAGGCCTAACAGTGTCGCCGCATGAATGTGCCGCCATTGCTTACACCATGCGTCATGTTTCACCCAAAACGATAAAGGTTGCGCAGACGCCTATTCGGCATGTGCCAAGTCACAAGTTTCTGGGAGTCACAACCGACAGACTAATGACGTGCACACTTCATGTTCGATTATGACAGGAAAAAATTGGATCATACGAGAGCATCTTCCATGTAGTATCAAGGTGGCTCCTACGCGAATGCTCTGCTTCGCATATGCATGGCTCTCCGTGAAAGTCACCTACGTTGCAATCTTCCTATGCTACAGGGCATTTTCCAAACCAACATAAGAACACTCACTGGCAGGCAATAAAAGATATTTAGCGTATACCTTGGCCTACCGAGAAACACTTCAAGTGTAGCCACACCTGTAGAAATTAGACGCCCATAACTTCTAGTGCTCTTGGAGTAGGAGTGTTTTCGATTTCACATGCGCTTTTCTACCAGAGTTTCGGTTCCCCTGTTTGCTTTAGGTAGCGTTCCTTCTTCGTTTCTTCGTATCCCTTGAATGCCTGGGTTCAAGAGCAAGAGAAGTATTTCCAGGCCAGCGCTGACATATCTTGCTTTAGAGCATATTAGCACCAGCTACAGGTGGTGTTATACTTACACTGATGGCTCCGTTACGCCTACATTATCTGCTTTCTCCCGGAAAATTATCAAAGCTCTTCTATGCTGATGGAGCCACCGCAAAGTTTTCTTCGTATCACTTCAGTGCCTGGGTTCAAGAGCAAGAGTATTTCCAGGCCAGCGCTGGCATTGTTTGCTTTAGAGCATATTAACACCAGCTACAGGGCTAAGCGTTATACTTACACTGATGGCTCCCTTAGACCTACATAGCTACCATTGGCGTGTGCGGATTCTGTGGGCGTGTGATACCGTCACACCCTCTCTCTGTCACCGCACTTCAGCTGCAACCACTCAACTAGCTGCACTGGAGCCAGCTTTTGTTTACATTATAAATCAGATAGGGGAGTCTTGGTTTATCTTCCTCCACTCAAGAGCGACCTTGCAGTCTCTAAAGTCACCATGCTCGCAGGAACAACTCGTCATGGACGTCAGACGCCTATGCATCAAAGCCTGCCAACTGCATCACAGCATTGCGCTGCAGTGGTTTCCAGCCTACTGCAGTATGCCAGGAAACGACCAGGCGTACTGTGATGCCAAAGCTGGGCACGACACTTCGAGAGAAATGATCCAGATAGCTCTCTTGAGAAAAGACCAGGTGCCATTAGTATCTGCACATGCTTGGTGTTTCCAGCGATCCCTCTGGACTGACGAAAGCCATCAGTACGCGCACGTATGTGAAGAACATCCATCGTGTTGATTCTATATGTCCCGAAGCCTTAATAAGCAAGACCAAAGATTCCGCCACCGCATCAGACTCAACGTAGCCTACACGAACTACAAGTAGGGGATTCAACGAATGGACACGCAACATTTTCTTTCTGTAACGGCACTTACGACGTGCAACACGTTCTGTGCGACTGCTGCAGCTACTTGCCAGACAAACATAATAAAAAAAGGGTAAGGCGTGCAGACACGGACACAAAAGAAGAGAAGTGGACAACACGAACGCCGACTATTAACTGAAGTATGCACTAAGGCGAAAAAAAGAAAGAAGACATAAAACTCATTTGCGCATACTTTGATATGGTAGCACTACGCGTCAATCGCGTACACGTACCGGTCTACGTGAGAAATAACTATTAAAGCGTTTGATCTCTTCCTTACATAATGTCATCAAAGGCTGACAGCCGCACACGCTTTCGCCATTATTGATATACCGCGCCTCGACCATAAGACCCGCATCTTCATTCCTATGCCTGTACAATATCGCGCATTAATCTAAATCAGATGTGCAGTTATAAGCTTGGCAATCTGGGCAATGTATGGAAGGATTAGAAGGCGATCCACCGGTTAACGGCCTTTTATGTTCCATTAGCCTCTGATACGCCACCCCGTTTGCCCTACGTAGAAGTGGCCACAGTTAACGGAAACTTTATATACCACCCCCATACGACAGTCAGTAAAATTGTTGTTCTTGATCCCTGTTCTTTTCTTCTTTTTTGCCTTTCAGTCGCTCCTTTTCCCTCTGCAAGGCAGCGCATTTGTTACATAGCTTATTCGCAGCAGTGAAAACAACATTACCACAATATCTACTTGCAACTTTTTTTAACGTGTGCAATACTGAATGAATGTACGCAGTAACCACTACTCTTTTCTTGCTATCACTGCTCTCTCTAATCACATCCTCTCCCCTCGAATTCGACTTTTTAGGCGTTCAGCCACAGTGGCCACTGCCACGGTAGGATAACCTGCTTCTAATAGGCGCCAGACCTGCGCATTAAAACTGGCGCTCATTTTGTGAATGCACGATCTGGCGAGAAAATAGGCGTTCGTGTTGTCAACTTCTCTCCTCTTGTGTCCGTGTCTGCACGCCTTACCCTTTTTTGCATTATGAATCCTTACCAACTATCTCAGCTTCCTGTCGTTCTTGCCAGAGAAAAATTCGTTAAAGGCGGCACTACAACTTCAACGGGACTCGAGCTTAGAACTGCGGTGCATTCTCGGACCGTGACCGAGCACCACCTGCCCGATAAGCGCCATGAAGGCGCTGATGATGCTCTTGCGGGCCACAAGGCTAACGAAACGTTGTAAATATATCTATAGCGTGTGTGTGTGTGTGTGTGTGTGTGTGTGTGTGTGTGTGTGTGTGTGTGTGTGTGTGTGTGTGTGTGCGTGCGTGCGTGCGTGCGTGCGGGCGTGTGTGTGTGTGTGTGTGTGTGCGTGTGCGTGTGCGTGTGCGTGTGTGTGTGTGTGTGTGTGTGTGTGTGTGTGTGTGTGTGTGTGTGTGACTGTAGGTGTTAATCACTGTGTATATCATAACAAACCAGATCAGGGCCACTATTCAATCAACCAAGACAACAGACTGTTTTCCGGAAGCAATATCTGCAATTGGACGATATCCATGTCATCAATCAGTTAATTGAGAATGGCTTTAATAGATCATGAAAAGGCATTTGATTCAGTAGAGATAGCAGCAGTTAAAAGAGGCATGGCGTATTCAAAAAGTACAACAAGCACACGTGAATATCTTGGGAAGTATCTATATAGATTCCACAGCTACCTTGTTTTCCTCAAGTACAAAATTGCTGGTTAGGAAATGGGTCAGACAATAAGACGCAATAGCTCCAATGTTATTCACTGCATGCTTATAAGAAGTATTCCCCCTACTAGACTGGGAAAGCCTAGGGGTGCGAACACACAGCGAATATTTCCACATCCTTCGGTTTGCACATGACTGTGTCCTGCGCAGCAGCATTGGGCATGAATTGCAACAAATTATTGAAGACCTTAGCCAAGAACGCGCAAGAATAGGGTGGAACCTTCATATGCAAAAGACAAGATTATTGTTCAACGGTCTCGCAGGGAAGCAAAAATTCGTGATTGCCAGTCAGCCTCAAGAGTTTGTGCAGGAACACGTTTACTATGGACTCCGATCACGACAAGAAAATTTGCAGAAGAATAAAAATGATTCCGAGCGCATATGAAAGGCGTTACCTAATCCTGACTGAAATTCCACCACTGACGTTGAAAAGTGTACAATCATTACATTCAACCGCTGCTAATATTTGGGACAGGAACTTGGAGGTTAACCAAAATGAAGAACAAGTTAAGGACCGCGAAAAGAGCGATGAAACGAGAAATATTACGAATAACCTTGATAGAATAAAAGGCAGCTGTGTGACACACAGAGAAAACGGGGACAGCAGATATTCTAGTTGACATTAAGCGCAAAAGAATGGAGCTCCAGGGCCAGGCCATGTAATGCATAGGGCAGATAATCGGTGGGCCATTGGAGTTACAGAGTGGCTGCCAAGCAAAAAGAAGCGCAGTCGAGGACGGCAGAAAATTAGGTGCGGCGATGAAACAAGGAAATTTGCAGGCATGGCGTTAGGAACCTCGGGCCTCTGCAAACGCTGCCAGTCGAAATTACGACATGAGATGGGCACCCCATTCCGAGGGTAAACTGCATCAAAATTTTAGGACCTTTAATCAACGCCAAGGGCTGTAATGCAGAAGTTCTAAACAAGCTAGGTGCGCAGGCGTACAACATACTAAGACTCATCACTAGAATCACAAGCAAAAGGGGAGCACTCAAGGAGGACAACCTACTCAGAGTCTTCCAAGCTTTTTTTCATTAGGCATAATTATCACACGGCACCGTTCCTCAAATGGAGCAAAGTCGGAAAGAACAAACTTGACACGCTCATCAGGTCCGGCGTCAAAAGAATACTCAGTGTTCCACAGTCTGCTAGCACGGTAAAACTACTCGAACCCGGAATTCACAACACCACAGACGAATTAATCGAAGCACGGTATAATACACAGATCTCCAGGCTTTCGTCAACTAAGCCGGGAATTAAGATTCTTGATGAAGCTGGTATACTCCTTATACAGTCACTGCTCGACATATATCTCCTGTCTATATTAGCACGGGAGGGTGTAAAAGTAGAGCCCGTACCGAGGAACATCCACCCGATATATAACGAAGGTCGCAGAAGAGCACAGGCTAGAACCATCCTTCAACGGAGCAGATACATTCTTCTTCGACGCCGCCAAATATGGCAGCGAAGACAGCTTTGTAATCTTGGTCGTTGACACGTGTGGAGCACTTATCAGCGCCGCGTCAATCTACACTAAACACGCAAATGAGGCGGAGGAAAGCGCGATAACCTTGAGTCTTCAAGCCGCAAAAAACCCGACGACCATTTTCTCCGACTCGCACACGGCGGTCAGTTCTTTCTCGTCCACTCTAGTTTCTAAACACGCAGCCGGCATCGTCAACAGATCGTTTCGTAGTACTACGGGCGAAGAAACGGGAGATCACAGCATAGCGTGGTTCCCGGCCCACGTGAACGATATAACCAACCAAGTGGGTTGCAACCCTAACGAGCGGGCCAACTGCCTGGCGCGTGAATTCACGAACCGCGCCCGTGCTAACGGCCCGGCTCTCCTACAGCATTGCCGTTTCAAATATCCTCTTACCAGCTATCATGAAATTACGTCGCATTACAGACAAAGCAGGAGGAAATTCCCTCCCCCCAGCCCGGCACTTAATAGGGCTCAAGCCCTTACTTTCAGGCTCTTACAGACGAGATCGCACCTCACCTCAAGAGCGCCTAGTTGGATAGACCCCAACATCCCGTAGTCGTGCTCCAAATGCGGTCACGCATGCTACTCTTTCGACCACATGCTCTGGCTGTGCGCGTACAACGCGGGCTCCTAACTTCAATACAAGTCCAAGTGGGACGCCTTGCTGAAGAGCCCGGAATTCACGCACCAACTACAACGAGAGGGCCCGCGACGCCGCGAAGAGTCACCACCTCCCTGTCCCGTCCTGCGCGGAGCCACCAACTTCATTGGGGAGCCGAATTCCTCAGGACACTCCAATGAAGTTCTTGTCATCTGTGAATTGCAGGCCCTAGTTGGAATCAGCTAGCGCAAGAGAGGAGTAATTAAAGATCGCTGGGAGAAGCCTTCGTCGTGCAGTGGACATAGAAATTGGCTGATGATAATGATGATGTCATAGTCATCACCGAACACCTGGAATAGCATGCCAGGCGATCCGCCAGGCTAACACCTCCAGAATATCAATAAAGCTTGTATCTCTCTCTCGCGAATCAAATAAAGTATTTCTCCTTGAATAACGTCGGCGTGTGCGTCAATTCGCCTCATAAAAGTCTGCTTCCCTCCAGTGTAAACGCTCATATTCCCCGCGATCTTTCCCCGTCGCAGCCAGCGCTTTCAGACACTAAATGACATTTCACCACCTTCGAGATAAAGGCCAGGCCTTAGAGGGACACTTTCTTAGGGCTGGAGCAGAATAAATCCGTTTTCACACTCTTGTCCTTGTCGCCTCCTCATCATGTCGTCGCCATCTAAAACACGCTCCCGTCACACATACAAGTGGTCGCGCTGCGCACGTCGTGCCATTTGACAGCAACTCGCGGAACCCTAGACCATGCTACTTGCAAACATTTTGTATGCAAAACGCTTCACTTATACGATTAACTCTTACAGTTTAGGTGTAATCCACATATTTCTTCGAGACTCGATTATGATTCGTCTTGCGAAGATAGCCGTATTATTAGAGAAGTAAATAAAGAGCGAGGCGTCAATTTTCTCATTTCTCACCCCAATCGCGCAATGGCACGCGTTGGTGCGACGTTACGGATTTCAAATTATTGTTTTCTTGAGAGCCTTTATTGGGAAGCAGCATTTCAGAATGCACTCTGGCAATTGTTAGCCTCTTTCAGAATACAACTTATTCCACGTCGTTTGGTAAAATATTAGCTAGTTCTGAACGAACCAGAAATTCTGACATCAAGGAGAGCTAGTGTGGAAAATTCGCACTTTCAATATTCATAAATCAGTTCTAATTTTCTGTGCTATACCGAGACTCCGCGCGTGGGATGGCCTAACATTTATAGGCTTCATAAATACAATTCACCAATCCAACTTCACTTTATTATATTCTTGATTGTCCCTTAACGATATTGCACGTAGACTTTGCGTGTATCTAACGGCACTGAGACGGCTGCGCATTTGATAGGGGCATACCGTCGCGGAACACGCCTCACACACTAATTGCGGATATGTGTGACAAATACGTTGAATAACTATTGCAGTGCTTCGTTTCTGGTGATGAAATTTAAATCCATTGGCTCACATAGAGCACCAGCAAAGTTAGGAGAAGTTTTCATTTTTGTCTTGAGTTCAAGAGTTATGTTGTGCAAAATATAGTATGCAAAAAGCTATAGGTTGGGGGGGGGGGAGGAGATTAGGGCATTTCAAATAGTTTGACAGTGGAAGCAAGGTAAGCCTACCAAAGTAGGTGCTGAGAGCTTCACATATATCGCGTTGCATTATAACCTCTTTCGTTTGCGGGTGGTGCGCATGGAACCAGGGACCTGGCGCTCAGGAGGCTAATGTCTTAAGCATTAGGCTCCTGAGCATTAGGCTCATGCCATTACCAAAGTAGTCGTTGACTTCTTTGGTGACGTAAAAAAGAATGAAACAGGTAGTTAATGCTATATAGAAACAGAACTAGCCAAATACTTGTTACAAAATATAATTGTGAACATGAGAATTATAAACTTGCACAATCATTAGCCTGTATTTCACATTGATTCCAAATACATGAAAAGCATCTAGACAAATCGTGATTATTCCAAACTGTAGAAGCTAAATACGCCAAACCAACAAAGCTGTAGAATCATGGTCCTAGTAAAAATGCCTTACAAACACGCTCGTATTTGTACAATATGTTGTATTATTTAAGATGCAGTAGATGAGCCAGACGCTGGAATGTTACACAATTTCCGCCTTCAAGAAGCGCGAATAGTAATTTTGTACATAGATAATATCACCCGCCACCATTTTTGTTGTAGACGAGTTTATTGTACTTTCATATTATTGTGCTTGGTCATAACTTTGCAAAAGACAATAGCTCAAAGGCGTAAGGAGGTAGAATGCAGAACTTGCGGATGCATCTAGGAGGGTCAGCACTGTATGTGCAACGAGCACGTCTATGTGTTAGGCAAGTGCTATTATCAACATAATTGTTTATCCGTTTTCGTAGCAACTTGAAAGTTGCAACCTTGACATACTAGCAGTCATCATACAGTTACTTTGAACTACGATAATTAACGGCGAAATGACAATTATAGATTGATAGCGTGGTTCAATCGTGAAAATACTTACAGCTTTAACTTTGCAAGCGTATTACCGGTACTTCCAAGAAAATTCGGTCTCAGAACTTCTATGTCCATAATTTATGCCATATCTATGCGTTATCTTGCGTCTAATTCAGGCGTCATTGTTGCAGCAGTTGCATCCCACTCCGACTGCTTATTTGCAGCCTTTTTTTGTATTTTTCCTGTCCGTTGTACTTTGCAACCTGTCGGCATTTCGGTTGGTATTGTGGCGAATCTCGCAGAATAAAAATAAAGATGTGTGCAATACTACCTATTAAAGAGCCGACGCTCTTTCTGCTTACAATCTTTCATTTGGTTATTATATTGTCTGGCTCTGCATATTAAAACTTACCTAGATGAGAAATATTGTCTAAATATTTTTACAGCGCAAGTACAGTCACGCGCATTTGAGCGGACCTTTCGAGAAACAAGCAGAGACAGTCAAGCTGTATGTGCTGACATGGATCTCTGTGGCGGTCCCGGCCTGCTAATCATTCAAGTCGAACATTCCATGCATCCACAAGCCTTGAGGGCGAAGCTTACAGGGACGTAAACCATAAACGAATGCCGAATGCAACGTGCATGTATCAAACCAGATTGAACCGCTTTAACACATTGTCAAATGCTACCAATGATATTTCCGCAAGCTTTGCAAAGTGAAGTTTCTTGTGGAAGGTTGTGCTCTACCATGGCACATCTTTTCCCTGTAAAACCTGAAGACGCGCACGAGAATAGCAACCCTTCATCACTGGTGTTCGAGAAATAAATACCGTCATCATCTCCGCCATTTCAATGGATGTGCAGAACATCTAATACCTTATTCTCAAGAGCCAAGTGTTTTCTGTGTCATTCAAGGAGAAAGAAGACCAAGGTAAGGCGCTTTTCCAGAATTCCAATAGTGTGAACATCCACAGTTGTATTCATCTTTTCGTATTTGAAGGAAACTGTCGTCTCGTACCATGGCACACTACATGGGCATAGGGCCACGCGTTGTCCCCGGCTTTGCCGCACGTAGACAGGTTCCTGATGAAAAAACATGATTCTAAAAGGCGACCGCATTGTGGGCATATTCAGGTATGTGGAGAATTTTCGCTACCTTGCTGGAGCGGCACAGAAGAGCCATCTTCAACAAGCCACACCTTTAATCGGCCTTACGTGTGAACTTCTAGCAAATATTTCTATTAGGTTACTTGACCTAAAGACCAGAGTTACTGCTCGATAGGGTTGCTTGAGAGAGAGAGAGAGAAATAATTAGTATGGAAAGGCAAGGAGGTTAACCGCGGTTTCTTGAAATATGCGACAATTTCAATCAAGCCGTTCTTGCCTTATTACGCAGGCCACACAAACAATTTGCACTGAACTTCATGGTGGCACGAATTTGTCAAGGAGGAGTTCAGGGTCGCAATGCCAGCTGTTCACTTTAGCTTTCAAAAACAGACACGCAGACTCCGTGCACCAGGCTATCAAAACCACTTATTACCGTTTTCCTAAAACTCTTCTTCTTGACATAAAAATATATGACAAAGCGAGATCAGTAAAATGCCTTGGATGAAACGTGAAGGAGGTACGCCATCGTGCCTTAGGTTAACAAGCTGGCGCACAATCTAAGGGAGAATGTTTGCAGACATGGAGTCAGTGTTTTATGTCTCACCCTTATCAGGGCCTACTCGCTGTGCCCCCAAGTATACAAAGACGTGAAGAAGATAGGCAAAAGGGCTCGAGGCAAAACACGTGGAACACCACCGAGAAGAAGTCCAGCATACCCCCTTTCATGCGGAAAGCTTTACATAGGCCAGATCTTAACGATAGACTAGGTGAGCACGCTACCACGATGAAAGACGCGCATGCGGGCCATCTGCCTTTTCACTGGAGCCACCATGCAGACCACAGTTTAACGGCGCGAATTTTAAATACAAGAAATATGATAAACGAGAAGAAAGGGGGTTAACCGAGGGGCCCAATTTTTATAAGTTATATCATAAGAAGCCAACACACACTGACACCAAGGACAACACAAAGAAAATTGCTTGAGCTTAATAAATGAAATAAAGAAACGATAAATTAATGGAAATGAAAGTGGATGATAAAACAACTTGCCGCAGGTGGGGAACCAACCCACAACCGTCGCATTTTCACTTTCATTTCAATTTTTTATTGTTTCTTTATTTCATTTATTAGGCACAAGTAATTTCCCCTGTTTTTCTTGGGGTCAGTGTTTGTTGCTTCTTATGATATAACTATGATAAAGTAGCATGAAATATACCGGAAGCCTTTACTGCGGAAAGAAACGATCAAAAATGTATCATCGCTCCACCTATCACACTGACAATAAAAACAATAGAATATATTTGCAGCAAGACTGCACCACGGCCGATATCATCATCAGCAGCAGCAACCTATTTCTATGTCCAAAGCACGACGAAGGCCTCTCCCTGCGATCTCCAGTTGCTCCTGTATTGCGCTAGCTCATTCCAACTTGCTCCTGCAAATTTCAAGATTTCATCGCCCCACCAAGTTTACTACCGTCCTCGACTTCCCTTCTCTCGGCACCCATTCTGTAACTCGTGGTCCACCCGTTACCGCCTTACATGGCCTGCCCAGCTTCATTTGTTTTTCTTAAAGTCTTCTAGAATATTCGCTGTCCCCGTTTGCTTTATGATCCACACGGCGAATATATACCGGGTGTCTCACGTAACTTGAGCCAAACATTAAAGATATGCAAATGCCACGTAGCTGGACAGAATTAAGGTATTGTTGTCTTGGGTCACTCAGAGATAGATTATTTTGGTGCGAAAGCATCAAATGGCCCAGTGAGGGAAAAAGCCGGCATCTGTCGCAGCAAAACAGCGCCTTAATTTCCATTGGCTCTGAGGCAACGTCACGTGAGCGCCTCGACGGAGCGGAGCGGGCGAAAGGGTACAACCAACACCAACTAGGCAAGAGAAGGCCTAAGCGCTCGGCGAGTGACGTCACAGAGAAGAGGCCGGCAGCTTGCTCGGGGATACGGGTTGAATGAAGGGATCGCGCCCTTATGGGTAGCGTTAATCGGAGCGCAGTTATTGTTCATTTAGGCATAGTTGAGCAGATGGCCTGCATAGGACAGAGGGTGTTTCAAGATTATTTTATTTATGGAAAACTATTTACGCGCTGCATTCATAAAAAGCCCATCCATAAAAGATGAAATGGTTCAACCTTAGGACGTCGGCGTCAAAGAGATTACCGTTCATGCGACCACAAAAGTGCTTCAACAAAATATTAGCACTGCACCATAACACATATCTAATGAAAAATTCACTGGATTCACTGGTATGCCCTTCTTCACATTCGGGACACATGTATTTATTCCAGTCTAGATTAGGCTCTAAACGAATAATTTCGCTTTCGAGGCATTATTGCGTACAGTTGCGCAGTACACATATTTACAACGCCTAAACTGAGTTCAGCAATGGAGATACAAAACATTCGTGCAACTATTTACAAAGAAATAGTTGCCTTATTCCGCAGAATTCCAGCTTTTCTCTTCTTTGCCTTAGCATTGGCACCCAATATTCTGTCATTGATCTTGCGGAAGCATGAACGGATGATTTTTGAGTCCCTTTTTGTAATTTCTCCAGCAATTGGGCACGTAGCACTTACTAGGCATATCCTGGCATGAACGTAGTCCACATTCCGCGGCAATGAAGGCTTACCGGACACACAACCGCAATCGCAGCACTAGCGAAGAGACTACATGCACGGTTCACGTCCAGAAAAATGTGCGCTCGGAAGCATGTCGCAGCACGCCAGGACTTTTCTAACCCCGAAGCTATCCGAGAAGCGACAGGGTTCCCGGAACTAATCGAATTGTTATCGCCGTCGTCGCCCACTCGGTCTTCCGCGTCTCATTTTCAACACAGATGCACCACTCGTAGCTTCGTAGCACGCTGCACGGAACTTCTATGTGGGCCTCTTTTGCGTGACGTGGCTCAAGGGGAGAGGGTACAGCCAGAAGCCCTTAAGTTCTCTAGATGGTGTTGATACAACTTGCCACGCTGACGCAGGAGTTGTTGTTTGATGGGAGAGGGCACTGCCGCGACGCCACGTCATCCTCGCTCTCGTAAGCCTGTGTTATCCGTGTGTTCCTTGTCCACGCAAGCTCTCGCCCACGTTCTAACTTCGCCTTGGTAATCGGTCTAAAGGAATTAATGCATGAAAAACAGAATAAACTCGAAAACAAAAACGCTGGCGCTAGTGAGTTGCGAGCCTGCGACCCCGCGATTAGAATACAAGTGTCTTACCTACTGTATTAAACCAACGCCTCCTAGGTAACAGGCTTGTACACTCTGCTTCATAACATCATGCTTATTGGACCGAAATTCCCATTGCCAAGCCTAGCGTGGCGAAAGCGGTGACGCCAAAATCACCGCAGCATATTCGGGAGCATCCCCATTAAATTCTATGGCAATAGGGCAAAGTAGCATGGATGGAAGTGCACCG
This sequence comes from Dermacentor albipictus, assembly GCF_038994185.2. NCBI lineage: Eukaryota > Metazoa > Arthropoda > Arachnida > Ixodida > Ixodidae > Dermacentor > Dermacentor albipictus. The sequence continues at coordinate 32,772,892 of NC_091824.1, forward strand.
GTCTTGTGCTACCTAGGAGGCGTTCGCTTGCCCGCGAGTAGTTCGCAACTCGAAGAACGACTCAGCGGCGTTCAATAGGGCACTAAAGCTGTCGCTTTCACAACTCATCAGAAATATTTTGCTTTCCTCGGATTTTTTCGCATTCAGCCGAATCGCATAATTAGTCTTAATAAATAAATCAACTTTGCTGATATTGTAATTAGATTAAAAGTGCCAATGAGAACATTGTAGAGCAACAAGAAAAACTCCCGATACAGCTTCTTCTTGTTGAATACGTCCCTCATAAAAGTGTTTTTCCAAGCATGAGAATAAACGCAAAACGCCTCGAACGGCCAGTCGTGCGGCAATTCTTCGTGTATTCGCGAGCTTCTTTCATGCTTGGAAAAACACTTTAACGTAGCAAGTATTGAGCAACAGAAAGCTGTATCTGGAGTTTTTCATGTCGCTCTACAATTTTCCGATTGACTCTTTTCATCTAATGATAGCATCTGAGAAGTTAATTAATTAATAATAATTTTATAATCAGGAGGAATTCAAAACTTCATCGGAGTATCTCCAAGCTATGGCAAACCATATTACCTTGGTTCTGTCCAGCTACGTGGCATTTGCATATATTTAATGTTTGGTTCAAGTTACGGGAGACACCCTATATTTATCTATAAGCATCTACTTTGTTGTTTTTTTTCAATGCGACGCATTTCTTGTCGTACATTTGCTACTTTGACACTATCTATCTATCTATCTATCTATCTATCTATCTATCTATCTATCTATCTATCTATCTATCTATCTATCTATCTATCTATCTATCTATCTATCTATCTATCTATCTAGCCGCCTACGTCTTGGTGCTCTCATGGTGCTTTCACTAACTTGGTAGGTACCGAAATTGGCATAGTATGACAAGAGTATTTGACGAACATAAATAATTGGTCGTGGCATGAATATCATGACATGTGTGTCATGTAGGTCATGAAACGGCCACCTACGTCTTGGTGCTGTCATAGTGGTTTCGTTAACATGATAGGTACCAAAATCGGCATGTATGAGAAGAGTATATGGTGAACATAAATGATCGGTCATAGAATGAATACCATCACATCTGTTTCATGTAGGTCGTGAAGGTTCTTGGTGCTCTCATTGTCGTTTCGTTAACTTGGAAGGTACCAAAATTAGCATAGTGTGACAAGAGTGTATGACGAACAAAACATGTCATGGTCATGATAGGTCATGATATGAATGCCATGACATGCGTGTCATGTAGGTCATGAAACAGCCACCTACGTCTTGGTGTTCTCGTTGCATTTTCGTTAACTTGGTATGTGCCAGAATTGGTCTAGTATGACAAGAGTATGACTAATATAAGGGGTTTAGCTTGAACATCAAGGTGGGGCACCATGTGTGCATGAAGAAAAAGCCTGCCTTATAATTGGTTTCTGGGCCTCTGTCAAGCCGTTGACCGCAGCTTTTAGCCCTGGAAACCATTCCAAACATGCTTGGGAAAAATCATCTGAATTTTGAATATGATAGGTCGCGACATGAATTCATGCGTTTCATGCACGTCATAAAACAGCCGCCTGTGTCTTGGTGTTCTCATGGTCATTTCATTACCTTCCTAGGCTCCCCGCACGATTCCCACACGGCGTGGGATCTGCCGGTTTTGTCCTCGAGAATAACCTTCATCATCATCATCATCATCATCATCATCATCATCATCATCATCATCAGCCTGGCTACGCTCACTGCAGGGCAAAGGCCCCTCCTATACTTTCCCAACTACTCCAGTTATGTGCTAATTGTGGCCATGTCCCTGCAAAGTTCTTAATCTCATCCGCCCACCTGACTTTCTGGCACCCCCTGGTACGCTTCCCTTCTCTTGGAATCCAGTCCGTAACCCTTAATGACCATCGCTCATCTTCCCTCCTCATTACATGCCCTACCCATGCCCATTTCTTTCTCTTGATTTCAACTCAGATGTCATTAACTCGCGTTTGTTCCCTCACCTAATCTGCTCTCTTCTTATCCCTTAACGTTACACCCATCATTCGTCTTTCAATAGCTCGTTGCGTCGTCCTCAATTTATGCAGAACCCTTTTCGTAAGCCCCCAGCTTTCTGCCCCGTAGGTGACTACTGGCAAGACACAGCTGTTATACCTTTTTCTCTTGAGGAATAATGGCAACCTGCTCTTCATGATCTGATAATGCCTGCCAAACGCTCCCCAGCCCCCATTCTTATTCTTCAGATTATTTCAGTCTATTGATCCAGTTCCACGGTCACTACCTGATCTAAGTACATGTATTCCCTTACCACTTCCAGTGCCTCGCTACCTATCGTAAACTGCTGTTCTCTTCCGAGACTGTTAAACATTACTTTAGTTTTATGCAGATTAATTTTTAGACCCACCCTTCTGCTTTGTATGTCCAGATCAGTGAGCATGCAGTACAATTGGTCCCCTAGCTACTAACCAAGGCAATATCATCAGCGAATCGCAAGTTACTAAAATATTTTCCATTAACTCTTATGCCGTGAGAATACGTACACGGACGCACAAAATTGCTGAAAAAAAAACTCAATTTATTCATAATGCAGACGCACAAACTGAAACTGAAGAATGTAACTGTGAAATTTGCCAGGAATGTTTAGACTCTAGTCCTAAATTTCAAGGTGCGTACCTTGGCTTTTTTGTGGAATCCCTAATCCCTCCACTTTGCTCAGGGGAGCACGTGTTCTCTTGAGCACGTTCTCGAAAGCATGACATTTAGTAATTACTGACGGCGAAGTATTAAACTAATACTCAAATTGTTTCAGATCAGTTGGCAAGATCACCTCATTGCGAGAATCTAAGCCTCATTTATACAGCAGCAAAAGAACACAGTGATGAGCTTACATGAAAGTTTTGCCGGCTTGGTACCCTTACAAAGTCGATTCGAACGGGTAACTGTTATGCGCACACCATTACCTTGCCATTATATGATTACTAAAAAGACAAGCGAGTCCACTACGTCAGGCATAGTGAAAAATTAAGTGCTAACGTTGACATTCAAAAGGTTCTAGATCAATTAAACCAGTAATCTACTTTTCTTTTCCCATCACCCGGTAGAAAATCTCACCGAATTTTAAATACTACAAATTATTCGAGTTTGTTCGTTGATTGCTCTTGCGTTTCACAATGATTTTATATCAGAGCTGGAATGCTCACAGTCCATTATCTTAATTACATTTTTTCATTACATTTCTTCTGAAGTTTTCCTGACCATTTGGGACATGCAAAGCAAGACAGAATGGCTGCGACAGTAGTTTCGTAAACTGCAGTGCAGAGCGTGCAGAGCTCGATAACTTATTCAACAAAGCATAACCTAGCGCGCAGCTACTACACAGAGGGCGAAAAAGTGATAAAAATATACTTGTTAAATAGAGCGCAGCAATAAAGAAGTTAAAGTCAACTAGCGCACTATTTCAAAACCTTATCTTTATTCATTGGACAGGTAAGGTCGTTAATACTGGAGAGAATGATCAAGCAATTCTTTGGCTTTCGTGAACTTCGAGTCAAAGACCCTTTTATCAGTGCCGCTGTAGACTCCTTACCGGGATGACCTTGACCGGCTACGGCCATGAATGCCCAGCGGCCATAGGGTTTGTTAGCGGCGGGAGAATTTCATGATTGGCCAACAACGAAGCATCTGCTCCTGTCGTCTCAACTGCTCTTCCCTGTGGCCCGGACCCATCAACGACAAAGGGTTCGAAGTTAGCTCATCAGAAGCGAGGCTGCCGAAAAACCCGTACACAAATGACGCCATGCAAAGCTTATCTAATACGACGTCTTGTAAACTGCGTTTTAGCTGATTGCGCGCGCGCGCGGTACATAAGACCACCGGCGGACTCCGACTGACACGCACTCAAAGAACGCGGAGCCGTGCAAGCAGTAGCCGGTGAGTACAAAAGAAATAACCTCATTAGCATTACATTAGAGAGAGACTCCACTTCATCGTTTGGCATTCCCTTGTAAAGGACTTTTTAACTGGGCTTCGGGTCGCAGGCATCTCGGATTGGTATAAAAAAATACTATGCGCGAGTTAAGCCTCAGCCACAGATTCGCTTCTTAAGTTTAACAAAGAGACCTGTGCGCAGACGAAAGTCGGAACTGCTCGGCTGTGGACGTTCCGATGTAGTTTAATTCTGCGACACCTAACGCATCAGATTAGCTGCGCTGTTTTATTACCTCAAAGTCCAGTTTTAAGCACGAGAAACCTTACCCACAGCTTATACTAGCGTTTCCGACACGCTAAAGGTTTCAAGTCGTTGATAGTTCCCCAAACCAATCGCTAAATTATTCGTTGCGGTATTCCAAACGTGCAAACCGAACGTTTTATTGTTCTTGTAGAAATGTATTCTCCGTGACGAAAAATAAGGTTGTAGAAGTGGTTTTATTTGTACTTCGTTTGGAAATAAACAAATAAATTATAATTTTTTGCGTGCCAAACACATGATCTGGTTAGGAGGTGCGCCGTAGTGGAGGACTCCACCAATTTGGACGACCTCGTTTTCTTTAAAGTGCACCTAAATCTAACTACACCGGTAATGCATTCTTTCGTGCCCATCGCTCGTCGGTCCACAAAGCTGTAGAGGCAGTTTTGTCTTTCTTGAGGGCGACTGGCCTATGTGAACGCTTCTGGCTCACTCAGGCCCTCTCTGTGCGTGCACGAGCTCACCGCAGCTTTCCTCCCCTCCCTCTATCTCATCTTTCTGTTCCATCTCTCGTGTCCCCCCGAGTAGGGTAGCCAACCGGACGCATTTCTGATTATCATCCCTGCCTTGTCTCTTTGTTTCCCCCTCCTCCGATTTCGTCGCATGCATTTCCTTCGCATCAAAAAGTCACCAGCGCATGCAAAGATAGCTAGTTGAAGTTTATGCCTATGTAGCCCTTTCACGAAACACCTTGCATGTTTGCGAGGCATCTAGGTACCGCTGCGCAACGGTCACTTCACGTTTGTGGGCACGTGGCTGAGAATTTGTGCTCTGTTAATTTTCAGCTTTGCCTATCTCGATTCCTCTTGTTCTCATTGGTTACAATTAGTTATCTTCATGTTGGCGCATACCACTTCGTGTGTCAGCCATTGCCTTCTTTTACACGTGAGCAGAGTTCTCGTACATACTTCACGTTCGAGGTAACGACCTCATTATGCACGGCCAGCCTAACGTTGTGCTTCTTCAATGAGCACATCCTTGAACTACCTTTTTTTTTCCTGCAACCACTTGGTAGATGCAAAATCATATACAGACGGCGTTGGCGTTATTCTTTTGCAGAAAGTCGCAAATTGAAATCATGCAAACAAAAGTGATGGTGCCCATTTTTGTGGCATTTGTCATGGCTGTGGCGGACATCTCAGAGGTCAAGGCTGAGGAATTCGTGGTTTGCCCCGTCGTGGACGACAAGGGAGACAACGTCACCCTGCTGCCAAACCTGTACGACTGCTCCACGTTCTACATGTGTTCTCAGGTGAAGGTCTCCGCTAGTGAATAACGCATGCAACGTTAGTTTTAAATTACTGAGAGATAACGGAGTCACTAGCATCTAGTGGAACTATTGGAATGGGAACTTTGTTTCCATCAATGTCGACTGACACTCATTGTCCTTCTCTAGCCATGAGTCCCAAACGCTAGTGATAACCCCAGCGCAGAACAGCCCCCAAACCGCATCGTCATTCAGTTTGTGCATCAGAGTCTTCAAATCCCTAATGTTTTACATATTTTTGCATGGGGCAAGCTCTCAAGGAGGAACTTCAATATCTAATGAATTGACATACGTAATAGGAGTAAATGCCCAAGAAAGACGTTGCTTAAAAACTTAACTTCTCAATGCCCGCGCAATGCCTCGTTTCTCGCCTCGCTTGAAACGACTGTGTGTGCACACTAGCGGCAACGAACACGATATAAAAATCATGCAGAGATTAAAATGTTGCCGAAGGTCTTTGAAGGCCTTCTTAGAATCTACGCACCCATACTCATGCGCAGCTCATCAAAGAGGCAACATTACAAAAACCGCGAGCGGATATAGACGCCTCTTCGGTCCAAAGCTTGAGTGCACGCTTTTAATAACACTCTCACGATACAATTAGGCACAAAATTGTCGAAATATTTTATCTCGAGACCGGTCGGGCATGAAGAAAATTCTGTGTACTTCCGTTCTCCTTTTGTCAACGAGACATCAGCCATTACAGGCTGAAGCTTGCCAGAGCGGCGTCATAAATTTTTGGAAGTAATCGAACCACGGAGCAAGAATTCTCAGCCTTTAAAGAGGTGCAACTCTCCTCTCAATATTTAAGTGCAATGACTTCACTATATACGAACTCCAATGTCTTTCGGTATTTCTAAATAACATACTTGCCAGAAGTCTGGAAGCCAAACCACTAGTATTATCTGTGGTCTAACGCTCTAGCAGAGCATCTGTACTACTACTGTGATGAGCCCGCAAGCATTATCTTGAAAAGATCGCACAAAAACAATGAATTTTGCTGAAATTCAGGCGAAGGTTCGACAACACTTTTTGATCTCACCGTATAAAAAAACTGCTACGGTCACCGCAGGGTGTCCCGACGCTGACCGAGTGTCCTCATAACCTGCACTTCAACCGCAAGCTGAACGTGTGCGACTTTCCATGGCACGCGGCCTGCATCGAGCTCCCTCCCTTGGAACCCAAGCTGTCGACGACCACTGAAGCCCCCGTGGCCACCGAGAGAATTGTCATCACGAAAACTGTCAAGGAGGTCTACAGGCCCGTCGACGAAGAAGCACCTGTATTGTAGAAAATAAAACTCTGGTTAAGGGACATGAAATAACATCTTTCAGCTTTTTTTTATTTCGTTGAATCGAATATATACTTCCCTATCTGACTGGAAGCTGGACCTGGCAACGTTGAACGCGCGAACTCTCTCCAGTGAGGCTAGCTTAGCTGGACTTTTTGAGAAAACAGCAGGCACTGCCTTGAATATTGTTGGCCTTAGTGAGGTTGAAAGAACTGTCGAGGCTTATACAGTGCTGACTAATGCCAACTTCCTCTACTACAGAGGTCTTCCAGATAAGAGAGAATATGGAGTAGGATTTCTAATCTATAATATAGACATAGCGGGCAACACTGACGAATTCAACAGCATTAGGGATAGGATTGCAGTGGTCATAATAAAGCTGAATACGATGTATAGAATAAAGGCGGTTCAAGCCTAAACTTCAAAATATAATCACGATGATTAACAAATAGAATTTTTTGTGCAGATGTTCTATTAGCAATGACAAAGGTGTAAACGCAGTATACTGTAGTCACGGACAACTTCGATGCAAGAAAGCGCGCTCGTGAATAGGCAACTGGCAAAGACGGCATCGACTCTAGGAATACTAGAGAGATGTTAGTACAATTCGCGGAAAGGAATGGACTGCAAATATCGAATACCTCCTTCAGGAAGCGCACTAACAGGAAGTGGACCTGGAAAACCCCTAATGGAGAGGCAAGACACGAAATATATTTCATACTCTCTGCCAATCCCGGCATAGTGCAGAAAATAGAAGTGCTACGTAGAATAAAGGGCAGTGACCATAGGTTAGCAGGGTCAAGGATTTCTCTCAGTTTGGAGTGAAAGAGTAAAACCAGTCACGAAGAAGCAGCTCAACACAAACGCTGTAACGGTAAAAGCCAGTGAATTCAGGCTGACACCAGCATACAAATATATAGCTTTAGAACAGGAAGCTTAAGATGACATAGAGATGGTGATTTAACCCATAATTAGGCTGACTTCCGAAGCAGCACTTGAGGGAGGTAATCCCCAAGGCAAGCAGTAGGTGAAATTTCTGAACTAATAATTAATAAAGGGAAAACCAGACGTCCACCTGTTCGTAGCAATTGCTACGAAGGAGTAAATATAATGAACCTAATAATGAACCTAATAATGAAACGACAAAGCATGAAAGTGTCAAACTGAGGAGACGACATAAAATTCGCAGAACTGTGGAAACGTATCAACAAGAACAAAGTAAGGGATATTCGAAATTATAACGTGTGAAAAATTGAGGAAGCAGTGATAAATGGCCTCAGCAAGAATTCAGTTAGAAGAAACTCTGGCATAAGACAAGGTACGATGAATGCAGTGAAAGCTAAGCTGGGTAATGTCATAAGCAATTTCGATCATATAGCAAAACCAGCAGAATAATTCTATACTGTCCTCTACAGTATCCAGAGCAGCCACGCTACCTGCATTCGAAATAGTAGCGAACTGGATGCAGAGGCTCCTTCCGTAACTAGGGATGAAACTAGGGGGGCCTTGGGAGACATGACCAGGGAGAAAGCGGCAGGAGCAGACTTTATAACAGTCGATTTATTCAAAGGTACACGAGATATTATGGCTGAAAAGTTGCGGCCCTTTGTACGTAATGCGTCACGACTTCCATAGAGCTGGAAGAATGCACATTTTACTAATTCGTAAGAAGATAGGCGTTAAATAATTGAATTATAGGCCCATCAACTTGCTTTCCGCATTGTATAAAATATTCACCAAGATAATTCCCAATAGAAGAACGGCAACGCTAGATATCATTAAGCCAAGAGAAATAGCTTACTTCAGGAAGGAATATCCTACAGCGGATCACATCCGTATGGCCAATCAGGTGAATGAGAAATCTGAGGAGTAGAATCAAACTCTCTGTATGGCTTTCATAGATCACAAAAAAGCATTTGATTCTGCAGAGATACCAGCAAGCAGTCACGGAGGCATTGCGTAATCAAGAAGGGTCAAACAGCTAGCTTGTTTTTCATCAAGAAAAGTACAAAATTTCCTGTCAAGAAATGGGTGAGGCAAAGGGAAGCAATATCTGCAATGCTATTCACGGCATGCTTAGAAGAAGTCTTCAGGCTGTTAGACTGGGAAGGCTCAGGGTTAGTACACAGCGAATACCTCAACAAACTTCTATTTGGAGATGACAGTGTCCTGTTCAGCGACACTGAGCGTGAATTGTAACAAATGATTGAGGACCTCAACCAAGAAGGTGCAAGAGTAATGGAAGATTTATATGCAGAAGACAAAGGTTCAATAGCCTGGCAAGGAAACGAAAATGCATGATTGCCAGTCAGCCTCTAGAATCTGTGCCGGAGTACGTTTATCTAGGTCAATTGCACCCAGGCGTCCTTCATCATGAGAAGAAAATATGTAGATGAATATAGATGAGTTGAAGAGCATATCGCAGGCGTTGCCAAATCCTGATTGAGATCTTACCACTGTCGTTCAAAACAAAGTGTACAATCACTGCATTCTACCGGTGCTAATTATGGGAAACAAACTTGGAGGTTAACAAAGAAGCTTGATAACAAGCTGAGGACCATGCAAAGAGGGATGGAACCAAAAACGTTAGGCGTAACGTTGAGAGACAAGAAGATAGTTGTGTGTATAGAAAGCAAACGGGAATTGCTTATATTCTAGTTGACATTTAGAGCAGAAAGTGGAGCCGGGCAGGTCATGTAATGCGTAGGGTAGATAACCGGTGGACTAATAGAGTTACTTAATGGGTGCCAAGAAAAGGGGAGCGCAGTCGACGACGCTGTAAAGTTAGGTTGGGTGATGAAATTAGGAAATTTGCAGGCGCAAGTTGAAATCAGCTAACGCAAGATACCGATAATTGAAGATCGCTTGGAGGAGGCCTTCATCCTGCACTGCGCGCAAATATAGGCTGATGGTGATGACGAAGATGATGATACTTTCCTATCAAAGGTTCTCATGGCTTCACATATAACGTTTAATACCCCTATTCATCCTGCAATTTCCAGCCCATCATCGGTCTAACCCAGACGGAAAACTTTTCAGAAACTTTTGCACTTAGTAATGCCTCTACTATGTAGATACCTTTCAACTGAGAAGTTTAATTATTAAAATAACCCACGCGTTATTACAGCTGCTCCAGAAGCAAAGGCGACTCCTGATATACCACCTAGTGTTCTTTACCACTCACTTAAAAACACGCAAGGGCGTTCATACATTCCAAACTGGCCTGAATGCGCCCGGTGCAGCCGATAAGCCAGCCAGTAAGCGAGCTAGTTTTGTATTCCATGCACTCTGAGAGCGGTAGCATTCAAGCATGTATTTCAGAAACCAGAGCAGGCAACGCTGTTGCGGGCGAGAATGACACTGAGTGCATCGCAGAGAAGCTCTTGACGAGGCGGCGGTTCTGTTGTGGCGTCGTTGTGGGTCGTCATGCGTGCGAAAAACAGCATCGACGGTACAAAAGAGGTGCACATCACAGCGGTGCTCCTAACTGAATAAAACGCATGAAAGACACAATCGCACGATAATTATCATGACAAACCTCAAAGACGGCGCGCACCCGCTATGGAGAGTGCTCCCAAAATTAGGGGGTTCTTAAAACAAGGTCAAAAGCATCGACAACAACGTGGAATGACAATGCCACTGAGATTCTTTTCTTTTTTTTCGTAGTAGATCCCATGATAGGCAACCTTTTCGTAGTAGCTGCCATGATAAGCCTTCGGTGAAAGAAAAATATAAGTCACGTTTTCACTATTTAATGGCACATACTGAAACAAATGGAAAATATCTGCTCGCACAAGCGGTGAAAAATATAGGCAGGATTTCCTGGCTAATAAATTGATCATACTAATCTTTCAGTGTTAACAATCACGTCCACCTTATCCAGTAGACCGTTTCTCTTTAGCTTTATTGCATATAAAAATAATTTGCTTATATGAGCTCAACCATACTTTTTATCACGCGTCAAACGTTTTCGGTCGACCTCTTCACAGAAATGTGCAAATTATTTGACGTGCTAAATGTTAGCCTTCCGTTCTTTATTACATGTATAACTCATTAGGTATGTGTCTTTTAATGTTTGTTTTCTAACCTTTTTTCATGCTTTTGAATAACACGATGAGAGAGAGAGTGTGTGTGTGTGTGTGTGTGTGTGTGTGTGTGTGTGTGTGTGTGTGTGTGTGTGTGTGTGTGTGTGTGTGTGTGTGTGTGTGTGTGTGTGTGATCATGTATCATATACATGTATGTGATCATATATCATGTATGCGTGTATATGTGATCGTAGTATGTGATCAGATTACAGCAGTATAATACATGTCAGGACAAAATGCCACCGGTAATTGGGGCTGCCTAAGATTTGCGGCCCGAGGAGAGGGGGGATGCATCGCCTCTGCCGTGGGCAATTTCGAGGAAAGAGACGCCAGAGCACCCCTCGCCACCCGCCCCTCTAACTGACGCTTGTCTGTGCACGACAGTGATTTAAGCTGTGAAAAGCGGAGGCGCAACAATAGCCCAACCGCGCAAGCCAAACCACAGAGCGCTCTAAAAGAAATAGCGTTAACGACTTGTCCCTACGCCTAAACACTTGAAGAAAAATTGAGGCGGTGTGGCTCTGTGTGATATGACTCAACATTAGCCATACAGGAAGATCGAATAACTTGGACTAATTAAATGTAGAATAACCACTAATTTATTTACTGAGACACAGCTATGTACTCCCCCGTATTTTTCTTAATGTTTATGAATCTGGGCCGACTATACAAATTCGGGAATGTTGCATACGAAAAATGAATTTTTTTCGCCCATATATTTTAAAGCTGTTGAAAGAGAGCGCGACACAATTTTGCAAAAATGCGTGCAAAAATAAACTGCGATGCGCAAAATGCCATATGCCGGATGGGTACTTGCTTCCAACAAGTTCATTCAGATAGTAATACGGTGGAGGGCGCTAGGTGGTGAGACATCACGGCTAGACGCGCTGCTTAACGCATAAAAATGACCGTTTGGGAACAAGAAGACATACATTTATCGTCAGGCATTGCCCGGTGGAACTACATACAGAGTGCGTACGCATAGTCGAACGTGCGGGGTACAGCGCGTCGTATGCACTGTCCCGTTTAAAAACCGAGCTGATTGATGGCCATCGCTGGAGATTGGTCCCTATCTTTCTTGAAGCCGTTAACATATGCACGAAGTGAGAAAATTCTCGCGCTAGAGCGGACCCTGAAAATTGGTAGTACGGAAAAATCAGAGCCCCTATAGTCAGCCATAGTTACCAAAAAAAAAGGTTATAATAATGCTAGACGTGTTCGTTGCAGAAGATGCGAGCCAATCCCGATGTCGGACATACTAGCGAAAGTGGCCAAGCAAGCAGCGCTTACGAACAAAATTTTAGGGGGAATTAGGCCCCAAATACAATAGTCATAGGAGTACCCGCAGAAATGTCTCCCCCCTTTACTGTTTTCTCTAAACCATTCTCACTGTATGAAAAGACATTTACCAGAAGAAGCAAACTAAAGTGTTGATTTATAGTGGACTGACCTCTAAACAGAGAAGCTGCATTAATAAGTCCTACAGTTTCCCGACGGGTCATGTCGAATCCCTTCATTTTGTGCTCAAACCTTCCTACATGTAACAAGCGAAACATCGGAATAACCTGAGCCAGCTGCAGCTGTCCTTAACAGCCTGCCGGACCCTTCACCAGCCTGGGTGGGCATTTTGCCACCTGAACAACTTGCAACTGCCGCTGTCACTTGGTCCGCTGCAGACTGGGCCTATCACCGAGCAGGGGTTCGGGGCCCTCACATTATACAAGCCGCATATAATTGGCGCCAAGGCCCGCTTATCATATTTGGGGTCTCGTAAACTGATCGTCACTTGATTAAGCAAGCTGTACATAAGAGAACGCTCCGGAAGCGACTGTGACACGCAACTTACCCACCACGGTACGTGGTGGGTAAGTAGGAAAGAACAGTTGTTTTTTTTTGTGCTTAAGGTCAGGGTTTTTTCGGGATCTTTCAAGGACGCCATATGGTGGAGGACTCCTTGTTCATTTTGACCTTCGCTTTGTTTGAAGAGCCAACTTCCTTATAGCTCGGCAGCTGCTATCTAAAAACATAGGAACGGAGAAATCCTTTTGTTTCTTTTGGCGGGGGGAGGGGGGCAAACACCACACCGAATTTGACGAGGTTCGTTGCATTAAAAAAAAAGTTAAAATATAGTGAAAGTAGGAAAGGCATTTTTAATTAGGCCGACAATTTTTTTCCATACGAATTGATGAAAGTTGTCAAATCATTACAAACTAAACAGTCAAGCTTTCAACTCTGTAACTCCGCAATAAAATATGATATAACAATTCTGGAATTTGCAACTAATAATATAGCTAAAGCAGAAAAAACTTATATATTATTAACCGCTTGAAATCCTACCAATAATCTGTGAGCAATACTTTCGCAAAACCTTTGCAATCATGGTACCAAATCTACGTAAGCTATAAATTTATGTTTCGATTTGTCCACTCTACATGATCTAATGAATGCAGTTGGCAGACATGCGATATCCGTTTTCCTTTATTCACCAATTTTCGGCAACTTCTGTAAGCGATTGCAGACTCTACATCAAAATTACGCTTGAGCAGTCGCTAGAGTTTGCCTTTCTTTGTCAAAAGTGACAAATTTTGTTAAAATTGGTCGACCGGGTATCTCATAAAAGCGTTTCTGCGTTTTACTTGTACTTCCATACCTGATTGGAGCTGGCCTCACAAATACCCAAGGCTCGATACAGAAGCGTTATCGCATTCTACCCTCGTGGAAGTGTGACCGATATGTCTGGTGCAGCACAATCAACTGTCAAATGGAAGACCTAGCTCTTTTTAATAAATCCCACATAACTCTAACATCGACAGGAAGAAATGGCTGATAGAATGCATTAGCCTGACATCTATGCATTGAAATTTTCTGAAAAGTCACGCCCTGTTGCTATCGAAGAATGCGTTTAGCACGCATCAATAGGTGGTTATTCGTTGCCCAATGTTCCACTACGTGTTATAGGCGACGCTCTTCTTACCATTGTACCTTACCCATAGGCTGGAGCCAACCGATACCAGCGCTCGTTGAATCACTTAGTGATCACTCCAAGACTTTAGCTTTTACTACCGCAACTGTACAAAATTGCGAGCTGACTTCTAATGTGAAGCCGGTACAAGGCGACGCGAGAAACAATAATTTCAGATAGTGGCTTAAATAAACTGCACAAAGAATTCTTATCTATTCAAGTGAGGTATACGCAGAGTAATTGTTAATCATTTATTATTACGTTTCAAAGCAAAATCGGGGCTCTGATACTTCGCGTTCTATTAAAATTTTATGTCAAACACGCCTTCGCTGCACGAAAAATGTTGCGAAACTCCTCTTAACAGCTTCGCTGTGAAATAAACATGCCCTCAAACTCATCTTAAAACTTTTTGTGCGCAAAAAAACAGGGACTAAGAATAGGGGCAACACAAGAACGAGCGCTTTCTAACCCTTTCTAACGCTTTCTAACGTTAGAAAGCACTCGTCCTTGTGTTGCCCCTATTCTTCGTCCCTGTTTGTTAGCGCACAAAAGTTTTAAGATGAATCTGTTCCAACAAGGCCGACTCGCAGTGATGCCCTTAAGGACATAATTATGCCTTACTTCAGCTGTATTCGGTGGTCAAATAATATACACCACCTGACAAGTCGTTCACAGTACTGTGGAACCTGCAGGACTCCTTAGCCAAAAAGAAGGCCCAATGCCCCTCGATATGTGTTCAACTGCGCCGCATCGTCTGCTAAGTGGCTGCTGGATTCGCGGTATACGACGTGCGTGCACAAAAGTTACAAACGTGTCGCGTATCGCTGTAACGTATCATGCACGAAGCAAAAGCAAAGATGTCTAATCCTGCTATTAATCAGACCGTTAAGCCCGGAACTATACTCCGTTGTGCAAAGATATTGCCCGTGCTCCAAGCTACTTGTGAGATAGAGTACAACCACGCGTTCCGTTCAAACCTGTTCCGTTCAAACATGTTCAAACCGTGTGCAGTACCTGTAGTGTCTGAGTATTTGCTCTTCGCCTTGGTGGGAGGGCGGGAAGAGGGTGGTGGTCTCCAGTTTGGAGATGTAAAATTGCATGAAATTTTGAGGGGTGTGAAAAAAAACGTTTTTTTTCATGTTTTCTTTTCAGAAAAAATTCTGAAATTAGAAAAAGACTTTTGCGCACATAGATATGTAAAATCTGATACATTTATTTCTTGAACATTGAAAAGGCTATAATTGTTATATTATTGCATCACAAAACGCCCAGCAGAGTTTCTGCGTTCGAAATCTGAGCACGATTTCACGTCAAGGCATTGATTTCACTTCAAAGCGTCAAGACCGACATTTGTATCAATCTGTGTCCGATTCCTTTCCGCTTAACGCGCCATTGCTTCGATATGCAGTGGACGAAGGCTTCCAGAGATTGAGGTTCGAGTGCACGTACAGAAGTATTTCAACGCGATCCCCTGGGATACCGTTGAATAGCGTGATGCGCACATTTCCAAACTCGGACCTCGGGCGGAATTCACTAAGCTGCGCCGTTCTTACGCGTTTTCTTAGCGAAAATCTTCTTACACTAAGATAATAGTGCCACCGAAGTGGTAGCACAGCTTACTTACGACATCGTATGAGAGCGAGGAGGAAGCGAAGCTCGGATTGAACGACAAGGAATGAAAGAAGCGCAGTTATCCGATATCGTGATCTCACATAACGCATGTGTAGTTGAGGCCATGCTCTCACGACAAATAACTGCACACCTCACTTAGGCAACTTCCGTTTCCGGGTGTCTGCTACATTCTCTACAAGCGCGACCGTGCTCGCCCGTTCACCGTACCGCCAATTCAATGGTAGAGCCCATAATAAAAAGTGACTAAACGTGTTTATTTTGATGCTAGCGCAGCAAAAGGAAACAAAAGGCAACACTGCCAATAAATAGTACAAAACGAGGGCACGTAACTGCACGGCGCGTCTGAAATGGCTTTGGTATCGACAGTAGCTACACAACTTCCTATGCTTCTACATCTAAAAAGAAGATACGTGCGTTTCAGTTCTTCTTGTCACAAAGATTACACGAAGCCAAATTCAGACGCCTTGTGCCCGCCATATTCAAGACCGCATGCATTGCCTTTACTGCGGAGCAGTGAAGTTGGCCAGTGTAACTTTGTTATCACGCCTGGTAATTCTAGGCATCGATGACTAGTTTCTTTTAGATAAACAAGCGGTGACGAAAGGAGCGAATTTTACCTTTGGATCTACTGTCTCAAGGTTGAAATAGTCAGAGACATGGCTCGCGCTATCATCTGTCATAAGAAATTCTGTTTAACCAGCAGGGAAAAAATACAAACGCCATAATGGCTAACATGCACCAGCTAATCGATGTGTAAACTCTTGAAGTGCTTCACTAATACGCGTTACGTGTCGCATTTAGAGAAGCAATGGATACTCATTTCTTTTGAGAGAGAAGGAGGTGAAAATTTTGACGCGGGAACAGTGCATGGAAAACGGTGCACGGTTATCTCGCGTCATGCCGGCACGCCAATGGAAACAATACATAAGCACCAATCAACGGTGACTTTTTCTTTTTTTTTTTCTGCTCTTGACATTTATTGAGAAAGCATCTCAGACTAGCTATAGGTGTGCGAACATGGCAGCAGCATTGCCCGAAAAGCGGTCGAGGCGGCCGCATTCCGACAACGGCCAAGTGCACAAACGTCCGTACACTGAAATTTCGGAGCACAGTCACTAATCATACGTTGGAGACGTCGAGGCCTGGAGCGAGATGCATCGAACTATGGTGGTTCAGCATAGTCCAAGTGGCGTCCAAGCATAGTCCAAGTGGCCAGCGTCGTGAAAACAACAAAAGCACTTCCATGAATTTACTAGCTTCATCAGAACACATATTCAAGTGCACCAGAGCACTGCACACCACTGCACACAAAGCACACGGCCGTTCTAAATTAAAGATGCTTTAGAATAAAATATGCCTAAGTCGTCGATATTGTTCCACCAACGCATTTTGTTACTCCGTGGCCGTCAATGCAAATACAGTACGAGGCCAAGGTGTGGGTGGGGGTATCGAAGTGGCAGTATAGACGCCGTTCTGTAGTCACTAGAATGCGGCATCGCAGTGCGAAGTGAAACTCGGGCCAAAAGTAACACAGCGTGAAGATCACGGAAGGATTTTGGATGTTATAAAATTTGCCGGATGTTGTGACTTGCCCGTACATGTGCTGTGAATGAACGTAAACATGGTACTTCCGCACAAATGGAACAATCCTTCAGGTGCCTGCCGAACGCTAAAAGCACCACAGCCTTGGTGTGAAGTTCGTTCAATCCTTTAGTATCAGCGATACGATATGCACGTACACAACTAAATACACACAAATGTCGCAGCTTCATCCAAACGCACGGAACCAAGCGATCGAACTGTGCACTGCCCATACAGAATACACTGAGACAGCATAATTCCAGCGACACCAATGCTTCCATCTCGCTGACATTGTGCGTTTTGATGACTGTGATCCGCGTCGTGCACATCGCCGTCATTATCTTTTCCATGCCGCCATGTTGACTTAACTACTGTACAGCAGGCACGGAGCCCCGTAAAACGATTGCCACGTGGAAGAAAATTCTTGCGACGTATTCACAAACGCCTATGAACGCTTTCTTAGGTGAGAGGAGGAAAAGATAAAGTGAACATCACACGAAGCAGCTGAAAGACGTGAGTGATGTCATTTTACCAAGAACTGATCTTGTTCTGGGTTTTCGAATAAGCATTTCCTGCCAATCATAAGACGATGATGGCTACCGTCTGCTCTCACTTTTCTTCTGTCGTTTGCTCTTCCTGTGGACTGTTGCACTCTTTGCGCTTGCAAAAAAAAATGTAGTGGTGCCTTTGGCAGCGTTATATGTGCATAACGAAAGCAAATTTGCGAATAATTCCGTGGACTGCGCTAATACTTAGCGAAAAGAACGTGCCTCCGATGACATGCGTCGGTGTCATTATTTATATACGTGAATGCATGAGAAAAAGCGGACCCGGAGGACCCGTGCCGCAGTCATACGATGGCCACAGACAATGAAGGAGAGGAGAGCGTGAGGAAATCTTTTTTGGTCTAATTCAAGCGTAGATATTGTAAGCCAAACGGAAATGAAAGAGAACGAAAATACAACTTATCCCCTGTGTAAGCCGACGAATAACGTGCGTGCGTTTCAACATCTGAAGGCTCACTAAATTCGTAGGACTTATCAGCACGTGTCTAAATAACCACATATGCACATTTGCAGCGCATCGCTAAATAAAAGAAGATTTAGAAATAAAAGGATATTATATGTCTCTGGCATGTCTCGGGCACGTCGGCTGGCCTCCTGTCAACATGAGGCTAAATCCGTTCCTGTTCTTCATGCAGTTCCTTCTTGGCTGGACAGTGACGGTCGGCGCATTACAAGATGGAGCACAACCGTTTATCATCGCTACCACCCCTGCCCAAGATTACGCACATGACTGGCAGCACTACAACGACACCTGGGCGTCATCGCGCCGTGGACTATCGACGTCACCCGCAGCTATAAAGAGCCCGCCTTGGTCACGACAGTTCAGTGGGCACGTCGGCTGGCCTCCTGTCAACATGAGGCTAAATCCGTTCCTGTTCTTCATGCAGGTTAGTAACGAAGTTTGTACTGTGAAATCGGACAACCCGTGCTTTTTCCAGCTGACGTGCCCACACTGTCTTTGCATTCTCTGTCTGAATGTTCGAAATGTACTATCGCTACTGATAAGTGGGGACGTGGAACCGAATCCTGGTCCCACGGTAGACCAGCAACTCGCTGAGTTACTTAAAGGGCAAAAAAGCATCCAAAACAGTCTCGACGAAATTTAATCCAAGCTTAATATTGTTGAGGCAGCCACATTAGCTATGACAGAAATTAAAACTGAGGTGCTTAGGCTAGAAGGGACTATTCGAACTATGGAAAGTAAGCTGATAGAACTAGAAGACCGATCCAGGAAAAATAACGTTATTGTGTTCGGTGTAAAAGAGCAAGATGACGAAACGACAGATGATTTGACTGAAAAAGTGATTAACGGCGTTTTTAGCGAGACCCTAGACGTGACTGTTTCTTCGGTCGAACGGATTCACAGGATAGGCCGCAAGCAACTCAACAAACGCCGTCCCATGATAATAAAACTGACGGACCACCGTGAAAAGATGGCCATTTTGAAGAATTGTCGCAAGCTGAAAGGGAAAGAGGTCTCGATTTCGGAAGATTTCTCAGCCCCAACCAGACTGAAACGTCAAAAACTCTGGCAGAGCACCTCAGAATTAAGAAAAGCAGGCGGAAAAACCCAGTTGGTCTACGACAAAATTAAAGTTAATGACGAACTGTTCGAATGGGATACTACAGAAAATAAAAGGGTTCCTGTTAGAAAGCCTGACGTCAGTAAGAAGCAATGAACTGAAACTGGCAATTAGCAACCATTTTGTTGCCTGAACCTTAATGCTCGTAGCATTATGACTAAGTCCAAAGAAATAGAAAGCATCATTCTGACGTACAAGCCACATTTAATAATAATAACCGAGACTTGGCTGCACAGTGAAATCAGCGACGATGAGGTAACGCCACCGGGCTATCAAATTCACCGCACGGATAGGGATTCCCGAGGCGGTGGTGTCGCAATTATCTTCCAAGAAACGCTACACGTGGAGAAGCTTCCTGGCGTACCTGGTATCGAGAATGTAATCTTAAAGGTCTTTCTCGATGACCTTAGTCTCGTAGTAGCAGGATTTTACAGGCCGCCTAACTCAGGTAGTTCCTTTTTTGAGAAACTTAATCAGTTTTTATGCGCTAGCAAAAGTTATTCTTGGAATCTGATTCTAGGTGGCGATTTTAACGTACCGTCCATAAACTGGAACAGTAAATTCCCAGACCCCTTATGCAGCTCCGCCGAGCCTTTCGTTGATATTATTCTTTTCCATGACCTAACACAACTAGTTAGCGAACCAACTCCGATACAAGGGGAAACCATGTCTATTTTAGATGTTTTTCTTGTCAGCAATAGCATCCTTGATCGCAACCCGACAACGTATGTTCTCGACGGTATATCCGATCATAAGATGGTAAGCCTATATGTAGATTTCAATTATATAAAGAAAATCAAGAAACAGGCATCTATGGTACCGATTTTTGTGCGTTCTGATGATGTGAGTATATTGGACCAGCTTGACATCTCGTTTTCACAATTTCTTGTCCACTCTGAGTCTGGGGAAATTTCCGTTGATGACTTGTGGCTTTTCTTCAAAAACCTTGTTTTAAGGTGCATAAAAGATTTCGTACCATTCCGAGTGAAGTGTGTGCAACGCTCAAACCCATGGATGACCAAAGACATTGTACGCTTGGGACGAAAGACGAAAAAGATCCGAAAGAAACTTCGTCGTAGTCCCTCCGAAGATACCGCGCAAAAACTTTCCGACATGTGCAGACAGTTAAAACACGCTATCAAAAATGCTAAGTTACATTAGGACAGTGTAACTATGAAAAACTTTCTTCTTTCGTCCCCGGCAAAATTTTGGCGTCATTTCAAACAAAAAAAGAGTACAATATCGAATCTATGTATTGATGGTAGACCTGGTACGGATCCATTTGCCATTGCGAGTTCATTCAATGATTACTTCTGTTCAGTGTTCACGAAAGATGACGGCAATCAGCCACACTTTACACTACCTCACGAATGCCCCGCTATAGGTGACATATCAATAACTGAGGAAGGCGTTCTCTCGCTTCTTTTGAAAGTGGACAGCAAAAAATCCCCTGGAATAGACGGCATACCCAATGCCTTCCTCATTAGGTATGCCGAATGGTGCTCGAAATATTTAACCATAATATTTAAAGAATCCTTACGGTGAGCGGAACTTCCACATGATTGGAAGTATGGAAGAATCGTCCCCGTTCCTAAATCGCAAAATCCATCACATATTGCGATATACCGGCCGATCTCCATTTTATGCACATGTGTGAAGACACTTGAACATGTCATTTTTAAACATATATGGGAGTTTCTTGAAAATAACAACCTGATCGATTCCAGACAGCATGGTTTTCGTAAGAACCTATCAACGGTAACACAACTACTCGAAACCGTTCATGATTTTGCTTTATCATTGGATAGGCAAAGCCAGGTAGACATTATATTCTTAGATTTCGAGAAAGCCTTTGATCGCGTGTCCCATCCTAAACTGCTTATCAAAATGAAAGCAATATTCAAGAACACTACATTAATATCCTGGATAGAAGCATATCTTTCATTGCGACAGCAGAGTGTTTCCATCGACAGCATTAGTTCCAGTCCGGCCCCAGTTTTGTCAGGCATTCCGCAGGGATCCATCCTGGGACCACTGTTCTTTTTAATTTTTATTAATGACATTACTCAAGACATACCAGTGAAAACTAAGTTGTTTGCTGACGATTGTATATTGTATAACGTAATTCAGCATCCGAATGACCAGGCTCTTCTAAATTCATCTCTATCTAAAATAGATCATTGGTGTTCTGAGTGGCAAATGAAGGTAAATGAGAAGAAAACCGTATCGATGACAATAACAAGAGAACGGATTCCCCTACACTACCAATATTCAATAAATGGCCGCAGTCTTTCTTCAGTAGAGAGTTATAAATATTTGGGTGTCATGATCACGCCTGATCTCAGGTGGAACACGCATATCAACTACATACAAAAAAAAGGCCATGCAGAAGCTTGGGTATCTGAAACGTTCCCTACGTCAGTCGACAGAAGAAATAAAGTTACTGGCATATAAAACATTTATTAGGCCGATTTTAGAATATGCTTCCGTCTTATGGGACCCATTTACTGAATTAAATATAAGTAAACTCGAAAGTGTCCAAAGGAAATCAATAAGATTCGTCTATAATTCATACAGCTGACACACATCTCCGACTCAGCTGCTAGAAAAAGCTAATTTAGAAACACTTCAACTAAAACGCCATCGTGATAGGTTGAAATATTTGTATTTAATATATCATGATAATTTGCGTATCAATAAGTAATTGTACATTCAACAGGTGACTCGTCGTTCCACACGGGGAAATCACTCGAAAAAGATCAAAGAATTCGCCTGCAGAACCGATTGCTTCAGTAATTCATTTTTTCCTCGAACTATTCGAGAATGGAACCGTCTCAGTGCACACATTGTCGAAAAACCCACCATGCAGTCATTCTTTAGTGCTTTATAATTTCATCAGCCTTCAATTTTCAGCAACACTTATCATCTCGCGACATATGCTATGGTTCTCCCGCAAGATGCTTCGATAAGTGATGCATTACAGCAGTTTGTCATATCGAGCGACGCGCATGTGCAGCTTGAATTGTCCATGTTCTGATTTCTTCTTTCCTTGTCAAGCACTCTGTCAATATATCATTGTACAATTTTTATATCTGTAGCACGGGTTTGTATGCAAGCGACGCGCAAACTATTGGTCTTTCGCTACTTTTCAGTGCGTAGTGCGAGCCTTGTGTAATGCGTTCTTGTCTTGTTACTTTTGATCATTTTTTCATATGTACTGTCCACTCCTGCCCACGGCCTTCTCTGAAGGCTGGCAGTATTTCTCAAATAAAGAAATAAATAAATACTCGCATAAGTGCCCAGATATGAAGTATTACCCTATTGGGTGCATTTCCTTTCACGACGAACGGCACGTCTCGAACAACGAATGGCTGGCTTCATGTCCAATTCTATGTATTAGATTGCAGGCCGCTTTCTTACGCAACCCGGCTGACCTATTAGACGTTGCTTCATGATGACATTAATCTTTGTAGTGTAATGAAATCGAGTGACCTAAGCCAAGCCGACAGGTGCTGTCCACTCAAAAGTTGTTATCCACATAAAAAAGTACTCGTACGCTTTCCTTTAGCACGACTGGCTACAACAGAACCCATGTTATGATGATTCATCCCTTTCATGAGTTGTGTTTTATTTCACAGCTTAACACTCGTGCTAACAGCCCATGTGATTTTCACGTCAATGGCAGTACGAAATTTTATTTGCCGTTTCTCTTTTCATATGTCATCGCAGTGACATCCCATTTCGCATCCTAGACAGGACTTCCGTGCGTCCTATAGATACCTTCCCTCACTCAACAAGGTGAAGCTTGAGCGGAACCGTGGGAAAAGACACTGCAGTGACGAACTAGCGCTGAATTGAAAAAATCAGCGATCTAATAGAAACTGGGCTAACAACGCGCATAATGGCAGCAAGTCATCTGCCAGCTACAACTTTTACCAATTAGGGACGCCTAGGTGCTTTGTCGTTCTTTCATTTCACATAGAAAAGCATAGCCTCAAAAGCATCTGAAAAATATTAATCCGCATCCCTATCAACGTGGGCAAGCTTTAACTCCGATAAAACATGGTAGCGCGCCCAAAGTAGATAAACGGCAAACTTGGTTGTCGTCGGCGGCAATTCCACTTCTACTTGCTGCTACCCAATCCAGTGTCATTAAGATATGAAAAATGCTACTTCTGCATGCGTAAAGAAACGCAGCCTATCAGACATTGGGCAGAAGCTCGCAGCACAGCAATATTCTTACTGCCTTCTACAGCAGTGCACGCCCAATACATTTATGCACTAAAACTGCTTAATTCATTTCAGGTCACAAATCAGAGCGCGGCACAAAATTATAAACACGCGCTATACTCGGCTATCAGTTGTGGTCTCTCGCCAATGGGCCTACAGCGTGCTCCTACGCTTACCCGCGTCAGCTTGAGTGGCGCAGCTAGACATAATCAGTTCGTAAGACTGATATTCACCTGTCGCAGAAATTTCTTCGTATGTCGCCAGCTGCGACGGCATTTTAGGCATTGTGAATCGACTTACGCTTAGTATTGGAGCAAGTCCTGAAGTTCGCACCTGCGCTACCATTACATATATGCCTTTTTTTCGAGTACAGCGTTCGTCTTTGCAGCGGCGTACATCGCAAGCTTGCTGATCTTACGAACAGGTTTAGCTTTGTGAATACGTTTTTTGTGTAAGATATTTCTTACGAAAAAATGTGTTCTTAAGTTCGTTTAGTGAATTCCGGCCGAGTTTCTTTCACATGCCGCAGAAGGGGGAATATGAGTACGCGACAAGCGAGGAGGCTCAAGGGTTGGTTGAAGAAAAATCCTTGTCCCCACGTTGGTGGATCCAGGTGCTTCGTAGACTCCCAAACTCCTTTTTTTGACGAAACTTTTAAATACGTCGAAAGGAGTCTCACCGAAAAAAAATTCTGCAGGGAAGCTACATTTTTTCTTTTCTTTTTCAGTTTTATCGTGGTTGAAAAAAAAACGATAAAAAAACTTTTTCCTGAAATTTTAAATGTGTTTTTTTTTCTCAACCACTTGCATCTCTACTCCGGCTAGCAGCAAACCATTTCAATGAACGCTGACGGTTAGCATATACCTTATTCCTTTAGAGGCTTTAGAGATGCCTCAACTCTGTGAATTTGTATATACGCATCTCTTCTTTATACCATCATCATTCATCAGCTCTTTCCCTCCCCGTCCATTTTCCACAGTGTAGAGTAGCAGGCCAGAGCAAGTTATAGCTCAGGCCGACCTCTCTGCCTTTCTGTAAATAAATTTCATTCTCTCTCTCTCTTTCTTATTCCTCAACGGACCTGCTTACCTTGCCATATTTCCTTGTGACACATTTGGGTTCATCAAGCATGACAACAGTGTTTTTTTTTATGTCGAGGATATAGAGCCATGCGAGGTTGCTTCATGGCGGCCATTTTAGCGGTATTTGGCTGCGGTGAACGTCTCTGCAGTTGCTGCTGATGATTTCGTGGCCTCCTCTTTGGTGGACAAGGAAGCGGACGCCACCTTGCTGCCGAAGCTGTATACAACAGTATCAACTTTTCTCTGTGTTCACAGATGAGGGAGCATGCAGATACATAGGTAGACAGAGGACACGCCTCTTTCGTGAAGAACGTGCGAGATTACTGGGCATTCACAGAGAAGTGACGATTAAAGACTTGGATAAATCAACGTCACACATGGGCCCGTCAAAACCAGCTCCAGTACGACGTATTTCCGCAAAACATATTATTAGGAGTGAACTGCTGGCAACGAATGCTTAGGCATTAGTAGGCAATTGTCAGATTTTCTCGCTGCATCCGGCCCGTTCAATGCAATCGTACCAACTGAGCCGGAACACCGGCACCCCAAAATTTTAGTTCGGCCGCCCCCAAATTTCATTGGCCCACGTTCAAATTTAAAGTTGGCCCGCGCCCAAAATTTTAGTTGACCCACCCCCTAATTTAACTTGGTCCACCCCACATTTAAAGTTGGCCCACCTACAAGTTCCACGTTGGTCCACTTGCGAATTTCAAGTTGGCCCGTCCACAAATTTAAATTGTCCCACCCACAAATTTCATGTTTTCCCACACCCAACTTTCAATTGGCCCACCCCTATTATAAGCTTCCCTATGCATGTTCTAAGGAGCCCTAGGTATCTCTATGGTTATTCTCGTTGTAAAAATTACGTTATGGGGTTTTACGTGCCAAAACCACTGAGGCACGCCGTAGTGGAAGACTCAGGAAATTTTGACCACCTGGGGTTCTTAACGTGCGCCTAAACCTAAACACCACGAGTGTTTTTGCATTTCGCCTCCATCGAAATGCGGCCGCCGTGGCCGGGATTCGATCCCGCGGCATCGTGCTCAGCAGCCCAACACTATAGCCACTGAGCAACCACGGCGGGTCTCGTTTTATTTTTTTTTTTGCTTGAAATTGTTCCTTGTCGTTTAAAAACTATCGATTACCTACACTTAGACTATATATCATAACAATCAACTGTCTGCAAATAATGAAGTTTTGTGCAGATATAAAGCATCACACTCTTCGCGTGACAGGGCTGAGGAGTTTGTCAAAGAATGCGTGAGCATTAATAACACAACATCAGTATGACAAAATAAAAATGGTAGTATTATTAAAAAACAGAATAAAACGAAACTGATCAGAATATATAATTACAGTGCGCCTAAAGGTTACGCTGGGCTATTCAAATCGCGTACAGAAGGCGGGATTAAAGGAAAACGCCTCAATATTTCTTCAGGCAAAATACGTTGGGCGCGTTTTGCCAACCCGCCCAACAAATGGAAATGCTAAAATACGGGTTCAAGAAAGGTTGGTAATGTCGCGTAGGTCTTGTACATAACGGGAAAAACTACTGTGTGAGATCGAGGGCCAGTTTACCGTGAAGAAGTGAGCTAAAAAAAGTTCAAGCGACATTAATTTCTTCTTTATACTCGCAGTTCAAGGTTGTTGTTATTCGTAAGTTCAGTAGGAGAATCTGTGTGCTTAAATTTGGAATTGATAAACCTGACAGCTTCTCGCTGAACCCTCTCGAGTTTTGTAATGCTAAGATTAATACAGGATACCAAGCAGTATAACAACAATCGAAAATGACCACGAAGAGCCTGCTCTCAGCTTCGCTGTTCGACTAAGGATCTAGCTACACCGAAGGTTAAAAATGTAACAATGAACACTAAATAAAAAATTTCAACGTAAGAATGTATGCTTAGACTGCGCATGAGTCATTTCGGCATCACTTGGAGACATGTACGTTGTTCCTAAATGTTGTGCTAAGATTGAGACAACATTTTGTGCGAAAAATAAAGGTACGAAAGCGCAATGTAGCTCGCCAACTAAAATAACTCACCTTCGATGATTCGGAAGACCTTCCGTGCTTTACTTAAGGACAGAATACACAGTTGCCTACAGATGTTGGTACAAGTGAAACATTTTTTTTGCGAAATATCAAATATTAAAATGTGTCCGACGATTACGATGCTCCCCATATAATGCGAAATTTGAGCGCTGCTCGACACGTGGTTTCATTTCGCGATATATTAAGCAAATAAATTGAGATAAATATCACCGCACCGGCTGGCAGTAGGCCAGTGCCGTCAACGACTTCGGATTGATTGATTGAAAACATCTTTATTTGCAGGATATTCGTAGAACTCGTGGGTGGGCTGCCTATTCCGGTAGCCCACTGGTTACTGCTGCTGCGCTGGCCCTCCCCACCAGCCAGTGCTGACGGTCAGGATCATCGCTGAGCAGAAAAGCCTCCCACTGCTCTTTTGAAGGATTTGGAATGGGGTCAACAATAGGAATAAACTGGCAAGCCCACACCATGTGGTAGAAGTTAGCTACCTCTCCACAGTGTGGGCATTGCGGGGAGTATAGTGTAGGGTACCACTGGTGTAACTTAGCTGGCGTTGGGTATGTATTAGTTTGTAGCCTCCTAAGAGTGTTCTCTTGCAACTTATTAAGGGATTGATGTGGTGTTGGGTACTCCTTCCTGGCTGTTCTGTATGGTGCGAGATTGTCAGCACACACTGCTAAAGCAGTTAGGTCCCAGCACTCTTCACGGTCATCAGGGGGAGACGCCCGGTAAAGAAGAGCTCGGGCATGCCTGTGAGCGGCTTCGTTTCCTCCTGGTAGTTCCAGGTGACCGGGAAACCAGATGACTGAGGCTTGGCTGGGTGGATGCTTAATCAGCAATGACAACCCTGACCTGTGAACTCATCCATTATTGAAGTTGTGACAGGCGTTCTGGGAGTCAAGGAAGAGGTAGTAGGGAACGCTGGCATGATGAGCGGCATTGGAGCCAGCTATGAAAAATAGCGCCTCTTCTTCACAATCACACTCTCTTTCTCTACGGAAAAAGACCACGCCGAGCGCGCGAGCAGCGGCACGAGTGCATTCGCGCGGTTACGCCGAGGGACGCCGACGCTCAACCCAGGAATGTGCGCCTCAAAGTACGCCCGCACTAGCGACAAAAAAAAAAAAAAATTGGAGGACGCTTAAGCTTCGCCTTCAAGAGTGGAACGCGACAGCGTTATCGCACCCCATTCGCACTCAAAAATTATATTATATTATTATTATGTTATATTATTCATTAATTATTATATCTCTCAAAAATTAGTTAAGAATGTTGCTCTGTCTTTGTGGTGATATTTTTTCAGTAATACTATTCTATTGTTGCACTGGTGTATGTTTTTCCCCTCTTGTTTCTCATCCTGTACAATTATGTATAATCAATACGCATTTGTTCATCACTGTCCTGATCGCCGTAGCACATACGCATGTATACGACATGGGCCCACACTAGCCTTGGCTATGGACCCAACAGTTGTTTGCTTATGTTGATGTACAAATTTTTGATGAAACAAATAATGTCCAATGTCCGGTATAACGAAGGAATAATTCTGCCCCGGTTCTATTGAGTTATGCGGTGCGGGACCATTACAACGACGTGACCAGTACAACAAATTATTTCGGGGGCCCCAAATACTCCGTTATCAAGGCGTTCAACTGTAATCCCTCGCAGCGGTCCATACTTGTATCTAGCTGTCTCTCTGTGGACTCCAATAAAAGCTTTTATCCCTTATATTTCAATCAAAAAGAACATTCGACAACTTCGAACACTCAGTTCTCGAATCGGGTATTCATCGAATAACGAACTATGCCTTTCATATTCAAATTTTCGATTATTTGCGCACCCTGAGAATATACACTTTGTGTGTATTGTGCTACAAACACTTGATGTTGTTGTTACAAGTTGTTACAAACACAACTTGATGAAAAGCATTGTAGCATCTCCTCGGCGGCAATCTCTGTCACGAAAAAGCAGCTATATGAGCATGGCGTATATCTTGATTTTATCGTCTTCAGGTGAGGCTCACAACGTGACAACGAAATATACTTTTGTAACGTTTGCTTTTATACATAATCAGTCCTGAAGAAATACTGAAACTAGGGTGCCTACCAAGTTGACATTTCCAGATTCCCTGAGCTTTCCAGGTTTTCCCCGAGTGCCTTTGCAAAATTCCCTGAGTGACAAAGAACTTTGTTTTATGTCAAGACGGGCTGACACAATGTCACCCGATGCTATGCACTCTCTAGTAAGCATGTTAAAAAAATTTAAACGACTTAATCCAGCTTGAATAGTAAGGAGCAGTGTCTATTTTATTCAAAAAGAAAACAGACGGGAGTGGTTATTAAAATGCATAGAAAATAATATAGCTCCTGCATAAATGGTAAGCCCATTGCAAATTGAGTCGAACATTTTTAAATGCGAAGAAGAAGAGTGCATGCATAAGTAAATATTTTCGAATATGAGCTATTTCTATCAACTGATAGCAAGCTCATTAGTATGAGGCCCAAACTTTGTCACAGGTGAGATTCTCTCTCAGTAACTGGAAAGTCACCCTCAACTGTCCTAGCATCCTTTCAGCCCGCACACAACGCCTCTGTGTTGCCTTTCACTGATTACAAGAGTAGACTTTTGTTTGAATGAGGGACACATTCATGCCGGCGTCAGCCAACACTGTTTTTTGAGCTCAAACTCCTTCAATGAAGCGGCAGCACACTTCCTTCCCCGTTCATTCCTCAGTGCGTCAGTCCTTTCTGTTCTCGTCCTCCTTCCACTGCGCATTCGCTTCACGGACCATTTGAAGCATACTATTGGCCAACAGGGCCGGATTAAGCAAAATCGGGGCCCTGGGCTAATGCGCATGCAGGCCCCCTTTCCCTATACTGACTCCCCCCCCCCACCCCTGTCGCCTGCGCTACTGGAAATAAGCCATGGTTCATTTTAATTCCACCAAATTAAAAAGAACGAAGTGCGATCAACTGGATTATTATTATTGTTATTATTATTATAAGGAAAACAACAAAACTTGCTTGAAACGTGTGCGGTTGTAAACACCAACACATATATGTTCACTTTGTGATGAATCTGAATTATGTTTTCAGTAAAAGCTGGGCTTTAAGGAAACGTTTAGTGCACTCATGACGAATAAGAACGTAGAAAAGACAACACAGCTCAGTTGTCGATCCTTCTGAAGCTAGGCTTTGTTTGCATCACAAAGTTTAGTCCCGTGAGGAGACGCATGGTTGTATCCAAAACATTCTTTATTAAAATTGAAGCATCAGACTGCAGTAATCGTTATACACGTTACTCTATAAATATGCAATAGATATATGCAATACTTAAGGCAATACAAACACGATAAAAATGCACTAGAATACAGACGAAAATTACCAACTGTAATTACAAAACATTATTTGAAAATGTTTTTGTTATGAATAAGACAAGCAAGGACGACACCTAATAAACGTGGCACTATCAAACACAAAAAAATACAGTTCTTTGTAAGCACGCTAAATATCACAAGAAGAACAAACAAGAGACGAACAACGAAGATTTGCATATCTTGAATTACACTGCTCAGCATTTCATTGGCAAAGTGGAGGCTGGGAGGCGACACAACGAACTTATTGGAACTATTCATGTAAAGCGCAGTCTTCTTTTAAAATGCCATCTTTCGCGCCTTCGCTTTGGCGAAATCAGATATAGTCTGTTCAAAGGATAAATCGCGAAGGAGGTCACTTTCAATGGACATGATAGCAAGCGAGTACACCTTGTCGTTTTATCAGCGACAACTTGGAAAACGATCGTTCGGTCTCACAGTTTGCCAAGGATATGCTTAAGTAGATTCGCAAAGCAATAGAAAGGTTCGGAAACGCATCAATAAGCTTTCTTTCGTGCAGCAACTTCATTATTCCCAGGGGACTTGTGTCCTGGCACACAGAGTTGTGCAGAAGTTTCGCAAACTAAACGATTTCAGCGGAAAATGCTGGCTCGAAATCATTTTTGTAGGTTTTCACCGACTTCTCAGTCTGCTGTGCCAGAGAGGCCTCGCTCCCAACTTCTGTCAGCAATTTTAAGAATCCGAACCTTTCACAGAGTTCAGTGTAGGCAGCCTTTCGCACTCGCAAAGCAGAGCCTAAACTGTCAAGTTCAACATTGTAGGTCTCGACGATAAACTTTTCTCTACCTCGTAGCGCACTATCGCTTTTTCCATCCGGGTGCTTACTCAAAACGACGCGTTTGCCCTCATCCTGATAACATAGATTGGTACTTAGCGTGCGTGCTCTCTCTTCGAAGGTATCAAAGAGAGGTCGCAAAGAATTAACAAAGCCTTCTATAGAGATCAGCAGGTCTACAGCAGTTGAAATGCCTAGGCCTGGTTTCTGAAGTGCTACGCTCGTTTTGTCAAAGCGCTCCAAGATTTCACTCCAGAAAATCGCCATGAATACAGACTCTAGTTTTGTCATTTTCTTGAAGAGAGAGTGCGCTTCGTTCCTAGTGTCACCGTTTCTTCCTCGTTCTTTGATATAGCTTCAAGGCAACACAATTAAGACTGCATTGAAATTTTTCAGAATGGCTTAAATTTACATGATTCAGCGTGTCTTGACCACTTTCCAGAACAGAGATACTTTTCAAAACAAGGCGCTGGACATCTCCGACTATGTTGTCCAAAAGATACCTTCATCGCTTAGGTGAGGCAGCTAAGAACACATACAGTCTCTGAATTACAGTGAAAAATTTGACTTCCTGAAGGCAACTGTCAACACTACACGCGCCAACTAAGTTCAGTGAATAACCAGCACACGGGATATAGACTGCCAATTCGTTCAGGTGTTTGATTTGAGCTTGCAGTCCTTTGTATTTTACTGACATATTACTCGCATTACCATAAGCTTGGCCCCTACAATCATCAATTGAGATGCCTTTGGTCGTCAAGAGGGACATCACGGTATCGAAAAGACACAAGCCGGTATACGATTCAATTGGAACAAATCGAAGAAAGCGTTCGTACACTTCTCATTTAAATAGTATCGTAAAACTACTAACAGCTGATCAACTTGAGTAAGGTCTGGAGTCGAATCAACAATTAAAGAGAAGTATATTGCGCGTTTCCCTTCGTCAACGAGACGTTTCTTGACAGCCTTTGCCACATGCTCGATAAACTGACCATAAACGATTTTTGACAGATACGATGGGTGACCTTTTCCTTTGTTCCCATAGCATTTGATGTGCTCCTCTAGAAAGGGATCAAACTTGGCAATGGCCTCAAGCACTCCTATATAATTGCCATTTCTTGGTGAACCAAAAATCTCACTGCCCCTAAACGCTAGGTTGCGCTCAGCTAGAAGCTTAACTGCAACGACTACGCGCTTCAACACATTTGTCCAGCAAGCGGTTTCAGTGACAAGATGCTTAACCAGCTCCTTATCAATTGTGCTGCTCGAGTTAGAGCGGGCGAGCCATGCTGCCACGTAGTTCTGGTGCTCGATGCTATTTTCCTGTGCGCAAACCTTTTCTTCTGCACTTTTCTACTCAGAAAAGCCGTGCGTGGTCAAAGCACTGAGGTTGCTCAAAATCTAAAATAGTTTGCACATGAAACAGTAAACAGGCCGATTTTGAAAACACGATGGCCCTTTCTCAAGGCATACACTCCGAAAGCTGTCAGTAATAACGTCCGGCCACTTAGCAGGGTCTCTTCGGAGAATCTCACAACGTACCTCTTGCTGCGGGGGTGTCTGTACTTTTCTGTTGCTGCAACGAGAAGCCGTCTCATTCGTCCTCTCGAGGCACAATTTGTGAGTGGGAACATGGCTATTTGAAGCCAAGCTAACAGGAAGCAAGTGAGTCAGTTCTTGGAGTGTCCTTTCCTGGCGCTAGTCAGTAGAAGGAGGCTCATCGGGAAGTTTGGCACCTGTTGATCAGCATGCAGTAGTAGAAATCGGGCGTGGCGGACCGGACACCTGGAACTCTGGCAGGGGCCCGGCCGAGTAGCATAGACGTTGCTGACTAAGGAACAGGACAGGGCTCGGTCAGCGTCGGTTGCTCAGAAATATGGACGACCGAGGTTGGCACCGTTTTCACAAGATCCAGACAACCAAGATGAGTCAAACCTTGCTTCTTGCCAGGAAATCGTGGTGATGGAGTTGGCAAGTCCTCCACAGAAGCACAGTCGGTACTATAGGGAGTTTGACACGGACTCTCGGTAGAGCGATCATACTGCTCCGCGGAAGCTGCATTCAGTAGGTACTTTGTCATCTTTGGTAGCTTCTTTTCACACTTTTCTCTTTCTAACTTCACTTTTCGTTTAGACGCACCACTTTGATGCGTCCGACCGAGCATTTTCGCATGAATGGATGCTAATTGTTCACCGGGTACTTCGTCAGTCCGACGCGACCACAGGTGTCCAACGGTGGCCGTCCCGATGACTGGCGCACGCTGCCTGCATGGTCCGTGGCTGGCCGAGAGTGGTGCGTCCCCCGGGAGCTCCTCAGCGGGCGGGCTTATGCAAGCTTAACCGGCGGCTCGGGGCTGAATAGCAGCCCGCGATCAACTTCCTTTTATAGACGCGCACCGCGTCTGTCTGTTACTAGCGCCAAAGCAGGCGTTCACATACGCAACAGTTCCTTGTACAAATTGCCTCCTTCTCCGTACAAACTCCTTCTCCCATTTTGTCTCGTCTTCCTATTGGCTAGGAGCAATCGTCTGTTCTGGGAGGTTCTCGATTTTTCTTTCGTCCCGTCGACGCCGAGCGCGAGAACGAAGGGGAGAGGGCGACTCCTAGCGCGGGCGAAGGTACGCATCCTCCGTCGCCTCTGAGTCATCTTTTTCTACTTCTTTCTGGAAAGTTGGGCGGCCAGTCTGACCTACTTTTCCCGTCGAGCACGCGCGAGGGTGCGCAGCCACTTGGCAGGAATGGGCCATGGAGACAGGCCTTTGTATCTAGCTCTCCAACTTCCCCCTTCACTCTTCCCCAACCCTAGCCCGAACAGTGAACATTCCATGCCCCACGGCACGTGGACAAAAGCACGTGTGACGTCTTCTTTCCTTTCCTGCCTAGATTCTGCCATCAGACTCATCATCATCTGCTATCGGGATCATCTTCCCCAGCCCAAATAACCATCACGGTAAAGAAAAGTCGAATGAGAGGCACTGTTGTGTACTGCAGCACATCCTTTCTATGAGAAGGACAGCGGCGGAACTATTTGAGAGGAGGAGGGTGACGTGGTGGTGACGAGGGGCAAGGGAGATTTAGGTCCTCATTCCACATGACATGTTTTAGGTGTTTCCCCCTTGCCCCCCCCCCCCTCTCCAGACAGCACTGGACAGACGGACTGACAGGAAACCACGAAAATTCTTCCAAGCAAACGCACCTCACTTCGTAACTAAGAGGGCCCCACCGGGGAGGCGGGGGATTCCTGTTTTTGCAGTTCGACAAGCTCTCCCCAAATGATCAGGCTAAACGCATGCTGTTACATTAGGCGGGGGGACCCGTGTGCTCGTTCTGGTTTTCTCGCTTCATACATGTCGCTCGAAGTTCCGTTGCCCATGCATGATTCCATATACTAAGCAGGTTAGAATAAATGGGCCCCCTTCTCCTACTGCCCAAGGTGAGGCCCTGGGCTGCCGCGCCTGTAGACCCCCCCCCTCCCCCCGCCTTGATCCAGCGCTGTTGGCCAATAGGACAGTCAACGTTCAATTTTTGGACACCCTAGGCGCCGCGAAAACATCCGAAAAATCGAGCGGTTCGAAAAAAATGAATGCATGCCTTTTGCTGCCTCTAAAGGACTCAAATCGCCACAGGCACACCCGAAAAAGCTCTGACGGCCTGCCAGTACACTTATTAAGCACATCGGAGCTCGTACTTGGACAGGAGATGGCGGGTGCAAGCGCGTATAATTAACGAATACATAGTGTTCCCGTGACAATTGCGCCTTCCCACACTTGTTGAGCTTCACCGCAATACTTATTGTATGTTTCACCGCGTAACATTGCTGTGTTGAGGCGAAGCTTACTTTCAGAAGCCGGCATAATTTAACGCGTCGTGCTTTCCGAGCTTGTAACTCATTGGCGAGGACCACAAAGCCTGAGTCGGCGCCATTGCTAACAGCGGCGAATTACTAACAGTAGTGAACGTCGAAGTTGTTAGCCCTAGCGTTGCCGCAGCGGTGGCTACAGCTGCCAGTGGATCTGCGCGCGAGAGCGCCGAGATAATCAAAATGGCAGCGGTGACGGCTTTGATTAATGCTGTTTCGGACCTGCGGTTACAGGGTGTCTACCAACCGGGAAAACCGGGAAAACCGGGAATTCTCAGGGAATTTGAACAGTCTGGAAAAACTCAGGGAAAACTCAGGGAATTTGTGCTTCCATCAGGGAAAATTAGCTGTAACTTTATTGAAAGGGAACGAAAGTCGCGTTAATGCTGGCTCCAGTAACAGAGGAATCGCAACGAATCGTCATTGACGCCGTGTCATCGGCACGATGTATTGCCAGAGTAGTTAACGACCGATTTTCTAGACGCCCGATTTTTCGGACATGCCCGATAATTTGCACGGTTTTGCGGCACCACCACGTACTCCATATAGTCAATGTATACTGCCCTGACTGCAGGTCTGAAATGGCATTAATCAAAGCCGCCACCGCCGCTATTTTGATTATCTCGCCGCCTCGAACCGGCATTCTCGCAGGCAGATCCGCTGGCAGCCGTAACCACCACCGCGGCAACGTTAGGCCTAGCTGCTTCTATGTTCGCTATTAAGCTTCTTGCCGTGCGGTGTCGTGTTTTTCATTGAAAGAATTCGCCGCTATCACCAATGGCACTAACTCCGCCTTTGCAATCCTCGCGATTGGCTTTGAAACTCGCAGAGCACAGCGCGTTGCGTAATGCCAGTCTCCGAAAGTTAGCTTTGCCTCAGTACAATAGTGTTAGGCGGTGAAGCATAACAAGCGTGGGAAGGGGGCAATTGTCACGGGACATAGTATGTATTCCTTAATTACACATGCGTGCACCCCGTCTCCTGTCACAGTACAAGCCCTGATATGCCTAATAAGCGTACTGGCAGGCCTTCAGAGCTTTTTCAGACTTGCCTGTGGTAATTTTAGCCCTTAAAGGCAGTTAAAGACATGCATTAATTTTTTTCCGACTGCCCGGTTTTTTTTTTCTTTTTTCTGCGGCCCCTCGGAAATACGAAAAATCAAATGTTGACTGTACAACTGACCAAGAGGATGCTTCAGATGATCCATGTGGTGAAAGCGTGGTAGAAGGAGAATGAGAACAGAAAGGACCGACGCAGTGAGGAATTAACGGGAAAGGAATTGCCGGCGCCTTTTTGAAGGAGCTTGAGCTAAAATAACTAAGTGTTGGCTGACGCTGAGACGCAGGTGACCCTCATCCAAACCAAAATAAATTGTTTAAGCAGTGAAACCCAACACTGAGATGTTGTGTACGGGCTGAGAGTATGTCAGGACAGTTGAGGTTGACTTTCCAGCTGCTTAGAGAGAACCTTAATAATTAGTTGTGACAAAGTTCAGGACCTCATACAGATGAGCTTGCTATCAGTTGATGGAAATAGCTGATATTAAAAAAATATTTACTTATGTATGCATCTCCTTTTCATTCGTATTTGAAAATGTTCGACTCAATTTGGAATGGGCTTTACCATTTCTTTCTCTGTGCATTTTACACCTTCCTTCTGTTTTCTTTTTAAATAAAATAGATATTACTCCTTACTATTCAAACTGGATTAAGTTTTTTTTGTTTCAGTATGCTTACTAGAGAGTGACAGCATCGGGCAACGTGGTGTCGGCCTGTCTTGACATAAAACAAAGTTCTGGCTCATTCAGGGAATTTCGCAAAGGTGCTCAGGGAAAACCTGGAAAACACAGGGAATTTGGAAATGTCAACTTGGTAGACACCCTGGGTTACGGCAATAAGTCCGGGAAATCGGACGATGAAGGGTTCTTGCGTCCAAAATTTCATACGACTTTATGCACTGACTTTATGGAGCACGTGGTGGTGCCGCGAAGCCGTCCGAATTTAGGGCTCGTCTAAAAAATCCGGCGACCAGAAAAATCGGTCGTCGACTTGTACATTTCCAACGCCTCCAGCCGACGACATGGCGTCAAAAAAAGATTCGTTACGATTGCTATCTGTTACTCGAGCCAACATTATCGTGACTCATTCCCTTTCAATAAAATTACAGCTAATTTCCCATGATAGAACAAATTCCCTGAATTTTCCTAGAGTATTTCCAGACTATTCAAAATCCCTGAGAATTCCCTGTTTTCCCGGTTCGTAGACACCCTGTGAAATGGAGTGCACGCTCCTACACGAGTTAGAGGTCGTATTCTGAAAGGAATCTGAAAAGATCCCAGTTTTCTCTTTCCCGACTTATTTTACGTAATTTTTCGACCTTCTTAAGCACCAAGCACGATACGCCTTGTATTGATGAAACAAACGGTGAGTAAGTTCCCGTGGTTCAACAGGCCAAAAGGTAAGCCATCGCAGTATGAAAGTATCAGCACTGCTTTTAGGAACAGTCAGAGAGTTAGTTCAACGAAGGCACAAAGGCTCCCAATGGAAGTGCCGCTCAAAATGCGAGCGCTGTTGACTGAATCCGACAGCTTTAAATGCTGTTCTTTCTTGTGGTTTAAGTACTTTCGTGAACACCTCTGGCCCCCTAACAATTCCATTAATGATGGTGCTAGCCTTTGCAGAGGGCTTGTCAGCACTTGTCGAGTGCCCCCATGCTCTGCAATTCAATCGTAATTTCAATGTGACTTATTGTGGCGCGCTGCTTTCGTCGAACTCACTCTCCCGGAGCCCGTGTTGCCAACCGCTGAGGCCCCTCGAGCAACCGAGAAGGTCGTAATCGCAGGTCCTCAAGGATATAGATGCGTGTACTTATTTATCCTTTTCTCGGGGACTGCACTTCACCAACCAGTTATCGCTCAGCGCGAGACGCGCCTGCATGATCGGAACCTACTGGAATTCTATCGATGGTTCTATGCGTTGTCTGTCATCACAGAAGCTTGTGTAATGTGATTTTATGCGCGACGCGAAGTGTGTAGTACTTTCTAGAACACGCGCCGGCACCAGCGATTACTCTGGAAATTTCAATGGCTCACACATAAAAGGCGCCGCGCTTGACCGGCAGATCAAATTTCAACGATCGCCGACTGTGCGAGCCGCTATCGTTCTTTAAGGGTAGCCTGCTCTTGAGGGCACGGGTTCGTCAAATACACCGCTATAGTTTCGTCATTCACAGTTCAGCTGCTTTCTTCACCGTCACTACTACGTGACATCTGGTGGAGGTGCGGGGTATGTTCATGGACGAACGCCCCGAAAAGCCGTGATCCAAGCACGAACCTGCAAGACAGCACCAACGTCACCCCGGACCATCTAGCAAGCCGCAGAGTACAAAACTTGCCGCCAAGTGAAGTCTTTTCTACCCGACCATAGCAGAAGGATAAACACCGTCAGCAGCAACGATGACAACAGCGTCGCCGTCAATGGTAGCGCTTCAGTAAACCCAGGGAGGCACCTACCTTTCGCAGAGCTTCATCGAAAGACCCGGAGACTTGGCTCGAGACATACGAGAGGGTGTCAGCCTGCAAGTGAAATCCTGAAGACATGTTGTGTCACGTCTATTTCTCGTTGGAAGACTCCGCCAGGACTTGGATCCAAAATTGAGAGCCCTCGTTAACGACATGGCACCTGTTCTGCAGTAGGTTTCTGAATACTTTCACAAGCGTCGTAAGAAGAGAAAAAGCCTAACTTCTACTACAAACCCGATGCAGCTTCCTAACGAGAATGTCGTGGTATTCACGGAAGAGATGACTCGTATTTTCCGTCACGCTGACCCGCAAATGTCAGAGGAGAAAGTATGCCTTTTCATGAGCGGTGTAAAACAAGAACTCTTCGCCGGACTGATGCAAAACCCACCCACGACCGTAGCAAAATTTCTGTCAGAAGCCACGACAATTAAGAAGACGTTAGAATTGCGCACAAGGCAATTCAATTGCCGCTCAATGCCAGACTCTCAAGAAGTTCAAGCACTCCACTCCAATGACTGGTGTGAGACAATAAGACAAGTTGTAAGCGAAGAACTCCAGAAGATGTTCCCAGTGTCGCAGTACCAAGTTATTTCGATTGCTGACGTAGTCAGAGATGAAATCCAGCGCTCATTGGGAGTTCCCGAAGTACAGCCAGGATCACCATCAGTCTGAAACTGACCTACGCCGCCATCAAAGTACCCCTCCGCGCCCATGCCAGGGCCCCATAACGCTGCAGTTAAGTAGTCCGCCGCCGGCACCACCAGCTCGCCCACCTGTCGCTCAGCGCAACTATCCAAGGAAGACAGACGTTGGCACGCCTCTGACCACGATCCACTCTGCTACCACTGCAGAGAAGCGGGTCACGTCTACTGCCGATGCCCATATCGGGAGATGGCACTGAGAGGATTCGCCGTTGACGGGCTGTGGCCGCAGCAAGATGAAATGTCATGTGATATCACCGATTCCCTCACCGCCATTCATTGGAGCCCTCGACGACCGTCTCATTCACTGTCACCAGGCCCCTACCTGTCCTCGCAGCGCCAACCACACACTGGCCCAGTCCGGGGCCGGTCTGCAAGTCGATATCCAGAAAACTAAAAGTAGCAACCGATAAAGGAGAGGTTGCTGCTCGCTGAACTGGCAAAGATCCTCCACCACCAACTAAGACGCCGAAAAGACTATCTCGAAATGTTGAGACGCTGCCATCCCGACAAAGCCCAGAGGCAAAGAATACGGCAATAAAAGAAGACCAGACATTGCAACATTCCAGCCACAAGTCCAGACGACGCAGCCGTGATCCGACTCCAAGACCTAACTGCTACGCAAAACAAGGAACCAGCGACCTCGACGTGCTTCCCAATGGCAACACAGTCATTGCCTTAGTGGACACAGGAGCCAACTACTCCGTCATGAGTGGGCCCATCGTCGCCAAGTTGAAGAAAGTTAAACCTGCATGGGAAGGCTCTCGAATTCGGACGGCTGGAGGACACCTAATAACACCAACTGGAATCTCCATGGCAAGAATTACCATTAATGACCGGACCTACCCTGCCGCTTCCGTTATCCTCCAACAGTGCTCGCGAGATGCAATTCTCAGCATGGACTTACTAAACCAACAGGGCGCAGTAATCGACCTGAGGTTGAAGTCGATAACGCTGTCCACAGATTAAGCGATACCGACAGAGAAGCCTTCCAGTCAGCATGCCTTGAATTTTCTTGATGACCAAGTCGGCAATCAACGTCTACTGCTTGACCGCGAAATTTGCGCCGCAAGAAGGATCGCTCGACTGCACAGGGGGAAAGCGAAAGTGATACTGACAAACTTCATCCAGGAGCTCAAGCACATCAACAAGGGCACGATCATTGCATATATCGAGGAAATTGTGGAAACGAGCAACGCGTTTGTCCGCTCCGATTCTGCTGCATCCACCTCGACTACCATAATTCCTGAACCAGTTTTTCAAATAAATCGAAGTGTCTCCATGAGTAAGTGGTAACAGCTCGAAAGTCTTCTCCGATGATAGAAAGAGTGCTTTTCGACGCCATCGAAGATTTGGCAAACACCAGTTGCAAATCATTGCATAATGACCGAGGAATCCACTTGACCACCCGCCAGAGCCTTTACCACGTGTCGACACGAGAACGAACAGCTGTAAGGCAACATGTTGATGAAATGCTGTGTGACATCATCATCCAGCCGTTGAAAAGCCCATGGGCGTCTCCTGTCGTTTTAATGAAGAAGGATAGAACTCTGCGCTTCTGCATCGATTATCGCCACTTGATCAAAAAACAGTATATGTATACCCCTCCCATGGATAGACGACGCATTAAATCGACTCTGCAATGCAAGTATTTTTCGTCTATGGATCTCAAGACTGGTTATTGGCAAATTCAAGTCGACGAAAGGGATTGAGAGAAGACCTGTACATCACGCCATACGGCCTCTCCAAGTTCCGGGTGATGCCATTCAGACTTTGCTCTGCACCTGCAACTTTCCAGCGGGTGATGGACACAGGCTTGTAAGGACTGAAGTGGCAGACTTTCCTCATCTGCTTTCGACAACGTAGTTTTTACCATGAATTTGAAAGACCACCTGAGGCATCTTCAGTACTACATGCGATCAAGTCATCTGGACACAGCCTGAAGCCGGAAATGTGCCGTTTCGCTTGTGAAGAACTATTCCTAGGTTACGTCATTAGTAAGTCTGGAGCCTGTCTTGACCCACAGAAGATAGCTGCCATCGCTAAGTTCCCACGGCCTGTCGACAAGAAGGCAGTGCACAGATTACTTGTCCGGTGTGCCTATAGAGACGCTTCGTGAAGGATTTTTTCAAGAATTGCGGAACCCTTAACTCATCTCACCAAAGCCGACATTGACTTTCAAAAGGAAACACGGCAGGACGATGCATTTGAGGAGCTGAAACAATGGCTGCAGTCACTACTGGTGCTTTCACATTTCTACGAAGACGCCGAGACGGAAATCCACATCGACGAAAGTAGCATAGGCCTTGGTGCCGTGCTAGTTCACAGTAAGGACGGAGTTGAGAGTGTATAACAGCTTACGCTAGTGCCAAAGAGTGCTTTGCAAACATTTGGGCAATGGCGAAATTTCGGCCTTCGATATACGACAACCTTGCCTTGTGTTGGCTAGCGAACTTAAAGGATCCTTCAAATCGCCTAGCCCGATGTAGTCTCAGACTCCAGGAATTCGACATCGCTGTGGTGTATAAGTCCGGGAGAAAGTATTCCGACGCTGACTGCCTGTCGCGCGGCCCTAGTGACCTCCCATCGCAACATGAACTAGACGACACCTTCCTAGGAAAAATAACTGCAGACAACTTCGCCGAACAGCAACGAGTAGACC
Organism: Dermacentor albipictus; assembly: GCF_038994185.2. Classification (NCBI taxonomy): domain Eukaryota; kingdom Metazoa; phylum Arthropoda; class Arachnida; order Ixodida; family Ixodidae; genus Dermacentor; species Dermacentor albipictus. The sequence continues at coordinate 32,814,380 of NC_091824.1, forward strand.
CGTAGTTATGAAGCATTATGGAGTACTTAGAAGACAAGACCAACTTTGTCCCTAGGGTAATTTGGCAGGGACTGTTTTTCATTTTTCTTGCGCATCGACATCCTCGTAAAAAAGAACTCCCCAGTCCGTGCAAACTACCTTATTGTGCCAGCAGCGCTCCAGCCAGAAGCCTTGCGCGCCATGTACGGCGATCAGACAGCAGGGCACCTAGGGTTTTCCCGTACGCTTGCAAGAATACAAGTGCTATTGGCCGCGCCTGACTGCCGACGTCGCCCACTATGTGAAGACATGCCGTGACCGCCAGTGATGCAAGACACCACCGACAAGGCCAGCAGGTTTACATCAACTGCTCAAGCCTCCTTGCCGACCATTTCAACAAATTGGGATCGATTTGTTGGGATCCTTTCAGACTTCAATATCTGGAAAGAAAGAGACGTCATGGCTGAAGATGTATTTCTCTTTGTTCGGCTACTAGTGTCTCACACTTTCAAAAATTATCTTTGCTGCTGGAAACAGCGCAGAGCTCGCCTGTTAAACTTGGGTCACCTGAGACCACACGAAACACGCCGTGGTTCACCACCCGAAGTTCCACACGGTTCATTCACCACACCACATGAAGTCAAAAACGCCATACTCCAAAGCGCTGCAGCGCCAAACAGAATTCAATATTCATTTCATTCGGCAGAGTTTCTCCGCTGGGCTCTTTCACCTGCCAGTCACAAACTCGATGGACGCGCTAGGCCTACGCATAATATAAAGAACATTGGCAATAGGCAAGTGCTGATTATGCAGATTTCGGAAGCATGTTTCCAATAGTTTCGAGCACAACAAAATATACATACAGCAAGTACAGGTGTTGCCACAATCAAGAATCTATGCAATGTTTTAGCGGACGATCGCATGGAGACCGGCTTAAGAATAGTCGGCAGAATGGATTTGTCGGCGTCATTCGGACTCTACGCAAATTCTTGCCGCAATACCGCCACCCACAGTCGTCGGTCATGTCGTTGTCAGCCTAGTATCCCAACACTGTCTTTCAAGAACACTGACGCGGGCGTCGTGTGTCCAATGAATTCAGAGAATCGTTGGCGTCGGTGTCTTTACAGCGGCAGCCATAATAGCCACAGCAGTCGGAGGCGTCGCAGCATCTTTGGTGGACACCGGCGACACGTCGCCGATATTCTAGAATTGGTAGCCAAATCTCAGCATGTTGCGTCATGTAACCTTGTTCGTGACCGACGCTTTTGAAGCATTTGATGCATTGGCACATGCCTAAGCATGCCAGTGGTTGGCTGCGCTGTAAGAAAAAAAGCCGTGAAATTTTAGACAATCTACGTGACGACGTAGATTGTCACATAGATGTTGTCTAGTAGAGGTAGTATCCATTATGTATTATTTGTACGTGCACGCGAACCAGGGCCGCAGTCTTTTAACGGTTCAGAAAGAGAACTGTTACAAGATCGTGCTAGTACTTCGCATTGGATAAGGACCAAAGATGCAAGCCAAGAACTGCTGACGCATCGTAAAACGAGTGCAGCCGCTCGTTGCAAGTGTACGTATTTACTAAGGTTTGCATTGAAATTGATGCAACCTGTGGAGCACAGATGTGTTGTCAGGGGCTCAGCGCGTTTTGATGCGAAAGCGTGAAACATCCCACAGAGTGAAAAAGCCGGCAGCATCTGTAGCAGCGAAAGAATGGCATGTCACTTCCCATTGGCTGCAATGCCACATCACGAGGGCTGTACATGGCAACATCGCCATATCCCCTGCGTGCACGTCGATCGAGGCTTCAGTGTTGCTGCCGATCTCTTCACAACAAAGACGAGGGAAGGTGACTAGCAAAATTTTTGAAAAGCAATCCTTAGTGAAGCTAAACAATGTGTGAGGGGCTGCAGCAGATGCGCTGAAAGTGCGAGGCCAGCTCAAACATTATGTTTACTGCGTCCGTGCACTTTTAGTAAAAGTCCGAAGGAAATTAAAGGGAAGCTGAAGAGTCTGTCGAATTCAATAAGACGCTCATATACGGATGCTGGAACCTTATAAACCACGTAGGTCAAATTTGGGTTTTTTTTTCAAATAGGAGCGACGTAATCTTCGGTTGAAATTGCGCTGTAGCTCCGCCCCCCGTCGAATGCCGCGCGCTGCTGCTGACGCTGACGATGCTATCGGAGACCGGAAACCGCGGTGTTGTGACGTCAACTTTAGTGTTTTGCTCCTTCGCAGCCTGCGCGACCGTGCCTGACCATGCTTGTTTCTGCGTGCGTGCCGTCGTAATCTGCTTCGATCGACCCTGCATTTCTTTGTTGGTGCGTCTGTGTGTATGTAGAGTGGTGGTCAACGTGCGCAGCATCAACTGATGTGGTGGGCCGATCATGCCGTCTTTCTGTGCAGCCTACGGTTGCACGAACACCAGCGGCCGCGACGATGTTGTCTTCCATTGCTTCCCACAAGACAAGAAGCTTTTAAGGAAGTGGGAGGCTGCTGTAAAGCGAAAGAATTTCAAGCCCTCAAGAACAACACTGCTGTGCTCCAACCACTTCCGTGACGACGATTATCACCAGAATTTCCACTAGCAGGCTTTCTAAACGCAGCGCGAAAAGATCGGAGCAACGAAAACAAAGACGGCACGAGTGCGGACTGACTGATGATAACTGGTGTTGGAAGGCCTTATGAATACACGAACTTGCCCAAACCTGGATTTTGATTTACTGCGAGCTCCTTCATGTTAGCACGCTGAACGGAAGGTGCATGTTTATTTCCCGCCCTCGACGCAGGTTTCGTCGCAAAGCGCCGCGAATTTTCTATTTGCATGTGTGTTGTAAAACAGCCTGCACGCAGCTACCATAACGCAGTGCAAATGTAGAGTTTGCATGTGCTGGAAAGCCGGCGCACGCCAGGACGCTACGCTCCCCCCGTCTCTCGCGCACAGCGAGAAACCGACCGTCTCACGTAGCCGACGGAATTCGCCGCCTTTACGACTTCGGTTACGAGTAGTGTGCGGATGGCGCACAGATGAAGGTCACTATACACGTACTGCATGAACCGGGAAGCTTTTCACGCGTTTGAACCCTTTTTGTAGGTTGCCAACAGCTTTGGACAGCGCAAAAATGCCGACGATCGCATCCCCGCTTACGTTCCACGAGGAGGCATGCAGGAACACAACACTGCAGTTGTTTGACCGGAAACGAGCTCACTATATCGGCGAAAGATCGGCGAGATCACTAGATTGCTTTGCAAAAAACATACTTGCCAAAGAGCATTTCCAACACGAGGAGATCCCAAGACTTTCGTTCGCTTTCGCTTTCGTTCTCGTCGAAAGCACTGCTCGCACCAGCATCGTTTGCTTCTTCTCTTTGCAATCGGCTCGTACATGTAGGGAGCAACGCTGAACTCTTCAGAAAAACGTAGTCTCTCTAAATTTTCTATTACCGCTTAATTTTCCATTACGGCACCGAACTACCTGGCACCGCGCTTCATGTGGAGCGGCAGCGGTCGGTCGCTAAAGTTGACGTCACGGGTCGCCCGACCAATCACAGGCGGAAACGAGACGCGCGAGCTGGGCGTGTCCGCTGCTGCACTTTTCGTCGAAATAAAATATATTTGAGCTTTCTTTCGCTCAATTTCGATACGATATTCGAATTGGAGGGTTGAAAACCATTATGTACACATGTTCACTCATTTTTTCTGGAAAACCTTTCAGCTTCCCTTTAATGTAGAAGTAACCGATTACTTTTTTTTGAGTAATTCCTCAATTATTTTCGTGGGCCAGTAATTGGTAACTGTAATCAATCACATTTTTGAATAAAGTAATTGTAATAGGTCACATTTTTTTTCAAATGTGTACAAGTCTGCAGTTCTGGCATACTTTCACATTCATCTTAGTTGCATTTCATTCTCATATTAAAACTCCCAAGGCACAGCAATAAATTAAAACATTCTTTAATAACACACTCATCATACACACAAAAGAGCCCAGAATAAAAGGCTTGTTTCACTACACGGTCAAAGTATACAAGGCCAGATGACTAAACACATTACAGCCGCAGCATCTCTGGGAATCTCGTCATGAAAAAAAAAAAGCTGCTCTTCATCTTCAGCCCATGTTTTTTCTGTTGCCACTTCCTCTTCGATTTTCTGCAAAAGAATGCAAACAGGCAATCGCAAGGCATTAGATATATTGTCTTTTACTCGCACAGATAGCTGAGCCTTGTTATAATAAAGTTGCATCTGGCACAAACACAGCTTTGTATTTGTTATAATCAAACACACTGGTATGGGCAAAAAAAAAAAAATAATGATCACGTCTATGCAAATGAAATGTAAGCTTTGTGTCACCGATGGGCCAGCAAAGGGTCTCTTGAGACATTAAAATCCCAGCTTGATCCACCCCCACTAGCCTTTGCCTTTATCACAGATTTTTTATCATTTCTTGCCTCCTCATAATGCGTTCATCATACCAGCCTGCGGCATTGCCAGAACCAGCTACATGAATTGGTTGGCCCACCACGGGCCTATACCACAATGTACCACCATTCCTTTGCTTATTTTCTGCGGACTGTCCGAGGCTGGAATGCTCTTCCCGCTAGCATTGCCACTAACCACAACTGACTGATTTCTTCAAATCTCTTCTTGCTGAGCGACAACAATCATCACATAATTAGCTGTTTACAATGCCCGCCTCTCAGTAACGTCTCGCAATGTGACCTTTGAGGCAATCATAAATAAATTTAGATGGCCAGACAGCTAATTACAGTACCGGTATGCAGCACAGAAACAAGGCCAAACCACATACTGCGGTAAAACCTTATAACAAAGCTGAATGGAGAGCCAAAATTCCTTCGTTATAATATCCGTTATTGGCCTTTACGGCAATATGTTCCTGATTGGGTGCACAACTTTAAGGATGCATAGAAGAAGATGGCCTTGTGTCCCGTTCAACCACTACACGGCCCCGTATCGGATGAAATTTTAATAAAACAGCAAAGGCATGCAACACACAACACAATATGCCAACTACGCAGCTGATCCGAGCCAATCTTCCACTTGCAAGTGGCTCCAATGTGTGACTGGGAAGGCCAAGAAACCTTGCCGCTTGGCTTAGCTTGGCCGACTCAAGGGCTTCGAGAGTACACTAGCCTTTCACACCCATTTCGTGGCCATTTGCACTGAACGGGCAATTTTCAGCCCACTATTACTGATATATATATATATATATATATATGCCGTGTTTACTCGCGTAATGATCGCACTTTTTTGTCAGAAAAAATTGACGCAAATTCAGGGGTGCAAATTTTTTTTTCGTCCCGCGTTTGCTGCGGGATGCGGGTGCGGGACACCAAAACAAAAGTGGCAGCCAGCGGAGCAAGCCGAACGCACCGAACGCGATCTTTTTTTTTTTCTTCTCGTGAGTACATTACGTGCATTGAAACAGTTTCTTTCGTGTCAGTGATGAATAATATCGTTAATATCTGCAAGTTTGCGGCAATAACGTAGCCATGTCCACTTTGAGGGGACAGAAACAGATGGGCGCGCTTAGCTGCCAGTGACAGAAACCCATGGCCGGCGTGCTGCGGGAACTGCGGCACCTGTTCTCACTACTATCCTAACACAGCACGTTTCTGCTAAGGGTGGGCGAATATCTTAGCTGTATTAGAAGCGTTGGCGTATGAACAGGGTACACTTTTAACGTATCAGTGTAAACGTGGCTACTATCATTGCCGCGCACGATTTGTTGCGTGCTCACGAGTGCAGATGAAAATAATCGAAAGACGCCTTTTTTGTTTTTGTTTACTACAACCATTACAAAGCCTACCCATAATAAAGGCAAGTTTGGTTGTGCGGAAAGTGATGAAAGTAATGAAACGAGGCACCTACTTAAGCATGTTTGATGCGTGCAGACGAGTCGTTCGCGTAGCATTCGACAGATGGTAAGCGCGATCATTATTAGCTAGACTTGGCACACGACATATTGCTGCGGCAAGTTCAGGGTGCGATCATTACATGGGAAATTAAAAAAAAAACGAATAATGACGACAAAATTCAGGGGTGCGATCATTACGCGAGTGCGATCATTATGCCAGTAAATACGGTATATAAATATATATATATATATATATATATATATAGAGAGAGAGAGAGAGAGTCGAACCTCGATATAGCGAATCAGCATACATCGAATTATTGCATATTTCGAACAGGGTTGGATGTAAAATGCATATATCGAACTCCGCCACCCCAGACCACGTGCGCTCTGTTGACAGGTGGTGAGCTTTCGCGAAACACTATCGCAGATAGCGGTCGTGCAATGAGCGTTCTAGGCTGCTGCGCAGAATAGCTGCGCACATTGATTGCGTCAAGGGCGCCATTTGACCGTAGTGGCATAGGCACGCGGCGGTAAAGCCATTCGCGAGGATGACGAAGGGGGAATTGGCGTCATTGCCAACAGGGGCAAATTCTTTCACCGAGCAACATGGCATCAAACAGCAGGACGCTTGGTAGTGAGTGTAGAAACAGCTAGGGCTAGTGCAATGACGGCGGCTCCCTCCCGTCCCCCCAGTTTCAGTACCAAAAAGGGCTATGTTTGCAAGCTTTTCATGACACTTGCACTTGCATTTGAAACATCAAAATATTGCATAGAGGCTCCTCTATATCTACATTAGTTTAGATTAGGCTTCTTAGGCAGTCAAAATTTTGCTGCAGTTGGCCTTGAAGTCTCATATATCTTGCAAAATACGCCATAGTCGTTGCATGAAAGGCGTCAAAGGTCTGAACCTATTTTCTATCAAATGAAAGGAGTCAAGTCTTTGTACGACGATCGGCCACAGTGCATCACTTTGCTCGCAACAAAAACGTAGTACACCACATTCTGCACGCTCAAAGATTCACAATAATTACGTTATTTCACATAAACTTATCTCGGCAAGTTGTCATTGTAATATGTGAAGTAGCTTATTCTTTAGGAAGTGTCACAGATCAAGAACAACCACACTGCGAAATTTGTGTAGCGAGACTTCTATGGCCGCACTACTTGTGTAGCGTCCGCAATATTGCCTGCTAGGCAAGAAACGGAGTTACAATAAAGTGCAGCCGCTTAGAGCTCACCGTCCTTCCAGTCATCCATGGCTCGCTTGTAGTCGAGGGCCCCCTGGTCGTCGGCATCTGTGAGCTGCTCCTTCTGGGCTTCTTCCTCCTCCAGTTCCCGCGATGCTTTCTCGGGGTCCGCCGCCCAGTCTTGCAGGCTGAAGCTGTGTGAGGGCATGCATGTGAATGCAATGACAGTGCAAAATGTTCTATGCATAAAGCGTGAATGTTTAACACAGAGAAGTGCTGCTGACCAGCGGTGTAGCCAAGAGGAAGGGCTTATGGGTCTTCAGCCCTCCCCCCTCGAAATTTTTTCGTGCTGTCATGCACCACCACCCAAACAACACCTGTCGCCAGAACTCATTCCGGGATTCTGTCTAGAATGCCTTTTTCACGCTCAAAAAGATATTTCGGTGCCATCATTGCGAACTCTGGCTGGACTTCACGGCAATGCCCATGCACTGAGAGTCACATAAAGCAAGGAGCCCCATCCAAGCAGAAAGTTTCTAGGGCATTTTGATAGCGAGTGGGCTTGTCGCAGCATCTCGAAGAGGCCGCAGAATCTGCGGAGCACATGGATTTCAATTTCGAAACTTTACGGGCATAAAGTTCTCATAAACATTTCATGCAAATGATGCATTAACATTTCCAAAGTCGTGCTTTAGATTTTCAACTCTGGAACATTGTGGGTTTATTGTCCTTATAAACATTTGACACCAAAGGTGCATTGACTCTTCTAAAGTCGTACATTGAGCCATATGAGACAAGCCAAATCAACACACTGTCAGAGCACAATGGTGAGCACAAAGCACACAGAGAGTTCTGATGATACAAAGCATTGTGGTTGTTCATTTATGCCGTTATGTCACAAAAAAAAAAAACATCTTTTGTTCACCTGCGCCAAAGCTTCCATGCCAAGACACTAAAGCCAGCAAAGTAACTATGTTCTTTTTTCTACTTTGACTTTTATTCGTGAGGACATATTGAGCCTCTTCAATTTTCTTGTTCTCGTCACCCGCAGGCTGCCAGAACCAGCCAGAGTGCATGCGTTTTTCACGTATTGCCCCGACCCACCGAGCGGCGCACTTCAGTGTGCGTTCGTTTTTCTCTGGCTGAGTGGATTTCGGCCTGGCAGAGTTTTGGACACCTCTTGGACACCGCGTGCAGAATGCACCACTGGGTGCGGTGTATGGGTGAATCCAAGTGAAGAAGCGGGAGCCAGCACTCAGTCGGCATGGTGGGCATAGTCAGATGTAATGCCAAATTCGCATGCCTGTTGCTCACTTTTCTGCCCGTCTCCGGATTCACTGCAGGCTCTGGATCTTAAGCCGAGTTATACGCCTGCTGCGGGAGGACAGAGTTTATCTGCTCATGAAAGTAAACGCTGATCAGACAGGATAAAGTTCGACATGCCGATGAACAGGACGGTCGAGGAAAATGATGCGCACAGCGTGCTTTTCAATACGGGTGCCGAAAAGCATCGCTTCAAGGCGATGCTTGCGATAACAGTAGATGGCCGAAAACGGATGCGAGGACGGACTGTTGTGGAACCACAATGTGGATGAAGCAGCCAGCGACCTGGACAACAGGTCAGGTGGTTCCGATGTGGAGTGAAGTGCAATAAAAACACTGTTACGGTTTGCAAATGCAGTAATACCTCATTAACTGGAACTCACATATATCGAAAGTTGAAATCGGCCCCGGTAGCAGACCATGTTATTGTGAAGTGCCATGTATTTATTGCCCTTTACATAGAAGTACTTTTGGGCCAAATTATGGATGTCTCGAAATCTTGACTGGGAATGGAAAAAGAATGCCACTGGTGGACCGTTAAACAAGCTTAGCGTGAGGCTGCTGCGCCTACCAAAAAGCAGACACTGTTCCCTGAATGTGAAGTTGGAACATAGCAGCACAACAACCTTGTCAAGCAACCATGTGGGACGTCATGTGACGGCAGAGACGTGCACAGAGGCAGGCCCTACAAAACAGCATGCTTGACGCAGTTTGTTTTGTTCGCTTTATGCAACGCATGTGATTTACCCTCAGAGTTGTAATTTCAGTTTTTATTCTACACAACGCGCACGCTGCTGAATTTTTTATTCTATGCAACCTAGAATAAAAATGCACGCGCTGCGTGCGTTCCAGTACATCCTGCTCGCCTAGCACATACTCATGAATGCCCACGTCGCTTTCTGTGACACCACACCATTCCCGGTAAGTTCGTGCTGCGTGCATTGCGTAGTAGCAATTAACGTGCGCATTCACGAGTACGTGCTGTGCAAGCAGGACGTACCGGTGACAGATGAATTTACTGACACCAAAATCACTGGGATGGCTATAAACGGACAAAATGGTGAAGGCCATGATGACGACGCAAGACCTCGAAAGGTGCCGAGCTCAGCCGAAACAAGAAATGTGCTTCGCTTGCTGCGAAATAAAGTTAAGTGTGGTGGCAGGAACGATCTGCTCATGCAACGTATGAAGCAGCCAGAGGGCACCTTTCGAAGTCCCAGTGCTACCATGAAGCAGACAAGCCTTACACACTTTTTATGCACTAAGTGAAATGGCATTGCTGCAAAACAGAGCTGGTTGATATCTCTGGTGTTTTTATTTTTTTTTGAAACCTTTATAAAGAGCCAGTTTAGAAGTTCTTGTTGAAAAGCTTGCCAATTGAGGTGAACTTTTTCGAAAGAACTCAGACGTTTCACTGTAATTTCCACGATATTGCTTATTGCGAAAATCCGGTCTCAAAATTTTTCTCCGTTTTTACAACTTCGAGTTAACGTGGGATTGCTGTAGTACAGTTAAAAATCGATATAATGAAGTCGGTAAAATCTGCTATTTGCTTCGTTATATCGAAATTTCGTTGTTTTGAAATTCACTTTGCATGCAAATAAGTGCAGCCACCAATCGATTTTTCTTACAAGGAAAGGGGCTGCAGACTTTTTTTAATTATTGGGCAATCGAAGAACACAAACTTGAATGAAGAAACAATTTATTGTGATAAATTTTGGAGTCAGTGACGAATGATACGATTTCATGCCATGTCGACGATATCTTCGCATCGGCGGTACGAATTAAGTGAAGCCAGCCACAATTCCGCGTGCACTCCGCCCCTACGGCTGATAGCGTCAACCGCACTGGGATGACGCTATCGGGAAAAGCGCCGGCAGCGGGGAGCAAATGCTTTGGCTGACTCTCACTCAAATGGGTCACCGAAACTCGAGATTACACAACCTCCCCACACAGAAAGACAGCTTACATGATGCCACGCCGTCTCGGCACACCCACTCTTTGCATACACAGCATGGCTGTGGGCTCAGCCATGCTTACAGACATGCGCAGCCATGGCCGAGACGCATGCCAGAAATTGGGGCATGTGCAAACTTACCCCCCCTCGCCCCTCTGCTCTGCCCCCTTACATGAGCTTGATCGTGCTACCGCGAGCTCGTTCCCTTCCCCCTATTTCCCTTTGCTCGCACAAAAGGGTGGCACTCATGAAGCCAGCATCTTTCTTGTCTCACCCTTGCACTTTTACTTGCACTTAAAGAACACAGTATGCGAGGCGCAATAAGATCTTATTGCACGTGGACTTTGTATGGAACATGATGCGGCTCCACTTCGGTGGTCGCTCTCGTCACACTGCATGTGATTTGAAAGGTGCGTTTGCAAGCAGGCGCTCGTAATTCAATCATTTGACCATCTGCATCCGCGGAAATTTCAATTGATTGTATCGGCATTCGTTTGCGGTGGCAGTGAAATTTCGATGAATTGAAATCACATAAACACACTGCATTATATTGAGGTTTTAAATACATGGTGTTCTATGGACAAGTGGTGATAAAAAGTAAAATACTTTGTTATATCAAGAATTCCATTATATCAAAGTTTAGCTGTATAAGTCCATCTTTAATGCAAAGTTACCTAATGCATTTTCAAATCATTACCATCTTACTTATCAATTTTTGCTGTTTCAAAGAGGTTCCCATAAAATTTATCTGGCAAAATAATTGCACCGCCCAACTTTGCTCCGATTTTTTTGGGGGAAAAAGGTGCTTCATTATGCGAGTATATGCAGTACTTCATCAGGATGGGCTTGTCTAGAATTTCACGTGGTTGCAACAGGCAAAGCGGGCAATGGTTGTGCTTACGGTGTGACGGCTGCCCCGCTAGAAGACTCCTGTTGGGAATGCTCAGGGTAGCGCTTGGCGTAGAACTCGTCTACCGTCATGCTGGGAATGCTCGGGTAACCAACACCGTAGACCTGCTTCTGGAACTCGTTGCGGGTGATGATGATGGGCCGCAGTGGCTGCAAGCAGAGATGGCATCGCATAATGATGCAATCCACGCAGCCAGAATTTAATCAAACAATTATGCACTTAAAGTCACGCACAGTAGAACCTCATTCGTACTTCTTGCAAAAAAGAGAAGCTGGAGAAAGAACGAACTAACCATAAAAACTCACGACCTACAGTCCCTAAAAAATTTTGCACTCAACTACAGTCGACATCTACGCAAGTTGACGAGTCATGTGCAGCGTCGCAGGCACAAGTTGCCAACGCACACCGAGCTGGTGGGGCCTGAGCAGCCTGACACATACATTGTCTTTGCAGCTTTGGCAAGCTTACGTTTGTGCTCCTGAAATTGATGCGAACTAAGCAAGAGACACCGACGCATGTCCACCTGACGGGGCCCGAGCGGCCCGAGGTGAGCATGTTTTGTTGTTTTCCTATTGCATAGCATTTTAAGACGGCAATGGCAAACCGGAACAAAATCAAGGCGACACCAGAATGCAATGCCACCAGAACAAAACACGATGTTCACTTCACACTGCCTGCAGCAGTAAACGGTGGTGCGTTTGGGTTGTCACCTATTAAAAGCGTGCGATACACTTCGAACGACAATATGCCACGCAGTCATACAGCAAGACAAGTGAATATGCCTATCATGGTAGGGCTGGTGGCAACAGCTGTGAATAGAACTTGCGACAACCCATAAATTTGCTAGTACCGGAGAACGAAACTGACTGCGTGCCGGCATTATGATGCGAAAAAGGCGGGTGAGTACTGCGTGGGAAGCTGCCACGGTGGGCGCCTACTGCTCTAGATCGTGCATACCTTGCGCTTTTTCTTGTTTGCATTAATGACCCGGAAGCGTTATCATATGATCACAATTTGGGGATGTATGGAATGTTGGCGTTGAAAGATCTTGTTTTCAGGAACATATCAACAGGCAAAAAAGAAGCACAACTGTATTGGGTCATTCCTCTTGCGTTCATCACGAATGTTGGCTCCAGGAAATCGTACAATACTGAATTGTATCAACGAGGCTCTGCTAAATTTCTTGCACTGAAGATACTTAAGTATCGTTTGTAATTTCCTTCTGCATTTCCACAGGGAACAAAGCCGGCCACTGCTACATACAGGCAGGGCTAGATGTAAGATAATTCGTTATACTAGTGATGTCCTGTGTGGGAGTTATTCGGCAAGACAACAGAAGCAGCTGCCCCACTAAGCAAAATCTGGGAGGGTCTGTAAAGGAAGCTGCAGTTTAAAATTTAAGACTTGATGTAGTGATTGCCTGCTTGGTTCTTTGTTTCACCAATTGGCTTCACTGTCCCAAAGTACCACACAGGCTGTGAAAGGTGATGTAGTTGAGCACCCTAGATTATTTTTAGCCTTTTCTTGCCCGATTTTTTTTTAATGAAGTGAAAATTTTATATATTACAGGTATTTGAATGACAACAGTATGGGAAACATGAAGAAAAAAATTCCCATTAGAGATTTGTGCAATGAATGAAAGGTTTTTCTCATGAAATGCTAAAAACTCAATGCATTCTAAGCAGCACACGGTTCTACAGACTTAAGCAATCACAAAGGTGTGAAGTATGGCCACAGATTATTTGAAGATGATTTTTGTGCTACCCTATGCCGGTGACAGGCATTAGGCAGCAGCCTTTAAATATAGAACGCACAGGGCTAACCTCAGCCCAATGTGACACACGGACATTTGTGAAACTTCAGGGAGAGCCACATTCACCTGCAGCATGTGGCCGACAAATTATGCAATTAGCATTGGTGATGGTAACATTTCTGAAAATATTTGTCATTTGTTTTTCTTGGTGTTGGATGTTTCCTGCAGAACATTATACGATTAACACCCCCGAGTTCTTTAGTTTGCACCTAAACCTTCACAAAAACGTTTATACATTCTACCCCTATGGGAATGTGGTTGCCACGGCCGTGAAGCTGCACTGGCAACCTTGTGCCCAACAGGAGAATACCACAGCCATACAGCCACCTATGGCCGATATGTGCACACGTACCAATAGAAGAGATTTAACATTCATTTGATTCACCTGCAGTCCTTGAACAAGTTCAGAAGCCACTATTGGCCGTGAAACAAGATATAGACCCACCTTATTGGGCTGGCGCTGTGTTGAGGCCTCGTGCGTCGGCTTTCCCTGCGCCTTCATTTTGGCCATATACTGGAGGATCGGCTTCTCCTCTGAGCATGAAAAAAAAATTTATAATAAACAATTCATAACGAACTGAAAACTCAAAATCTATACAGACTGCTATATTCAGTGCAAAGTGAAGAATGTTTTCCCAAAAGGGTGCAATTGCACATGCCTCTAAAAATATTTTTTTATACTGACGAACCCATTTATAACTAACTGGATAGTTCCCCGAAAAGTGGTCGTTGTATCAGTAGTTCGTTGTATGTGGACTCGCCCTTCAAAAATGCACAAAAGTTAAAAGACACTAACTGGCGCAGGCACTATGATTCAACACCATTTTAGTCCAAAAACAGGATTTCAGTACGTTCATTTTTGTTCCCGGCACATTCCTGCATATAACTGCAAGCTTTTATTAGGCAACAAATATAGCAATGAGCAAAACGCGGCATTGTAGCTCCTTCAACACGACCCCTGGCTAGTTTGCTTATTTCATAAGAAGTTGAATTTCAACAGAGCAAAGTTTTGGCATAACGAAGCAAATGGTCGATTTTACCGACTTTGTTACCATATTTTCGCGATTCTAAGCACCCCCCGATTCTAAGCACCCCCCCTCTATTTTCGCGGAAAGATTGGGAAAAAAGTTTGCATGCGAATCTAAGCACCCCCCCTCTATTTTCGCGGAAAGATTGGGAAAAAAGTTTGCATGCGAATCTAAGCACCCCCCTATTTGTTAGGAAGCGGGCGTAGCGAAGACCGCCAAGCGTGCTTGCTCACACTGTCATCGAGCCGGAGCCGTCGGAGTGCCGAGGTGGAACGGCGTCCGCGGCGTGAGTACGCGTACAGCCGAACTGTGCGGATGTATGGCAAAAGCTACAGAAAGCGTCCCCATCAACCATCGCAAAGTGGATTTCGGACGCGTGGAAGCGGTCCAAGTGGACGTTGTGGTCAAATCATTTAAGAACTGCTCGATCACAAACCACTTCGACGGAACGGAAGACAACCAGCTGTGGGATACCGAGAGCGGCGGTTCAAGCGGTGCGACGAATTCGAGTGGCAGTGATAGCAACTGAGCATCCGACACAAGCGGTGGGCTCACTGTGTGCACCGATTTTTCTTTTGAATGTTTGCAAAATAAAATGTTATTATCGCACCCGTCTCGTCATGATGTCGCAGCGAAAAGAGGGCAGAGGGGGGGGGGGGGGTCAGTCTAGATTTTTCGAATCTAAGCACCCCCCCTCACTTTGGGCATCGCGATCGTGAAAAAAAGGGGGTGCTTAGAATCGAGTAAATACCGTATATTGAGGTTTAACTTTGTCTACCAGAGCAATTGAAATTGAATTGAAATCTGCCACCAACTATCAGAGTCGCAACCATTGCGGTACAAAAAAACGAGTGCGTCATTGACATTCGGAACCAATGTGGCCATTAAAACTGCAGACTTGACAAGTGACAGCTGCATATTCTGTGAATGACTGACGTCACTCCTGCTCTGCTCACTAAAAGGTATGCCAACGTTGTTGCTGAAAGCAACCTGTAATGCTGTTATGGGTAATGCCGAACGTTTTCGGTGCATCTATCGGACAAAGAGAAAGATTATGATTTTCTCTCAAAAACTTGAAGGCCCGTGTGCCCGCAACTGCGTCTTGGAGCACGGCCCAGGTCCTACTCGCCTGACGACCTTGACACAGCGTGCACACGGACAAACCGTTCACGAAGACTCAAGCTCTTTGAAGGACACAAGGGCGAGAGAGAAGCAACGTAGTGCACACTGTGGCACCTAGTCCCTTTCTCATCGCTGCCACCCATAGCTAGAATTTTCGAGCCATATTATATATGAATGCACTCGGCGTGCTGCATGTTATTCGGTTTTTAGGTGAGGCTTTGAGCAGCGAAGTAGACAACCTTGGCTTATGGGAAGTCGTGAAGCGTGAGCGTTGAGCTCAAGTGGTAGGTGTGTGCTCAGCTTTGGTAGTCGAGTGTGAAGCTTTCGTTACTTTTGTCTCTGTGTTACTGAACAGCTTTTGAAGTGTTATATAAATCAAGCTCTGTTTCTCCATGTGTCGTCTGTCCATTGTCTGCAAGTCTGTTGGCAACATGTCCCTTGCCGAATCAGTGTGCACCTCAAGGTAGGTACCGAAGTGAATGAAGCAGAACCTTGAACTTTGCTCGACCTATTTTTTCTCTGTACATACAGACTGCAACACTGTTAGCACAAACAAATAATTGGTGTGCTTTTTTGCTTTTACAGCGAAGCTGTTGACCTCTAGCCCCTGTATGAATGAGCCCCATGTGTGCAAGCGTAGGGGTGGGGGGAGGGGAGGGCATCTGAACTGGCTAAAGTCCACGTAGTGTACAGTAACGCCTTGCAGCAAAGCCAACTTTATTACGAATGCTCTGCAGAAAATGGTTGCTCCTCTTGCGTCATCAAAACTAGCCCCCCAAAATTATATGCAATTGGCCACTAAAACAACTCTATCAATATGGTGAGTTTCATTTACTTTTCATAATTGGGCAATTCACAGTTAAGTTGTAAAGGTTGTGGAATTCCCGTCTGCTGTCAATACATCGGCTTCTACGGGAGGGAAATAGACAGCCCCATGTTTGTCTGCTAGGATAAAACTCCGGTCCTTCCAAGTTTCATTAAGCTAAATAACTAAGAGGTATGCTCAACCATAAAGTACAAACAGATGTGTTTTGTTTCGTGCACTCCTTTGGACTGCGTCCCAGTCAATCGTGTTTTGTTTCGTGTTGGCTGTGCTGCCCGACCATGTTCACACCGTGGATTGAGGGTGAATTTAAGAGCACAACGACAGCTTCGCTGGCATTCCGCCTTCACAGTGTGGACTGGCCCCAATTGTTTCTCTTCAACCCAGAACACACTTTTGGCACTCCATTCTTTGGTGGTCTTACCTTCCTGATATTGTATTTCAGGAAACCGTGAAAAACAATGAACATATATCTCATCGAAAAGAACAGACCTCTCAAAGAGAATAATGAAAGGGCATGCAATCCACCCGGCTTAGATCCTTCAACATGCACGTTTCTCAACCTACCGAGGTTTGCCTTAGTGGCACAGGCTCGACATCTGCCGCTGTAACCACTGCTTTCGCAGGCGTGCGAATTGTTGGTAAGGATCCAGTCCCTAACGTTAAAGCACAACAGGGACGACATTACGAGGACATTGGAAAGATGTATACAAATGGCTTCTGCATGACGTGTCAGTGGACAAGGTATATCGTGAAACCTGTCATGCTGCTTGTGAGATGAATATTTTTCTTAGAAATAATTCAAGTTTCAGGGATAAAAACTCTCGCTTGACATTTGTGCAAAATGCATTTTCTAACTGTAAGAAAGCTCTTAGAGGATTTAAATGTCACGAGGCCTCGAATCTGCACCGTGCGGCCATGAGCTGAACCACAGCTGTGAAAAGGGAGGCGAATGTAGCAACGGCTTGCGTAATTGGGAAGCAAAAAGAAATGCAAGACGCAAGGAAATCATTCATAGCGATATTATCTTCATTGCAGTACTCAGAATGTCAGGGATTGGCAGTATGTGGTAGTGATGATGCAGAAAATAATTTAAGACAGCATCTGGAACTTCACGCCAATGACATTCCAGACTGCAATCATGGCTTTCTCAAACCAAGTACAGGTGGCTCTCACATGACATTTTAAACGAAATGTTGAAAATTTTGGCTCATAACGTCCTCCGGTCACTCACATATGAGGTTCGTGAAGCGGGGCACTGTGCCATCATCGTGGATGAGACAGCAGACATACATGCCGAGGAGCAAGTGTCAATCTGCTTTTGTATTGTCCAAAACAACTTCAAAACACATGAGCTGTTCTGTGCATTTTACAACACTGCGGACACCTGAGTGGCCAGTCTTTTTGCCCTTCTAAAGGACGTCCTCTGCCGTTTCAATCTTAGCGTTGACAATTGCCTTGGGCAATGCTATGATGGCGATACAAATATGAGAGGACCGCACAGTGGGCTGCAAGCCGTCATACAACAGGAAGAGCCGTAAGAACTATATGTACACTGTGGTGCGGGTATTTAACCTGGTGCTGCAGGACATGAGTCAGAAAGTAGAAATGCGTTGCGACTTCTTGGGCATGATATCAGAAATGATAATCTTTGTTATGTGCTCCCCAAAGCACCTAGATATGTTCCAGTCATTTCAGAAAGATCAGACTGTAAACTTGCGGAAGTTTTGTCCGACGAGGTGGACGCAAAAGGATAGAAAGTTGGGCGAGTTGGTACGGTAACACGATCTTGGATTGTAGCACAAAGTGACACGGACAGTGACTAGAACCACTTCTCTGAAGGGCCACTAGGGCCACTTCTCTGAAGTTGATTGTTCAGAACTGTAGCCACCCAATCTTGTATTTGATCAAGCAGAAAAATTGGTCAAGGCCGTCAGGGAGAGTCTTAGCGGACATTGGAAGGAATTTGACAATTTTGAAACGAGACACACACAGAGGCGTATGACTTGGAACTGAAAGAGAAAGAAGCTCCTACGCCAATGGAAAGGAAGACCACGATGGTACGACGATGGATCTGTAACTCACGTATTTCCTTTGGCTTCGCTGAACGACAGGTATCCACCACAAATGTGGCAGCATGCAACACATATTGAGCAGTTTTTGACTGGCAATGGTGACAGCACGTACCTATTGAAGTTCTACGGGCAAGATCTTGAGCTTGAATGGCCGGCTCAACGTTCACCGTAGCATGCTCATAGATATAGCAAGGCAGCGCAATACACTCTTGAAAACGTTTCAGGATGTCGTAGAGATGCTTTTGGGCGATACCTATGAGCAGCTGCGAGATCTTTTACCCGTGGTGGCAAAGCTTGTCAAATTTGCTTTGACTATCCCAGTCACGTCATGCACACCTGAGAGATCGTTTTCGTGCCCCCCTTGCATAAAAACGTGCCCGAGGTCAACAATGGGACAAGCACGGATAAATCGCAAAGCAGTTCTACATGGACACGAAGAGCTGGCCCGCAAAATAAATCTCAGTGACAAAATAAATATCAGTTTATCTAGGGACCAACTGTGCATAGAAACACATTCTCAATTGTGCAGTAGCCTTTGTATAAAATGACAGTGAAATTCAACACAGCATAATGTGCCAGCTTCATTCAAGCTGTCACAGCCCCTGACCTTAATTTATCCTTTCTCAGAAAATCTGCATATTGCCACTTCATTATTACAACCTCTCCCCTCTGAGTATTGTTCGTCTTTTTGTATTGTATCGAGTTTGGTAGTTTGTTCACATTACTGAAGGGCAAAGAGTTTATGATCTGTCTTGAAATTTTACATTTTTGGAGTATTGTGGAAATGTTTGTACTGCCCAGTGTTTCTTAGACACAATCATTTTAAAATGTCTTTTTAATTTTTGAATTGTTAGCTTATTGTAGAAATGTTTGTATTGTCCAATGGTTCTTACAAATGAAGGGTTTGTAATGAGCTTGTAACAGTATTTGAGTTGTTAGCTTGTAGAGGAAATGTTCGTGTTGACAAATGCTTTCTTCCACTTTCACTATGGGCATTGTGAATGTCTACCAAGAGCTTACACGTTTTTCAGTTTCTTTTGCCATTTATTTATTTAGTATATTAAGAACCGTGCACCCCCCTCCTCCACCCGACCAGATTGAAAACTCGGCGCCTATGATGCTAACAGCATGTAGAGGAATGAAAAATTTGAGTTTGGGTACGATGGAAGACGTCTCATTTTGAGTAGGGGATACGAAGGGAGATCAAACAGATTATTGAAAAGTGATCAGGGGAAAAATTTACCCTTCTGCCCAAAGTACAGTAGAATCGTATTCATTCGAACTCTAAGGGGACTGGAAAATTATTCCAATCAAACAAAATTAGAAGTAAACCCTTTGAATATCGCACTTGATAACTTACAGTGCACAATACAGTTGCTGACTGATAATTCGGAATCAGCCGGAAACACAAAGCTCACTAATCTCACTCCTGTGCCCCACAGACAATGTGCCTATAACATAACACCACAGCATTCCGTGCTGGTCTTTCACTGGCGATGTGGAACGCCTTAAAAGCCTTATTCTTTACAGCATCATTATTTGCTTATCCGGCAAAGTGCGGAACACAATGACAGTATGCTAAAACAATGCTTTACCATGGTTTCCCGGACAGGCGGCGCACGCGCTGCGGGTGAAACTCATCATGCAAAGCTAAAGGACTCAATTTCCACGGCATGCATCGTCATGGTGGTCAGTGACACACTGAAATTTGCCGCGGGTTTGTCCGAAAGGTGATCAGTGAGCGGTAATTTTTTTTGAAATAACTGTTGTGCAGTAGTAGGAGATTGAATTTACAGGGGCTTTTCCCAATTCAAACACGTGTAACTCTGACCAGTCCAACCAACCAGTTCCAAGTAATCCGTCAATTTGAATTAAGATATTTAGAGTCAGCCAGGGTGGTATTCTTGGGCCATCACTTTCAGGGATGCTTTTGCGACAGTTTGCAGCTAGCACCAGACGTGCCAGTGATCTTGGCACAATGCGAAGTTCGGTGCCTTGGTACAGTGCCAGGAATTCTGTCACCAGCAGGTCCCGATGCGTCCAGTGCTAGACACGCGAAATCTCACAAAAGTGAAAGCAGCCGTGTAAGTGAACACCCACGAAGGCTTAAGAGGCAAATTCAAATTGTGGTGCAACAAACCTTCAATGCTACGAAGTTCCTCGATAGCAGCGTTGACCCAATATTTAAGCAGGACATTGTAGTACTCCCTCTGGAAGAAAACGGGTAAAAAGGGTCCACTCAAGAGTACACAACATTAAATCGCATGACAGCATAGCTCAATACAGTGAATTAGGCTCAATTACTGTTTGGTGGTGCACAGAGTGAAAAGTCATGCAAGCCAAATACAGCCATGGTAACATGATTTGATAACATGACAAGCTGACTTGCTTGTTGCATTCCAATCGCCCCAAACAATTACCCTGTACAAGAGAGTGGTGTGGATCAGAGAGAAAACGGGGTTAGCCAATTTTTCTAATTGACATTAAGAGAAAAAAAAAAATGGAGCTGGGCAGGTCATGTAATGCGTAGGTTAGATAACCCGTGGACAATTAGGGTTACAGAATGGGTGCCAAGAGAAGGGAAGCACAGTCGAGGACAGCAGAAGAGTAGGTGGGGCGACAAAATTAGGAAGTTCACGGGCGCTAGTTGCAATCGGTCGGTGCAGGACAGGGGTTCGCAGGGAGAGGCCTTCATCCTGCGGTGGACTTAAAATAGGTTGTTGTTGTTGATGATGATGATGAAATTGGCAAGGTAAGAGCGAGTGCACAAATGACTCTAGCAATCACACATTACTGATAATGGCTCCTGCAAGTTTCTCACTCGCTTTGTTTTTCTGGTTTTCTGATGGATGCGCACCCCCTGCTGAGTTTGCTAGCAGGTACTCACGTGTCACATCTTGCTTTCATTATCGCAGTGTACCCTGGGGCTGTATTCTCTAATAATCCACTTCATTCTCCATTCCTCTGGCCCTCTATCACTGGTTAAATATAAATTAAATTCTGGGACTTTATGTGCCAAAACCACGATTTGATTATGAGGCCTGCCATAGTGGGGGGACTCTTGATTAACTTCGGCTACCTGGGGTTTCTGTAATGTGCACCCAATGCATAGTACAAAGGCGATTTTGTACTTCCATCATTGGTACAGATGTGGCTCGGTGGCCACCGCACCGCCGCCTTCGCTGGCATCACATCCTTGGTGCAACTCGTGATAAAAATAGAAAATGAAATGAAGCTTCTGTAAATACAAGCCCTAGTTGGGTCCAACCTGTTTAAAACAAAAATAAGTTGTTTGATAGCAAAAACTTAGAGCAGTAGAAACACACAGGACTTAGAAAAGGAAACACACCACATGTGTGCTGTGTGTTTCTTACCAGGCTCTGTACCAGCCGAAGCTGGATGGCTGCGGTCTTAGCTGCTCAGAGTTCTTGGACAATGTGTAAAAAATACCTGCTCTTCCAAGCAACGAAGGCATTAAAGGATAAGAAAATTCACAACTATTTCATGCTACAGTAAACCAACAGTAAGCAAATTTTGTCAATACAGTGCTGTTATATATGGTACATGCTTTTACGCTGTCCAGTTCTTTCAAATGTTTATATCAAATTATGTACTATATTGAACTGGTCAACACCTTCTCGTGAATTTAATGTAGTCAGGTTCAACCGTGTCTATTATTTATACCGAGGTTAGACTGTAAATACCGAAGTTAGCCGAACTTGCATGTCGCAATAGGCTGAAAGTGTGCACCATTTATCTGGGCGCAAGCAGGTTTTATGTAGCTGGGTGCTGCACATACCAAGACCTCGTCATCCACCGTGGGGCTGCTGATCAGGTCCTTAAGCTGTCGTTGCCGCTCCTCCATTGCCTTCTGTTCCGTGAAGCGGGCTATCTTCTCTTTCCGCTTCCTGGACAAGGATAAGCATAAACATTACAACAGCGGGTCACCACTTGTTTTATTTGCAAACATACTGAACGGTGGCCACGGAGTTTTCTACAGAAAAAAAGATCGCAGTGGGGGAACTCTGGCACTAGTGGCTACATGAGCAGCAATCGTGGAGGTTCAGTCAGCATGGGAATGATGGTTAGTACATGGATTTGCCTAAACTTGGCTTTGAATGGCTTTGTGACTGTGCAGATTGATCATTTTCAACAAAATAGCGTATTAGAAATGCAAGAATTCACAGTTATTACGCATGCACGCAGAGTCTGTAGGATTGCTTCACAATTTGACCTAATAGAGGCAGGCAGACAGCATAGTAAGTAAAGCCACAAGAACGTCTCAAGCCACAAGCACAGAGATCAGACAAGCCCATGTAGTAAGCATTATTCCCATGCTAGCTGAACAATCGCGGCACCAGAGTTTCTTCAAGCAATTTTTGGTAGGAAACTCTACGATAACGACACTACTGGACACCTTAAGTCTTTCCGTACGGAAGACGAGCTGAGTGTGTCAAGTCCGTGCTGGCAAACAAGACTAGCAACAAGCCCAAACTCAACCAGGACTGTCTTGTTTTCAATGCAGCCCTCAAGACTATCTAAGCTCGTACAATGCTCTGTGCTTGCAGTAAACAACACAACACGGCACAAGGAGAGTGCTGACGAATGAACTTGTGACCATGCAGCCAAACGTGCAGTGAAGGCCAGTTTCGTTTTAGCCTTATAAACTTTTTTTTGTAATAAAGTTAAAGGGCCCCTGAAACAGTTCAGACAAATCTTGTAGACGCATAAGATACAGCTAAAGTTAATCATTCACACCCCAATTTGGTCACCACAATGGCCAGACACACCCTTGCATAATATGAAGATTGAATTTCTGATATATTTCCATCACATGCCAAACTACTGCCCACTACATATTTAAGTGGAACATTACAACATCACTTAAAGGGCCCCTGAAACAGTTCGAACAAATTTTGTAGACGCGTAGGGTACCACTAAAATTAATCATTCGCACCACAATTTGTGTGAAGAGTCTCGTATTAGTAGGGCTACGGACAATTACAAGTTACCCTCCTCCATAGTCATGCATTTTCTCTGCAACTCGTTCGCCGAGTGATCAAGGCTAAGCTCCGCCTTCATTGGCTCGTGTCATGATGGCACGTCGTGTTGTTGACTTGCGGTTCTCTATGAGTGCGCGTGCGAAGCCTCTCCAAACTCTCCGCCAGCTGCTTGGCAGTCGACCCCAATGGAGAGCTATCGAAGCAGCGTGCGTTGCGAGCATTCTGTCGCAGCGCCAAATGTGTATGGTATTCCAGCAACCACAGTCAAGCTGGGCGTTTCGACCGATGGCTGGAGGCATAAACTCAAGCTGATAAAGGAACTTTAGCGTAGATGTACGTGAGCGGCCTGATTGGTCTGCATGGTCCAGCCACCTGTTGGCGCTGAGCTTAACCAGCCAAACAGAGCGCTAATATTGCTCTAACCAAGTGTAAAACATTTTAAACATTTACAAAAACAATGTGTTAATGATTACACTCCTGTGAAAAATTTACACCAGCAGGAAAGAAGAATACATTTCGTCTCGTCAGACAACTCTCGTCAAAATGGAGCACGTTATAACACAAGCAGACGATGCTTGCTGTGTGCCAGAAGTGCAGTGAGAAATTGTTCTTGTGCATTCTCCTTCTGTTACTTTCTTTTTATAGAAACAAATTAACCAACATTCCAACTATTACGAGGAACATTTGTTCACCATAAAGGTAGAAAAATTATCGATGTCACGCCCGGGGCAGCCAATCAGATAGCTCGCCCTACTAACGTCAATTGGGTGATATACGTCACATGGGTCGGGGGGCAGCTAAAAATTCTGCCGAGCAGTGTGCTGCAATCGGCAGCGAACTACATTTTTAAAACTTTATAATAAATTACACGCTTTATGCGGAACACTTAGATCCATCAATTAATGATCAGAAGGACCTACTCTAACAACTCAGTACGTCTGTACAAAATCGTCAAAATCGTTAATTTTCATCATTGCAGCAGGAGAGGTCGAGAAAGAAAGCTGGAATAACAGCTTGACTAGTTCCGTGCTCCCGAAAAGAAGTACAAAATGTCACAAAAGCAATAGGAATACAAATGACAGATTTCACAAGCATCACTTTCGTGTTCAGAAAACAAAAAATGTTCTACCACACACACACAGATGAGGAGAAACAAACAAACATGAATTGCAGTAAATTTGGACACACTCCCGCAGAAAAAAACGTGCCACTTCACTACGTGCACTAGTGACTTTACAATGCCATCCTAAAAGGAAACAAAAACAAACTGGATACGCACAATCAACTGAATTGAATTCTGGGTTTTCATGTGCGAATGCCACTAGTATTTGATTATGAAGCGCGCCATAGTGGGGGACTCCCGATTAATTTTGAACACCTGAGTTTTTTGAGCGTGCCCCCAATGCACGGGACATGGGCGTTTTTTGCATTTCGCCCCCCATCGAAATGTGGTCGCTGCGGCTAGGATTTAATCCCGCAAAATCGTGCTTTTCAGCACGCCATAGTCGCTAAGCCACTGCAGTGGGTACGCACAAGCAAGCAAAGTGTACCAGAATATAAGTCAGCGTGTACACTAATTACATAAAATGTTGCATTTAAATAGCAAGACACTAACGTGATTGCAGAGACGCATGTGAGACATATACAGTCAAACCCACTTATAACTATATTCAAGTGCCAAGAAAATCCCACTATTATATCCGATAACTGTTATAACAGGGTCATACGAAAATAGCAGAGATGGCAAACATTCTAACATTTCAATTAGAAAGAAAGAAGTACGGTCGAGCCCATTTAAAGCAACACTGGTTTTAACAATACTCAGATGTAACAAAGAGCAACTGGTGCACTGTGAACTTTTGTATATGCTCTATGGTAAACTAAACCCTACTAAGATGTACCCATGCTGCACTACCAGCTATAATTAAATCTGGCTACTGGCTGACTGCACTGAAAAGAAATAGAATGCAAATTCAGGGGGCGAGGGGGGGGGGGGGGAAGAATATGCCACCCGCTTTTCCACACAGCATGCCTACTTCACCTGTCTCCCTTCCACCCCTCCACCGTAGGTGAAAAGGTGAGAGAGACGAGAGAGGGAGTGCGAGGCCAGCAATGCAATGCAACGAAGGTGTGCTGACAGGGTTGTAGCCGCGCTTTTTCTGTATTTTTGTTAAAGGATTTTGCGTCCTTTTTCCTTTCGATGCATGTACCCAGTAGCCAGATGTAATTGTTATTCTAACTGATAATGTGGCATTGGCCACTGTAGAAATTATTGCATTTTGCCACAGAACACATACAAAAGTTGATGGTGCATGGCCTGCTAGCTGTTGTATCCATTATACTGTTTGAATTGATAGTGGTATGAGTGGGTTACACTATGTACAGTCCAAACCACTTCTAACAATACTGGTTTTAACAATGTGTTGGATATAACAGTGAGCACTAGTGCCATCGTGATTTTTGTGTGTGTTACATAAACAGCTTACCAGAATGTTTCCAGATGTTCCTACTCTGAGTTATTGGTTTTAACAATTAAATCTGGCTACTCGGTGTGTCTGAGTTGAAAGGAGAAGGAACACAAAATCCTGAAAAAGAAATCAAACAAAAATAATGCGAGCCCCCGCATTCATCTGCATGCCAAAGTACAGATAATTAAATGAGAGAGCTTTTTACTTATATACTTCTGCCATAGAAAAAGAAGCTTTGTTTTCTTAGCTTTTTTTTTCTCAGCACTAATCAACCATCGCATGCTGCCTTTCTAACGCAATCTTTTTCACTTGGTCTTGCCTTATATGATGAATAGAATCGCTTGCATGTAAAAAATAATTAGTCTTTAATACAAGATTTTTTTTTTGTCTTTAATGTGACAGCATTATATGGCTCATGAGGCAGAAAATCTGGTGCAGTCGGCATTGGTTTGACCAAAGACACTGAACCCTCGACCTTTGGTGTTAATGAAGGTGAAGTTAATTAAAGCACAGTTAATTAAGGTAGAGTTAAGGCACTCAAACCCAGGGCCTTTCATGGAAGTCGAACCAGTGACCTTTGGTGTTAAGGTGAAGTTAATTAAGGCAGAATGAAATGAGGTACAGTTAATTACGACACTCAAATCCACGACCTTCATTGGGAGTCCAACCCTCGACCTCTGGTGGGAGTAGAACCCACGACCTTTCGTTGTGGCATAATGTCCAAGCGTTTCGCAGTGGTTGCAGTGCTTTCGCATTCATCCA
Source organism: Dermacentor albipictus (assembly GCF_038994185.2). NCBI lineage: Eukaryota > Metazoa > Arthropoda > Arachnida > Ixodida > Ixodidae > Dermacentor > Dermacentor albipictus. The sequence goes on from NC_091824.1 coordinate 32,840,714, forward strand.
CGTAGAGATGACTACATGGCCCTTGAATGTTTTTTACCATTCTTTTAAGGAGTAAAAAAAAGGGGGCTGAGGAGCGTTAAATCAGTTTATAGTGGCAGAATCCTTCAAAATTTTGTTTGCACTTTCCTGGCAGATGCCAGTAGATTATTAACAGTGAAAATGAGGCACAATATTGCATATAAAGGTAGTGCTTATGAGATTGCTCTGACATGTCTTTTGGGTTATTTCGATGCATCTTCACAGCATCACTCAAGCTGCACAATGGTTAGCATGTAGAACTCGCATGCACAAGGACAAGAGCTTAAATTCCAGTGACGCTGGTTTTGGACGGAAGACAAAGCTGCAAATGAACGGGTAGCCTGACGACAACAAGGCTTACTGTTCTTTTATTTTATTTCACTCGCACAATATCGCGTACATATGTCCAAGCAAGGGACGGTTACAGTATGCAGGAGTGGGACTGCCCAAGTCATTTTGGAGCAATTTTCGGAGCAAGTAAAATTGTGTTTTGTAGCCATCTGGAGCAGATAAAATTTCATTCGAAGCAGTTTGGAACAAGCTAATCAGAATTTGGGTAGAATAGTGGAATATGGAAGCGCACTCGAAACCATAAGAAAACAGAATAAACCAACACAAAACGCGTAGTAGAAGCGCGCTTTGTAGCTATAGCGTACTAGAATATAGAAAAGTGGGTTGAGTGGCAGCACGGTGCATGCTTTCTTGTAAAGCCGAAAACATCCTTGGCACTACAATCGAACTATATATTCTCGCCCCTACACTCATGATGATGGTGGAAAAGGTTCTCAAATTATGCGGTTCCATCAAATCATGATTTCTGGGTCGCGATATGTCACAGTAGACCCACACAGCCACAATCATCTCTCGGCTGGTATAACACAAAACTACTGTAATCTGTTTTTATGACGGCAACGATTATATTGAGTCTCCAGGCGCATTTGTGCCATCATTGTTGCCCTGATGTTCTGTATAAAGTTCAGGGGTGATAACATTGTCGCCACACAACGTATGCTGTATGTGCGAGTGACAGAGTACGAGGGTAAGCCAACAATGGCAGCTCAATTTTGCGCATGCAAGGGAGCAAAGCGAGAAGGAACCGTGCTGTATTCCGTTTTGTGCAAGGTACCAGGGCAGAGGAGGGAGGGGGGGTTCTACTATGGCGGCTGCTGCCAATGGTGCAGCCTATCTTGAGAGCAATATGCGATGGCAACAGAGTGCAAGTCCTGATAGCTTCGTGAGTGCTGTATTTTCGCTGCTTACCTAGCTTGCGATGAAGTGAGGCAGCACGAAGATCAATACACTCGCTGATGCTGCCACGTTTCGTCACTCCAGTGTTTCAACAGCGAGTTTCTGTGGTCATCTAGTGAGTTGTGTTCATGTTTGCTTGTGCATGCGTGATGCCATACCTGTTAATTTAGTTGGCAAACAAATGTTTACAAGTTAATACGGCCGACAGAACTACTATCCTTACTTTGTACGGTTGTCTACTATATTTGCCATCGCAATCGATGCTTTGCTTTTAGAGCAAAACTGTGACATTTTATTAAAAATCTGCCATTACCCCTTCGTGATAGGTGAAGACGACTCAGGCCTCAGCCATACGGCAATAAAACAGATTGGAATAGTTTCATGTTAGACCAGCCCTGGGGAATGAGACGCCCACCTGCTAAACCCGCTGCACAGGCACGTACCCGGGGGGGGGCCCGGGGGGGGCCCGGGGGCCCCCCCCCCTGAAATCATATGGCATACCCCCTCCCCCCCTCCCCACCCACGCCACCACTCCTCACACATTCCTAAAGCGCTGCCAGATCAATGTTGAGACTTGGCAGCTGATCATCGGTCAGCATTATGCTGCCTTTTTCACTCCTTTTGGATGGCGGTAGTTATCAGCATCTCTTGGGATGTGAAGGCCAGTTTTCTCATAGATTCGGCGCCCGCGCGATTAACTCGAGATGCGTTCATTTGTCACCTTCCATTCAACTGTCAGGCGCATAGCTGTTGCTTTTGTTAGTTCAACCTTCTTTGTTTAGGCTCATCCTGTGACCAGGAAAGGGATGCGGCTGTTAGTCAGCTGGTCTGTACTGTCGTGGAACAAGTTGCGGGCAGAGAAAACGACAATTGCGTTGAACTTTTCCTTCTGCTTCATTATTTCCTTGAATGACAGCTCGCCGCGACGCTGGCAGATGCCCGGAATCATATACACGTGATATGGGTTAGATAAGGTGGGAAATAAAATAATGTGAAACAGCGTCCATCACGAAAACCTGCAATAACCCTTAAACCCATAATCAAGATGACTGTCGCCCGTTACCTCGTCTGGTTTTTCCCTTTTCCCACTTTTCGTGCAAAATTGGCAACTGGAAACAAAAATCGCAAGGAGTTGAGAAATCAAGCGATCTACTAAGGGAAAGAGCCAAGGCAACAACCAAACTGCAAGGAAAAGCGAATTTAACAACAAATCTAACAAATATAACCGTTGCTTATGAAAATATTTATGGATCAACATCTTTTTATTTAAAAAGGAAGTAGAGAAAACGCCGCCGGAAGCGGAGAACAATTACGTGTTTTGAATGACGCTTCTACAGTTAAAGGTCAAACCGCCTCACGTAGCCACTTCTCTATTGTGCTTATGTGGGTGTTTTTCTAACCTTTCGCTGTGGGCGCAGTACGTCTACAATCGCAGTATCCTGCGCTCTACGCGGTTGTATGGGACTGGCGGCCACACAGCGGTGCGCAACTTCCCAAATAACAACACGAGTCGTTTTCGCACTTGGAGCTGTAAACGAGGAATCCAAAAGAACTGTGATTGTTCCGCAAATATATATTTCGCTATAATTCTTCCAGAGCTAATACAAAAAATGCTACTATAGTCGGAGACAACTTAAGTCTACAGTGAAGCCTCGCCCACGCCCTCATTACAACCAGCCACTGTTCCTCCACGAGGCTGCAAATAATCCGTACTTCAAACTTTTCCTGTTACCCAAATAAGGCGGTAACCACAAAAAAGTAAAATTATCAGCGCTTAATTTTACACGGTTTCCCTCGCCTATTACAGTGGAATGACGAAAGCCCAATTCTTTATTGAACTGAAATGCTTGCTTCGCTGCAACTATTTATTGTCAAGCTTCACTTCAGTGGGCAGTGACGTTTCATGAGTAAACCGGCTCAGCAGTGAAAAGAACTGTACCGCAGACTTTTGAAGAGTGAAATATACTCAGACTCCGTACACTTTGTACATGTCTGTTGCACACCTCATTGCTTCCGCCGATGGAAAGACTCTTCAAGAACAGCGGACGATCCGGCGCTATCAAGCACGACGCCATTTCGATAAGGCCGCATGATGATGATTTTGTTTGCTTCTGTGATTAACTGGCGGAGTAATATTGCTACATGCGTGTGGTATTTGTTTGAACGAGGCGCGTGGTTGCCATCACTCCAGAAAAGAGGAGAAGAACGAACTGGGCTCGCGCTGTGAATCTAACCGGTCAGCGCTGCAAGTGTTGTTGTAAATATAACCTATAAATAGTTTCTCGTCTTACTGACTCGTCTTTCGCGTAAGAATATCTACAGAGGTTCTACAGTTACGTGAATTCTACACAAGAAAAGCAGGGAGATACCTATAAAGAAAGGGGTCAGATGGGGAGACACAATTTCTCCAAAGCTATTCACTGCTTGCTTAGAAGAATTCAAGCTATTAAGCTGGGAGGGCTTAGCAGTAAAGATCGACGGCGAATATCTCAGCAACCTTCGGTTTGCCGATGACATTGTTCTATTCAACAACAATGCAGACGAGTTACAACAAATCATTGGAGACCTTAACAGAGAGAGTGTAAGAGTGGGGTTGAATATTAATATGCAGAAGACAAAGATAATGATAAATAGCCGGGCAAAGGAGCAAGAGATCAGGATCACCCGTGGGCCTCTAGAGACTGTGAAGGAGCATGCTTACCTAGGTCAATTAATCACAGGGAACCCTGATTATGAGAAGTAAATTCACAGAAGAATAAAAATGGGTTGGATCGCATACGGCAGACATTGCCAGCTCCTGACTGGAAGCTTGCCATCATCATTGAAAAGTAAGGTGTGCAATCAGTGCATTTTGCCAATGCTGACATATGGGGCAGAGAGTCGGAGACTGACAAAGATGTTTGAGAGCAAGGACCACGCAAAGAGCGATGGAACGAAGATTGCTAGGCATAACATTAAGATACAGAAAGACAGTTGTTCGGATCAGAGAGCAAACGGGTATAGACGATGTTCTAATTGACATCAAGAGAAAAAAATGGAGCTGGGCAGGTCATGTAATGCACTGGTTAGATAACCGTTGGACCATTAGGGTTGCAGAACGGGTACCAAGAGAAGGAAAACGCAATCGAGAACGACAAAAGACTAGGTGGAGCGATGAAATTAGGAAATTCGCGGGCGCTAGTTGGAATCGGTTGGCGCAGGACAGGGGTAATTGGAGATCGCAGGGAGAGGCCTTCGTCCTGCAGTGGACTTAAAACAGGATGATGATGATGATGATGATGAAGAATAAGAAGAAGAAGAAGAAGGTGGTGGGCCCCCCCACAAAAAAAAATCCTGGGTACATGCCTGCCGCTGCAACATGCATCTCCCTAGTATATAGTTCGCTTGCAAGGGCGCTCAGCCTAATTTTCATTGTTTTGCACCTCAGCTAGAGATTACCATGCTGCTCGGCCAACTCGACCATATTGTAGACTTGCAGACAACTTTTCTTGGCTATGAAGCAAAATCTACGGGGGCAGAGCTGTATTTGTACACAATGTAGTCTGGATGTGCTCAGCAGCACTTTCACCAACCTCACACAACCTCTTCACTTTAGTGAAGGCAGGTGAAATTAACTCGGCGTGAATCAATCATATTTATTCACATCTGATATGTACCAAGTTCCTGAACAGCGAGAAACGTAACCTGTGTCGGAGCTCCTAAGCAGCTGTATGGCATCAATTAGGACTTGGATACGTAACCTATGCTGGCGTCGGTATAGCTGGCACAGCAGTCAGCTTACTCGCTCATTTGTGCATGCCAAAGGTTGTCATTTTTAGATGAATTAACTCGGTTTCTGAGTAGACACTGCAAACACTTGTTTTGTGAGCTTCAACAGTTTTCTGCTGCTGAAGTTGGTCAACAGCCTCTCAGGGCAGTTGAATGGTGGGACAGCAAGCGACAACCACTCACCAGAAGGCATGGGCGCCATTCTGCGTTTGAGGAATGTGCAAAACGTGCGACTGCCTCGGGCGTGCAAGAACTCGAAAGAGGATACTAAAAATACACCAGAACACCAATAGCTGACTGGTGAACGTTATGCATCGTTCCAAATTAGGTCCTGCATAATAATAATAATAATAATGTTTTGTGCTTACCATGTAATAAAACATGAACGCAATTGCGGGACTACTTCCAGCAGCGGTGATATAGGCCCGCTTTGTTTCCTTAGCCTTCGCTTCATAGCCAAGAAAAGTTAACCGCAAGTGTAGCACACTCTAAATACAGCCACCCTGGCTGTGCCGACAGAAGCGACAATAGTCGAGAGTGGCCACACGCATGCTGACCACTTGCCGGAAGTGTAGAAAAGTCCAGCGTTAAAAGAGCGAAAAATTGTGAAAAACTGTGCGGGAGGCGCCGTCGCGCGCTGTGTGGAATGGGAATGGCTGCACTTTCCTTCAGAGAACGACTCTACTCGGTGTTCGCGGCAACTGCCGAAGCACACAGGCTGGAGCCGTTATGGTGCTGCATGGCACAACTTCGGTCAATTTTCTGTGTTTGGAGCACCTGGGTACAGGAATTTGCATTCATATCGAAATGGCACAATCGGTGCAGGAGTCCCACCCCTGAACATGAGCACATACAAAAGAAATGTGAACACAGAAAAATCATCAAAGGTCACAAAAATATAATAGTAAGACAGTCTAGAAAATGCATCATGCAGGTGATCGGAACCAATGGAAATTTCAATGTAACGCATTCTAATCGCAAATTGTTTCCAGGAAAACAAGTATTTAAAGCAGTTAGTTTGTGAAATATTGATTGAATGCATGGACAGTGTTTGTGACTGGATCCAACTTGCATTTTTATCTATATTCATCTGGCACAAAAATAAGCACACAGACTTTTTTTCACTCAGTGTTTGAAACAACACGTCATTTATTTCTATATTACACTCGGGGTTTCTGCATACCAAAACCACGAAGTGATTAAGAGGCACACTGTAGTGGGGGATTCCGGAATATTTTGACCACCTGGGGTTCTTTAACATGCATCCCATGCACAGTACACAAGCGTAACTGCATTTCACCCCCATCAAAATGCGGCCACGGCGCCTGGAATTTGGTACCATGACCTTGTGCTTAGCAGCATAATGTCAAAGCGTTTGCAATCATGGTGGGTGTCATTTATTTCTTCTCTAATGCTCAAACAAATGTATTTGTTGGTAATAGCTTAATTTCTCTCCGAAGCTTTCTTCAAAGTGTCAAGTACAGGCTGCTGCAGACACCCATAGCATTCAGCTGTCCTACAGAGAGTGCATTCTTTGAACAATGCATCTTACTTGGAGCACAGACAAAAAAATATATTTTTGCTAGTTTAAGTGTATATACTGTAGAAGATTTTTATTAAAATTAGAAATATTTTGACAAGTAATGAACACAGTAATGAATGCAGAAGACTGGCAGAAAGCACTAAAAGGGACAAATAGGAGATACTGCAGTACAATTAAAGCTCAATATAATGAAATTATCAATATATCAAAGCATTTTTCTAAAAAGATTTTTATAACTTGTCCACAGAACACCACCAATTTTGAACCTCAATATAATGAACTATGTTTATACACAATTTCAATATAAAAAAATTTTCATTGCCGCCAATAGGTACTGCGGAATCAAGGAAGACAATCTGATCCGCATTATCCACGCCTTCGTGCTCTGCCACCTCGCTTATTCAGGGGCTATGCACAATTGGCTCGTATCGGAGCGCAACAAGATCAACGCCTTAATCAGAAGAGTCTTCAAGCTTGCCGTCGGCCTTCCCATGCGAACGCACACAAAAGACCTTCTCAATTTGGGAATTCACAACACGTTCGAAGAAATCGTTGAAGCCCAAGAATTTTCCCAGTTCGTCAGACTCTCCGGTACCCCAGCGGGCCGAGCCATACTTGGCAAGCTGGGACGTAACCCCATGGTCATCAGTCTCGACGCTGTGAAGCTGCCCAGCGACGTAAGGTCCAAAATTTACATACACCGGGTGCCACGAAATATGCATCCCACCTACAACGAAGGACGAAGGCGAGCCAGGGGTAAAGCTCTGCTCGCCAGTGCCCGCTTGAACAAGGACCGAACATGCTTCGTAGACGCTGCTTCCTACGTTCAAGAAGAGGCCTTCTCCTCAGTGGTCATCGACTGTGATGCTAAAATCCTTAGCTGCGCTACCGTCCGCACTTCTAATTCCAGCGTTGCAGAGCAAGTTGCTATTGCTCTTGCATTGACGGACAGTGTACATGACACGATTTATTCGGATTCTAAGGCCGCTGTCAGGGCCTTTCAGATGGGAATGGTGGCTCCCCAGGCCCTACGTATCATCCAAAGTACCAAAGACATGAAACATCACTCTTTGGCCTGGTTCCCTGCGCACCTTGGGACCATTGAGGGTGCCTTGATCAACCCCAACGAGGAGGCGCACTCGGCTGCACGAGGTTTGACTGACCGTGCGCTGGGCAACGCGTCCTCTCCTGGGCGACCCGAGCCTCTCTGCTCGTACAACGAAATATGCCAATACAATTATCTGTCAAGAAGAGTCCTACCTTCGCCGCACTCCTCGCTGTGCAGGGCCCAGGCAGTCACTCTCAGACTACTGCAAACAAGCACTTACCCGAGCCCCGCAGCGCTACACACAATGTACCCCGACCGGTTCCCAAGCCCGGATTGCCCTCTGTGTGGTGACTATGCGGACTTCGAACATGTCCTGTGGGGCTGCGCCTCTGCCGGTCCTCCTTTCACTCAAGAGGAAATGAAGAAGCTGATTAGGGCCCAGGATCAGACCTCTCAAACCCTGGCAGTCCAGAGGGCTCGCGACAGGGCCGTCAGGTTCCACCTGATGGTCCCCGAGTGGGCCTAGCCAGGTGGCGTGGCGTTTGCTTACGTCTCTAGTGGACAAAATAAAGTTGTTTCACTCACTCACTCACTCACTGCTGGCGCAAAGAAATATGGGGATAATAAATGAAAAGTTCGACGGATGCAGACAGTAAAAATTATGTGGATCCCACGCACTGTGGGAATCGATGTAAGCGAAACTTTCCGTGCCCCTTGATTTGAGTGATGATAATTTGCAGTGATGTTGACGGCGAATGTTTTAATTTCTTCAACGTTTAGTACAACGCAAGAGCGGCGAGTTGATGTTAAACGTTACTTTGTATGCACCACTGCTGTTTGTCTGCATAGTACACAGAACACACAGCAAGACGTGTCTGCTGGAGGCGTTGTTGCATGCCTTTGTTCACAACCTTCGACAAGGCTAGCATTGTCACTGCCTCATATGGCACATCGCATTGTGGCAGAAGCATTAAACTTGAATTAGATTATGGAGCCGTACGTGGCAAAACCACAATCGGATTATGAGGCATGCCATAGTGGTGGAATCTAGATAAATTTTCGCCCCCTAGTAACGTACCGCTGAATCTAAGTACACGAGTGCTTTAGTATTTCACCCTCGTCGATATGCAGCTGCCACGGCCACGATCGAACCCGGGACCTCGAGCAACACCACAGCTTCAAAGCTACTTCAGCGGGCACAGAAGTGCTGATTTGATGTGTGGCCACTTCCATATGTGTCGCCTCGACACTATAGGCACCATAGTGTCGCCTCGACGCTAAGGTGCCTTACTGCGGCTTTGCATTTGCGCACCCTGCATCAGTTGTCCACTTGACAAATTTGCACGGTGTTCATTTTAAAGAAATAGCAGAAACGTACCGTACCATACGGTACCTCGAACTTAGACATCCACTTTGTCCGTAACCGCTCTTACGTCTAGTAGTAACGTTCTCTTGTCCCCCATGTATGCAAACGAAGAGTGGCAAGGCTGCTGCTCACTCGTTTCACGACTGCATCAGTTGTACCCATCCTCTGTTTGCTCTCCCTACCTCCTCTCTACCATTCTATTCATCTCTCCGCCGGACTGTTCCCATGTTAGTACAAACATAAGCGCTGCAGTTTCTGAGATGGCGTGGCATCATGTGCGCTGTCTTCCCCGCGTGATTAGTGCTTGAGGTTGCATAATCTAGAGTTTCAGACAAGCATTGCAGATCAAGCATTTGCTCCTATCTGCGAGCACTTTTCCTGATAACGATGTCCCTTTGCAGGCGACACTATAGCCACAGCTACAGAGTGGACGTGAAGGCATGGCTGGCTTCACTTCGTACCACCAATGTGAAGCTGTTGCTGACGTGGCATAGCACCGTATCTTTCGGCACTGAGTCTACAATTCAACTAAACGAATTTTTTCTCATCCCAATTTGTTCTTCCCCCGATATCCCACTAATTCTAAAAACATTGTGGCCTCTCCTGTGCAAGAAAAATCCATTGGAGACTGTTTTTGTATAAAGGTGAAATTTCAGGGTAAGAAAAATTTGATATAATAAAGCAAATTGCCGATTTTACCAACTTTGTTATATAGAGGTTTAACTGCATCCACTTTATGCTTATCTACCAGTAGCAGTCCCAGTCTTAACTGAAGGCGTAAGAACTGCCAAAGAAAATTATCCCACAGATCAAGGCAAATTAAAATTGACGCAGCAGTTATGAGTGCATAACGCGGATGCTTAAGCATTAACTGTGGTCAAGACTAGGCATTTACCGTCCCAATCTCGACCTCACCAAATCGTTTGGAGATCTGAGGGTCCTGTTTTCTGCATGACACCTTAGTATAAACGATGTTTTATAGCATTCTCATTTAAATTATTAAGCTCCTCCCCAAATACTCAAGTGCTTGTCTGCTTGACAGCATGCACTAGAAGCAATGCCGCGATATTAAGCACCATCTGGTTAATGTGATGTGGCAGAAAACACCTGCGCTGCCACTGACTCCCAAAGGGAAAGGTGAAACATGACTGCGCCGCACAGAACTTCCATTTTACTGCAGGCACAATCGATCGGTTCCGTTGCTCCTGACGCACGGACGGCAACGCCATCTGGTGTTGTTGCCGGGAACCAAGCTTTGCATCATGTGACCAAACTCTCCTCTGTCATCGGTAGAAGCACATCTGACAACATGTGCACTTCGACTAATGGAAGCAGCTTATACTCGCACAGGCATCCAATGATCTTTGTGTGCAGCCATGGTTTCGGTGGAAGACAGCGGCACCGACAACACTGACAGCATGAAACTGAAGAACGAGCTAAGAAAAGATGATGCTTCAAAAGAAAAATAACGAACCTGCAAGCATCCAGAAGGCTGTCTGTTTCAGACTTCTTCGTACCAGCCGCCGGCTTATCGTCAGGCACATCCTCGTCCTTTGTTTCAGGCAATTCGTAGCTGGTGACTCCATATTGCCGACATCGCGTTAAGAAATCACGAAAGTAAACCTGTCCCACCAGAAACAGTACAATGAACATTAGTCTTGAGTGATTAACAAGCCACTACAGTAAAGCTTAATGGAGAGCACTGTGGTTATCGTCTAAGTCAGTCAGTAAAAAGCTTCAATCGAGACATTATGCTGCTAGAAAGATAATTGTTCATAATCATTTTAGACTGGCTGTTGCAGGAAAGTTAGGAACTCACAAGCTCAGATGCACAGCTTATGTCATTTCGTTTATGTTCTCCTTAAAACGCCCAGGGGACGTATTTTGCAGCAATCACTTTCGGCGACAGTGTCGCCTCTGCGATAGTATCTGCGATAGTCTGGCATGCGCTGATTGGCTGGTTGAGCAAAATCGGATGACATAGTGCTCAAACAGCCAATCAGCTCATCCGACTTTGCTGAAACAGCCCATTAGCACACGCCAATGGCCAAGGCGTGGCAAGGCGATAGTATCGCCAAAAGTAATAGTTGCAGAATACATTCCCAGAAGTATTACATAAGTTGGGGCTTCATTCCTAGTGACGAAATCAGAACATAAAGAACAGAAAAAGATAGAGAAATAAGGAAAAAAAAAACTATCACAAAAAGATAAACATTGTGTCACTAGGGTAAACAAATGAAAAAAAAAACAATGCAAGTTGGAGTAGGGGAGGTGTATGTTCAGAACAAGTGGCAGAAGATGGAATAACAGGCAACTTCATCAAAGCATGCATCCCTTTTTATGCAATGCCTCACATCTTTAAGTGTACCAGAGAGCTAGAATAAAGCCAATATTATCCAAATCCATAAGAAGGGAGATGTTACAGAATTCAAGAAATATAGACCCAATAACTTGCTTTCAGGATTGCATAAAATACTCACCAATATAATTGCCAAATGAATAAGGGCAACACTTGTTTTCAATCAACCAAGAGAACAGGCTAGCTTCAGGAAGGGATATTCTACAATGGATCACATCCATGTCATCAATCAGGCAATTGAGAAATCTGCAGAGTACAATTGACCTTTCTATATGGCTTTCATATGCACGTATTATGAAAAGGCATTTGATTCAGGTGAGATACCAGCAGTCATGGAGACATTGCATAATCAAGGAGTACAGGAGGCATACGTGAATATCATGGGAAATACTACCTACAAAGATTCTACAGCTACCTTGGTTTCTCCACAAGGAAAGTAGATAACTGTTCTTTTTTGTTAAGTTAGGGGGTTTTACCTGCCAAAATAATGATCTGATTATGAGACATGCTGTAGAGAGGGACTCTCGATTAATTTTGACCGCCTGGGGTTCTTTAATGAGCACCTATATCTAAGTACGCGGGTTTTTGCATTTTGCCCCCACCGAAATGCAGCTGCATCAGTCGGGATTTGATCCCGCGACCTCATGCTTAGCAGCGCAACACCAAAGCCACTTGGCAACTACGGCAGGTGGAAATTATTTATCACCAAATGGGTCGGGCAAGCAGACACAATCTATCCAATTCTATTTATTCACTGCATGCTTAGAAGAAGCATTCAAGCTATTAGACAGGGAAGGCTTAGGGGTGAGGATCGTCAGCGAATATCTCAGCAGCCTTTGGTCTGCAGGTGACAATGTCCTGTTCAGCAACACTGGAGACGAACCCCAACAAATGACTGAGGAAATTAACCAAGAAAGAAGTGTAAGAGTGCAAGTGCAATGAGAGAGAAAGTGTAAATGCAGAAGACAAAGAAAATGTTCAATAGCCTGGCAAGGGAACAAGAATTCAGGATTGCCAGTCCCCCCCTAGAATCTGTACAGGAATACTTTGATCTAGGTCGATTACTCAAAGCAGACCCTGACCATGACAAGAAAACTTACAGAAGAATAAAAATGGCTAGAGTCTACATGGCAGGCCTTCCCAAATCCTGACTGGGAGCTTAACACTGTTGTTGAAAAGTGCACAATCATTCCATTCTACCAGTGCTAACAGATGGGGCAGAAACTTGGAGGTTAACAAAGAAGCTCGAGGACAGGTTAAGGACAGCGCAAAGAGCAAAGGAACGAAAAATGTTAGGGTAACTTTAAGATACTAGAAGAGAGTGGTGTGAATCGAAGAGCAAACAGGGATAGCTGATGTTCTGGTTGACATTAAGAGAAAGAAGGTGGAGCTGGGCAGGCCATGTAAAGCATAGGGCAGATAACTGGTGGACCGTTAGAGTTACAGAATGGGTGCCAAGGGTAGGGAAGCATAGTCTAAGCCGGCAGAAAATTAGGTGGGGTGATGAAACTAGGAAATTTGCAGGTGCAAATACGAATCAACTAGCACAAGACAGGGGTAACTGAATATTGGTGGGAGAGGCCTTCATTCTGCAGTTGACATGAAAAATGGGCTGATTATAATGATGATGTTTAGAAAGACTAGGTAAGATGGCTAGTTAACATAATCTGAATGATTTAGAGCAAGTGCATAAAGCCATGTTTTCTGGGAGTCTGTTCCAGTGGGCTATTGCATCCAGGAAGAATAAAATGTTCATTGCAGATCCGGGTGATGATGCATGCTATGGGATGACTGCAGTTCAAGCAGGAAGATGTTTGTAAGGGTGGATTTAACAGGGAATTCCAGGAGTGCTGATGGTAATAAAAGGAGTGAGGCAAGCAGAGGCAAGAGATGACAGTCAAACCTCGATATAACAGGGGTCCTATCCAATAATTATTAGATATACAGAACTAAATCTAAAATCTACTTCAAAATGTTGGCTAGCCACATTTGTTAGTACGACATAGTACTACAGTAGAACCTCGTTAAACCGTAACCGCTTAAACAGTAGTTTCATTTTAGAAGTAGTAAAGTCAAATCCCCGACTCAGCGGCCATTGAACATAATGTGTTTTGTATCCGCATAAACCGTACCAACTTATTGCGTACGTATCATTTAACACATAATGTTTACACTTTTCGTCGCGCAAGCATGGCAGTGCGTTGTTTCCATTGGGCAGCCCAGCAGAACAACAAGCTTCAGAGATCAGAACAACGGCCTCCAAGCACCCTGTGCGTGAAGCCACAGAAACATCAACATCATTTTGGTGCCGTGCCAGAGCGTTGTGCTGTTGTGCAAGCGAGAACTCGCGTCATGCAGAAACTCGGATAAAAAAGACGCCGGGTGCTTAGCATTGAAGAAATATTAGACAGCGTTTGTGCTATCGAACGTGACGCGAAAAGTCGGAGCTGGCACGCGACATGGGTCTACTGTTGACTACGGTGTGTGGCATTTGGAATGCAAAGAAGTTGATCGGCGGTGCGGCTGCGACCGCGAAGAGATGTCGGCTACAAAGTCCGACTTTTCGCCATCGTGGCAGTACGGGCGATTCAGGCCCGACAGTGGTAGAAGCTGCGCGTTACATCAGCCTCATCAATGCAATCGTCGCGACGAGAACCCTGCAATGAAAAGGTGCCCCATGACTTCTGCAATGCTACCACGCCTGTACACAGAGAATATGCAACGCCAACAAGGAGTCTGCCACACGAATGTTCGCTGAGAAGAAAGGGCTGGCTGAAAAGCTGGCTCACAGCTTCAGCAAGTTTGAGGCCGCTGTCATTGCCGCTAGGCCGCCATGGCATCAAACGAAAATAACACGTTTGTCGCGCAAAGTAAATAAATACTGCCATGTTTTTTCCCCTTTCATCGCACTCTCTCTAAGTTCCATCTTTGACAGGTAAGTGGGCGATCTCAGGCTATTTTGGTTAAGTAGTACAGTAAAGCCTCGTTAAACCGCACCCGCTTAAACAGTAGTTTCGTTTTAAAAGTAGTAAAGTCAAATCCCTGACTCAGCAGCCATTGAACATAATGTGTTTTGTATCCACATAAGTCATACCGGCTTAGTGCGTACGCATCGGTTAAAGCGTAGCATTTCCACTTTTTGTTGTGCAAACACGGCGGTACGTCATCTCCATCAGGCGGCCCGGCAGAACAACAAGCCTCAGAGATCAGAACAACAGCCTCCAAGCACCCTGTGCGTTTGCGCGTGAAGCCACATCAACATCAACATCATTTCGTCGCCATGCCAGAGAGCGTTGTGGCGTCGTGCAAGTGAGGACTCGCGTCATGCCGAAGCTCGGATAAAAGAGACACAGGGTGCTCAGCATATAAAAAAATTAGGAATCGTCCATGCTATCGAACGTGACACGAAGAAGTCGGCGCTGGCACGCGACAGGGATCTGCTGTTGACTACAGTGTGTGGCATTTGAAATGCAAAGGAGTTGCTCAGCAGCGCTTTTGCGATGACGAAGAGATGTCAGCTACAAGGTTCAACTTTTCGCCATCGTTGCCTCTGTTGCTGCCGAAGTGTCAACTAGCGACAGTGATGAGGACGACACGGAAAGCGACAGCACGGGCGATTCAGGCCCGACAGTGGCAGAAGCTGCTCGTTACGTCAGCCTCATGAATGCAATTGTCGCGACGAGAACAGGGCACAATAATGTAACTACTCCAAATGAAAAGTATTCCATACTCCGGCACCCGGCAATGAAAAAGGCACCCCGGGACTTCTGCAGCACCACTGCGCGCTTGCACGGAGAATACGTAACGCCAACGAGGAATCTGCCAAGCGAGTGTTTGCCGAGAAGAGGGGGCTGGCTGAAAAGCTGGCAGGCAGCTTCAGTAAGTTTGAGGCCGCTGTCATAGTGCTAGCCCGCCACGGCATCAAACGAAAATAACACTTTTGTCGCGCGAAGTGAATAACTACTGCATATTTTTTCCCCTTTCATCGCACTCTCTCCGTGTTCCCTTTCGACAAGTACATGGGCGGTCTCATACTAATTCGGCTAAACAGTACGACCGTTTAGTACATACTTTTTCTGAGCTCCGGCCAACTACGGTTTAACGAGGTTTCACTGTACTACCGTTTAGTACGTACTTTTTCTGAGCTCCAGCCAACTATGGTTTGATGTTTCACTGTACTGCAAAACTGAAATGCTTATTGCAAATAACAGACTTCCTATCCCAGTAACATCTTCAATGGAACTTCTCACTGATGACTGCGTCATGTGCAAAGAAATAACTAACCCTTCTAATTGTCATGACCATCCTGTGCTACCTCAACAACATCTTCAGTTGGTGTGGCACATGGCTCATGGATCATAATGTTAATAAATGTAAAGCAATGAAAATAACATGAAAACCACTCACTCCAATATATACAGCCATCTCCTTAAACCTTTCAGTGCCAAGTTTCTCGGAGGTGAAGCACTCCGAGTGTCGAGTTTTTTTCTTGGATATAATAAAATGAACACAATGGTTTACTTTTGGTTATGCAGAAGGAAAAAAATGACACGGATAAAGCCAAATACCCTTTGGTATGGTCTTCACATTCCTATCTTCGTTACCTAGTTTAGTTTTGAAGCACGCATTTCGGCGATGGCGATGGCGCTGCCTTGTCAGGGTCACTATTCGATGCAGTCAAACTTGCCTCTTCCTCAGATAACAAGTTGTCATCTTCCAAGTCTGAGCTTGGCTCATATTCAGAGCAGCCTCTACAATCAGCAGTTGAAGGGCCTGCCTGAGGAGCCGTCTGGCCTCAGTATGAGCGCGAGTTGGGTACCGGTTGGTGTGAATGGAAGCAACTACGAACGTGAAGTGTAAGCATGAGTATGGACAAAAAGGTTGGTGAGTGGGTATACATACACTTATTTTGCCAACCTATGGTTACACCAACAGTTTAAAACATACCCTGCTTATGGACCTGCTCATGCATCCTCCCAGCACAGATCATCATTTAAAGGTTGCAGTATCACACTTTAGGAACCCTCAGCACTTGCTCCCCTTGTGACTGGAGCCACCGTGAACGATATCAACTGCCTGCTGCCATTGTTTCAATCTCCGATCTCTAAGCCATTAACTCCGTCTTAATTGATCACCTTGTATATCAACCGCTCATGTAGACTATCACTTTTTAAGTCCACACACTCCTCCCGGAAATGCCTGATTGGCCCAGAGTATAAAATGAAATCAGAGTGCCAGCATGCAACGAATGCATGATACTGTACCTCTTCTGTAGCATCAGCAGGGGCACAACACTGCTGTATCGGTATCGACTGGAGCAAACATGCGACGCAATATCCAGTCGAGAAGAAGAACTCTGTTCGGTTCCTAGAAGTGCTGAGACTCGAGCTAGCTGGTCATACATTTTTAGTTTTCTTACCGCATTGTCTTGGAACCCTTATAGAGGTGACGGTGAAGTGAAAAGACATGGCCTCTTTTCCCTTCTTTTTCCCATATTGCTTTTTTAACCACTGGCTTTATTGAAATTCTTTCATGTTGATGCTGCTTTATAACTAAGTTATAGAGTGTGGAATGAGAAAATCGTAACAGCTAGTGGCACTGCCCTCTCTAACTATAGAATTTTTAGCTGTAGCATCGATGAAGTGGCTGAGAAGTAAAGCTTCCCACTGCCAGCCTGCGGGAACAATGTTTAAACTCTTACAGGGCACTCCATATTTCTTTTACAGCATAGCTGTATATATTTCTTTCCTCCTGCACATTTTTCAATGCCTTTGCCTCAAAACTCCGATGCCCTCTATGAGGAGGCAAAGCAAACCAGTAAGGCATGTGTTGACACCTGGCATAGAAAGAAGAAAGCTAATAAACCACCCAATACATTATTTCATACAATAATTACAAGCAGGAACTCTGGCGCTAGTGTCTACAGGAGCTGCAACAGGGGCAGTTCAGCCAGCATGGGAACTGTGGGACGAACATGAATTTGACTAAACTTCGTTTTTCTGCCTTTAAACGTCTCTTCCACCTTGAAAATTTGTCATTGTGTAATAAATATTTAAATAAACATTATTAAAATCATCTGCCAGCAGTATTCGAACTGGCACTCCTCTTGTCCCCTTCCATCTTTCCTTGCACTAAGCAGCCATAAATATAGTTAAACCTCGATGTAACGAACTTCAATATAACGAAACTCTCTATACAACAAAGTATTAAACTTTTCATAACCTTTTGTCATAAAGCACCATGTATTTAGAGCCTCAATATACAGAAGTGTGTTTGTATTAGATTTCATTATAATGAAATTTCGCTTCCTTTCGCAAAGGAGTGCTGGGGTGGCCTGACACAGAGGGGGGCCTGATGGAGATGACATTTTAATCTTGCAATTACAAAAAAATTTTTTTTTTGGGCTATGCATGGTCGTTTTTCATCTACGATATCATCGTACACGTGTCTCGTTGCAGTCTGATCTTACTAAAAATCAGTACATATGTGCATGCGTATGGTGGTGTCTGTTCCCCATATATATGTGTACCGCTTTGTGGAATAAAACCATTGTTGGAAGTTAGCGCCGTGTCCGCGTCTTGCCATTGTCCTTCGTCTCTTTTCGTGTGCTAAAAAACCTCAATAAGATCCTATCATGTGCAGTGCACTTTGTGCTATAGGTGCAAGTGAGTGTTGGAAGGTGAGAGAAGATATATGGTGGCTTCAAGAGTGCCGCCTTTCTGCAGGAGCAATGGGAAAGTGGGGGAGGGGAGCGAGCTCGTGGTCTCTGGTGCATGTCTGGGCCGTGGCTGTGCATGGCTGTAAGTGTGGCTGAGCACACAAGCAGCAGCGCACCCTGCTTTAGAGATAATCTACCACATCTGCAAGGCGTGGGCGTGCGGAGATGGCGTGGCATGACGTAAGCCGTCTTCCTGCGCGTTGAGGTTGCGTAATCTCGAGTCTTGGTGACCCTTTGGAGCAAGAGGCAGAAGAAGCATTCGCTCCTTGCAGCCAGCGCCTTTCATAATAGCGTCATCCCAGTGCGGGCAACGCTATCATCCACGAGGGCGGAGTGCACGCGAAAGCGTGGCTGGCTTCACTTAATTCGTACCGCCGATGCGAATACATATATCATCGACATGGCACGAAACTGTATCATGCGGCGCCGACTCCCAAATTGATCGAAATGAATTGTTCTCTCATTCCAATTAGCTTTTTTCAATCGCCTGATAATTTGGAAAATTCTGTGGCCCTTTTTGTATAAGAGAAATCAATCGGTGACCGTACTTATTTGCATAAAAGGTTGAATTTCAATACAATAAATTTTCGATGTAATGAATCAAATTGCCAATTTTACCAACTTCATTATATTGAGGAATAATTGCATTTATGGTCTACTGAGGATTCGTACACAGAACCTCTAGCACAGAAGCCCGACATCGAAACCATTATGCTTCGAGCGCATGCACTGACAAGCGGCATGGAACGCCCTTATGAATTCCTTGCGGGCAAGCCAGTAATCCCGAGATGCTTGGCATGTTTCAATTTGGACTCCTCGACAGGTTGAGCAGCTATTAGTAGCAGCAATTGTGCGTGTTCGCAGAGTATTGTACAGACACGGAAGGGAAAAGCTCCAAAATAAGTCAAGTTTTACACTCTGTGGTGTGCTTTGTTTTTCCTACACCTCTGCTAATAGCAGAGTGGAATGGCTCCAACTCTTAACTTATATCTTTATTTCTGCAGGACAAGAGTTTAAATTCTCACAGGGCACTGTGCATATTTTTAGAACTACTGCCTTTCTTTCTGTGGGACCAGAGTTGCAATCCTCACAGGGCGCTGCACACGTTTTTTAACTCTTACGTTTTTTTTCGTTTTTTCTACAAATTCCTTGCAGAGCGGTTTGGTACTGTTGTGATAGCCACTGGCAGACATTGAACTGACTAAGGGAAACAGCCCATAACAGGTAGGCTGAAAATCTAAAAAATATAATTGTACAGGAACGGTGATTGACAGAGTGAGGACACTCTGGGACACTCAAAATGTGTAAACGAAAGTACTGCAGTTTTATCAAAATGTACCTCTGATAATCGCAGGATTTCACTCCGGTCCACTGTGACTTTCTTTTGTGTTAGAGAACCGAGAAGTGCCGGTAACAGGAGAAACCTGTCGCAAAGAAAAAGATGTACATAAGAAATCAGAAGCATGCCACATTAACAACTTGTCAAAAATGTTGAAGCACAACCAATGTCTAAGTATATTGTTTCAAGCAAAAAAGATAATAATAATAGATTTGGGGGTTTTGCGTGCCACAACAATGGCCTTTATGAGGCACGCTGTAGTGGGGAACTACGGATTAATTTTGACCTCTTACGGTTCTTCAATATGGATTTGAATAAGTTAACAAGTGCTTTCGCACTCCACCCTGCCACAAGGATCCAACTCGCAACCTCAAGCTCAGCTGTGCTATGCCATAACAACTGGGCGACTACAGCGGGCGAATGCTTCAAGCAACAATCAATGCCTTTAGTCTTCCAAGTTGTACAAGATTATCCCTCAAAAGGGTCTGGGGGCGACCTAGTTGGTACCAATCGTTCATTTTAAACAGCGCCAGAAAACATGGGCAAGGAAGACCACGGGACCACTGCGAGACCAGTGCTGTACTGAGCTCTTCCTTGTCCTTGTTTTTAAAATGTCTCAAATGAAAGAGTAACCTTTCAGGCCCCAAATTATCGAATGTTGACAGACACGCACAAAAAGCTCACAGAGAAGATGGTATGCGCTCTCAAATAGCATTTTCTTCTTTGTGTGTAAAGAGGTAGCAACAGTGATTTCTACAAAAATGCAACACAATTGGCCAAACTGCTTCAGTTCTTTCTCACAGTGAGATGCTATGTAATTAGGTGAACTCCTCTATTATCAGCAGTTCTCTATCATTTACCAATTATAGATGGAACACTAGTCACGGGCGTCAAAACCGTATTTTTACAGTGGCAACATCAATATTACCTTGTGTTTATTTGACCTCGATTATGACAGCTCTGTTCTTAGTAACAGTGACAGTTTGGACACCTTAGAACAATAATCTAGCAATCTGGCTAGATTTAATATTCGTCTTTTGTGTCCTCTCAATGCCAAAATGCATCTGTTTCCTTCTCAACCATCCTTTGCTGGACAGAAGACACCCAGCTCACACAGAATAAATGAGCAGGAAGTATGGGTAAACTGCTTCAATAATCTAAAAAGTGATTTGGATGTTACACCCTAGTGTAAAGTTTAAGGTCTATAGTAACAGACCACACAATATTCTATACACTAAGCTAAATTAGTACAACATGTTTCGCTCATTGCATGTCCTCCCTTCATCTATGCCACTAATCACTCCAAACATTTCTTACTAGCCCCTGCGACAGAAACAGCTTACATTTCCCAAACTATCCTTAACAGGACAGAAAGGAGACAACTACAGCTGAGCTGTATCAGTAAATGGTAGAGGTGCACGAATAAACAAAACTTTTGGATAATGAATCAAATGTCCTATTCGATTTGGTCCTCAAATAGCCTTAGTGGAAAACACATTTTTTTTGTGTGTGCTTTACATCAACTGTACACAATCAAGATGAAATCGAAGCAAATATGCCACATTTTTCATCCCATCTACAGTGGACACAATGGACTAGAGCCCACAGCATCACTCAGTCAGCCAGATTTTTCAGGCTAAAGACAATCACTGGCAATTATATGTTGTCTACTGCAGCACTGTGAGCTGCGTATTGTTTCAAACTTTCTACACCTGCAGCATCAGTCTCATCTCATTAGATTAAATTATGTTTCACTGTAACATACGTTATACAGTAGTGGCTCCATGAGCCCCAGCAATTTGAACCAGAGTAAGGTGTTTCTTTTCACGCGGCTGTCACTGTAGAAAAGGAGATGTCTAGTTGGAATGGTGTACACAGCTATTAATATTTTCTCAAGGTAATGAACCTTATATGATAATGTATGCACCAAAGAGCTGCCTAGTGTGCTTTTAATGAAGCATGCTTTATAATAAGCAGCATAGTGACAAGCTTCCCTAGCCGTGAATACTAGGCTGGCAAGATTGTTCGATATGAATTGTGGGGATGCTGTACATTATTCGAAAGCTAATGAAAATATATTCGATGTTCTATCCAACTCGATTTGCATCTGGTGCAATTCGTTTCATACTTGATTCAGTCTCCAGAACTGCTATTTGCACAACCCTAGTTAATTTCACAATGCCAACGAAACACCCTTACCATGTGAGGAGCCTCAAATAAAGCCCCTGTAAAAAAAAGATTTCCGTTGGGCAATCCAGACGGGCAAATTTAGCGTCATTTTGAGCAGATGCACTTCGCCACTAATTTTCACAATGGCGAAACGATTAAGCATCCACCCTGCATGTGGGAGGTACTGCATTCGAATCCCACTGTTTTTCTAACGGGAAGAGATGCCCTCCGGCCCTGTGCTCAGCTATTGAAAGGGACGCTAAGGGCAAGTACGAACTCGATGTGGGACTATTTAAATATCATTCCAGAAACTTCGCAACGCTTGTTTCGTGCCAAGGAAATAATTAGTTTACCAGAAAACTGCATCTGAAGGGCACAAATACCACTATCGCAATTCAAATCTCCTGCCACCCAAGCAGAGAGTGGCGACGTCGCACATGCCATCACCGTCCTTTGCAGCCACCGGTGAGTCAAACGGCACCCGACAGATGGCGGTACAGTGTTCAGCACAAAACGAAAACGCCCGGCGATGGAGAAATCTAGCAAAGGCAGAGCAGTGGATTCACCGCTGCAGCTGCTTTTGGTGAAGCGGTGTGGATTGTTTGGGCATCTCGTGGCATCGTCACTTGCAGTTTGTGCGAGTTTCGATAGCCAGGAAAACCAGTGCAGCACTACGTGATAACAAAACTACCGAAACAAGAAAGCGCAGTCAGCGCAGAATCGAGTGAAAACTAAACCTTTCGACCGCCCATGTTGTTGTCAAGAGTGATGTCCATCAGTTATTTTTTTCTAAACATAAGATAGATCTCGACAAGAAGCATTTTCCTTTTTCCTATAATGCAATACAATGATGTTTTTATAATGAGTGGTTGAGTACTAGTGACAGAATTTAAATGAGAAGTACCTTCGTCATCGTGTGAGTACCTGAATGTCCTGGGGAAGTCTCTAATCGTGTCCCTGCATTTACGTGAATTTCTCAATTGCTAATGCTCTGTTCACGATATTACTAACGCCTCAGTGATTCTCAAGCACTAATCCATCTCTTTAGCTTGACTTAATATTTGCCTTTAGCGTCTCTTTAAGGGGGTTCTCATTTTCAAAGGGGGCTCTCTAGAGGTTTAAAAAGGTTGTCTCCTGGTCCCACGATGGCAATTTCCCATCAGATAGTTGGCTAAAGCTTTCTAAGGGTTGGAGGAAGCTTCAGCTAGGTGGCTCCTATCCAAATACATGGGATTGAAGCATTAATTTTTCATGGCAACCACTAGGCCGATTTTGATGAGGTTCGTCACACTTAAAAGTAATAACCTAGTGACTGTAGCAAGCGCATTTTGTTATTTAGGTCATCAATTCTTTTAACCAAAAATTGTTGAAATTGAAAAAAAAAAGAAAAGTAGTACTAAACTTTAAACTCGGCAATAAATAAAGATATCAGAATTCTATTAAGACTGCCACGGCAGACTAAACTGATGCATAGTGCACCACTTTGTAATATATGAATCATTTGCGAGTATGACGTTTACAAAACCCTCACAACCACAGCAACAATTTCGAGCAAGCTGTAAAGTTATAACATTTCTCCACTTCAGATATAGGTTACAGAACCCCAATACCTAATCTTGGTTCATAGTCGTGAATTTGGAACCTTGGTGGTTCATTTCTTTTATTGAAGTCCTAAATTTACAACCAGTTTCTAACAGTTGCTAAAATTCTACTTTCTCTGTCAAGTGCAACACATTTCCCTGAGATCAGTTTCGCAGTTGTCTCATAACATGATTTGATAGATTTTATATGTATGTGAATAGGAAAATTGAAGTTGGCATCAAGCTAAAGATTACTCCAAAGCAATTTCCATTTATAGAGATTCTACTGTACATCGCCTCTTGATGTTGTGTGACACACGAGCCACTGTCCACAATTAATGCATAGTTTGCAAAAGAGGAGAGAAGATTGATCTCTCGAAATGTGCAACTGGGATGTAAGTAGTCCAACTTTCAACCTAGTACATGACACCATCTCTCAGCGGTGCCTGTCAAGTTAGCCAAAGGTTTGAACAAGAAATGCCGAGTCAATGTTGAAATCCTGTTGACATACTGTGGAGGACACTGCCGGCATCATGTGTGCCAAAGGGTCCGGAAAAGTTCGGAGAAGAGCATCGGATCACTTTTAATTTGTGGCTTGCTCACAATGTGTAGTGATGTCATATTCATCAAATATGATCACCGCAGTATTTTGCACACAATGAGTGTGTTTACTTAAAAAGTGTTCAAAATGTGAGAGGTGGCTTAGAGGCCACTTAAATTAATCTACTCGAACCTCTGTCTTGAGTAAACAGAAATTTGCATTACTCCAGTCTGAGTAAACACAGGTCGATTGCAATAACCGCCGCTCACACGCCACAAATTGTATGCTCAAAATGTCGTCATGCGCATCACATAGCACATTTCTTTTTTTAAGCGAGCTATGTTTAACAATGTTGCTGAACAGAAACACCCGCCTTTTAATTCATTTTTATTCAGCAATAAAAAAATATGCACGCGCCACAAGAGTGCTTCGTGCCAGTGTTTATTAGATAGCGTGCCCCTCTTCACACCTTACATTTCTGCATGGGCTGTTGGCTTAACGTTGCCTAAGTTTAACACAAACAAACAAACTCTGAACATTTTGAACATGAGACCTTGATGGCCTCTACATTCAAATGTGAAAAACATGTGGGTTATAGCAAGCAACATGTGAGTTAATACAGCACATGGTGATAAAAAGATAAGTTACAACATAACACATACAAACTTGCGAACACCAAAATTTGCAAGATGCCACAGACACTGAGGGGGCAGATAGACATAGAGCATGTCTTTATTTAAAAGTGTGCCTTGAGCACAAGCTTTTTCAGAGATACATAGATCTTTTATTAAAGATTATTCACGTTTAGACACTGCACACATGCAGCAACAAGCTTGGCACAACAAACACAGAAGAGCAATACATTGTTTTTAGATTGCAGCAACTTCTTCAGTGATTGTTGTTGCCAATTTCGCCTGCTTCAGAAACTTGTCTGCATAAGCTTGCTCAAAGCAAGCTTATGCAGACCCTCTTTCATTCTTTCACTGTCAGAGGGCTTCCAACTGAAGGTTAGGGGACCGACATGCGGTAACTCCTCGCACAATTTTGTTTTTCTTAAATCTTGATGCAACATTCGCAAAATGGTGAAACGAGGCTAAATCCGTAAACAAAATTCAGGAGAGTAAGCCGGTACGAACGCGCAAAGCAAATGTATCTTCAAAAGCTGCACTGGCAATAGTAGTTTACTTAGCAGTGATAAAAATACAGTAACCAGCGTTACCGTGTTTCCTAACAACTTAATTTTGCGTACTCTGATGCTGTGCTTCGCTCAAACTTCGCAGCAAGGTCGCACTTTTCAGTCCACACCGTTCAATAACGCACTAGACACATTTGTCGGCCCGTTTTTCCTGGCAGTGAAACGAAGCGTGCGCTGGATGGAAGTGCTGGTAACTAAAAGCCCGGACGAACCAGCGATGCCAAGTGTTCTACTGAAGGACGCGAACCAAGGAATGCAATCTCGTTCGGAAATTTATGCGAAAGTAAGCGCGGTAGAGCTAAATGTTGCTCTAACGTTGTCAGAACAGTAACACCGGTTACTACCGCTAGTTGTTGGTAGCAGTCAGTAATAGTAGCGTGACCATTAAGCGGATAGCACGAAGCAGTAGACTCAAATTCGTGAGATTTGAGAACTTGCAATGACATGCATGAATCAACCTCTGAGAAGGAGTTGTCGTACTTTAGGTGATGCGTGGCCACTTCGTCAATTTCTTCGTTTTCGCTGAAGATCCCGGTTTCATTGACGAGATGCGTCGCATTCTCAAACTGCGTCGCCGCCTCCCGGACTTTGTCCTATACAAAAAAAAAAAAAAACAAGAGCACGCACTGAGCTTCACTGTCAACTCGAAATAGCCACACATTACTACTGCCTCGATGAGAGTAGTGATTCGATCACGCTGGCAGAGAAATGCACGTTAAACGAGACAAATTTACTTACTTGGTAGGACTTTTCATTGGCGCTTTCAGTTGACTTCTCAATTTCGAGATACAAGTTGAACCCGCGGTCAAAAAGTTCGTTTAAAGAACTCAAATCGCTGCCGTTACTGTTGTCATCACCCATGTTTAGAAGGTTCGTTCGGATTTCACATTACAGTCGTTTCACTCTGATTCAAACGATCCGTTGGTTTCGCATATTTCTAAAAAGAAAAAAGGTAAAGGTTGGACTTCATAGAGTTCATTTTATGTCGTAATGAACAAAAATTTTAGATGTTTACTTTTCAAGACGCGCTTCTAGTGCTAGCATTGATGGCAAAACTATGATGCGTCAGATCAGTCAAGCAACACAATCCGGGCGGGACGTTACGTAGTTACGTAACATGGCGGCACCCAAAGAGTCTCTGGGTTTGATCCGCGCCGTTATTCAAGAGCTTAGGAGAAACCTCCCGCAGGTATGTACGCACCTTTGTGTATTTCATAGTTGCGAACGCAAGTGAACGCTTTTGACACACTGCAAGCGGGTTTTCAGACGTTGGCGACCAAGCACTGCGTTGAGTTTGCTGGAGCGTTCGGTGGTCAACTAGCAGAGCTGCGTCTTGAATACCGTTGTACCCGCGCTTCTTTGCGGGCCGGCGATGCGCTCAAAGCGCAGCGAGCAGTTGACGACCAGAAACTTACCTGTCATACAAAAGAAGCGAGGTAACTGGTAGCCTTCTCTCTCCAGCCATTTTTTTTTTAAGCAAAAACGCGGCTTTTCGCTGAGCCGCGGAAGTTTGAGCAGCGTGTTGTGTGACCGGCGTCCCGAGTATGAAAACAAACGTCGTCGACCGTAATGAACACTTGATTGATTTTCTTGGCTTTGGTTTGGTGTGTATGCGTAGTTGTGGATACGGTAGGCGATATTTGATCTGCTGGTTCAGTGTTTGGCTACTTGAAGTACCGTGCGCGTCCTAGCGCACGCGAGCAGAATTTTTGCGTTCGCTCCTCGTGCTGGAAGGCGACAAACGGTATACAGCTAGCAAAAATCGGGGTCTTAGAAAGGGGTTTAAGTTCGTAGTTCGGGCAGCAAACGGTATTCCGGCGTTTCACAAGGTTTTTTTTCTTAGTTGAGGGAGCTTAGCGTCCTAATTCTGTAGGAACCCAGCTTGTGAGACGCGCTGCGGCCGCCGAGACCGAAACTTAGGTACAGTGGTGATTTTGTTTCGATCCGTTGGTCTCAGGAAGACGAAACCTCGACATCGTGCTCAAGTGCAAATATTTAGTCATCGCGACGGTATGCTAGCCAGCCAGCGTTCTTCGGCTCACTTGCGTCTTGTAGTTGCGTATTCCGACCCAGTTGTACGGTTTGGAATAAACGCGAGACGATACTGCGTTTACGTGAATTTGGCTGGATTCGGGTGTCCCCTGCTTGTTCTGCGAGTTAAGCCAGTCGTGCCGTTTGCCGTACTTCTTCTGCTTTCTTTCTTTATTATTTTGATTTTTTTGTGAACAACGATATGCCTGTTTATACTTGGCAGATGTTTGGACGTTGGCCATTTGGCATAAGGTCATGCCCTGAAGACGTTGCGAACGCAAATCCTAAGAACAGGACACGGTAATGCTTGTAATGTGCCCTGTTAGCTTGACCTTGTGCCGTTTTCGATTTTTCGTTTGTTTGCCGCGGCTATAAAAACCGTCCATTTGGCAGTCATTCTTGCTCTTCATTCGCCGCTGTGACTTCCAGTCGATATCTCGTGGATATGTGTGAAGTTTTGAAGTAGAATGGTGGTGTGGATGAAGGTTACTGCAGAATTATACTGATGTTTCAAACCTCTGCAGGAAAAGAAACTGCATTGTCTAATTAACAACTGGAAACAGTAACCTAGGGCTTACCATTACGAGTTTTTTCTGATCACTTATTGTATAACCAGTTTGTGGTCTCTGAGTCAGGTTGCTTCTGCTCCATGGATTGTTATTTTTGTGATAAAACCAAAGGATACGGACTTCAACACCTTTGGCATTCCATATTAATTTGCTGGTACAAAGCTGCTAACACCAAGATGATGAATACAGTGATAGATGGCAGTGGCATGGCAACCACAATAATGACACTTCATTGACTGACATCTTAGACGAGAAACGGCTGTCATTGTGAAATGAATGTTGAGAATTACTGCTGCACTATGAATGACAGCACTTTACTGGGCCGAAAGTCTGAAGTTTGTGGCTTCTTATGACTATGCTAATCACCCAACACCCTTTCAAATTCCACACATCCAACTTCAGTTCACTGACTTTCTATGCCTTATTCTATTGCCTTATCTGTCATTGTCTGCCTGTGAAAATGATTTCAAGTGTGCACAAAGCGGTATGGTATGTACGCTCAAACGTAATTTCCTTGGGCATTGCACTGAAAAAAAGAAGCATGCCATCAGTCATGCCACTTTACCCTTCTTCTGCCAAAAAACTTACTGGAGGATGCTGGCATGAGATATCTGCGATGCTCTGGACCTGTATTTGGCACCAAGCCGAAGGACCTTGTTTGTGACCGAATTTTGTGAGACATTATCTGGTGATCACTTGTCGTGGGATATTCCGTGTTTGCATTTGTGATGTGCTAAAGAATGTGGAAAGTTCTCCTACTGGTCGATAACTTGAGGCTCATTGTGATTTCTTGCAAACTTCGATGTACAGAGCTTTGGCTTTAAGTGGAATGTGAAAATGGATCACAGCCCACTGATCCTGCTCTGGTGGCTCGGTGGCTACATTCATCAGCTGAACAAAAGGCTGCAGGTTTGAACCTCAGCTGCTGCATTACGACGGGAAAAGAATGCAAGAGTTCTCGTGTGGCATGCTTTGGGGTCACATTAAAAAATCCAAATTTTTAATCTGGAGCCTCTCCACTACAATGTCGCTCTTAGCCAGTGTTCTTGCTTTGGGTCGTTTAAGCACCATCGGTCCGACCTTTGTGTGGTGCCCTCTGCCGCTTCTGCCTGGGGTGGTCCAGACCACTGACCAATCTCTCGTCCGTGTGGCCACTGCTTGCAGGGACAGTTCTGCACGCTGGAAGGGAGCCCCCGTGATAGGGCACCGTGAGTCCTCCCCCCCCAGCGGTGCCTCCTGCCTCATCCGGAGTCTTGATGGACTTCAGGCTCACCGGTTTATTCGAGTCCACCTGCCCTTGTCGCACCAACAATTCGAACTTCGAATCCTGCCCCGAACCCGGCTTCCGGCCCCTCGTCTCCAGCATGCCTGGGCCCAGCACAGGCCGCAGCATGTCTGACCTCCTAAAGATGACACAAGACTGCTCGGTGGCATTGCAGCGGCTCGAGGACATGGTACCCGGCTTCCACTACACAACACGGTCCACCCGCACCTTGGCCGGAAAAGAGAGGCTCGCCAAAGCAGCAGTGTGCACCAATGGGGCAGGTGCTGCCGCTGCCATGGATGACGAGTGGATTAAGAGCCGCGTGCAGAAGGAGCTGAGGCGTGGGCGAGGTGACAAGCATCGTGTGGCCGTGCGCAGTTACGGTTACACCGTGACTTGGAAGGACCTGAACACTGTGCTCGGTACAAACTGGCTGAATGACGTTGTCATTGACTTCTACATAGCGCTTGTGGCCGAGCGCGCCAAAGAAGTTTCAGACGGTCTCCGCGTTCATGCGCTGACGACGCACTTCTTCAATGTGCTGAAAATCCGGGGCTATGAAGCCGTGCGCCGCTGGACGGACACGGTTGACTTGTTTGCTTTCAACCTAGTGCTCGTGCCCATCCACGACCACGATCACTGGTCACTCGCCGTTCTAAATATAACAAACCAGACATTTGAGTTCTACGATTCGATGGGTCGTAAGAACTGGAACTGCTATCAGGTGTTGATGGCATACCTGAGGAAAGAGCACAAAGACAAACGGAAGTCTCCACTGACTCCAGACGTAAAATGGGAGTGCCAGTACATAAAGAACCTTCCGCAGCAGACTAACTCTCATGACTGTGGTGTGTTTGTGTGCCTCTATGCGGAGTGCCTCGCGAGAGGTGCGCCATTCAATTTTTCAGCTCGCGACATTCAGCGGTTACGATATAGAATGGCCTTTGAGATCTTGTCGGGGAAGTTGATGGATCACTGACACTTACTGCTGCTTCCTCTGAAGACAAACTGGTGCGTTACCTGGGAGAGAGGCTTAGCCGATTGCAGCCTCCACGCATGTGCCTGTGTTGTTTACATGAACTTACTTGATTACCTGTGCTAGGAAGTCTGTTGACGCCTTGTCTGTGCAGACTGGACATTGTCTTCGTTTGTTTTATGCGGGCTGGTGAACCCCGTTGATTTTTGCAATGTGATACAAATGTTAAAGATCTTCAGGCCTCTGCCTTCTGCCAATCCAAAGGCCAACAAAATACCAATCCAAAGGCGAATGGAAGCCTCTACATTTATTTTTGCACAATGTTGTGCTCTACATATTTGTGAGGTTCTCGCTCAGCCGCAACCCTTAATGGCCACGTTCATGGAAAGCTGTTTCGTTTTTGAATACTCCATTTTCATATTTCAGGTGTTCTATAGGAGCTCATAATTTTCACTCATTTAATAACCTTCTTGCCAAGCTCTCTTAATTACAACAGGCCTTCTGTGAACTATGCTCAAAGCAGGGTGTCACTGCTTGTTTCCTAAGAGAAGACCTGTTATTAAAGTTCTAGGCCACCTTTTCAGTGTATTGACAACGGGAAAGATTAAATTTTTGCAGTCCTCACTCTCACATAAAGCCATAATAATGACCATCCAGTGCCCTGGTTGTTCATTATTGCTGCTGCGACATTTATCGCACCCATTACAGCAGACTTCCACAAAAGGAAAGCTTCTTCCCGAACAAATTTTTGTATTAGAGTTGGTATTGTGGCACGGTGCTTAAGGTGATGTTACTGCCGCATTTTTGTAAATTATGTTGAGTTTTGTATGGGCACAAGAAGTGTTGTACATCAGAATTTCATGTCCTGGCGTTGGGTGCTCTATCACTCCTTTCTTTTTTGTTTTTTCTCAATTGAAAGGACCCCACGGAGGAAATAAATGTTCATGTATTTTTTTACTGTTAAATATCCTCATTTTGATGCTTATTTGTTACCATCATTTCTGCAGCTGAGCCAGTCTAAGTAGGCTGTAGTTGGTACTTAGATCAAAACGGTGATTCAGCATTAGCCAAAGTATTAATTTGCTGTGTCGTTGGATTCTTTTTGAGCAGTGAGCCGTGCAATAGTTGAAACAGAAGTCATGTTATAGCTATGGACTGCGAAAAAAGTGCAAACAGACATTTGGCTGCCGATGCATTACACCTTGGCCTTTCTTTTTTTTATGGTGAAATCCACTATACTCGCTGACAACATTCTGTGGCTATGAAGGGAAATCTGTGGAGGCAAAGCATGCACAAGTGATAGCACTTCCAAAAAGAGTCCCACGGTTTAATCGAGGTCAGTCTAGGTTGGGGAAACCAAAGCATAAAGACTTTATTATCAACAGTTAAATAAGACAACACACTCCACTGAGTGTGAAGGTTTACTTATTTTGCGGCTTTTCCCTTCCACGTCTGGGCAGATGCGAAATCGTCGCACATGGAAGCTGCGTCAATTTAGCGTCTGTTCCAAGCAACCAAAAGATGTCAGATGCTGCCGGACTACTTGGCGTGGTAACACGAGCAGCAGCCACATGCCTGTAGCTACCCCTTGATAGCCTTGTCCACGAATATAGCTGATATGGATCAGTCGTTCTCACTCTAATCCTTAAGCAAACACTCGGACTTAAGAATTCTGGATCTGCCTTTGCCAGTGCAAACTGCTCCATGTCGGATTGCTGCGGATGTTGTCAGGTGCAAAAAAGTATCGATTTCCATGTGTAAGTGTTTGCCATTATTGAGGGTTCGGGGCAATTTCAGTGTAAATACCAGTCTACTTGCCAGCATAACGACTGCATAACTGCCAACTTTTTATGACTTTATCGTAACATGCCCAGTTTTTAGAGCTTGTCTACGGTTGTCATATTGAGGCCAATTTTACCGTTTTTCATTTCTGGCCAGTTTAGGACAAAACTCATTTTCAATTGCTACAGATAGAGTCGTCCACCAATCTTTTTAGAGGCTAATTATTCGATGCCCTCATTCATTCTGACCTACCAGCAGCAGTGCCATTTTTTTCCATAGAACCAATGCATAACAGCAACTGAAATTTCAGCCTTTGTTCTGTGAATATTTCATGAAAATGTTCATTGGAATACATCTTTGTTTTGTGTGTGGTGCACATTATTCTTCCTATGACCAAATAGCAGTGTGCCTGTTCACAGCGTCCCTAGAGAACAAAGTCTGTGATGTTTTTTTCATATACAGTTGACATCATGACAATTAAAACAGTGTTAGCGTTTTGCACCAATATTTAGTCGTTTTTTTCCTTGACTGCAGTCTTTCTCAACTTTTAAGGTTGGAAGATCTGGCGTAATCTTGTCAATAGTAGTGTTCAGGTGCAACTGAGTCCCCACACGGGGCAGATGAGGCATCACTAAAAAAAAAAAAAGCAAGAGAAAAACTTGCAGTTTCATGCATAAAGCAGGGACATGGTAGTTGGTGCAATATTATGCTCAGTAAAGTTTTTTTCATGTTTCATGCAGTATTGGCTGAAGTGAACATTTCCAGATGCAAGCGAGCAATTTCCTTTCGAGAAGAAGTAGAAAAGAATTGGTGCTTGTAGTTCGATTCGTCATTACCCACTAGCTTTATATTCTTTCACCTAGGCACAGGTTTGTGAGTAAGCAGTTGAGCTTGATATCGGGCAACACTTTAACGAGTGCTCAAGAGGTCAGGCATAGTATCGGGATGTTTTGTATCCACATAGCATGCTCCAATGTGGAAACCAGTCTCAGAGGCCATGTTTTACCTTACTGCAGACTGGAAGTTACATGGCTGCCATGTTTAAAATATCGCTCGTTGTGTGGGCTGCAGACGAAGCCAAGATTGCAGTTTTTTTTTTTTGACAAACCAGGCAGGTGAAAATGCCCAGTGTTAATATTGAATGATTCGGGCCAAAGTATGCAATCTTGCTGCAGGATTTGCACAGGAACAGAGCAGCCGTAACTGCAAAATCTTTTTTTTTCTGCTATTTTATGAAGAAAAATGCACATCCCTGCATAGGTGGTGTCTCTGGTGCAGGCAAGTCTGCATAAGCATAGCCTTTGAGATCAGGCTTTGTTAATTAGACAGAGCTGTTGCTGGGGCATGGATTTGAACACCACCTATTGCCCAGGCACAGTTTTATTTGCTGAGTAACCAGCTGAAAGATGGAATCTCCAGCTGCAGTTGAAGCCCTGGCGGGGTATCATGTCTTTATTTTTTTGTCATTGTTAACGTTAGGTAGGGCCATTATGAAATTCTTGACAGGCACTGGCGGACATGTGAAGTGAAGCCCATAACGGCCATCGTTGTAAAAAGTGGCGTTCACTGAAGTTCACTCAAGGTGTTCCTTTCAGCAGGCAAAAAACTTTTGCATCATGCTGAGGAATTGCCAGCGATGGAGCATGTTGCATAACTGCCATCTCTAGAACTTTTTGTACATTTTCTTTTTTAATTTGAGCTTGTGCAATTTTACTATTGTTGCATCAATTATTACTAAAGATAGGACCCTGTTGCAAATAAGTTCTAAAGGTGCCAAAGGATGAGGGGGACGCAAGATTGCAAAACGTGCATATAAGAAATTATATGATTGTGCCCTGTACCTGTGTCAGTGCAAAATGCCATATATCAGACAGGTAGCTGCAAGTTCCCGAAGCAGGCAAAGCCTGCAACAGCAGAGTTGGGGGAAAAGTCATCGGTCAAACACAGTGTTTTGCTTTTTTATTTCCTGCTGTTTATAGTGTGCAGCTGCTTGTGTACTGCTTCTAAATGTAAATCGTCATTGTTAGTGTGTGTGCATGTGTGCCACAAAAGGCATGTGTTTAGAAAAACATTCATGTTGTTCCCCCCTTCCATCAGGTAGGCGTGTTTCTTTTTCTTTTGAGTTTTCAAGCTTGATGGTTGGCAGGTATGTTGCTTTTAAATCAACCAGTGGAGCACATAACACGTTGTAGACCAACAGTAGCAAATTCAATTTGCCGTAAATATATATGACGCGAGCAGGAGGTTGCGGACGGAGACAAACATGGTCGATCGAACATTGCCTTTATTCTTCATCTACTTCTTTCTCCACTATTACACCGTACCGTACTATTGTGCAGTTCGTCACATGCTTCCCCCTCCTACCGAGAGAGTGTCGTAGGTACAAAGGCGGACGATACCCTCAAAATGTCCTCACATGTGAACAATGTCAGCCTGGCAGTCTGGTGACGTCCAGCAGCACTCAGGTGGTCGAGGCTGGCTGTTGCATTCCGGACGACATATGCATACTCCTATGAAGGAAGGTTTGGACGCATGGAAACTGTGGGAACTCGGGTGTTATTGCGACTTGGAGACACGCGATGTCTCCTGCTCGAACCTTCGGCGGACTGGGTCATTAAGGTGTCGTCTCTGTTGGTCTGGTATGCCTAGAAAATGTCGGTGTCTTTTTGGTCCTTGTGCACAGTGTTGTCGTAGAAATCCTTGGTCTGGGAGCCGTCCTGATAGGTGGTGCTGAAGGTGTGTTTGACAACGTCTATTTCTTGCAAAACGTTGTATTCGTTGTGTTTGTTTCAGGTTTAGTTGCCTTGGGCACTGACTTTTTCCTTGTTGCATCTACTTTCGGCGACGCTCTCCGTCATCGTCCTGTCGAATTTGCCTTTGCGATGTTGTTGCGACAGTTGCTGAGGTGGCGTATCTATCGAGATATGCCTTTTGATTACTGGCGCTAATTGATGTAGAGATGAATGAGTAGTGTGTACACTGCTCCTTTTGGTGAGATTTGTCTGGTGGCGAATACAGTGCGGCAGCCTTCTCAGAAGGCTTTTCTGAGGCTGCCGCAACGACATGAATGGGCGCTTCGGTAATTCCACAGCGCGTGATGCTGCTTTTCTTGCGTGACGCTTCTGCACTGGCAGCGTCTTGTTGAGGTGTAGTACGCGGAAGGCTTGAGAGTCGCGAAGCAGCTAGATCTCTAGGTGTGTATGGCTCCAAATTGTCTTCGCCCTGAAAGGGGTGTGCGTTGTTGCTGGCACTTGCATTCTGATTTCGTCCTGGCAGTGAGCAAGTTGGCTTAGTTTCATCAGAATAAGGAACACCTGTGCTTGAGATGTGGCGTTGTTTGACGACCGTTGAAGTGTCACTTGACTTTAGTTGGAACTGATGATGATCGCTATGTGGAGACTGGGTGACTGCGGCGACCCAGTCATAATATTTCCAGCTGTTGGATAATGAGGGAGTCTGCAGCGTACACCTTAAAGCGACCGATCATCTCTTCTTTGATTTTTCCCACGATTCATCGTTATCAAATATGTGCATTAGGTAAAAGCGAAATGCCTCACCGGTGACGCAGTCATTGAAGTTGGTGACCATATCCTGTGCCAACCATGATGCAGCGGATACGTGGTGCTCAAGGAGGTGAAACCAGTCTTCTACGGGCCCATCGTCCGCTGATACGGTGTACTTGGGAATGTCCAAGGTGATGCGGTCATGATACTGGTCGGTGTCAGTGGTGGAGCTGTGCACTCTGGGTTCACACCATGGTGTTGAGTACTTGCATGATGAGGTGGCTCCCAGGTCTTTATCCTGTCGAACTGTGACGCGAGCAGGAGGTTGTGGAAAGAGACAAACATGGTTGCCCGAACACTGCCTTTATTCTTCATCTACTTTCCTCCAGTATTGCACCGTACCATATATATACATAGTATTGTATAGGAATTGCGCTGGCCCAGTAGTATAATTTCAGAACGGAAAGAGCACAATGCGCAATACTATTTTCTCATTGTCAAAGTGAAAATGCCGAGTGAAACTTAGACAAAGGTTGGTCCATCGGTCGAATAGTTCGAATGTATTGTACGAAAACGTTGTGCGGTGTGCTCTCTGAAACTATATATACCGTATATTTAAGTTTGTTGCTGCATTTCATTTCAAGGGCATATATATATATATATATATATATATATATATATATATATATATATATATATATATATATATATATATATATATATATATATATATATTGTTACGTCCAAGCGCGTCAAAGGGACGCGGGGATCAAGAAGAGAGGGGAAGAGGAGAACGAAGACTGTGCAGCGGCCATTCCTGTTCTTCGTAGCCTGCCGTTCCTGTTCTCGCACGCCTAAATAAACCCCTTTTCCCCGTGCTTGTAACAAATTGGTGGACGGTGCGGGGTACACCTCGTAACCACGGAGCCTACGCTGCTACAACTTCGCCGAAGCCGTCGACTTGCCGGACTTCCGCCACCATCGCCTGACATGACTGAATACGCCTGCCAGATTCCCGAAGGTTCTGACGCCGCTTCAAGGCCAGCACCTGGCGTTCCGTGGCAATACTACCGGGTGCCACTCACTTTCGGAGGAAAAGCCGGAGAAAATGTCGACGAGTGGCTCACAAACTACCGAAGGGTGAGCCGATCTAACGGTTGGAACTCGACCGCACAGTTGTCAAATGTTGTGTTTTCTCTTACCGACACAGCACTCGTCTGGTATGAGAATCACGAAGACACGCTCACTTCATGGGAGCTTTTCGTAGAGGAGCTCAGAGCGTGTTTTGGAGACTCCAGCGCAAAAAAGAAACGCGCCGAACAGACGCTTTCGCAAAGAGCTCAGATTCCCGGCGAGACCTGTACGACGTATATCGAAGAAGTGCTGAAACTGTGCAAAATAGTGAACTCTCAAATGTCTGAAGAGGACAAAGTTGGACATTTGTTGAAAGGGATAGCCGAAGACGTCTACAATTTTTTGATCGGCAAAAAAAGCTTGGATTCCGTGTCTGACGTCATTCGCCACTGCAGGACCTTTGAGACGCTGAAAATGCGACGGATAATACCGAAGTTTGGTCGCCTGGCTAATGTCACAACGGTGGCAAGTGTAGACCCGAGTTCGTGTGTTGACCTTCCATCAACAATACGGCAGATTGTTCGCGAAGAGTTGCTCCATCGGGAAGAGATGTACCGTTGCACACCCGGCATCGCTGGTGCGTACTTACCACACGAGATGCGAAACACAGCCGTTTCGACCGCATGGCAACCCACGGTTCACTCAGCGACCGTCGAGTATAGGTCTACCCCACAAACGAGAGGGACCCTAAGCTATCAAGATCATGACTACGACCAACGCCCTCGCCGCACGCACGCCTCCGGGCGGCAGATGCCTAGCCACGATGAATGGGACCCATCTGCTGGCTATGCAGTCGACAGCAACATGCGTGACTACGTGCAGGAACATCGAAATTTCCGGCATCTGCCGGTGTGTTTCCAATGCGGTGTCGTGGGCCACATAGCGAGATTTTGCAATCGTCGCCCAACAACGTGGAATCGTCGATCGGGGCCTTCAACAAGGACCACACCTCCTGCGAGGACAACTCAACAGTCATGCACCACCCCTTGGTCAGCTGGCGTCCCTCCTGGCAACGACTACTGGCAGAGAAGCTTCCGGAGCCGCTCGCCGGCATCTGACAGGAGTTTGACGCCACCGCCAACTTCTCGTGCACCGCGTTTACGTCAATCTCCATCGCCAGTGCGCCGCTCAGCCTCACCT
Organism: Dermacentor albipictus; assembly: GCF_038994185.2. NCBI lineage: Eukaryota > Metazoa > Arthropoda > Arachnida > Ixodida > Ixodidae > Dermacentor > Dermacentor albipictus. The sequence goes on from NC_091824.1 coordinate 32,878,005, forward strand.
TCACAACCGGAAAACTAGCTAGCGCGGCCTATGGGGGTGAGGTCGCTCGACACGTGCTATCGACAGAAATGCCCCCTGCAGTTGCTATGATTAAGAACAAAGTGCATGTACTAGTTGATGGTGTTGCTACAATGGCTTTAGTGGATACCGGGGCAACTGTATCCGTAATGAGTCTCGGTTTTAAAGGTCGGTTGGGGCGCAAAGTTGTATTTCCGTGGGACCAGGCTGCAACGTTTTGTGGAGTGAGCGGCGAGTCCTTACGCCCTGTTTGTGTGTGCACTGCTGAAGTGTCCCTGGCTGGTGGAGTTTTCGCGACGGAGTTTGTAGTTATTCCCCGATCGACGCACGAAGTGATTTTGGGCATCGACTTTTTGCGGCAGTGTGGTGCGACCGTTGATTGTCGCACGGGGGAAGTTTGCGTCGATGGTCATGTTTCGTCCGGGCTCTTAGAGGAGACTTGCAGTCAAGGTGAACTTTGTGTGTGTGCAGATACTGTTGTGCCTGCGTCCAGCTCGGTGTGCGTGCCGGTTGTATGTCGCGGTGAAGTTCGAGACAGTTTCGATGCCTCCGTAGAGCCAATGCATCTAAATTGTGTGAAGAAGAACGTTTTTGTCCCTCATTGTGTGGTATCCATCGGCAACGGGCGTGCAGGCTTGTGGACGGCCAACTGCTCGGCAGAACCCGTCCTGCTTCCAGACGGCTTGAAACTCGCCTACTTTACAGAATACACGTCTTCGTCCGTAGCCGTACTAACAGACTCGCCGTGTGAACCTGCTGACCTTCGCCAAGTCTCAGACAAAAAGCTTCTGTCTATGATAAACAAGTCGCTCAGCACAAGGGAGCGCCATACCTTGGTGGATACGCTTTCTAAGCATCTGTCAGTGTTTGACTTTGCGCAGCCGGACAAAGCGTTCTCGATTCCCGAGTCACGAACGCGCCATACCATAGATACGGGATCTGCGCGCCCGATCAGGCAAAAGCCCTATCGCGTGTCGCCTAACGAGCGCAAGATAATCGGGGAACAAGTGAGTGACATGATGAAAAATGGGATAATACAAGAATCCTCGAGTCCTTGGGCAGCTCCGGTCATACTCGTCAGAAAGAAAGACGGTAACTGGAGATTTTGCGTCGATTATCGAAGATTAAACGCCGTGACTAAGAAGGATGTCTACCCGCTGCCCCGGATTGATGATGCAATTGATTGCCTTCATTCGGCCTCTTATTTTTCTTCAGTGGACCTGCGCTCAGGATATTGGCAAATCCCGATACACCCGACAGACAGAGAGAAAACAGCCTTCATAACCCCGGATGGATTATTCGAATTCAATGTGATGCCATTTGGGTTGTGCAACGCTCCAGCAACCTTTGAAAGGTTCATGGACACCATTCTGCGTGGGTTAAAATGGAACATCTGTATGTGCTATCTTGACGACGTTGTTATATTCGGGCGCACATTCAATGAGCACAATACGCGCCTGAATATTGTCCTCGACTGCATCAAAAACGCCGGCCTGGTTCTGAACTCCAAGAAATGTAAATTTGGTGACCGTCAAACCCTTGTGCTGGGTCATCTTGTTGACAAAGACGGTATCCGGCCTGATCCCCTCAAGACGGCAGCTGTCGAAGCATTCAGTGCACCGCAGTCAGTGAAGCAACTTCGTAGTTTTCTGGGTCTTTGTTCTTACTTTCGCCGATTTATTCCTGGTTTTGCTGACGTCGCTTATCCTCTGACAAATCTGCTACATAAAGACGCACGGTTTGAGTGGACACCCGAGTGCGATTCTGCATTTCGTCAGCTGAAGTTCCTGTTAACCTCTCGACCTATCCTTCGCCACTTCAATCCTACTGCGCCGACAGAAATCCACACAGATGCTAGTGGCGTTGGTCTGGGTGCCGTATTGGTCCAACGCTATGATGACCGTCAGCACGTGATTGCTTATGCAAGCCGCTCATTAAGCAAACCTGAACGGAATTACACGGTGACAGAGCAAGAATGCCTCGCTGTAATCTTTGCGGTTCAGCGATTTCGCTCGTACTTGTACGCACGCCCATTCCAAGTCGTCACAGACCACCATTCCCTGTGCTGGCTCGTGAACCTTCGCGACCCTTGTGGTCGCCTTGCGCGCTGGGCTTTGAGGTTGCAGGAATATAACTTCACTGTGGCCTACAAGAGTGGCCGAAAACATGCTGACGCAGACTGCCTTTCCCGTATGCCGCTTACTACGACGGACTGTGACGCAGACGATTTTGATCATCTCGTCGCTTCTGTGACATCCGCTTTTCCAGAAATCGATGCGTTCAAAGCAGAACAACGGACAGACACCAAATTGGAGCCACTCTTCACTTCTGCCCATTCAAGTGCAACAAGCAGCTACTGTGTACGTGACGGGCTGCTGTACAAAAGGAACTACTCAAGCACGGGTGCACGCTTCCTTCTAGTGGTGCCGAAGTGTCTCCGGCCAGCAATCCTTCAGGCTATGCACGATGACCCTACCTCCGGTCACTTAGGCACTGTGCGCACCCTTTATCGCATTCAAGAACGCTTTTACTGGCCCCGGATGCGACATTCGGTTGAGTTGTATGTCGCCAGCTGCATACAGTGCCAACGTCGGAAACGCCCAACCACTGCCCCATCTGGTCTCCTTCAACCTGTGCCGCCTCCCAGCTCACCCTTTCGGCAAGTTGGAATTGATCTGTTAGGACCTTTTCCAAAGTCATCTAAGGGGAACCGCTGGATAATTGTCTGCGCCGACTATTTCACGCGCTATTGCGAGACGGCGGCTATACCATCAGCCACCGCCACCGAAGTATCGCTCTTCTTACTTCACGCTATTGTTCTGCGACATGGACCGCCTGGTGTTATTATAAGCGACCGGGGACGTCAATTCACGGCAGATATAGTGGAAGAGCTTGTGCGTTTGTGTAACTCGCACCTCAGGCACTCGACGCCATATCATCCGCAAACGAACGGCCTCACTGAGCGCACTAATCGAACTATCACAAATATGCTTTCCATGTATGTTGCGTCCGATCACAAGAATTGGGATGAAGTTCTACCGTTTATTACTTACGCATACAACACAGCCAAGCACGAGACAACCGGCTACAGCCCCTTCTTCCTTCTATATGCTCGGCCACCCCGGTATACGCTCGACACTGTCCTCCCTTTTTACCACCACGACAATCCTACGGTCGCCGATACGCTGTGCCTCGCTGAAGAGGCTCGGAGACTTGCGCGTCTTCGGACTTTGGCATCACAAGAAAACTCCAAAGCCCGCTACGACGCACGACATCGGCCAGTTACATATAACCCTGGTGATCTCGTTTGGCTTTGGACACCCACAAGGAAGCGCGGTTTGTGTCAAAAGCTGCTGGCAAACTACGACGGACCGTATGTTGTCATCGACAAAGTCAGCGAAGTGAACTATACTCTCGCGCGCCTCACGAACACTGGTAGACGTTCTGCTAGGACACAAGTCGCGCATGTCGCACGGTTGAAATCATGCACGCCACGGCAAGCTAGTTGACTCGCCCAGGGGGCTTTGTCTGCGAGGGGAGGTATGTTACGTCCAAGCGCGTCAAAGGGACGCGGGGATCAAGAAGAGAGGGGAAGAGGAGAACGAAGACTGTGCAGCGGCCATTCCTGTTCTTCGTAGCCTGCCGTTCCTGTTCTCGCACGCCTAAATAAACCCCTTTTCCCCGTGCTTGTAACAATATATATATATATATATATATATATATATATATATATATATATATATATATATATATATATATATTATTTATTTATATGCACACATTACAGGCTATCGATCCAACTTTCAGCAAGTGTACATCAACACTAGTGAGGATGTAGCTGCCAGGATTGCACTGATGTTATTATTATTGTGAGCAACATCATCATAACCAGCCTTGTAGACATGAAGGAAGGAAAGCGTAGGAGAGGCCCCAGCCAGCACGGATGTGTTGGAGAAAGTGTGGCAGAAATTACATGTTGTTTTTCACAAAGGAGCGCTATGACTGGTACCCCAAATGTCAACTTTGCTATAGCAACCATGCTCCTGAAACTCTCACTGCTGCTCTAGGCCTCTGAAAAGTTTTTTTTTTTTTGGCCTGTGTCTTTCTCGTAGCACCATCTGTTTGCGAGACAAGCTTACATTGGAGTGTGATGTGTATAAGCTTCACAGTTTTAGGGTCTATGAGTGCGAGTGTCACCAAGTCTGAGACACTCAAGTAATCGCGGCGTGGGACTCCGTCGTCTTTTTCAACCTGTCACGGAAAAGCACAGGAGTGTGCATCTGCTTCACTAAAGCGGTTGCAGAAGTTTCGTAGCTTTGTTCCGATGCGTGTCGGCAGCACGCTCTTCTGGCAGCTCGTAGCAATGCAAGTTCAAAGCTGACGGCTGTCTGCTCCGGCGAGCTGATTAGGGGCGCGGAGTGGGATGGCACACCAACATGGCTGCATTTCCGGCTTCAGAAACGTGACGTCAGGGCCTCTCCTGTTTCTTTCCTCCATGCTTGCAGATGTATAAAATGTGGCAGCCGTGATGTGTTTCTGGCTCCACCAGTCGCTTCTGATGCATGCAGTCAGCACAGGAATAACCTTCAAGATTGGTTTTTGTTACTCAGTGGAAACTGGTTTCTGGGTTGTAGATTTGAACACCATCCTTCCTTTATTGATTGATTGATTAATTTATTTTTATTTCGTATTCTGGGCCAAGATGTTGATGCTAGGTCCAGCATTTTACAAGATAATTTAGCTGGAATAAGATCAGGGGCTGCATGTCAAGCGACCTGTCAAGGGCACGATGTGTGATCTTCGCACCCTTCAGTCGTCGGAGTTATTTAATTTTGCTGCTGCTTTGCATTTCAAGGACATCACAAAGAGCATTTGGCGTCATTTTAAACAAAGCAAGTGAGCAAAGCAAGAGCCGCCATTAACACTTCCTTTGCTAAGGGACCCTTTCCAGAGAACACGCAGGCATCCTAGGAATGTCTAATGTACCGTTTCTCAAACTTTTACAGTGCATGACCCGTTTTAGTAGTGCCAAACCTACCATGACTCCTCCCTCCCCTCCCCCAAACTTCGTAAGCCTTAAAAAATGTACTTTTTGCAATGGCACAGATAACATTACATTGTAATTTATTAAAAACATAATTTAACCACAACAGAGAGAGCTACGAAGAATATTTAATGTATTTCAACAAGCATTGATTTAATCATGGAATTTAATGAGACAGATATACTTTCTTAATATAACCATGTCTGCTGAACCATAATTGTAGATTCTAAGAGCGAAACTGGCTGCGGTTGGGAGGCTGTATTCGGTGAAGTCTTCCTTGTGGCGACCGAAGGTTTAGATCACCGTTTGTCTTGCTGTTTCGCCTTCCATCTTGAGGCAAAAACTAATATTACACTCTGCATAATAAGCATAATTTCAGGGCTGATATATACTTATGTCACTACTAAAGAAAGCGTTAAAAGTATGGGCACTGAGAATGAACATTCATTTCTGCTGCTGGCAAGCATAATGTAAATATGATTGAACCCTCCATGTCCCCGCCTCAGTTTGAGAAACACTGGTCGAATGGATATCCCTATAGGAATGTTAGGGAAATCCTAAGGATGCACCCGAGTGAAGCACCGAAATATGTTTTATGAATGCCCAAGCTAGGCCTATCTTTAGGTGTCATTGGGACATTAGTGGAATGTCGGTGCAGCGGCGGTGCAGCTGGGGCGTAGAGGTAGAGTGTCTGCCTCGCGTGCAAGAAGACCGTGATTCGAATCGCGGTGCCGCACAATTTTCCACCGGATTAAAAAAAAAGACATCTGTGTGTTGATGAAATTGCATAAACAGGCCTGGAGTGCGGCCTGATTGCGGTGACCAGAACTGGTAACGCACTCCATCACCAGAGCAGGATTGGCCACCCTGGTGCAGTACTTGGCCACAACCTCCTATATGAATACAACAATCAAACCCCGGCCCTCAGTCCCGAGCGGCTGCAAAGCAACTGACCACGGCGACTGTCAGACCTTTGACGCAGAAGAGGGTGCTAAGAATACCTGGGTGCGAATGGGCAGCCATTGGAATCTGAACCTGGCAACATTTAACGCTAGAATATTGTCTAATGAGGCAAGTCCAGCAGTGCTATTGGAGGACTTAGAGGGCAGTAAATGGGATATAATAGCGCTCAGTGAAGTTAGGAGGACGAAAGAAGCATACACAGTGCTAAAAAGCGGGCACGTCCTGTGCTTCCAGGGCTTAGCGGAGAGACGAGAACTAGGAGTCAGATTCCCGATTAATAAGGATATAGCAGGTATCATACAGGAATTCTATAGCTTGTTGTGAAACTTCATAAGAGGTACAAATTGAAGGGCGTACAGGTCTACGCCCCTACATCCAGTCAGATGACCAGGATGTCGAAAGCTCCTATGAAGGAGTTGAATGGGCGATGGGTAAAGTCAAAACAAAATACACTATACTGACAGGCGACTTCAATGCCAGGGTAGGCATGAACCAGGCTGGAGACAAGTGGCCGTCGCGCTTGACGCGCGAGGCACGAGCGGTTCCGCGCGCAACACTGGGGGAATGTGGCATAGGCTCTAGGAATAGCAGGGGAGAGTTATTAGTAGAGTTTGCAGAACATGATAATATGCGGATAATGAACACCTTCTTCCGCAAGCGGGATAGCCGAAAGTGGATGAGGAGGAGCCCGAATGGCGAGACTAGAAGTGAAACAGACCTTACACTCTGCGTTAACCCTGGCAACATACAAGATGTGGACGTGCTCAGCGAGGTGCGCTGCAGTGACCATAGGATGGTAAGAACTCGAATTAGCCTAGACCTGAGAAGGGAACGGAAGAAACTGGTACATAAGAAGCCGATCAGTGAGTTAGCGGTAAGAGGGAAAATAGAGAAATTCCGGATCAAGCTACAGAACAGGTATTCGGCTTTAAGTCAGGAAGAGAACCTTAGTGTTGGAGCAATCAACGACAATCTTGTGGGCATCATTAAGGATTGTGCTATAGAAGTCGGTGGTAACTTTGTTAGGCAGGATACCAGTAAGCTGTCGCAGGAGACGAAAGATCTGATCAAGAAACGTCAATGTATAAAAGCCTATAACCCTACAGGTAAAATAGAACTGGCAGAACTTTCGAAGTTAATCAACAAGCGTAAGAGACCTGACATAAGGAAGTATAATATGGACAGAATTGAACATGCTCTCAGGTGCAGAGGAAGCCTAAAAGCAGTGAAGAAACTAGGAATAGGTGAGAGTCAGATGTATGCGTTAAGAGACAAAGCCGGTAATATCATTACTAATATGGATGAGATAGTTCAAGTGGCTGAGGAGTTCTATAGAGATTTATACAGTACCAGTGGCACCCACGATGATAATGGAAGAGAGAGTAATCGAGAGGAATTTGAAATCCCGCAAGTAATACGCCGGGAGAAATAAAGAAAGTTTTGGGAGCTATGCAAAGGGGAAAGGCAGCTGGGGAGGATCAGGTAACAGCAGATTTGTTGAAGGATGGTGGGCAGATTGTTCTAGAAAAACTGGCCACCCTGTACACGCAGTGCCTCATGACCTCGAGCGTACCGGAATATTGGAAGAACGCTAACATAATCCTAATTCATAAGAAAGGGGACGTCAAAGACTTGAAAAATTAATGACCGATCAGCTTACTGTCCGGTGCCTACAAAGTATTTACTAAGGTAATCGCAAATAGAATCAGGAACACCTTGGACTTCTGTCAACCAAAGGACCAGGCAGGATTCTGTAAAGGCTACTGAACAATAGACCATATTCACACAATCAGGTGATAGAGAAATGTGCGGAATATAACCAACCCTTATATATAGCTTTCATTGATTACGAGAAAGCGTTTGATTCAGTCGAAACCTCAGCAGTCATAGAGGCATTACGGAATCAGGGTGTAGACAAGCCGTATGTAAAAATACTGAACGATATCTATAGTGGCTCCGCAGCCACCGTAGTCCTCCATAAAGAAAGCAACAAAATCCCAATAAAGAAAGCCGTCAGACAGGGGATACGATCTCTCCAATGCTATTCACAGCGTGTTTACAGGAGGTATTCAGAGACCTGGATTGGGAAGAATTGGGGACCCGGCATAGTCGGGGTAATAATAATCACTTGTTTGTCAATGCTACCTTGTGGCACCAAGCCGCTAATGTGTCGGGCAGAGTCACAGTGAAAGTTTCAATGCTTTATTGCAACTGCTTGTTGTACAAAATGCCAATAACCACAGCAAAAGAAAAAGCTATCTCTGCCTTTGTTGCAAATATAGCACAAGGGGAGCGAAAGTTAGCACAAAAACAGCTTCCCAGTGTCCGTTGCGAGCATTCGTAGCGGACGTGCACGCGGTGGGCACTCATCCGACTGCACTCTACAAATCGCATTTGCATAGCATGCAATGTCTACTGTATGCAGAAGAACGCAGGCGCTGGTGCACCCACAAGAAGTGCAGTGGGAATACTAAGCTTATTTTTTTTTTTATTTTTAGGACCTTCCACCTGGCACAGGTGTTACAAGCAATTAACTGAAGTTTCCAAGGTCAAAGCTCTCATAAAATATGCCAACTATATGGTGTATACATGAGCTTAAGACGCTATAGCTCTCGATTATAGTTTGAACATACCAGAAAACATATTTCGCTTTCTCAGAGACAGAAAGAGCTAACTTGTAGAATGGTGACTATTATTAGAGTTTTAGAATAGGGGTGCCAAAAAAGTAGCATCAGCTCCACTGCACATGCACGAGACACCAAGAGTTGAGCTTCTGCCATGGTGTCTACCAACCGGGAATACTCGGAAAACTGGGAGTTCTCAGGGATTTTCAAGAGTCTGGAAATACTCAGCGAAAACTCGGGCAACTTGTGCTTCTATCAGAGAAAGTGAGCTGCAATGCTATTGAAAGGGAGCGGAAGTCGCGGAAATGCTGGCTCGATTAACGTAGAGGAATTCGCAACTTTCACGGATGGTGGCGCCTTTGTGCGGCGGTGGCCGGAAACAATCGAAAGATTATACTCGGCGCTGGCGGCCACCCGTTCTCGCTCATGAGTTCGTGCTCTGCAACGCCGGCTTGACATTCCACCATTTTCGAACAGAGAGATGAGTTTCTCATTTGTGCATGGAAGCAAAGTGACGCAGGCGTAGAAGAACCTGGAACTCGTGCTTGTCGTCATCTGCCACTTCGATTCGCGGCTGCAACGTGTGCACAGGCGCGCATGACTGCACTCGTAGGGTAACAAATCCTAGTCCAACAAACGTTAAACTACTCTACAGTGTTCGCGTAGTGAGCCCTCAGCTGAATTGCGTATATCTTACTTTACAAAGATAACTGGAAGAATGAAGCGAGCGACCGGTATATATCGGCTGTGTATTGCTTGATATGTCTATATCCAAGAGGCGGTAGGACTGACGCAGGCTCTTGAACTACCGCAAGAATGTAGCGTGCACAGCACGCCTAAAGCGCAATAACTAAATTACAAGGGTGAACGGTTATCGTAATAACTCGCAAAAGCGGTCATAAATGGGTTTTTGTTTACTTCTCTTGTTCAACATCTAGCGTTGCGAACACAGGCAGGGATAACTAGACAATAAATTTTAGCTCAGAAAACGCTTCTTTTCACGCCGTCAATGTAAAGAACTTGGGTCGTGCAACACCAGGAAGATTTTTTTTTTCTCGACATAGCGGCTCATTCAAGTGGTCCAAGTAATGACTTCCAGAGAGTACCACATCGTATAAAAGGTCACGGTACCCGTTGAAAGCGGTCGAATTAGTAGAATAACAAAGAGAAAGTACTTCTCTTTATAACACCGTCGCTGTAAAACTGAAACCACTGCTCGTGTAGTTTGCTTCGAAGCCGCGAAGTTTGCATGCAAAAGGCCTTCAACCGTCACGGAGGTCGACGTGCACGCTTTTACGCCGCAGCACACAAGATGACCAGCGTTTAGGACTTCCTCGCCTTCAAGCAGGCTTCGAATCCTGCGTTCTGCTCGCGCAATGTGAGCCATTACGCAGGCTAACGACTGCGGGCGTGTAAACTGAAGAGACATTTGAACATGATGCGAAACAACATGTCACTTAGCAAGACCACCGCAGCTCTGCACCGACTGCTCTAGTTCTTAATCTCTCGGGCAGCCATGGATGGATGGATGTTATGAGTGTCCCCTTTGGAACGGGGCGGTGGGTTGTGCCACCAAGCTCTAGCTATTATGCTGCCTAATGTCCTACCTAGGTTAAACAATGAAAAAAGAAAAAAAAACTATGGACTACCATGCCCAAACTTTCTGATCCCCTATTGCGAACGGTGCTTTTTTACGTCTCCGTCTTCCGTCTTCCCTGCTTTTCTTCCACCAATCCTCCAATCGCCTCTTACTAATGCCTATTGCAGACATGTTTGCTTTATCACTGCTCCCGCTGAACCCAAGGGCTTCAAGGAGGCCAGTGGTGCCTAAATCGACCGCTGGATAGACGGCTTCACATTCTAATAAAACATGCTCCATAGTTTCCCTAGCTTTACCGCCGCAAGCACATCCTTCTTCTTCCTTCTTATATCTCGCTTTATAGGTGCGTGTTCTAAGGCATACCGATCTCGCTTCGAAAAGTAATGAGCTTCCCTTTGAGTTATCATATATGGTTTCTTTCCTGATTTCGTTTTTTCCTCTTAAGTAGTTACTCATGGCAAGTTTCTTTTCCATTGCCGCCACCCATGAGATTATTTCAGCCTCTCTGACTTTCCGCATGACATTCTTTGTTGCTGTGTTGCCCACCCTACATGCAGCATACTTGCTGGTAAGCTTCCTAGTTCTTTTTCTCCACTGTGAATCAATGTTTTCCCTGTACAGATACCTCAACACTTTCCCAGCCCATTTACTTTCTTCGATATTCCTCAGTCGTTCTTTATACTCAATTTTACTTTGAGCTTCCCTCGCTTCAAAACTAGTCCAGCCCTTATCACCCTGCACAGCATCATTTGTAGTCTTCCCGTGAGCGCCCTATGCGAGGCAACCCACTGACCTTTGGTTCCCGTCGAGTCCCGATTGTACTTCCACTTTCTGTTCACTTTTTCATTGAATGCCATAACACCTGATTTTCTAACACTAAATTTAAAACCTAGATTGTTGCCTGCCTGTCCGCAAACGTTGCAAATCACTTTGCTTGTTAGCTAGCAACACAATGTCGTCCGCATAAAATAAACCTGGCAGCTGCTGCTCTATTACTGTACCCGCCTGTTTGCATGAGAGATTAAACCCGATATTACTTCCTTCTAGCGCCCTCTCCATCCTCACTATGTACATCATAAACAGCAGCGGGGATAAAGGGCACCCCTGCCTCAGTCCCTTCTTGATATGAACTTTCTCCTTGCTCCTCATCCCTTCCCATTCAACGTGAACGGTATTTTCTAGATAAATCTCTCTCAATAGCTATAGACAATCATCACCTAAGCCTTCCCCTTCCTGAATATCCCACAAAATGTTGCGGTCTACGTTGTCATAGGCTCCTGTTATGTCTGAAAAGGCCACATGCAACGGTCTGTTCTCTATTTTTTATATTTCAATACACTGAGTAAGAACAAACAAGTTATCGTCCAAACGCCTACCTATTCTGAAGTTCTCCCAAAATGTCATTATTCTCTGCCCATGCTTGAAGCTTTAATTTGATTGCCTGCATTGCTAGCTTGTATTATTACCGATGTAATGGTTAACGGTCTATACGAGTGAATTCTATCTTTCTCCCCCTTAACATTATAAATTAAATTCATTCTACTTTGTCGCCAACTGTCTGGTATTCGTCTATGTTTCCAAAATTTTCCACTGCTTTTACCAGAGCTTCTTTACTCTTTGGTCCTATTTCATTAATCAGCCTAACGGGAACCTCGTCTAGCCCTGTGGCTGTGCGCTTTCTTCCAGTTGAAATTTGTCAACACCAGCTCCTTTTCCACTTGGGTCTCTTTCATGCTCTTTTTTTCTTCAAATACAACCTCGTCATTGCCTTGGAAAAATTTGGCTGTTACTTTTCGGATGTAATTTATTGCCGTTTCCCCTTCCAGTCTGTTTTCATCTTCGTCTAGGATATGTTGTTGTATTGTTGACTTCCTGCCTAATAATTTGATGTGGCTTCAAAATATTCTAGGTGCGGCCTTCTTTTTCTCACGTATTTCTGTCAACCAACGTTCACTTTCACCTTTTAATTGTGCTTGCACCAGTATTTGAACCATAGGCTTTTTCTCCCGGTATATTTCCCATTTACTGGTTACTTCATCCTGCGGCAGTTGCGCCTTCTTTGCCTGCCTGTGCTCTCGAGATGCTTTTCATCGTTCGGTGATCGCTTCTCGTATCTCCCTGTTCCACCGGCTTTTTAGTTTCTTTTTTCCTTTCCAACGAACATTTTGTTTCTCTTTCCGTATTTCTGTCGTTATTACACTTATAAGCTCACCATATTCCCACTCATTACTTTGCCATTTGCCAAGTTCTTCCTCGACTCTAGCGACTACATTTGCTATTTGTTCAGCGTTAAAATTTGGATTGGCCATGTTGCGCTCCTTGCTCTCTTTCCCAACTACATATCCAATTTTCAATATGATGCGTTTATGGTCACTCCCTATGCTGCTAAATCCTTCCTCATCGATGACCATTTCTCTCAACTCATCACGAATTCCGTCTGTTATCAGACAGTAATCAATGTTCGATTGCTGGCTTCCAACTTCCCACGTGATCTGGCCTTCACACTTAGGGCCTCTATTCACGATAACGAGGTTATGTTGCTCACAAAACTCTAGCATTGACTTTCTGTTGTTGTCGGTATAGCCATCTAAATCCTGTATCTGGGCATTCACCTCACCTAATAGGACAATTTCAGCACCATTCCAGAAACCCTTAATATCAGCGCTTATGCATTCCACTAACTCTTTATTTTTCTCTGTGCAATTATTTCCAGTCCACAAATACGTAACGCCCAGCCAAGTTTTTTTCCCACTCATTGTACCTGATAACTAGGGGTGTGCGAATATTGAAATTTTCGAATACGAATCGAATACGAATAAGGCGAAAAACTGTCTTCGAATATCGAATCGAATATCGTATGTATGTGTAGTATTAAAAAATTGCAAAACGAGGTAACAATAGCTTCATTACCCTTTTAAAAATAATATTGCATTTTACGAGGCTGCTTCAGGTTAAAGAGGCACTCATTATAGGTAATGCACTCAGGTAATGTCAGGTAATGCTCTGTCAGGTAAACGCTTGTTACAGATTATCGCGAAGGAAAATTGACTGCTCAAAATGTTCAGAAAGTAAGGGCTCTCTATGCACTGTGACAACGTTTGTCCAGGTAACATTTTCTAGGTGCATATTTTATTGCGCATGCTTACAAAGCCTGAAAGTACATCATATATTGTTATGAAAGAGCCCTGGAATAAAGCTTGGTAAAAAAAAAATTGAAACTGATCATGTCTCACGGGCCTGATGCAGATAGACTGGAACAGAGCGTACACATTCATAGTAAGGTTCGTTACAGCACTTAAGATCACAGTGCTGTAACGCTGTGTCGTCGTTTTGTACCTTCTTTTGTCCCTGTTTTGTGTTGCGCTGTACCGAACCTTACTATGAATCCCAACCAACTGGCCCAACTTGCCATCTTGATGCAGAGCATACAGATAATGAGCGGATCATGTGAAGCTCTCAGTGAATAAACATGTTTTTAGGAGAATGTGGAGCAAGCATATAATTCGTTAATTGCTAAATTATTCACAGTCTTGCTGAATATTTACCGTTTGGACCATTATTGGGCCGTCGTCGAATTTTCGGGAATTTACGAATATGCATTTCTCGAATCGAATACGCTTCGAATAAGGAAAATATTCGATTCGTATTCGAAATTTCGAATATTCGCACACCCCTGCTGATAACCAAAGATGTTCTTGACATTTTAAATTTACTCTTCTCCATTTGGCTCCCTTATGGATGAGGATTCTGACTCCCCCTCCCTTTCTTTCCGACTTAGTTCTGTTGCAGCCTTCCCAAACATAATTCTCAATAACTGGCGGCTCTTCTGAGTCTCTAAGGTGCGTTTCTGTAACTGCATACACCCCTATTTGTTCGCTATTTAACTGCTCCTCAATCTCTGGCCACTTTTCCTTTCTTCTGCCGCCCTGCATGTTTATGTAGCCTATTGCATGGCGAGCTCTCTTTCTTGCTTTCCTCCTTTTTCTGTTATCGATGGTGATGCTCTTCTGAGGTTCCCCTAGAGTCACCTTCTTCATTACTAGTACCTACTCTGGCCTCCTGAGCGCCCTTGGGCGCCCTAAAATAGCAACAGCGCGACCAGTCGCCAGCCTGTAATTGAAGTGGATCCCGTCTCGTTTAAAACCACCATACCTTCTCAATTCCCTGTTTACTTCGACAACCTCGAAACCTTTGTCTCGGCTCATTTTCCATATCGCCTCATTAGCAGCCACTACGGCTCTTTGTACGTGACTGCCACGTACAGGCACCTCGGTACTGTGCACACCACGATCTGGACCTGAGGGGATAGTTCTCACAAGTCACCCACCCCTTTCACCAAGCGCTGGCCTAGTCCTGTCCCTTTCCTGTTTAGGACGTCATTTAGCCCACCTGCTACTATGACAAGGTTGCGCACGTGAGCATTTTCCGCGAGCTTTTCTTTTGCTCGCTCCATGACAGAACCCAGTGTCCGTCCTGGAAATGACCCTAACGCCACTCTTTTATCGCCTTTCACCCTCTCCACAATTGCTTTTGAACACCCAGCCAGGTTTGAGCCGCCGGCGATAATCACCTTTCCACTCTCTACTACCTCTCCCTGCTTCACTTTGTCCTTTTCCGCGTGATTCGGACTCGACAAGGGGCATTGTTCTCTGGGCTCCTGCTTTTTCCGCGTGGCGGCCTCAAGGTAGGTGCGGCTCTTTCCAGCCAACTCTTCATCACGCTGCACGCATTCCACGTACTTTGCTGACACTCCCTCTCCTGTCGCGTCGGGGGTCTGCGTTCCACTGTCAGGCACATTCTCGTTCACAATGGCGGCCCTGTTCAGCTACCCTAATTCTACACAAGAAAAGCAGGGAGATACCTGTAAAGAAAGTGGTCAGACACAATTTCTCCAATGCTATTCACTGCGTGCTTAGCTATTCAAGCTAATTGAACTGGGAAGGTTCAGGAGTAAGGATAGACGGCGAATACCTCAGCAACCTTCGGTTTGCCGATGACATTGTTCTATTCAACAACAATGGAGACGAGTTACAACAAATGATTGGTGACCTTAACAGAGAGAGTGTAAGATTGGGGCTGAATATTAATATGGACAAACAATATAGACAAAGCTAATGATAAATAGCAGGGCAAAGAAACAAGAGTTCAGGATCGCCAGTCGGCCTCCAAAGACTGTGAAGGAGTGCGTTTACCTATGTCAATTAATCACAGGGAATCCTGACCATGAGAAGGAAGTTCACGGAAGAATATAAATGGGTTGGATCGCATACGGCAGGCATCGGGAGCTCATGACTGGGAGCTTACCGTTATCATTGAAAAGGAAAATATCCAATCAGTGCATTTTACCGGTGCTGACATATGGGGCAGAGACATGGAGACCGACAAAGAAGTTTGAAAACAAGTTAAGGACCGCGCAAAGAGCGATGGAACGAAGATTGCTAGGCATAACATTAAGAGACAAAAAGAGAGCGGTTTGGATCAGAGAGCAAACGGGTATAGACGATATTCTAATTCACATCAAGAGGAAAGAATGGAGCTGGGCAGGTCATTTAATGCGCCGGTTAGATAACCGTTGGACCATTATGGTTACAGAATGGGTACCAAACGCAATCGAGGACGACAAAAGACTAGGTTTAGCGATGAAATTAGGAAATTTGCGGGTGCTAGTTCGAATCGGTTGGCGCAGGACAGGGGTTTTAAAGATAGCAGAAAGAGGCCTTCGTCCTGCAGTGGACATAAAACAGGTTGGTGGTGGTGGTGGTGGTGGTGTTGCCCCCCCCCCCCCCCGGAAAAGAGATCCTGGGTTCGTGCCTGCTACAAGTATTAAAAGAAGTACAGTACTTGGAAAGAACGGCGTGTTTCGAAGGTGCGAAATGCTTTCTTCCGATGTTGTGCAGCCACTGTTTTCGCCGCATGGTGTCCCGTTTTCCTCTGGGGATTGCAAGCAATGCTAGTCGTCATTCTGGCCTGCTGCTGCATTGAAAAAGCTTAACAGCCAGGCATTCTGTCGGCAAACGAAGCTCACCTTACCTGCACGTACGCCATGCGGTGCGATCAACACGTGGCCCGCGAATGGCGGCCGGAAAAAAGTGAAAAGTAGCTAAAACAAGTTTCATGACGTCTGCTTGACATGAGGGTCAGCTGATAGGGCGGTGTCGCGCGTTGCAGCAAATCGGTGCAAGGGAAGCGCAGGCGTGGCAACAGCGAGGAGGAAAGAGAGAACAGTGGCGCCGGCGAGGGTGCGGCGGCAAAGATCTGAGAGCGTCGCTACTTTCTAGAATAAAAGGGTTTTGCATTAACCACACCAGGCTATGCTCGCGGACAACTTTTTGTGGCTATGTAGGGAAAGCTACGGAGGCAAAGCGCGCACAAGTGAGGGCGTTTTTGAAAGAGTCCCGCGTTTTTATCCATGTCAGTTTAGAATGGGGAGACAAAACGTAAACACCTTATTAGCAACAGTTAAATAAGACAATACACCTCTAAGTGTAAAAGTTGACTTATTTTGCGGTGTTTCCCTTCCGCGTCTGGAGAAATGCAGTACAGTCGCACGTTGAAGCTGCGTCGGTTGAGCATCTGGTTCGATCAACCAAAAACACTGTCAAACGCTGCCGGACTACTTGGCACGGTACCACATGTGCAGCAGCCACGCGCCCGCAGCTTTCCCTTCATAGCCACAGAAAGTTGCCCGCGAGTACGGCAGTTATCAACGGATCGGCCGTGCTCTTCAAGTTGCCAGACCGCGCGCCCATACTGCCACATTTTCTGCTTCTTTCTTTCCCCGCCCAACTATAGAATGCAACGGCCTTTCTCACGACATCGCTGTCATCACCTGCCCAACGGATTTTTGAGAGCCATAAACGATCACCTGTCATCGTGAGCCACATGGCAAATCTTCTTACATCATTATTTTATAATCGCACTCTTTATGAAATACTCACTGGAGGGGCATTTGAGGTAATAAACTTAACTGAACTTCATTAATCTATAGTGGCAGTTCTGTTCCGATGCGCGAGTCAGAAAAAAGTGAATGAACCCCAGTTTCTGACCGGGAATGTGTTTAACCTGCCTTGGGAGGCGGCTATTTGGGGCAATATACGTATGTTTCACTATGTATTACGGGTGGCGTTCCCTTTGCCACTGTGCCCGGTACGTGGGACCCAACCGGTATGTTGAGGGCCATTTCCTCATGGACCACTTTGGAACACCGTGCAGCGTCTACGGCTGCCTCAGATATGCAGCGTCTACAAACGACACCGTCTTCGACCAGAGGCACAGCATTTCAAAACGCTAGATGTCACGATGGAAGGATGCGGGAATACTCCCCTTACCACTGTGCGGTACCGGACTGTACCAGTAGTACCACCACGGTACCACCGTGAGGTTTCTACCGCCGTGTTAGTCTGCAGTATATATTCGGGATCGGCTCATGAAATTGGTTGGACAGTCGTAAGCAATCGCTGCTTAGCTCCTAGAGAATGCTACACGCATTAACACGCACAGCTCGAAAATGTTCGACCAAAGCGTGTGAGGCAACTGACGAAGTGTGCACATCGATGATCGTTCGAACTTCTCAGCAGGTTTGCCAAGCGCACACTACAGACGGGGCAAGGAAAGGTAGACTCAGTAAGACAAGCGCTAACTTGCAACTAGACTGTACTACTTGCAACTAAAGTTATTTGAAGCAGACGGCATGTACCCATGAAGAAGCTTAGGCGTAGACGGCATCACGCCTAAATGGCGAGGAACATCCTTAGTCATCTCACAATACCATAAGGACAGCCAAGATGCCTGTGATGTTCCTAGCCACTTGGCCTGCACACCTTCGTTGCTTCTTTGCATCACAGCCTGCAAGATCGAGCGGTGCGCGCTATCAGCGCGCCCCGCCTGATCTCTGAGGCTATGTTTGTATGTATGCTGTCTGCTCCGAGTAGCGAGTTAGCGCTTGTGCAGCATCTACCGTCCTTTGAGAAGAGTAATTTCGGGCTAGTTTGTAAAGCATATTTAACTACGTTGAATCGCAATACATGGGGCCTACCAAAGGAAGACGAGCTTCACCGTATAGTCAAACTGCCTTCTTTTGTCTCGTATAAGATGCGCGCTTGTTTAAGGCTATATATACGAACCAACTGCACCAGCAACACATTCTAGTGTGAATTTTCTTTGGTCGCAGAAACCTGTTCGCGGCACCCTGGCTGCCCGGTACCTGCTCTCGGAGGCCCGCAAGCACCAGACGACCGAAAAGCGCCTTTGCCGCGCACACCAGGAGCTGCAAGCCAAGATGGACACCTACTGCACCTACTTGGCCAGCTCGCGCAAGGAAAAAGTGCGTGGTCACTCGTGCAAAATGGCATGCGCGCAAATGGGGCATACACAGATCGCATCTTCATTCTGTAAAAGTAATGAAGATGCGACACTTCAAGGCAACCTGCAACGAAATTTCAGGCCACATAAAGAAAAACGTGTTTCACGTGTAGTGTAGATATAAATCAGCCTCCCTGCAAGAATTGTACATTTCAAATGCGAGTGTATTCGTTACACACAGAACACACAGGAGGAGGTGTTTGCCTGAGGCGTTGTTGTGCATCCTGCTTCATAACCTCGGAGAGGGTTGAGCATATTCATTGCGTCACATTGCACTTCGCATTGTGGCAGAAGCGCTAAACTTTAATTGAATTATATGGGCTGTACGTGCCGGAACCACAATTGGATTAAGAGGCACGCCGTAGTGACAGACTCCGAATTAATTTTGACGCCATGGCGTTCTCTAACATGTCGCTAAATCTAAGAGCGCGAGCGCTCTCTCTCTCTTTTTTTTTTGCCCCCGTCCAAATGCGGCTGCCACAGTCGGAATCACATCCGTGACCTCAGGCAATGCCGTAGCTGTCAAACTACTGCGGCACGTACAGAAGTGTTTTGACGTGTGACTGCTTCTGTAGTGTCACCTATAGTGGGGTATAACTTTGGAAGGCAGCGTCATGTTCCCCTCAAAGGCGAATGCACACGACCCTCCACTAACAGACGCGCACTCTAGATTGACGTCATGAGCCGGACGGCCGCGGTGACCCGGCCGACAGAGAACATGGCAGTCGCCGCTTCCAACTGGGCCGAGTCGCGTCAGTGAGACTACCTCTTTAGTCACGGAGGCAATCGGTTGCTGCGCTTCGATCATCTGGGCGGTGATTCTCCTGCCTTCTTAGTTGTACCCGACTATAGGCCCTACGGTGCTCTTTAATGCAGCTCTGCTTCTGCACGCCCTGCGTAAGTAGTCTGCTTGACAAATTTGCATCATAATCAGCCTATCTTATGTCCAGTGCAGGACGAAGGCCTCTCGCTGCGATCTCCAATTACCCCTGTCCTGCGCCAACCGATTACAACTTGCGAATTCCTTAATTTCATCACCCCACCTAATCTTCTGCCGTCCTCAACTGCGCTTCCATTCTTTTGGCACCCTTTCTGCAACCCTAATGGTCTACCAATTATCTAACCTACGCATTACATGCGTAGGTTAGGTGCCCAGCTCCATTTTTTTCTCTTGATGTCAATTAGAATATCGTCGGCTTTCCCCGTTTTCTCTCTGACCCACACCGCTCTCTTGCTGTCTCTTAACGTTATGCCTAACATCCTTCGGTCCACCGCTCTCTGCGCGGTCGTTGACTTCTTCTTGAGCTTCTTTGTCAACCTCCGAGTCTCTGCCCTATATGTTAGCACCAGTAGAATGCTGTGATTGTACACCTTTCTTTTCAGTCATAGTGGTAAGTTTCCAATCGGGATCTGGTGATGTTTGCCGTATGAGCTCCCACCCATTTTTATTCTTCTGTAAGTTTCGTTCTCATGATCAGGGGCCCTGTGAGTAAATGACCTAGGTAAACATACTCCTTCGCATATTCTAGAGGCTGACTGGCGATCCTGAACTTTTGTTCCCTTGCCAGGCTATTGTTCATTATCTTTGTTTTCTGCTTGTTAATCTTCAACCCCACTCTTACAGTCCCTCTGTTAAGGGCCTCAATCATTTGTTGTAACTCGTCTGCAGTGTTGCTGAACAGGACAATGTCATCTGCAAACCGAAATTTGCTGACATATTCGCCGTTGATCATTACTCCTAAGCCTTCCCAGTTTAATAGCTTGAATGCTTCTTCCAAGGATGCAGAAATGCATTTTTCAGAAATAGCAGAAACGTACTGTGCCGTCCCTTGAACTTACATTTATCCGGTTTGCCCACAACTGCCGTCGTGTCTCTAGTAGTAGCGTTTCTTTTCCTTCTAACGCCACCTTTTCCTCGTTCCCTCCCTTCCACTCATTTCGCGACTGCGTCGGTTCTACCCATTTACTGCCTCCTCTTCAACCTCCTGTCTACTATTCTATCTAGCTTCCCTCTAGACTTGCACATCAGTAGAAAGGTGAGCTATACAATTGCGGGCGGGTTCGCAGATAATTACAGCTGTCAAAAGGCTGATGTGGTGACACCCAGGGAGCTCTAGAGGTCATTGTGCACATTCAACGCAGTGCAAAGGTCGAAACGTGTTTCTCGCTTCGCCTTTCCTCTCTGCCGCCTTCCTTTCATATATACACACGCTTTGAACCACCCCCCAACGCGGTGTGCCAGACGGCAGCAGCAGCGGTGGGAAAGTCAAATGAAGAGGCAAAGAAGGTTTCGCTAAAAAAAAAAGAATGCTGCCATTGCCGCTCGGCAAAAGTGCCGCATCACTCGAAACGCATGGCTTGTGGGCATGACCTCCGAAATTGGACTCCGTGGCTTTAGGCCCATGGCAGAGTGTATAAGCGCGACTGGACGAGGACGAAGAAAGAAACAGATACACAGACACAGCGCTGTGTCTGTGTATCTGTTTCTTCGTCCTCGTCCAGTCGCGCCTATACACTCTACCATGGATTATAACCAACTAGCCCGCCAACGTGTTTTAGGCGCATGCTGAAAACATCTCGAAGGTGATGTTCTCGGACTTTTGTCATATCCGCAAATCGCCAGGTGCAAACGTCGTCTCCTTAGTAGTTATTTAAATGCTGCTAACTTAATCAGAAAGAGAATCGGCAAACCTGCATCTTTGCCCAACACCAATGTACCAAAATTGAACATTCGTTGCAGTTGACCTTTAAATGGAAGGCTAAAGATAAAAGCGATTTCACCTGTGTTATACTTCAGTTACCCTTCTGCATTACAAAAAAAAAAACGCCATTCTCACTGCGAGGGCAAGCTTGGTCAGCCAGTAAAGGCGCGAAAAGGGCAATAGAATGGTGATGCCGGCTTGAAGTTCCCGCACCAGCACACCGTGACGTGATAGATTTTGACGGTGTCTGCTAAAGCCTGTACATTTGGTAGTTTTTCGATAAAAAATTGAACTCATTGTATGTGTTATAAAGGAGCCAAAGATTAAACAATACATGTTTTAGAAACTCTTAATGAGCCAGAGCGGGGTCTAAATATGACAGAGCACTGAAATCTGTGACGTCACACTGTCCTGCTGGTGCTGGTGTTTCGGGGCGAAATTTAAAAATAACTCACTTTTATTTTCTCTTGTAGTAATGAACCTACAATCGAAAAATTAATGAATATAGAATTTTCGAAGAAAACATTATCAGTCTAAACTGATTGAGCATTTCTCTTTATCGTTTTTCTAAACTATTCTTTTATTTGCTGGACCATTGGGCAAATTATTCGAATTAACACCTTTACAGAAAAGTACACACGGTTGATCCTAATGCAAGATTTGAAGCCCGTCATTAGATAAGCTTATAAAGCATTTAAAAAAATAAGTTTGAAACTAATTATATCTACAGCGTCATGAATTCCGGCTGATTTTGCCTGGAAAATTGAAGCGTGTACTTTCAAAGAGCGCCGTTCTGTTCACGTTATGTTCACAGCCGTAGTAGACGCCCATGAATGGCGTACGTTGCTGTTTACGCCTCACAGTAGGGTGAGCGTAAAGCGCAGAGTTTCTTTTTTTTTTTTACGTTCATCATAGTATTAGCTTAGTTGCTACGAGGGTTGTGCTGCTGAGTACGAAGTCGCGGGTTCAATCCCTTTTGGCGCAGCCGCATTCCAACGGTGGCGCAATGCCAGAAACTCTCGCGTATCGCGCTTTTGGGCGCACGTTGAACAACTACAGGTAATCAGAAGTTATCCGGAGTGCCCCCCCCCTCCCCCACCGTGGCGCCCTCCATCACCGAACGTGGTTTTGGGACGTTACCCTCCGCCCCCCTCCCCGATGTAATAGAGAGTGTTAGATTAGGGGGACGCAAGCGTTTGGGCCACCTAGCGCTTGTGGCCATGGTACGGCGCATGCGCAGACCCTTACGTAGGGGTCTACGCATGCGCAGTACCGTGACCCCAAGCGCTAGCATGCCCCAGCGCATGCGTCCCCCTTATCTAAACTCTATCGAAACGGCACGCATGGCAGTAACAGTAAAAGCCGCATGTCATGGTTTCAGGCATATCATGTTCCTTATCGGGCCCTCATGTTTTCAGGCATCGCATATCACTGGGGAACACTTCATCCCATTTGATATCAATGAATACAAATTTCGATCGTTCAAACACAAAGCCAAGTCATACTTCATAAACGCATTACCGAACTCGTGGTAATTTTTAGTGAGTATGATAGATAAGTTTAATAATAATTTTATTGTTGCCGTAACTGGTGCTTCTCCGGATTTCTTGTTCCACATGCTACCAAATGGTTTAGTTTTGTGAGCGTTGTATTATGACGTTATTTTCTTCATTAACACACCGTTTGTATGATGTTATAACACTTGCTGTTTGCCACAATTGTACTAATATTCATTTGCGTCCTCTTATAGGAAGTCAACCACATTTACTTATGTTCTCACTTCAGTACCTCCGATTGTCTGTTTTTAGTGCACCGGTGTTTTATGTGTCGCACTAATGGAAATAGGATAAAATGTACATTGGTGGCCACTTTTCGTCTGCTCGCAGGCGCTTCACCTGCAGTACCACGCTCGCGGGGAGAGAAGCGTCGAGGAGTCTGCACACCTCGTCGGGCTGAGCGTACCGAAACCCTTCGACAACAGCCAAGACCGTTAACTGGCACTGCCAGCTCTAGTCTTGAGTGCCCAGGGCACGCTACAGAGCAGAACACGTAGGCCGTTTCTGCGCGGCAACGCCACCTGTTGGCTGCTTCGTCATTGTGATGAACGCGGCTTTTATCGGCAACCCGCCTGTTTAGACAGAAGCCCTCGCGTCTCTGTTTTCTGCAGAAATGTAGAATAAAAGCCTTCTTGATGACCCATGTTGTGACGACTGCGCGAGCGTTCGCTCTTCGTACTCGAAAATGTCAAGAGTTGTTGCAGTGCTATCGCACGTGCTTTGGCAATGTTCCGCGTTAAGCGGCAGCGTGTTCAACAAAGAAGAAGACTGGATGAACGCCCTGCGAAGCGACGACCACCAGACCCAGCTTCGGGCCTTCCAGAGGGCTCACGAAAGGGTGGAGGCTCACGGGCTTCCCGTCCCAACGTGGGTGCGACCCGCGACCCGTGCCGACCACTAAACCAAGAGTGGGTGGAAAGGGGTTCCTCAGGACCCAATAAAGTTATTTCCTCCTCCTCCTTTTGCAGTGAGTACAATCCTCCACTTTACCGATGGCACAGTAAAAAACTGCTCGCTGGACAGCGTTGTGGCCATGCAGGAAACATCTATGAATCTATAGTAACTTTCCTATTCCCTTTAATCAATTCCATAAATACTTACGTTAACTCGGGAATTCTTAATATTCATTGAGGCTCTCACGTGATCACGTGAACCACACGGTGCTCGTAAAAAACTCTGATGAAAACTCTAAAAGGGTCCCCAAAAAAAGTTAAAGGCTTCTCCGCAGCCGGAAGAAGTATGAAAATACCTGGGGTGCTCGTTAGGAAAGTTAGCACCTGTTTGAGCTACACAAGCGTAGCAGCTGCTTTCGAGTTTGCCTAGCGGTGTTCTCCCACTGCTTTGAGCTGCATGGTAGGAGTGATGCAAAGCATTCTTGGCAACGCGGGCATCAAGTTAGCACTGTTTTTTTTTCTTCTCCGCAATTGACACAAGAAAATAAGCAAATAAAGGTAAAATCAGCAAGCGACACAGTCGCTGATGCAGGGGCATTTGCGTACCGGCTGGGTGGTAGCGTTCTTAGCATGGATAAGTAGATTTCACTTCAAATCTCCTCCTCTATTGTCTGTTTCGTTGCTTACATGTAGAATAGTACTAAAAACTGGAGGACGGTCAAGCTTCGCCTTTAAGAGTGGAACGCAATAGCGTTATCGGGCCCCATTCGCCATTAATTTCGGATAATTACCTCATTAATAACTAGGATAATAGTAATTACTCATGTACGTATCACTACACGTTTCTAGCACACTTCATCAAGTTAAAGACAACCAACTCACCATGCCCCCCTCGGACGGAAGCTGGAAAAGAGGTTTGTGTTTGACTTTCCGTGCAACAGAAGTATGTTTTCTCGTATATTCAAGTTACGATCCGACGCTATCATGTCTAGGTGGTGTGTAAAGTGATACTTAACGAATTTTCTGACGCATTTTGCTTTCAAATATTCAAATATTTCAGTAACACCTCCGCGCCAGGCGAAGGGTCTGCGTAGTTATGCGTGGTTCGGGACGATTTTTTTTTTTTAACGGACAACGCCGCCAATGCCGACGCCGGGTTCTGCGCATCACTGGGCCTGTAGGAGGAAGCTTTAGCTCGGGCCCAACTACGACTATTCAAATACATGTAAAATGCAAAAACTTTTTATGAGATAACCCCTGGACCGATTTTAATGAAATTTGTTGCATTTGAGAAAGACAGTTAAATTGTAGTGACTGTTGGAAGCGGAATTTCGATTTACGTCCTGAATTTCCTTTAAAATAGTTTCGAGAATTTGAAAGTTCGAAATAGAACGAAGTTTACAAATTCATAGCTCTCCGTCAATAGCAGATATCGCGGTTCTGTAAACGGCATCCATTAGACCATTGAATGCGGACAAATGCGATATGTCATTTTATATCTTACGTGAATTTGTTACGTTGTTTACAAGGGTTCTTCAATAGCTGTGTTTCCATATTACTCATCTTTTTTAGATTCATGTGTGACATATCAATTTTTTTCGCTTTAGGTGTTCTATTAGATGTAATTCACAGAATTGTCTTATCGTTTTTGGTTGCTGAGTTACAGTGTTGTAAACTTATAGTTTCGTTTTTGAAAATTTTGGATTTTTGCCAATTTTTAATAAGGAATTGACTACCTAAATCGAAAATTCGAAACGAGCAGTCGCTAGCTTTCAAGTTTTTATTTTAAATGCAACAAACCTGTTCAAATTGGGTGCTGTGGTTGCCAAAAAAAGACGAATTATCCTTCCTGCTATATTATCCTATATTATCTATATTATGCTATATGCTATATTATGCTATGCTATTATTACTATTACTATGCGATTATTATGCTACTACTACTGTTATTATGCTAATACTACTACTATTATGCTACAACTACTACTATGCTATATTATCCTGCTATATAGGTTTTGTGTGATTTTGCAGTATAAAAAAAAACAGCTGCCATAGAAGTGTTTTTTTTTCCTGATAACAATCGGTAGGGATCGTTTAACAAATTTAACAATTGAACAAAACGTTCATTATGTTAAATAAACTTTCAAACTTCCAAACTTCAACTTTCATGTATTTAGATAGGAGCACCCGAGCTGAAGCTTCCTATTAACGCTATCACGTTAAACAATATTCTTGTATTATCTTTCAGCGCACCGGCTTCTTTTAAAGGCGTACTGGCGTGACATATTCCACTCCTTTCTTTTCGTTAAAAGAAGGTCGTGGTATTCGAAATCCTAAAGAAAGGAACACTAGCAAACCCCAGAGCACTCTAAATAATTTACCACAGGCGTTGTGCGCGGCCTGTAGGGGCGCCACAAAAAGCCACCTAGCGGTGCATTTCAGAACCGCGTACGCGGGAGAAGGCACGCGGCTGTCTCGCGCTGTTGCAACAACGGTGACAAGCGTGCAGGACTGCGATTTTCCGCTCGTGCGTAAAAGAACATTTATATGGCGACAGTGTCCGCGAAGGAAACATAATCTGCGAGCGAGGACTGGTTTCCGATGCGAATGGGATTTGAGGTGGTCCAGCTCGCATATGTACGAGCGCATCTTTCCCTCGACAAATTTCACAGTGCCCGACTAAATTCCTGTGGGGGCGGGACGAAAAGCATTTTATCCGGAGTACCCCGATGCGGCGTGCCTCGTAATGAGATCGGGGTTTAATATGGCATGTAAGGACCCAGAACATAATTTAATAACTTTTAACAGCCGCCTCGTGTGCGTATATATCTTACAGGACGCAGTATTAGTTGTTTTGATTTTCACCATCAGCGGGTGCACACTCTCTAAAGACCAAGATAACAACAGCCACCGCTTATTACAGGTGAAAACAAAAGGCCGTGCTAAGAGTATAAGCGATCACGTGTGCGAAAGAGCATCATAATGTCAATTTCCTCTCATTTCAGGTATTCAATGACTGACCTCGTCGATCCATTATTTATGCCAGTGCCATTGAATCTTACATGCAAAAACACCTCCGCGTACTGTGCATTGGGCGCATGTTACAGAACCCCATTGATGAAAATTAATCCGGTGGTAGGCATCGCACTGTTTCTACGTAGCGTTAGCTATTACGAGGCAAGTACTGGGAATGCCATGTGTGCCGATCCCGAAGTCGGTGCAGTCTAAAACGCAGCGCCTCAAAGAGCGAGCTGTACTCTACAAACCGCCACGTGACGAACGCGCGAAATGTCTGGAAGAGCTGGTTGGTTTTGGCACGAGAAGAGCATGCGTGCAGTCTACATGTCTCGGTGAAGTAGGATCTGCGATAGACATGCAGAAAAATTGTCGATCAACGAGATCGTTTTTCTTTTTTCGGGAAACTGTGGCATATATGTAGTTAATTTAATTATGGGGTTTTACGTGCCAAAACCACTTTCTGATTATGAGGCACGCCGTAGTGGAGGACTCCAGAAATTTCGACCACCTGGGGTTCTTTAACGTGCACCCAAATCTAAGTACATGGGTGTTTTCGCAGCAGCCTAACACCATAGCCACTGAGCAACCACGGCGGGTGCATATATGTACAGGCTCGACCACTCTTAAGAGTGGACGGCCCTGCACGTGGTCAGTATGCGGCTCAAAAGGCCGCAGCCAAGAAATGTAATTTTATGTTAGATGCATGTGTTTCTCTGGCTGAATATTGACTGTGTGTGTACCGAAACCTTATAGCCTGTTAGAAGGCTACTGCCTTTTTGTTACGGTAACAATTATACGGACATTCCAGGCGAATGTTCGCCGTCGCCGTGATGTTCGCGATATATATATATATATATATATATATATATATATATATATATATATATATATATATATATATATATATATTTAAATAAATACTCCTAAATAAAACAGTTCGATGGCCGGACCTAAACAAAGGACCTGAAACAAAAAATCCCGATGCCCTAACCATCAAACCACGGACGCCTGCACTGGCCTCGGGCGCTTGCTTTGGCAGGCATCCGTGGCCTAATGAGAGGTGTACGTTTCATTGCTGCCGCAGGGCGCTGTTCCTTCTAACCAGCAGGAGTTGCGTCACGTGCTACATCCAGTATGTCGCACCCGCGCATAATTTCAACACCATTCTAGGAGTAACCATGCTAAGAGAATTGGACAAGGAAGAGATTGATTGTTCCAAGTTTGTTTTTTTCATGACTTTCAGGACTGCTATTATAGAGCATAGTGCTGTTGAAAGGTAAAAGGGCATGTCAACTTGAAAGCAAGCAATAACAGTAGGAAGAATGATAAATAATGAATTGGAAAGCACGCACAGAGAGGAAAAGCTATACAAAGTTTAACAGGGCCGTTTGGTTGGACTCCACAAGAAATTCCTACACTGCGGAACAAACATCCCCGTGGCTGCATCACAAGAGTAGGCGCTCCAAACGAAGGAGTCCAGGCAAAATGTCACTGCTTCGCAGGCGTTCGTGCGAAACTGCCACTTTATTCTATGCAGGAGGTACAAAAAGAAAGTGCGATCGTGGCTTAATGGACAGACCATGGGGATGCTGTGCTCGAAGGCATAGGTTCGATTCCACTGTCGATCGTGTAGGTGTTCTTTTACATAAGTGTGGCGAGGCTTAAAATGCATACTGCAAAGTGCCTGAAATCGAAGTTGAATAATGATTCGCAGTAATAATGCTCAATAGATTCAGTTACACTGTAAAACTACCACTGAAGAGACAAAAACAAAGCTGTGTAATTAAATATTAGTGGAGATCCGTGGTAGAGGCATTGCAATATTTTAAAAATTTTGGTTCGTCTTCTTCGTCGTTGATGGAATAGGCCGTGCCGCGAAGAACACGAGCGCATCGTGGCGCGCGCTTGTCTCGAGAGCCCAAGAAGACGATCCGCTGCCGAAATTATTTAGGCTATAGACGTTGCGTTATTCTGCAGAAACGTACACCTGCGACACGCATAGTCCGACTGCTGACACGGGCATCGCAGGCCATGGAAGGTAAGCGGTGCGTCCTGTGTAATTGTCATGCATGGTCCAAACACCGAGTGAAAACGCCCGTAAGGCGCATGCAGCTGTTAATTGCACCGTGCGGGCAGATGTGCCGTTGATATAACGATAACTACGATGCGGCGGCGTACATTGAAACGTTTGTGCTCTCGTGAACACGGAACACGGCGTGTATTGTCTGCACATTTGGGTAGCAAAACGAAGTATGACAGGGACATTTTTAATGTTGCATTCTCGGGCTGTACCTGTCAATACTGCGATCCCTTTATGAAGCACGGCGTAGCGCAGGACTCCGAGTTAATTTTGACCACCTGGGGTTCATTAACGTGCCCCCAACGCATGGGACATGGGCGTTTTCTGCATTTCGCCCCCATCGAAATGCGGCCGCCACGGCCGGCATTTGAGCCCGCGACATAGCGCTTAGCAGCGGAATATCACAGCCGCTAAGCCACCACGACGGGTATAGACCCAAGAAAGCCAAAACCACGTCTAAATCAGTGAAGTGCGCGAGTATCACCCAATGACGCTCTAATATGCATATCCAACACACATATAGGAATCTATGTGTAGCGAAGCTTTCGTGACGCGGTTAACGGAATGCTATAAATTTCTCCTTTTCGTTCTTTCTTCTTTTGCGCAAAGAGAATTGGCGCGCGCGCGCATGTGCTCTCGCGGTGCTGGTGCTATTAAATGCGGCACATGCAGTGATCGTCTCAACGAGCTAGCTGAGGTTGGTGCATTTCGCGACTCCGACTAAATGCTCGCCGCCTAGCGGCCGAGCCGGGGACCATCCGATCTAGGTTCAGCCGCAAGTTCCCACATTACAGCGTGCGCTGCAAAGTTGCCTCGTAGTTCCCAATTCGTCGCGATGCTGCCGTGCACAAGCCCGAAAAAACCAGAAAAAACAACAACAACGGATGTAAGAATCTTGCTGTTAACTATTGCGCGTGTCATCGTTTCCGGAAAGTATAGCAGACGACGCGCAACGGAGCGTGACACGAATAAGAAACTTGTAAGCATTGCGAAACAGGCGACTTGCAATATTCTGGTTTATTTGAAACACTTCACTCGTGACGACTTCTTTGTTTCCGTCGAATAGACCATTCCTTTCTTTTTCATATATTTTATATATGTTGCTGGCGTTTCTAATCGCGGAGTGTACTTTTACTAGGTAGGCGCATTAATAAATTAGTGACGTACGCTTAAGCTTCATTTGGTTTGGTTAGTTCAGTTTTCTGCCCCACCATTAGTGTTACTAAGATCTTGATGAGAGCTAGTTGGATCATAGATAGAACCCAGGTTGAACAGCACGAATAAAACAAGGACACGAAGAAACAAACACCACAGACTGGCGCTGTAACATTAGTTACATTACCATTAGTAGCATTACTAACGCTAACACTAGCATTAGTGTAATGCTATGTTCACACTACGGTCGTAGCGCGCGTAACAGCTCTTTTGGCGTATCGAACGTAACGGCTGTAAAAAACGTTACGGCAGTTAAGCCGGGACCTTTGTTCACATTTACTGCTGCTTAAATTACGGCTTTTACAACAGGCCAATCAAATTTGGAGCTGCAGAATCGACGTCACCAGTGGTCCAATATGGCTCCTGCCAACATGCGAGCGCTGGCCGAGATCGAAGAAATTCACGCTCAAAACAAACTTATAGTCATGTATTCAATCGCCCAAAAACGACGAAGGCGACGCAGAAGGGTTTGGGTGCGGTAAGTATTTCTCGACAGGGCCGTGGACGGCGATTTTCACAACCTTTTCGCCAAGCTCCGAGTTGGTGACGCTGCGATGTTTCATAACATCATGCGCATGTCGCCCCAGCAGTTCCACTTCCTTGAAAACCTAATGAGACCACTCATCGAAGTTCGGAGCACGCATCTGCGGCCATCGATTTCCTCGGCGGATAAACCAGATGAACTGAAAACAGTCTCACAAGGCGCACTGCAAAAATTTTCACGAACACAGCCAATCGTGCGCACGGAAAGGCGGAATGGCATTTCCCGCGCCCGGAGCTGTCTGCAGACGGGAGGACGGAAGTGTCGTCACCGGTTGTTGAAAGCCGAAAGCTTATCGGTCATTGGCTGTGTCGCAACGGTCGTAACATAACAGTCGTAAATGTTGCCGACCCTTTAACACTCTCACCCACGATTTTTGCGAGAATTGCGCACGTTGGTACCTTTACGTTCGCAGTCTGAACTAGACGCATACGCTTGGTGCGCTTCCGCTTACGTATGTTACGAAAAATCGGCGCCTTACGAACGTAGTCTGAACATAGCATTAGTAATGCCTTAAGCAGCAGGAATATTCTCGCTAATGTACTTTTGTTCGCAGGCACCGGTAGCAGGAACGATAAATAGCTCGGATGGTCTGAAGTTGATCATGAAACTTGTTATGCTGCGAGCCTGCATATCGTTTTGATAGCGTCGTTTGATAACGTATCGTTAGCATCGTTTGAAAGCAGATCGTTTTGATAGTCGGCAGTGTACGCAGGAAGGTGCTGTTTTCTTATTCAACGCGGAGTGATCAGTTCGTTGGCTCCCAAGAAAAGTAAGACGCATGTACAAACAGTACTCGTTCCAGATTTGGAGCATCCCTCCTGGCCACAGCTAAGCGAGTTTCCTTTCCGACACTTTGCACAGAGCCAAATTCCATTACAAATGGTTCGATTCGCTTCCAAGTCATGCATTTACACTAATACGAGTGAAATTGCTCAAAAGGGGACCCTCGTTAATATTCGGAAACCCATTGGAAGAAACGCAACTTGGTCCGATTAGTTATTTACTACTCACGTTTCACTGAGTTTTGAGAATTCCTATGGGCTGCGGGTGTCTGCTGTGTTCTCAAACCTGGACCCATCCTCGAATACTGCGTACTGCAAGCCTGAAGAAGCGCCAGTCATCAAACGCAGACACCTTATCACACAAAGAGAAAGATGCATGCACCTCGACCGTGACCCAAGCTCACAAACGGAACTCTCGTTTGTTTTTTGAGCAAGCGCGCCTAAGGATGCCGCACCGTGCATTCTTGGGCGCCTGTTCCTGTGTTGAGCGTCTGCATCCCTCTGGGTCCTAGGCGTAACCAAGAGAACGAGCACAGCGCAGAATGAAAGTGCGTACGCGGAGCGCAGCGGGGGATGAAAGACGGCGATAGCGAAGAGAGCGGGAAGAGGAAAGCGGTGGAGGAGGATGCAGCGGAACCATAAGGTTGGAAGCGGAGGAGGAGGGTATGGCGAAGGGGCGCGAGAAAAGCGTAATGCCGTGCAAGACGGGCACTGCGTGGATGACCGCTACGAGACGGCGCGAGGGTAGCGTGCCGTCATCTCTTCACCGATGACGCCATCGATTAGGCACGGGGCGAGCGCGGCCACCGAACTATATACGGACACAAAACGTTGCGCGAGCGAATGTCTTTCTGCGGTGATACGATCTCCACCGGGTGAGGTGGGTCTTCACCGCAAGAATCAGGAAACGACGACGAAGCCGGGCATCGTCATGAAAAAAAGTAGAAAAGATTTTATTCACTTCATTCGTGCATGGTTATGACTCTCCTCCGAGTCTCTAGCGGTTCTGATTAACACGGGGGCCAGGACAGCCTTAAATAACCCCTTGCGCTCCTGTGGTTGTCGACGTCTTCGTGGGTAGCCTATGGAAGTATTAGTGCTTTCGTCAGATTCTGCCGTCGAGCTCCTGACCTTCGGATTTTCTTCCCTTCGTCCTTCCCTTTGTGTCAGCTCGGGGAATAAAAGGGGGGGGGGGGGGCGCTGTTTCAGAGAAGAGGGCAATTATGTCGACATGGGGACGCCCGCTTGAACGCTTCTCACACTTGACAGGCTGATGCCCAGGCTTACCGTAACAGCCTTTTCTTGGACGAAGCAAATAATTTTGTAATGGGAATGTGCGCCTGAATTTTTCTCACACCAGACAGGTCGATCACAACAGCCCGACCGCCGCTACAGGAGGTCTCGAAGGGGCTGCGGTATCCAAGCGCCTTGACGGGACCGGTAGACCCAGTGCCTCTGCTTCGTTTCGCCGAACGTTCCAAGGCCTGCCTGGCGACACCTGGAAATAAACCGCGCCAAGCCCAAGGCACAACAAACAGAGGGCACCGAACTAACCACGAGAACTGCCAAGTTCACACGGTCCTCACCTAAAACCCTATCAGAATCGTACCTGCCGCTCTCGTTCGAGATTCCCGAAAACCAACAAAGGGGAAAGCCAGACTTAGTGCGTATTTCAACCAGCCTAATGCCTAATGATTGGGTGTTTCCTTTTTCTGAGAAAGCCCGGTTGTCGAGAGACTGAGAATGTATTGAAACACAGCAATAATGGCGTTAATCATAAATTCACAAAGGACAAAGAAAACTTCTTCGAAGAAAATTGCATAATTCGACAATTACTACTTCTTAATGCGCATTAGATTGGATCGCTGTCTGAAGGCCTTCGGGCCTCGCCGAAGGCATCAAAGGGCTCCAGGCATACGCTACCTTCTGTCGTCGTCTGTTGCTTTGTGTGCCCGCGGCTTGCTTTTTCGTCCCTGAAAAGGAGGCCGTAAACGCAGGAATAATGGGCAGCCTCCCTTTCCCTCACTCTCGCGGTGCATTCTACTGCAGTGACGTCTGACCGGTCCTGTTTGTACACGCATATCTCCGCCGCCCGGTTGAAGCATTCAACCGCACCCCTAATCGCAGAGACGCGTTCTGATTTGTTGTTAGATGACGCCTTCGTTTTCTCACCCGCCACAACGAGCCGTTTGAAGTTCTTCGTGGTAACCTGTTGCCTTGTTTTACGGGCTCTGGTGGGGCGACTTTCTCTATTCTTGGCTGAGCCGAATACTCGGTTCGCTTGGTCTTGCCATCTCAGGCGGTTGCCTAATGCGCCTCTGAAGTTCCCGAGCGTTGGGTTCCTGCCCCGCTGGAACGCTCTGGCGTTCGCTTCTTCTTTTGACGATTTCAGAAAGTCGCCCAACTGCGGAGGTATACGAGGGAGTTTCTTAGCACTTCCTTGAACCTTTTGCGGCTGTTTAAACAGGACTCGTCTCCCCAAGTAATGTCCTCTGGAATAGTCCTTATTTCTACTTTCGCGATGTAATTGCTCTCTTCTTCCGTCCCGATTCCTTCTTTAACAACCTTCAGTAGGTCTAAAGAGCTTTCTGAATGTGTTATTACCAAATTAGTCTAATTCCTCTACTAGCCGTTGCTGCGGTATTCTCACTGACCTGGATGCCCCCTCGCTAGCGCTTCTTTCACTAATTTCACTAGCTGTGTGCTGCGCTTCTTGAGTGTCTCTGTCACGACGCATATTTTTCGCTTCGTTGCCGTGATTTATCTCCGCCGTGATCTCTTGAGCCTTGGAACGCGTGATAGCTTGGATCGTATGGTCTCCAAAACTCAGGCCCTTTTTCTTCAACATCATTTCCGAATGATTTGAAAAAAAGTAGGGATAGTGTTTCGACAGATTCGGCTATACTGCTGCTTCAGGCAGCAGTAGTCCAAACGGCCCTTCAATCTTTTCGCTGGCTACGGGCAAGCAAACACTATTCTAGACTACCTGCTGGATCCACAGATATTCCCCGGTGAAATCCTCAGGTTTCACAAACGCAGGGTGGACAATGTCCACTGTCGCAGCTGAGTCCCTAAGTACTTTACACAGCATTCCATTCACTAGTAGGTCGCCAAGGTAGGGTTCTAAGAGGGCCAACTTCTCATCGCCGCCTTTCACGAAAGAAAAAATAAACAATTCTAGGCTTCCCACAGCCGATCGCAAGGTATCCAGGTTCCTGGCAACGCCAACAGACGACCGGTTTTCTAGCCTCAAATGCTTTTTCTGTTTTTCTTTCGTCTTTTACTACGGTGTTATTCTCCCCTAAATTATTTGGCTTCACGTGTTCTGTCCCACCTCCAGCTTTTTCGTGGTGGATGGGGCGCCTCTCTTACTCTTTGCTGAATTTAGTGAATGGCCTCACATGCGTTTCCTTGGATTATTGACGTGCGGCGAATTCATCTGCTAGCACTGCAGGACGTTCCAAGCCCTATTCGTCCAAACTGTCTTGAATCCACAGGCGCATCTCTTTGCTCAAGGACCCATAGAACTGCTCCAAGCAGATTAACTTAACAACCTTGTCCTGACAACCGAACGCGCCTTCCCCTTTCAGCCACTCAATTGAGCTGACTTTCAACTTACAAGTGAAATCTTGAAAAGACTCGCCCGGCGTTCTAGCTGTCTCCCAAAAACGACGACGGAAAGCTTCCGCTGAGAGCCCATATTTCCTTCGCAACGCAGCTTTTACTTTCGGATGGTCATCTGCGTGGTCTCTCGTTAGCCTCGCAATTATTTTGGTTGCTTCCCTAGGAAGAACACCAGGTCAGAATCTGTTGTGGCGAACTTTCTAGTGCCAATCCGTTTTTCTCGCCGGTTCGTTCAAAAGTAACGAGAAACAATCCCATGTCATCGTTTATCTTGTACGACGGCATGAGATCCCTTATTTTTACTCGTGCTTCACCTGAACGTCTTTCATTTATTGAGATACTATTTGCCGATTGCTTGATCCCACTGCACGTATAGTTCTTTTAGCTTTATTTCATGAGCTCTCTGTCTTTCTTCTGCAGCTATTTTCTCAGCTCTTCGCCTTTCTTCTACAGCTCTTTGTTCAGCTTTCTCAGCGCTTTGCCTTTCTTCTGCTGCATTTTGTACAGCTTTCTCAGCTCGTTTCTCTATCTCTTCCCATGCTTCTGAAGTTTCGTCCTCAAGAGCCCCGCACTTCTCAATCCCCTAAATAAGCTGCGGATTCTTCTGACTTTTGCCGAACTCCATTTCCAGCTCTTAACAAATTAATAACAACTCTGACTTTCTCCATTTGCTTAAATCCATAGTCAATCCCGAACGAAGACTTTCTCACTCTGCTGTGACGGGAGGAAGCTTTCAACAGGAGCCTGCACATACAAAAACTAATTTGCAGCTGTAGAAAACACACGACCTAAGCTAAAGCTTGGCAAATTCTCAAAGGAGATCAAGCGCTCACCATTCTGCTGAAGCCAGGATGAAGGCTGGAGTATCCCATTGCTGGCAACCAGTTAATACGATCTCAACCGGGTGAAGTGGTTCTTCATGGCAAGAACCACGAAACGACGACGAAGGCGGGTATCGTGATGAATAAAATAAAAAAAAAAGATTGTATTCACTTCCTTGGTACATGGTTGTGACTCTCCTCGGGGTTTCGAGTGGTTCTGATTAACACGAGGGCCAGGATGGCCTTAAATAACCCCTTGCGGTTTTGTGATCGTCGCTGTCTTCTTGGGGAGCCTTCGGAAGTATTAGTGCTTTCGTAAGTTTCTGTCGTCAACGACCTCCTGACCTTCAGTTTGTCTCCTCTTCGTCCTTCCCTTTGTGTCAACTCGGGGAATAAAAGGGGTGACGCTGTTTCGGAGAAGCCAATTATGTCGGAACGCCCGCTTGAACGGTTCTCACACTTTTGCAGGTCGATCATACGGGGCCCAAGACCCTTTGCGGTCTTATGGTTGTCGACGTCCTCCCGGGGAGCCTGTGGAAGCATTAGTGCTTTCGTCAGGCTCTATCGTCGACTACCTCCCGCCTTTCGGTTTGTCTTCTCTTCGTCCATCCCCTTGTGTCAGCTCGGGGAATAAAAGGGGGAATTGCCTTCTCTGTTTCAGAGAAGGCAATTATGTCGACGTGGGAACGCTCGCTTGAACTCTTCTCACACTTGAGAGGCTGATGTCCATGCTTACCGTAACAGCCTTTTCTGGGACGAAGCAAATCATCTTGTCATGGGAACGTACACCTTAATGCCTCTCACACGCGACCGGTCGATCATAACAGCGGCGGCTGCTGTGAATCGCGCCAACACCTGACACCACACTTCGCTTGCAGTTATAGTTATAGCAGTTGCATATCTATCTATCTATCTATATATATATATATATATATATATATATATATATATATATATATATATATATATATATATATATATATATAAACGAGAAGAAAGGGGGTTAACCGAGGGACCCGATATTTATTAGTCATATAATGAGAAGGCAACAAACACTGACACCAAGTACAACATAGGGGAAATTGCATGTGCTTAATAAATGAAATAAAGTAATGATAAATTAATGGAATTTAAAGTGGATGAAAAAACAACTTGCCGCAGGTGGGAACCGAACCCACAACCTTCGCATGTCGCGTGCGATGCTCTACCAATTGAGCTACCGCGGCGGCGTTTCCCCATCCACTTTCTTGGGTATTTATGTGTACTAGTAGAACCCTGGGAGTGTTAGCCAGCGCCACCACTCAAAGACCTTGGCGGCGGACGTGGAACGTCTTTTTTTGCCGCAGGCGTCACGAGAACGTGATCTTTTCGGGTGAAGGCAACTGGTCAATAAACCCACATATGCTACCTGAAGGCATCAATGTTGCCGGATTCGAGACCCTCGTTAAGTAATAAACGAGAAGAAAGGGGGTTAACCGAGGGACCCGATATTTATTAGTCATATAATGAGAAGGCAACAAACACTGACACCAAGTACAACATAGGGGAAATTGCATGTGCTTAATAAATGAAATAAAGTAATGATAAATTATTTAATGATAAATTGTTTTTTCATCCACTTTAAATTCCATTAATTTATCATTACTTTATTTCATTTATTAAGCACATGCAATTTCCCCTATGTTGTACTTGGTGTCAGTGTTTGTTGCCTTCTCATTATATGACTATATATATATATATATATACGTAAGCTAGCTTGAAGGTAACTTCGCCCACGTACAAGGTGTTCCTTCTGCAGGCGTATGCCCGTGCCATTTGAGCGAATAATGTGTTTTTCTGGTCTATAGAAGACAGCTTTTTTGTGTCATGCTGCTACATACTTCTGTCGTGCCGGAGAAGGTTAAAGAAAAAAGAAGTTGTCCAGATTCCCCGCACTATGGGAATCGATACTATGCGAAGCATATTTCAGGTACGTGGCCTCCGGGGCGGTGAAGGTTGGCCGGGCCCAGAGATTGTGCAGCCTTAACACGGCGCATCAAAGCGCCAGCTGTCACAATGAAAGAAGACGCGAAAGTAGCACGTGGCGCACGCACCCAGTTTTGAACGAGCGGGTTGCCTTTTGGAAGTAGGGAAGTGTGCCTGCGATCGTGATCTTGTGGTTAGAGCACCGTGCTTCTGTGATCCACGGCAGCGGTTCGATTCCATCGTTGGTGTCTAGTCGAGTGGTAAAAAATAAAACCACGTGGCCACGAGCGAGCGGCGGGTGGAGAGGGGAACCAGCGGTGCGCGCAGACAGAAAAATGTTTTGGGTCGCTGACGTCACGCGGCGGCGGCGGCGGTTGTGG
This sequence comes from Dermacentor albipictus, assembly GCF_038994185.2. Lineage (NCBI taxonomy): Eukaryota > Metazoa > Arthropoda > Arachnida > Ixodida > Ixodidae > Dermacentor > Dermacentor albipictus. The sequence continues at coordinate 32,916,195 of NC_091824.1, forward strand.
CGTTCGAGACTGCAAAGCGAGAGAGACGGCAATGGAGGACGCTCGTCCAGGGCCTAGCGGATTGCGCGGCAGGCCTCGGCACAACGCTAAGGCCCAAGCGAGGTGCGCAGTGCGAAGCGGCGGGTGTAAGGCGTTCGACCGCGTCTGCTGCTTTCCCCTGCTGAGCGGATGCAACGTAATTGTGTTCGGCTTCTGTTACACATTTGTAACGCGTACTGGCGACAAGCATTATGCACCTTTAGGCAGTGCATGAAGTGCTCGCATGTGGCGTTGAAGAGCTCGACTTAAAGTGCCACACGTGCGTTTCACACTGCGGCTCGTTATGTCTTGCAAGAAGCCTGAGCAGGCACGTACCCAGGGGGGGGCCCCGGGGGGGGCCCGGGCCCCCCCCGAAATCAAGTGGCATACCCCCCCCCCCCGCCCACACACTCACGGCACCACTCCTCACACATTCCTAAAGCACCACCAGATCAATGTTGAGTATTGGCAGCTATTAATCGGTCAGCATTATGCTGCCTTTTTCACTCCTTTTAAATGGCGGTAGTTATCGGCCACTCTTGTAATGTGAAGGACAGTTTTCTCATAGATTCCGCACCCGTGCGATTAACTCGACATGCGTTCAGTTGTCACCATCTATTCAACCGTCACGCGCATAGCTGTTGCTTTTGTTAGTTCAACCTTCTTTGTTTAGGCTGATCCTGGGACCAGGAAAGGGATTCGGCTGTTACTGAGCTGGTCTGTACTCTCGTGGAACGAGTTGCGGCCGGAGAAAACGCCAATTGCGTTTAACTTTTCCCTTTGCTTCATTATTTCCTGCAGTTACGGCTCGCCGCGAGGCTGTCAGACGGCCGCAACCATATACACGTGATGTGGGTTAGATAAGGTGGGACATAAAATAATGTGGAAGTGCGTCCATCATGATACCCTGCAATAACCCTTAAAACCATAAGCAAGATGACTGTCGCCCATCACCTCGTCTGTTTTTCCCTAATTGTACAACCCTTTTCGTGCAAAATTGGCAACTGGAAACAAAAATCGCAAGGAGTTGAGAAATGAAGCGACTACTAATGGAGAGAGCCAAGGCAACAACCAAACTGCAAGGAAAAGCGAATAATAAAAAAAGTTCACCGTTGCTTATGAGAATATTTATGGATGAACATCTTTTTATTTTAAAAGGAAGTAGAGAAAACGCTGCCGGAAGTGAAGAACAATTACTTGCTTTGAATGACGCTTCTACAGTTATCGGTCGAACCGCCTCACGTAGCCACTTCTCTGCTGTGCTTATGTGGGTGTTTTTCTAACCTTTCGCGGTGAGCGCAGTACATCTAGAATCGCAGAGTCCTTCGCTCTACGCGGTTGTGTGGGACTGGCGGCCGCACAGCGTTGCGCAATTCGCGGAGCTGTCAAAACTGATCAACAAGGCGAAAATAACTGATATTCGAAACTATAACATGAGAAAGACTGAAGATGCCGTAAAAAATGAACGCAGCCTGAAATCAGTAAAAAAGAAACCTTGCTTGGGACAAACCATGATGTGTACACTAAAGGATAATATCATCAGCAATCTCGGAGATATAGTAAAAGCAGCGGAAAAATTCTAAGCTGACCTGTATACAGTGCTAAGAGGAGTCACTATACCTCACTAAGAAACAGTAATGAACAGGATGCAGAAACTCTCCTATAACTAGCGATGAGGTCAGAAGGGCCCTGCAAGAAATGAAACGATGAAGAGCGGGAGGAGAAGGGGGATTAACAGTCGATTTAATCAAAGATGGAGGAGACACAATGCTTGGAAAACTGGCGGCTCTTTATACGAAGTGTCTATCGACTGCAAGAATCCCAGAAAACTGGAAGAATGCAGACATTATACTAATCCAAAAAAAGGAGACGTTAATTAAAGAATTCAAAAATTATAGGACCATTAGCTTGCTCCCAGTATTATGTAAAATATTTACCAAAATAAACTCCAATAGAATAAGGGCTGGATTTGTCAACCAAAGGAACAGGCTGGCTTCAGGAAGAGATACATTACAATGGATCACATCCATATCATCACTCGGGTTATCGCGAAATCCGCAGAGCACAATAAGCCTCTCTACGTGGCTTATATAGATTACGAAAAGGCATTTGATTCAGTAGAGATACTAGCAGTCATAGAGGCACTACGTAATCAAGGAGTACAGAACGCTCACGCAAAAAGCTTGGAAAATATTGCTACATGCGTGTGGTATTTGTTTGTTTTAACGAGGCGCGTGGGCGCCATCACTCCAGAAAAGAGGAGGAAGAACGAACTGGGCTCGCGCTGTGAATCTAACCGGTCAGCGCGCTGCAACCGTTGTTGTAAATATAAACTGTAAGTAGTTTCTCGTCTTACTGACTTTTCCTTCGCGTAAGAATATCTACAGAGGTTTTACAGCTACCTTAATTCTACATAAGAAAAACAGGGAGATACCTATAGAGAAAGGGGTCATACAGGGAGACACAATTTCTCCAAAGCTGTTCACTGCACGCTTAGAAGAATTCAAGCTATTAAACTGGAAAGGCTTAGGAGTAAAGATCGATGGCAAATATCTCAGCAACTTTTGGTTTACCGATGACATTGTTCTATTCAGCAACAGTGCAGACGAATTACAACAAATGATTGGAGACCTTAACTTGGAGAGTGTCAGAGTGGGGTTGAATATTAATATGCAGAAGGTGAAGATAATGATAAATAGTCGGGTAAAGGAACAACACATCAGGATCGCCAATCGGCCACTAGAGACTGCGAAGGAGTTCGTTTGCCTAGGTCAATTATTCACAGGGAACCCTGATCATGAGAAGGAAATTCACAGAATAATAAAAATAGGTTGGATCGCATACGGCAGACATTGCCAGCTCCTGACTGGAAGCTTACCATTATTATTGAAAAGTAAGGTGTGCACTCAGTGCATTTTGCCAGTGCTGACATATGGGGCAGAGACTTGAGATCAAGTTAAGAACCGTGCAAAGAGTGATCGAACGAAGATTGCTAGGCATAACGTTAAGAGAGAGAAAGAGAGCGGTTTGGATCAGAGAGCGAACGGGTACAGACAATATTCTGATTGACATCAAGAGGAAAAAATGTAGCTGGGCAGGTCATGTAATGCGCCGGTTAGATAACCGTTGGACCATTAGGGTTACAGAATGGGTACCAAGAGAAGGGAAGCTCCATAGAAGACGGCAGAAAACTATAGATGGTGCGATGAAATTAGGAAATTCGCGGTTGCTAGTTGGAATCGGTTGGCGGCAGGACAGGGGTAATTGGAGATCGCAGGGAGAGGCCTTCGTCCTGCAGTGGACATAAAACAGGATGATGATGATGATGATGATGATGATGATGATGATGATGATGATGATGATGATGATGGAGGTGGTGGGCCCCCCCCCCCCGAAAAAAAATCCTGGGTACGTGCCTGAGCCTGAGCATCGTTTAACTTAATGCATTACCAAGGGTGCGACAGCAGGCTTTTGCCTTCACGCGTTGCATTAACGTAACATGCTGCCGAACCTTTATTAAAGCTAGGTGAGACAGGAACCTACCTACATACCTATTTACTGCAATGTGCAAAGATTGAAGCATGGAATGCTCCACTTTTTTTTTTAATGATTTATTCCGTTTACCAATGTGCGCTTCAGAGAAGCCACTGAATGCCGCAAACAACGCCACCGAGGTTGCGGAGCCCAGCGCTCCCGTTGAGACCAACAACGGTGACGCAGGCCAGCCTGCTGCGCCTGATGACCGCAAGGTCGCGCAGCGATCGCGTCTGAACTCCGTACCGGCGAGTCGTCGCAAGACCAAAAGGCGGAGCAAGTCGCCCCTCGAGACGGACCGTGTCGGGACTATGAGCAAGCAGGACGTGCAGATGGATAAGGAGGTACGTGGAAGACGCGAATAGCCTCCGAGAACCCTCGTGCATTGTAATGCACATTGACTTCGATCCTTCTCGAAATTAACGAGAAAGAGGTCACGTAAAATATTCGCCCAAGATATGGTATCACGGGAGGTGATTTAATCATAATCTAGCCGCCATCTTTGGAGGAATTGTGCAATTTTATATAGGACATTGTATCGACACAGATGACGAAAAACTATGAAATTAGTTTTCAGTGCCGCGATATGACGTGAGATATGGCGGCAATGCCGCGCATTGCTAATAATAATAATAAGCACACTGCTCCCACATTAAACAATTGGTATAGAACACGTTATTCTTGTCGCCTTTGTTTTCGTGTGTATTTATTTACTTGTTTTTGCACTCAGATATCTTTCATTACAATGTTAAATCGTGTTATATTTTGAGATTGCCTTGCACAAAGAAAGGAAGAAAGACTATGACAACCCAGCACATCACGGTATATCTCAATTTCTTTGCGCTAAGAAAATCAGTTTTTCCCTTTGAAGTATGACGGTATGCTCACTTCATCTAGTACACTCTCCACTCATAAGAAAGGAAACACGGGATTTGTGTTCGAAGCCAATACTTTTCTTTGCGTATGGCTGTAATAAGGATAAGTTCGATAAAGCAGGATTTTTCAAAAGGAAAGCAACATAACAGATAGGCCAGTGAGAGGTTATGATTGCCACGTTTGCAAGAATCGCTGTTTCAACACAGGTGAAGTGTTTGCTTTTATTTTTATATTCGACATGAGTGAACATCTAGATGGTGCTCCTGGCTTTTAACAGTGGCAGTTAAGCAACAAAAGATGTTATTTTTTTTCACTTTTGTAACTCATCAATCAGTAATAAGAACAGACTTGAAAGGGCATGATGGGTACGTTGCTGATATTTTGAGGTTATTTATGGTTGCACTAATTTTGCCCTAATAGTTGCTTTGCTCGTGTTCAAATTTTTTTAGGAAGATCGAACTTTGTGGCCCCGATCATTCAACATAACAACTGGCACTCTTACATCCCTAGTTTGTCATGAAAATATTAATAATAAGAATAGGAATAATAAATAAATTAGAATTGGCCTTTGTCTGCACCTTTCTTGAAGTGTGCGTAACGCCCCTCAGCGAGTTATGATAACTAATCACGAAGGCAATGCTTTGGCGTATTGCATATGCCGGAAGCGACTAGGTGATGCCGTAGCCGCCTTGTTTTGGACACTATTTATTGGCGGGTTGTTTGGACGAAGTCAACTTAAATGTTTTCTCTCGAGAACCTTGCAATTAACTGTTGCCAATGATAACTTTAACGATCAGGAACCGTAAATTGCGAGCTCGGATTGAAATTTAAGCAAGACCAAAGCTGCGGCAAGCACTAGGACTGTTTAATAAAGCCTTTTAGTGGAAAAACGCAAATGACTTTATGAATATAATTAGGAGTCTACAATAAGGTGCTGTCTCACTGCTAAGTTAATCGTCGTCAGCGTTATTATCATCAGCATATAATTTATTTCCACTGCAGGAGAAAGGGCTTCTTTGTAGAACAAGTTTACCCCAGTCTTTGGTGAGTCCCTGCACACTTTCTCAAATCACACCACCTTACCCGGAGCAGTCCTCCACTGCGTTTTACTTGTTTTGTCACACATATTATTACTTCGCAAGATGTTCCGCTTTAGAATAGACAGTCGGTTATATAATATGCATGTCACACAACCTGCCGAGCTTTACTTCTTTATATAATAATTAAAGTAAGACGTAATTCACTACTGCTTGCTCTATAAGTAATACCGCCAGTTTCCTGTCAGTTAAGCTCGTCATATTTTGTACCCTCGCGCATTGTATAGCCCTTAGTTAGCTTGTTGTTTGAGGGACGTTGCGTTCTTTATTGCTGCTCAGGTGCTCAGGCGTAATGTCAAGGTGTGTACGATTCACGCATGCAGCCTTTTTATTGTCTTTACCCCTAAAATACCCCTAAATGCCCTTAGGGAGGGTATCACATAAGGGATGGTGCTAATACAATACACGAGTATTAAAATAATTAGTAAACATATTATATAAACTCGTAATATTGATGTGAACAGTGTGGTTTAATCAAAAATAAAAATAAAATATAAGGTTTACGAAGAAAAGCATATTACAAGTGCAACACAAAAGAAGAAAGGATGAAATACATGTGCATTTAATTCGAGTTACGTTATGTTGAAAATTAGTACAGAGCATATACAGGGTGCTCCAGCTAAATTTTGCCATAGTTTTCATATATGCCGATGCACTCTAAGATGACGCGGCCAAATGCATGTCACAAAATTTTTTGTATTCTGCTTAATTGCATAATAATGAAGATTAATGAACCAACTTCTGAAGCAGCGAAGTTAGGCAGAAAATTACAAAGTTGTAGCGCGCTTTGCAAAACACCCGATTAAACAGTTCCTAACTTTATATCTATTAGGTATTAGTGTTTTTCCGCCTACTGTAGATACCCGCGATATACAAAAAAAGAAGGCAAATACCACGTGACATGCCCACTTGCGCGTCGTGATTGCAGCGCTCTCACACGTTTCTCGTACAAACGACCTAGCATCTAGCTGGGTGTGCTGCCGCTTAAAAGGCCACATGGAAGTGGCGAAGGCGTTGGCTGTGCGATTGGCGCCAGCGATGTGCTTCCCTAGCGGCGGTTCATGATAGCGATAAGCAGACGCAGCGGAAGCACACCCGGCCAAATGCTATGGTCGTTTGTGCGCGGAACGCTTGGGAGCAGTGCAATCACGACGCGCAAGCCGGCATGTCACGTGGTGTTTTCTTTTTTTTTTTGTATTTCGCGGGCATCCGCAGTAAGCTGAAAAACACTAATACGTAATAGAGAGACAGAAACTGTTAATTCGGACGTTTTGCAATCCGCTCTGCAACTTTCTGATTGAAATATTTTCCGAGCTTCGTTGCTTCCGAAGTTGGTTAGTTAACCTTGACTAATTATGCAATTAAGCGGAATGCAAAAAATGGTATAACTTACTCCACACAAAAATGAGCAACTGCATTTGGTCGCGTCCTCTCAGAGTGCATCGGCATATCACTAAGCTTTGGCTAAAGTTAGCTGGAACACCTTGTATATTATCAAAGTGGAAAGAGTATCAAAACGAACATTGGTGAATACTAATTGTTAGAAAAGAAAAAAAGATAAATGTCAGTCCGCATGCTCAGTGTGCAGCATAGATCCTGGGACTTGTTCGTGTCAGGTAAAGTAGCAATGCTCGATGGCAGATTATTGCAATCCTCCACATTGCGGGGTATGAACGAACTCGCAAAACGATGGGAGTGACATGCTGGGTGCTTGTTCTTTGCATGGGTGATCGCGGCGAGGAAAAAAAAATGGCTGCAGAAGACTGAAAGAAGTGATCGTGAAACATTCAATGATGGTAAAAAGGTTGTGAAAGCGATCAAGACGCTCAATTTTGCGACGATGTGATAAGGTTTCTATCTGAGCTGGACTTCTCGGTGACGTGATGTTAGAATGACGTGAGTAATCAGCAAATATACAGCGTACAGCCCGGTTATGCAAGGATCCAATGTTACGAGTGCGGCAGCATGTTCTATATTCTGACGAACTGTAGTGTAACGTACATGCGAGTTTACGTATCTGGGGAGGTGCGTGCTTCAGTGTACGTTTGACTGGGCCGAGCGAGTGGTTGGCTGAGGCAGCAGTAACATGGTTGTGATATTGCCAAAATAAGTCAGATTGAAAGCGGATGTGTTAAAAGAATTAAATTATGGCGTTTTATGTGCCAAAACCACTTTGTGATTATGAGGCACGCCGTAGTGGAGGGCTGCGGAAATTTTGATCACCTGGGGTTATTTAACGTGCACCTAAATATAAATACACGGGTGTTTTCGCATTTCTCCCCCATCGAAATGCGGCCGCCGTGGCCGGGATTAGATCCCGCGACCTCGTGCTCAGCAGCCTACCATAGCCACTGAGCAACCAAGGTGGGTGCAAGGGTATTTGTGTGTAGTACAAAGCTCGATACTAATGTTATAATGTTATTTAAAACATAGGCAGTTGGTAGGCGGGCATTACGATGAGTAAATGATATTCGTTTTAGATTCATTGAGCGTCATCAACCAAGTCGTGCAGCAATAGCAAATAGTGATGAGCAAAGTGATACACAGTAGGCCACGAAACCTATGCGTGAAAACAGAAAATGACATATAGCAAGAAAAAAAAGGACAGATCAACAAATAAAGCCTTTGCATAACTCACAACCCGTTTATCAAAAACAATGCTTTGCATATTTCGCCCACATTAAAGAATTGGTAGTGAGCACTTATTCTTGTCGCCGTTCGTTTCCTGTCTACTTTTTTTCACTTGGAACTCTTTCATTTCAATGTTCAACCAACTCGCTTAATCGCAGGTTCTGCTGAGACATTCATTTTATTGTGCTACTATACAGCGTTCCACGTGCATTTATTTTAACCATCAGACATACGCCTTTCATCTCCAGCAATGGCTTTATAATAATATATTTTATTTCTAACCTGGCACTCTGCACCAGCGTTTTTTATCCCCACTTGAACACGCGGATCGTCTGCTCATTGCCATTACCTTGAACGGACCAATCACCACTGTTTTGGGGCTCTATATGGGAACAGAAGCCTTTGTACCATCGATCACCATTATCATCATCATCTACACTGTTGTGCGTTCCGTGTCACCGCACTATCGAAGGAGTCGCCCATGGAGACGTCCAAGTCAACAGCCGAGCCAACCAGAGAGGGAACCCCGACTCAGAGTCCGGTGCAAGCGGCTACAGTGCCGCAGCCTTCTGCGGCGCCAGAGCCCACGGCCGCGGCCGCCACCTCTTCCGAGCCGCAAGAGCAGGTTGAGAAACCTGACGATGTCCGGGACGAAAAAGGTAGGCATTGCATATGCGTTTGAGTCGTTGCGTGACCGAAATGTTTTCTGCTGGCGGCAATCAATGTTCAGACCCCCTCATGGCTCCTCAATCGGTCTTTAGATGCTGTAATGTCGCAGCATAAGGAAACCATGCATGAAAAATTATTTTCAAAGGCTCGCTGGTTTCAGGATGTGCTGTAGGTTCGGAAAAAAAATTTTTGCGAGCCTAGTGGCGATAGGTAAAGAAGTACTACTAAACGGGCTGCGAGATTCTTAATTTACGTTCTCAGCGCGATGAAAACGGGACACACAGAGGAGACACGGGCACAGCAAACGCTGAACTATATATATATACAGCTCTGACGCTTGCTTGACGGCTACACAAGCGCAAAAACCGCGAAACGTGCAGGATTATTGCCGCGCACATGTGCACTTCTGTTAGCATCGCAAAGAGGTAAATTGTGTGTCTCACTTGCGCACCGCTGTAGCCCAGTGGCTATCGCACTGCACTGCTGTGCTCGAGGTCGCGGGTGCAATCCCGGTCGCGGCGGCCGCATTCAAATAACGGAGGAATGCAAAAAAAAAATAAAGAAACCGGTGTACCATTCAGTGGGTGCTCCTTAAAGAACCCATTGGGTGTTAATTGTCACAGGCGCTCTTGGGTACCCGTGATGACGTAGCGGTCTAGGTCACATTAATGTCAATTTTCTCGAACACTGATCACACGAATATGACTCAAGCTCTCCCACACAGTTCAGTTCTGCAGGCATCTTAAGTCATATTAGGGATGAATATGACTTAATATGATCTTACGTAATATTTCCCGAATTAATTTCAAAACTGAATGATAAGAGTTAATGTTCACTACAATGTACAAGGTGTCTCGCGAGAGCGTATAAGTATCCTAACTTTTTCCTTCCTTCTGAATTTCCTTTCTCAAAGAGGCAGCAGTTTACTTTCACTAACAGCTTCTCCTCGCCCCTGTCTGATGTTTCTTCCGGTGTACCACAAAGAAGCGTTATTGGTCCTTTATTGCGAAAAACAACCAGCCAACAAAATGACGCACGCAGGAAACGTACACGAAGACAGGAAAGAGGGTGGACTGCCATGTTTCCTGTGTGCGTCTATATTTTTTTGGGGTGATGTTTTTTCTTAATAGAATGCACCAACTAGCCCCACAAAGTATTTTACTTGGCTCCTTACTCTTTCTAATCTACATTGATGACCTGCCCAACAATTTATCATGCGTGCGCATATTCGTTGACGACCGCATCATCTGTCGCGCCGTGAACAGCTTTCCTGACCGCAAGATCATCCACAATGACCTTAACCAAATTACTAATTGGCGCGACATCTGGCTAATTACCCAAATTTATTCAAAATTTAAAGTGATTTCCGTCAGCCGCAAGCACTCCGAGACTATTCCTACTGGAATAAAAAAAAATGTCCCATTATGCCGGCCCTCATCATTAAAATATCTAGGCGTAAATCTTTGTTGTCAACAAACCTCTCCTGGACTGCTCACATTACCACCCTCTGTGCCCGTGCATCTTGATCACTGGGTTACCTCCACGCAACCTTCGAAACTCGCCTACGCTTATCCGCAAACTGCCATTTCAAACATGCGTCCGACTACGACTTGAGTTCGCCGCTCCGGTCTGACAGCCTCACCAACATTACCTAATTAACATGCTGGAAATAATCCAAAATAGAGCCGCACGTTTCAATTCCCCGAATTATGACTATACCATTCTAGCGTAACTCAAATAAAGCTTCATCTTTCACTTCAGCTGGTAAGCGATCGTTGCGACATAGCCCTTAAGTCATAATTTCAAAAGTACGCCCACCACTCTAACAACCGCCCCCCTACGCCTAGAAAATTCATCGCACACGTCGCACAGATTACGCAATAATCATAGCTTCACGCGCATCTACGGTAAAACTGAAGCATTTAACTTGTCTGCAATTCCACGTGCCATTCGTCTCTGGGACAGCCTCGCCGATAACATAGTCGCGGCAACTAACCGTGAAAAATTCAAGCACTCACTCGACTCGCTTATCCCTTGTTAATCATATATCTCGCTGTTTGGTTTTCATTTTATGCATTTTCCTTGCACTGTGGCGCATTTGTTTACAAACTTATCGAGTTGACTTAATTGTTCTAATACACGGCTGCCTGTCGTTTATGCTTCTGTAATTTTTATTCTGCGCGCCTGGCTGTTTTTTTTTTTTCGACCTTGTAGTGAGTTTGCCACTTTTTATGTGCGTAGTTCCATGCCCTCCTTACTCAATGCCCCATGTAGGGGCCTTGTAAGGTATTTTGCAAGCTCAACAGAATAAAATATTTCAATTGCACGCCGCTGAAGTGCGAGCTAAATTTCTATTCGTGACGTCAACGAATATGCATAGTCACACTAATGAACATTAAATAAAACAAACGTTTTTTTGGTCCCTCTCGCGAAAATCGTCTGCGCTAATATGTTGCCGTTATCTCTTCAGTATTATCGATGGGGCACTCCACAGTCTCTATCACCGGGGCTGGTTCCATTCAGGTTGATTGCTGCACTGTAAAGAAATTTGCACCATTAGTGAGCGTTGTGAACTCCGCCCGTAAAGGGTGTAAAGGTGTGAGTTATAGTACAAAAGGATAGGAAGTTGGGCGAGTTGGTACGGCAACACTGCTATAGTTTATCAGATTCCACTCAAGTGCGGGAAAACTTACATTGGACAGAGCGGTAGGCGCATTAATATTAGACTAAAAGGACACAAGCATTCACTTAACAACCCTAATGCTTCACATCTAGCATCACATTTTTTTCAATTATGGTTGTAAACATTTGTTTGAAGACGGAAAAATTCTTTCCAAGACACAAATGCCAAACCACACGGGAAATAATCGAGGCATTCCGCATCAAAAGATTAGGAGACACTTGCGTTAGCCACGCGTCTTTGTCTCTGTTAGAATGCGAATTTGAGTATCTCCACAGCACGTGTGCTAATCTGAAGTAGTATATTTTTGGTTGTTTTCTTTTTTTTGGGCTTCCCCTCCTCTTGATATGTTTAACTGATGTCTTTAGACCTTGCAATGGTCTTATGCTGCGGTATTTGCAATCACCTATATGTATGTTGTTAGTTTCAATAAAGTGTAGTTGAGAGTTAGCGCTCGTCCTGTCGGCTTCTATATATATATATATATATATATATATATATATATATATATAGTCTGTGTCCGTGTCACTTCGCGCTACAATTCAAGATCATGAGAGTTATAGACCAGTTTGCCTTGTTCAGGACTCTTAAGGGTGTAAAACGGTTTACAGGGTGGGAATATTCCTCACATATGAAGAAAAAGTACCATCTTCACGCAGACGCAATGCGCAGGAATGTCCACAAATGCGGCTTCTTTTTTCTTCATTCCTACGGATGTGCGCACGGATAAATGTCCACGTTCGTGAATGAAATTTCGATTCTGAATTTAGTCCTCTATAACGTAATGTCTGTAACATAATGTAACGTACGTATCAGCAGACGGTGTACACGTCTGATGATACCGACGAAGTACGAGTAAAGTCATTCAGTGAAGGGGCATTTTGTTGGATGAAGTGATGTGTCACCAACAGGTAACTTCGCGGCGCATGGTGTTCATTTGTTGTTTCTACTATTGTATTTTTTGCGTCTGTGATTCTGTGTATGCGTGCGTAAGTGTATTTGTGTCGTGTCCGTGTTGTGCAGATATACAGGGTGTTTTTTCTTTGGCTGCAGCAAATATATTAAAGGTTGCCTAGGGCGGATGGCACAATTCTATCTCTTGATCTAAATTACTCTATGAGGCAGCCATCCCGTCTACGAGAAATCAAAATGTTCAGTTGAATAATTAACGTAATTGCGCTAATTAAATTTTTAGTTATGTTACGCTACATATTTCAATCTATGAATTATAACCGCCGAGTATTCACTTGGAACGGATTCTATGGGCAGCACCAGCTCCGAGATATTGATTTTCAAAGTGTCGGATAAACTGCATTGGCGTTCCAATTACTTTTTTAAGAACACGCTGTTTTATGCATTGAAACACAAAAGTAACTGGAACACCAAAGTATCTCGACGGACACTTTGAAAATCAATAGCTCGAAACTGGTGCTGTACAGAGAATTCGTTCCAAGTGGATACGCCATACGAACTTAGTGGCTGTAATTCGTAGATTGAAATGTGCGACGTAAAGTGATTAATGCATAAGTTAATTAGCATATATACGTTGATTATGCAATTGAACATTTTGATTTCTCGTAGAGGTAATAGCCGCCTAATGGAGTAATGTAGATCAAGAGTTAGAATTGTGCAGTCTGCCATAGGCAATCTTTTAAAAAGTTGGCGCAGCTAGGAAAAAAAAAAGAAAACCATCTTGCATACTAGCGTGTATTTTGCGTGTGTTTCTAGTATTGTTCTTAGAGTTTTTGTTGAGGTCGCTTCTTTCGTAGTAACTTTTCTATAGACCCTTTGCCGATTCCCTGACCTCCTTGCGCGTTTTTTTTTCTCGTCTTGCGATAGGTACGTCACCGTCGGGTCCTGCGAGCGACCGCGTGCAAGTTCGCATCTCGGTACCCACCTCGTCCATCCGGCACATCATGCTCCCAGGTGACCCGTTTACCTCCTATTACAGCGTTATTTCAGGTGCCATGCGTACACTGCGTGTCTCTACAATATTGGCGTCATACCTCACGCTACGAAAAATAGCCGATTCCTTTCCTACGGAACCGCAGACGAACGATGCAAAGCATGGCTACCACATTTCACTCAATTGTAGGTTTTGGCTCTTTCCAGGTGGAGGTCAGCTGAATGTGGCATTTTAGCACCCTCGCTACAATCGCCGCTGAGTACGGCTGCAACAGTTGCACTTTAGTGGTTATTGACCCTCTCCGGCAGCACGTGATTTCACATTCGTATCCAGCTGTGAGAAGAAAAAGAGACACGAACCGCATGTTTCGCGAAAAGTGTATAGGGACCCATTTCACAAAGTTGTTCGTTTTGTCAGTGTTCTTTGTGATTGGGCGGCCGTATTCGCTAATAATATGTCCAGCATCGGGGTAGGCTGGTGTATTCGCATTTGCCAACAATTCTAGCGTGATATTTTTTGTGAGAATACTAGCCAGGGGCGCGTCGCAGGTGTTCTTCCTCTTTCGGACGTTATCTGTCTATCCACCACCGAATGCGAACAGTGCTGACGGGGCGCGTTATCAAGCCAACCCTTCTTTTCCTTCGAATACGTTAGCAGACGTTTCTTTCGCTATAAATTACTCGCACAGGTAGTGGACTGGCTGGAACGATAACCAAATGAAAGACGGCACCGACGGTTTGACCACGTGACTACTCCTTTTCCGGCCGCCCAAGAGGTTAGCGCCCAGGTGATGATAACCCAAGACTCAATCTAGATACTGAAGGCGTGCCGAGGGTTGAATTTCATGCCTTGATAGCATTAGCTCATTCGCCTGAGCTCGCGAAGATCCCAAACTTAGCCAAATTCGGGCCTTCCTGTACCCCAGCTTCCTTTTAACGGAACCGCTTCAGGCCCCGTCTTGAATTTTTGCTACGCATAGGCAGTTGCAAAGGATGGTTCTCGCCCAAACGATTTTGAAGATGAATTAGTGATAACCATGGAGCCAATTGTAATGTTGCGAGACAACTGCGCGAGAATAGCCAGCTACGCTATCCGCAGCGGGAGCTTGCGTCCCTGTCTCGACCAGAGCGCTCTCTCTTTACAGCGGAGCTCTATAAAGGGTAGCCGATTCGTCCGTCTGTCGGTCGCCTGTATGCCGAAAACTCCTCCGGCGCAGCCTCATGCGCATGCGCGAGAAAACAAAGAGAAAGAAAGGCGCGCGATTAGCCAACACCACCTAGATGGCACAAGACCTGTTTAGTCTTGATCAGGACATCACGCTAACTGGCCCGAAATTTCCATTGACGAGGCTGGCGTGACGAAAGCGGTGACGTTAAAATCACTGTTGCCTAGTCGGGAGCATGCCCATTACATTCTGTGACAGTCGGGTCGGGTAACATGACGTCATGGATCGGAGTGAAAAAGCCTTCTGCTCTCTCTCTGGTGTTGGAGTAGCTGCGCCAATAGTAACGTCGTTGCTCTCCGTCGGTAGCCGAGAGCGCGCGCAGCTGCTTTTCTCCGCCTCCGAAATGGGTAGCCCACGCGTCATAGGAGCAGGCAGCTTTCGATCAGCAACGCCGCAACCAGAACCGGGAACGAGCTCGTCTACGGCGTACCGATGCTGCAACCCGGGCACAAGCACATGCTCGTGCAGCCGAGCGCATGCAGCTACTGCACACCGAGGATCCCGCAGCCTACCAAGCCGTCGTTTAATGAACCGTAGGCATTACCCAGTGATAAACACCGGGGCAGCATTTGTCAGCTTCGCCGGTAGACCGTACGGAGTGGTCGGGCGGCGATTTTTCTTTCCCTCTTGTTGCGAGCGCATTTCGGTAGGTGATTTAAGCGCGTTTTCTGTTTTACGGGAATGCCCGAATGGTTAGTTTTCCAGACTCCTGCGCTGCAGGTGGCGCGTGTGGGACGGTTAGATGACGGCCGATGACGTCAGCGCTGCTGGCGTAGTGATTGGCTCATAAGGCGCGTTGGCACCGCTTTAAGTTTTCAGTTGTTTTCGCAGAGGACATCGGTATAATACTTTGCAGACGCGATATTACCGCTTGATCTACACACTGCTGTTGATTTTTTAATGATCACTAAACGTGATGATGGTCCTTTCAAAGGTCACGGAGCTGTTTAACAAAAGTTAGGAATTTCAATTCATATCACTGTCGCCAATTCATCTGATCAGATGCATTGCTTGCGTTACGTATAACCACGCGCGTGTAAACCAGGTGCAGACACTACGGTGCACTCGGCCACCGGCACGCTGGCGCACCTCGCCTGCCTAGTGCTGGCCATCCTGACTTTCCTCGTGTCCCTCGACGTGCTCAGCTCGGCCTTCAAGCTGATCAGCGGTCGCGCGGCAGGCCGCGCCTTCACCAACAGCAGCGTGTTGCGCAATCCCGTGGTGGCCCTCATGATCGGCGTCCTGGTCACCGTCATGGTGCAGAGCTCCTCCTCGTCAACCTCTATCACCGTCTCCATGGTTGGCTCTAACCGTGAGTCCTCGCTCAATCACTTGGCAGGAACATCAATTATTCAGTGGCGACTATGCTATCCTTACTGTTTCCAGCGATACTAAAGATACATGACATGAAAACAGCGCAGGAGAAAGACGTGAGAGCATACTACACTAGTTCTGTTTCTGTTTTCTGCTCTCTTGTACGAGTCTTTAACGCTGCTTTCAGATATGAAACCATGTACAGGATATACGGAAACCAATAGCTTGCAACCTGCTTTCGGTTGTCGGTGTGCACGATGGCATGAATTGCACGACAGGTTGCAAGATGTTTTCGCGTTGTCGGAGTGCACGACGGCAGGAATACCACGACGGGCTGCGAAGTGCCCGAAACCGAGTAAGAACTCATGCCCTGTAATGTCTGTGGTCATCTCTATGTGTGCCGCTTTAGTCAAAACACAAGAAAAGACAGCTTCGTACACTACTGTAGTCGGGGGTGGTTTAACACGGCAATAGAATGGTCGGCAGAAATGAATTCCGACCACTTCTGACGGTGTTGCTTCACTGGTTCTTTCTTTCGGCAGAGGTGCTACAGGGGCAGCTTCAGGTAGTAGGCACGTTGATTGCAAGGCAAGCATACTTTCAGAATGTACTTCACAGTGCAATGCCCCTTAGAATCTAATAGTAATCTAATCCGGAAGATCCAGAAGCGTGAGTTGAACTCCATGCCAGGGTCGGTCGTGCGTTACATCATCCGAGAAGTCGGTGAAACAGTGACCTGCAGGAAGTAAGGTCGGATGCTTCAACTCATACGGGACTTAAGCCGCTGCTGTCGGTCTCGTACACGATGTAGACCGTTATGGTCGATAGACCGTTGTAACGTCAGCATACTGTGTTACAAACTCGTTGTCCGTCCTCAATGCGGGGCCGTGACTTAGCTAACCCTACAGCTAGAATAGAACTGGCAGAACTTTCGAAGTTAATCAACAAGCTTAAGACAGCATACATAAGGAAGTATAATATGGATAGAATTGAACATGCTCTCAGGAACGGAGGAAGCCTAAAAGCAGTGAAGAAGAAACTAGGAATTGGCAAGAATCAGATGTATGCGTTAAGAGACAAAGTCGGCAATATAATTACCAATATGGATGAGATAGTTCAAGTGGCTGAGGAGGTCTATAGAGATTTATACAGTACCAGTGACACCCACGACAATAATGGAAGAGATAATTGTCTAGAGGTATTCGATATCCCACAGGTAACGCCGGAAGAAGTAAAGAAAGCCTTGGGAGCTATGCAAAGAGGGAAGGCAGCTGGGGAGGATCAGGTAACAGCATATTTGTTGAAGGATGATGGGCAGATTGTTCTAGAGAAACTGGCCACCCTCTGTACGCAATGCCTCATGACTTCGAGAGTACCGGAATCTTGGAAGAACGCTAACATAATTCTAATCCATAAGAAAGGGGACGCCAAAGACTTGAAAAATTATAGACCGATCAGCTTACTGTCCGTTGCCTACAAAGTATTTACTGAGGTAATTGCAAATGGAATCGGGAACACCTTAGACTTCCGTCAACCAAAGGTCCAGGCAGGATTCCGTAAAGGCTACTCAACAATAGACCATATTGACACTATTAATGAGGTGATAGAAAAATGTGTGGAATATAACCAACCTTTATATATAGCTTTCATTGATTACGAGAAAGCATTTGATTCAGTCGAAACCTCAGCAGTCATGGAGGCCTTGCGGAATCAGGGTGTAGACGAGCCGTATGTAAAAATACTGAAAGATATCTATGGCGGCTCCACAGCCACCGTAGTCCTCCATAAAGAAAGCAACAAAATCCCAATAAAGAAAGGCGTCAGACAGGGAGATGCGGTCTCACCAATGCTATACACAGCGTGTTTACAGGAGGTATTCCGAGACCTGGATTGGGAAGAATTGGGGATAAGAGTTAATGGAGAATACCTATAGTAACTTGCGATTCGCTGATGATATTGCCTTACTTAGTAATTCAGGGGACCAACTGCAATGCATTCTCACTGACCTGTAGAGGCAAAGCCGGAGGGTGGGTCTAAAAATTATTCCTTAGAAAACTAAAGTACCGTATTTACTCGATTCTAAGCATCCCTTTTTTTTCACGATCGCGATGCCCAAAATGAGGGAGGGTGCTTAGATTCGAAAAATCTAGAATTACCCCCCTCCCTCTTTTCACTGCGACACCACGACGAGACGGGTGCGAGAAATAAGATTTTATTTTGCAAACATTTAAAAGAAAAATTGGTGCAGAGGGTGAACCCACCCCTTGTGTCGGATGCGCAGTCACTATCACTGCCACTCGAGTTCGTCGCAACGCTTGAACCGCCGCTCTCGGTATCCCACAGGAGGTCGTCTTCCGTTCCGTCGAAGTGGTTTGTGATCGAGCACTTCTTAAACGATTTGACCACAACATCCACTTGGACCCGCTTCCAAGCGTCCGAAATACACTTTGCGATGGTTGATTGGTACGCTTTCTGCAGCTTTCGCCGTACAGCCGTACAGTCCAGCTGTACGGCGTACTCGCGCCCCTGCCGCCGTGCCACCTCGGGACTCCGACGGCTCCTGCTCGATGACAGAGTGAGCGAGCGCGCTTCACGCCCTTGGCTAGGCGCTCTTCCTAACAAATAGGGGGGGGGGGGGGGGGGTGCTTAGATTCGCGTGCAAACTTTTTTTCCCAATTTTCTCGCGAAAATAAGGGGGGGGGGTGCTTAGAATCGCGAAAATACGGTAATGTTTAACAGTCTCGGAAGAGAACAGCAGTTTACGATAGGTAGTGAGGCACTGGAAGTGGTAAGGGAATACATCTACTTAGGACAGGTAGTGACTCCGGATCCGGATCATGAAAATGAAATAATCAGAAGAATAAAAATGGGCTGGGGTGCGTTTGGCAGGCATTCTCAGATCATCAACAGCAGGTTACCATTGTCCCTCAAGAGAAAAGTTTATAACAGCTGTGTCTTACCAGTACTCACGCACGGGGCAGAAACTTGCAGGCTTACGAAAAGTGTTCTACTGTAATTGAGGACGACGCAACGAGCTATGGAAAGAAGAATGATAGGTGTAACGTTAAGGGATTAGAAAAGAGCATATTTGGTGCGGGAACAAACACGAGTTAATGATATCTTACTTGAAATCAAGAAAAAGAAATGGGCATGGACAGGACACTTAATGAGGAGGGGTGATAACCGATGGTCATTAAGAGTTACAGAATGGATTCCAAGGGAAGGGAAGCGTAGCAGAGGGCGGCAGAAAGTTAGGTGGGTGGATGAGATCAAGAACTTTGCAGGGACAACATGGCCACAATTAGTACATGACCGGGGTAGTTGGGGAAGTATGGGAGAGGCTTTTGCCCTGCAGTGGGCGTAACCAGGCTGATGATGATGATGGTGATGATGATGATGATGATGGTGATGATGATTATGATGGCTTAGTTAGCGAATACGGAGCGCTGGACAAGCCTCAACCAATGCATCTTCACCTTTCCAACTCTGACGCCGTCAATGTACCCGTAGAAGACGGCTTGTTCTGCGAATCTCCGACGAAACCTGGTGGTTCTAGCCGTGGTTCAGAGTAACCGGGACAGGCGTCCAAAGCTTGCAACCTCAAGCTGTGGCTCGTGCGGTGGCGCACGCTGCTATCACTCGGTCTTGCTAGAAAGGGCCTTGCCAGCCCATTGGAAGTGAGGCGGTGACAGCCACGTAGGACCGGTCCACCACAACGTCTTGCGCGTCAGTAACAGGACTCCTGCTCCACGCGTGAGCAAATCTGCTGGGTTATCGTTGCCTGCGCAGTGCCTCCGAGAATACCCCGAAACCAGATGTATTTCGAGAACACGATTTCTCACGAAAATCTCTCATCGTTTAGTTTCAGCAGCATTCCAATGTAGGGCTATCGATGAGACGCCTCAAGAAAAGCCCTGACAGCTCTATGTTTCCGAGACTGCTCTCAGGTAGATCCACTGCCTGGCAGCTAACAGGTACTCAAGCAACTCTTGGCGTGGCAGCGAGGATAATATTCAGTGATGCGACCCTGTACTTTCCCTTGAGTTGATGAACGTTACACATTCGTTCTTTGGTGTGGTAACGTAAGTAGATGCTTGCAGCGCATGTCACTCGGTTTGCATTGCAGAACACGTGACGTTCAAACGATGGAATCGGTCGCGGAGTAGAATAGATTACTCAGTGTAGAATGCACAGCGTGTCCAGCGTCGGTAGTTCGCATTTCCAGTTTTCCCACTGTTTCTAGACGTTATTTGGTAATAGCTCATTCCACGGTGAGTTCATCGCCACAGCTGCTAGAAGAATAGCTTCGTTTGGATGACGAAAGAAGTCATGAGGCCTAACGGATCGTGAAGTCTTGTGAATTACTGCAGAATCGTGTGCTTCGTGGCTGAGCGCTTAGGCGGTAACATATTTTGTGATAACCACGATGACGTAGTTAGCGATGCGGTCCCACACTGAGCCACGCAATTTTGTTGTTGTTCTTGCTTCTCCAATGTTGTCGAGAGAAGTGCTGTCATTGAGGAGCTGGCGATGCAGGACACTGGAATAGGAGCACCACTACCTTCGTTTGAACGAGTTGTTTCATCTTGACAGTATCATAAAAATGCGCCAAGGACGGAGACGAAAAAACACATACAACAGGACTGGCGCTATGTCCTGTCGTGTGTGTTACTTCGTCTTCGTCCTTAGCGCGTTTTTATGAAATCTGGAGCACCGCTTTCTTAGCTGCACACTTGTAACTGCCAAAATAGCCAGTGCAGGGGAATAACTTCGCAGAACTCTCCTGCGACAGCGGATTGATGCAATACCACATTTTATACTTCCGTTGCACCTCGACAAAACTCCGTTCAGCGTGAAGTAAAATATAAAAAAATAGAAAGGAAAACTCCCAAGGCTTGTCGCAAAAATACCACTCGCACAGAGTAAAATTTCTACTCGGATCTATACGGAGTATAATAAACTCCTAACCGGGGGATCACTAGAAGGCAAGTATTATACTCCGACCTGAGAGATTTTCGTTTACAGTGCATTGTTTCATCTGTCTTTTTTAATTTTTTACTTCGCTCTGGGCGGAGTTTTTTCGAGGGTCAACGGGAGTATAAACGGTGGTATTGCGTCAGTTTGCATGGACATTTTTATATGTAAAGGCTACTGGTAAAGGCTACGCGTTAAATTCAAGGAGGCAAGCCAATGAAAGCACATAAAGTGCGACACACATAAACGTTTGAGAAACGCCCCAACGTAGAACTATGAAAGACATTCAACGTACACGTGACACACAGCACGAAGCAATGCGGCCAGTATGTATTGCCACATTCAATACGCGGCACGTAGAGGAAGACGAAGATTTCGTGCATTGCGGAAGGGAAGACGAGGTCCCTACGCGATAGTTTTTCAGTTTGCCTGAAATTAAAGTGTCCTGCCCTGTTTTATCAGTTCCTGCTGCTTGAGAATCGTGACAATATATAGCCATGATACTTTGTGCCTCGAAACCACATAGCAAGCAGCTGTGCAGTTTTCAGAATTACGACTCACAAGCTCGCTCATATGAGATCTGCATCTTTGAAATTAACAGAAGACCTTAATCAACATAGAACTGTAAATTCAGAATAGTAAGAAAACAATGTTAATGGCATACTTTTTCAAAATTAGCATGACATTCTGGGAGTGCTGAAGCGATTCGAGAAACTGCCGGTCTTCGCTGCCAAAAAGTAGTACGTTAGTTAGAGTAAGCAAGAAAAATAAAAGTGCGTGTGCTTCACGGCAAAATTTGTGCGAAATAGTGGTAGAGTAGCAAAAGTTTGTTACATGTGAGCATAAACCACAGCAGCCCACGTAACACAGAAAAGTGCGTAGTCATTCATTTTTTTTGACCGCGCTACTTTCTCAGCTTCCAAGCAATGTCTCTCTGTTGTGAAACGGAGCTACATGGTCGGTCTGGCGAACGAATCCTCACAATCGGAGCCAGCAGGTATGCTCCTAAGTCAGTGTCTGGGATAGAGCATAACGTTATTACAATATCGGAAGCAATATGGCGTGACCGAAACATAACTGCGCGATAGAAACTCGATTCACATTGCTCAGTAAGAACTTTTATTTACAGTACGTACGTCCTACCGTTTTTGTTGGGTGAAGATATCCGTACACACATAAATAGAAACAGTTGCTTGCACTCAGGTCTTTCTTATTGGCAACACAACACCACAACGAACTCGGAATATGCCATTCATGTGGGACTAGCACGTACGTTGTCTCTTGAACAGTGGCTACTGTTGCTATTGCTACGCGGTCCTTTCAAACATTACACCGGACGTTGTCAGCAGATACTCACAAGAACATAAAAGTCGCATTTCTCGTGCTGAATAACAGAAGCCAAGGTCATGCAACACTAAAGCGCAGTCAGAAACCTGAGCTAATATCACGAGTCAGCGAGCAGCTTCGAGGTATTCTAAGCCTTTTTCTGCACTTGAAAACGTTGCTGTTGCATTCATAATTGTCAGCAAAGTGATCACAGCTTACGTACATGAAGCGTAAGCTGTGATCACTACTACTGCACGAACATTTATAGGCGAGCTTCAGGCACGCCTACAAAATTTTCTTGACGGAGATACGGGAAAAAAATGGCAAAAAGCTGGCACAGAACGCCACTTCACAGATGTAAACAAACCGTCAGCCATGAGCACTGCCGACTCCGCCGAACGCGGTCGGTCGGTAGCGCCGCGTACAGTCTCGTGGAAAGCGCCACGTGACCACGTGTTTCGATGGGGAGAGTTTTTTAAAACTCCCTGTGTGGAGTTTCCACGAGAGAACAAGATTTTGAAATGGAGTAAATTCACGTGATGTCGCCTTTATCCTCCAGCAGCTAACAAATGAAGTGAAATGAGGAAATTACGTTGTATTGTTCCCATATATCGGAGTAAATATTCTAGGTTGGGGAGATCTTAGGGCACATCACCTTTTAAAAACTCCTATGTGCGTTTACTTTCGTTCACTATGTGTAATTGCTAGCAGGAGCACTGGTCACTGGCGACTCATCACTTTTTGTAGTCTCCTGGTTAACATGTAAATTGACTAATCCCAGAGGATGGGATATTGCTGTCTTGCTTCCCTGTGGAGCAAAGCGCTCTTCGAGCAGTATTTGCACATGAGCCACGTAGTGTTATGCGGCGCTCTCGTGCAACGTGTCCCACCCTGCCACATTTAAGATAACAATTAATCAGCGTTTTACCTCAATGACTGATAATGCAACGTGGGGAGTCTTTAATTAATCATGTGGTCGCGGTTATCACACAGTACATGGCACGGTTAGTCTTTCGATGCTGTTAAGAACGGCCTGTTGAGGTGAAAGTTTTGCCAGCCAGGTGTGAGAGCGGCGTCCTCTGCTGTGAGCAAGGGAGTTCCCGAGGGAACGTAGTTGGAGGCCCCTTCCAACACACCGTTCCTGACGTAAGCCCCGAGTTCTGCGAAGACCGTCTGTCCTCGGTGGGGCCCGTGAAAGCGGTGCAGAAGCGCATTGCGGACCGTGAAACCGATGCGGAAGCCCTCCTGCTGAAACGCGGCTCGTCTACTGGTCGAACGTTTCCGTCACCGAGGGATCGAGGGAGGACCGAGTGTTTATAAACCGCTGTTGTGTGGCTGCTCAGTGTACTTTCTCTTGCAGTCATGCTAGACTGATGAACTGCAACGTCCTATGTAGATACTGTAAATAAACCCATATTACTCGTTCTCGATGAGAAGCAGTCCTTCCCTTCAACAACGTCCTCAGCGTGGATAAGTTGGACGATGGCATGGGCCAGCTACCATCTAATTCATGCCCGGCTCCAATCTGGACAACGGGTTACGAGCGGTGGGATTGACCCCCGAATCCTCACAATGTGGATCCTGCGTGCAGCGCTGATCTGACAGTACCTGCTGTGGTAGAGACGGTGGGCAGCCCCCGCGTCCCGCGGGGGTGTTTTTATTTTTTGGCGTGAGCATTGAACGAGAAGAATGGTTCTTTGCTCTACTCTCGACTTGCACCTGTATGAACTTGATCACATTTCGTAGTTCCCGTTGTCCTGACATTGGTGTAGCACCGTCGTCGGCCTCAGTTTCTTTCATGCGCTTACGGTATAGAATGGCGATATCTTTGGGGAGCGAGTTCTAAAGGACACGACGAAATACGACTGCGTACCCTGGAACCCAAAGGCTGTCGAGGGAGCTTGCACGAAAAATTGGAGGACGCTTAAGCTTCGCCTTCAAGAGTGGAACGCGACAGCGTTCCCGTCGACCCGTCAAGGGGTGTAAGACAATACGCTACGGCGCAGTGATCACTTACGTGGCGCCCCGCATCGGACTCTGCGTCCACCTATCACGCGGTGAGCGTCGAGCAACGCAGCGTTCGGCGCGGCAACGAAACGTGCGCCTGAGAAAACGGAACGAACCAAAGAACTCGGTGTCTCGGAGGGGGAAATGATCTACGCCAGCCAAACGTCGTGATCGGCACGGGCAGAGAGATAGATAGATAGTAATCTAAAGAAAGGAACGGCGCTTGATTCTGCAACCCGTGTGGGAGCACGGCGAAGCGTCTTCAGGGGAGAGGGAGTCGGGGCCGCGAGGCGCCTGGCACCGGTCCGCGCACAGCCCCAATGCGCGCGTGGCGCGCCAGCTGTCGGGGTAGCGCCGTACATTGAGAGGTGGGGGTCTTCTGTGTTTGCCGCAAGATGGCTCTGCATGTGCGGTAAGCGCAGAAGAAATGTAGCGGAAACGTACTTCGCTATTCGTGTAAATGCGACTTCTGTAAGTTACACGCTCATAATTACCGATATACACCGCAGTATAACTTCCTACGGCTCGTTTCTAAGGCAACACCGCATTCACTAGACGCGCTTTTGTACCGCTTTCAAACATCGAACTTGTGGCTGAGTGGTAGCGTCTCCGTCTCACACTCCGGAGACCCTGCTTCGATTCCCACGCAGCCCATCTTGGAAGTTGCTTTTTATTTATGAAGTGCCTGCCATGATTTATGGCTCACGGCCAACGCCGCGGACGCCGACACCGACGCCGACGACACCGGCTTTTCTGCGGCACGAGCTCCTTAACGCTATCGCGTTAAAATGCATCTCCCCTTAGAGTTCCTTGTAGCTGCGGTACCTGTGAAGAGCGCTCGACGGGCGCGATGGCAATCAAACTGTCCGTGCGCTCGTGAACGAGGGCGATTTGGTGGCTAACTGCTCTTAGAGGGTTTTCGCCGCTGCTGCACAGCTTGCTTCCACCAGGTGCACATTTTTCGGTTGCCCGCTTCGAGGCTCTGGTCAAGCAGGATCTTAAATATGAAATATTCTTGATGTCGAACTGCTCGCAGTTATGAACCGTGGCCTCGAAATTCTCATACACCGTGCTACTCGCGAAGTGGACCTATAGGAAAACAGGTATACCTGAAGTTCCCAGTAGGGCAGTCGTTGTGTCGATGTTCGAGAACACGCTTGATTGGAGATATCTTGGATGGTGGGTTCGCTCACACCGCTTTGGGTCGCACTGTATCTGGGCCGTCAAAGCAGATATCAACAAGCATCAGATTGGGCTCACGGTATTGCCAGCAAATGGCATACCACAACGCGTTCCATTGACTACCAGAAGCAGCTTGCGCTGCGCAAACTGGCGTTATGATGTTCGTGAGAATGCTAAACCTCTATCGGTTTACCTTTCATCTTACGTCGCCATGTGCGACAGCCGTTGAAGTCATGTTAATTGACGTAAGTTTATTTTGGGCGCAAGTACTGAAGTTCACATCTGTCGTACTTTTACAGACACTTCTGTTGTCTGCTACAACGCTCGTTTTTACAGTGGCTGGCATTGTAAGCTTATTGCTCTTACGAACGTTTTTAGCTTTGTGAATATGCTTTACTTGTAAGATTCTTCTTACTGAAATTTGTTTCATAAGGAAGATTTGTGAATTCTGGCCATGGTTTGTAGGCGCAAGTACGATAGTGGCACGTGTACTTTAGTCTTTGTTGGGTGCCCGTGGTTCACCATCTAGTTAATGTTATCGCTCAGCACAGGACGCGCCTGCATGTGTCGGAAGTTTCTCGAACGTTATCGAGGGTTCTATCGCCTGCCTGTTATCACTGAACCTTGTGTAACCTGATTGCTTGTATGAGCGACGCGAATTGCGCAGAACTCTCTGGAAGATACGCCGGAACCTTTGATGACTCATGTGTAAAAGCCAACGCGCGTGGCCCGCAGATCGGATTTCGACAATCGCCAACTGTGTACGCCGCTATCGTTGTTGCAAATCATATTGACCGCAAAAAAGACGGGGACAGAGGAAGAAAACACATAAACAGCACGGGCGGTATGTGTTTATGTATGTGTTTATGTGTTTTCTTCCTCTGTCCCCGTCTTTTTTGCGGTCAATATGATTTGCAGTAAATACCAACTAGGCCAAACTGAAGTTCTTCTATCATTGTTGTTTGAGCATACATTGTTTTTTTTTCGGGGGCACAGGTTCGCGCAGCAATAAGTTAGTTTCGTCGTTCACAATTTTGGGACTGTTTCCTTCATCGTCACTATAACGTAACATCTGGTGGATGTGCTAGTGCATTCATGAACCGAACACCCCCGCATAGCCGTGAGTCAAGCCAGAGCCACGAAGACAACGCCAACGTCGCCAAGGACCAGCGAGCTAGCTGCAGGCTGTAAGGACTGCCCCCGGAGCACAGAACTGCATGGCCACGACAGCAGCTAAAATGACAGCCCTGGTGCAGCCAACAAAGAGCGTGCTGCAGCAGCACAGGCAGCCACCGATGTTCTGCCGTTCAACGTTTGAGGACCCGGAAAGCTGGCTAGAGACGTATGCGAGAGTCACTACATTTAACAGCTGGAACAACGACAAGCTGCGCATTTGTTTTTCGCATTAGAAGATGCCGCCAGGACGTGATGCGAGAATCGAGAAGCCACTTAACGACGTGAGACCTGTCCCGAAGCGGCTTCCTGCAGACATTCACAAGAGTCGTGCGCAAAGACCGAGCCCAAGCTCTACTAGAAACATGAGTACAGCTGCCCAACGAGACCATCGCGATCTTTGCGGAAGAGATGGCCCGTCTTTTCCGGCACGCCAACCCGGAAATGTCGAAGGAGAAGAATGTCCGCGTCCTGATGCGGGGCGTCAAGCAAGTACTTTTCACTGAAATGATCCGCAACCCGCCGAAGACCGGAGCTGAGTTTTCGACAGAAGCATCGACAATTGAGAAAACTCTGGATATGCGCACCAGGCAATACAACCACCGAATGCTCACGTTGCAGCGCGCCACCCAAACACTGGTTTCCGACGACCTACAAGATACCGTCAGGGTTATTATGTGTGAAGGAGTGCGCAAGATCTTGTCTTCGTCGCAACCCCAGGTGGCCTCGGTTACGGACTCGAATGAGGAATGAGAGGAATGAGGAACTACAGCGATGACTTGAAGTTCCTTAAGTGCAGCCCTCATCGCCGCAACTCCAGCCAGAAACAATGACATACGGCGCCGTCACCTACCGCCATGGTCTACCTGCACTCCGTCGCCTGCGCCCCGCAGCGCCGGAATTCCGTCGTCCACGCCGCCGCTGCCCGCACGCCCGACGCTCGCCCAGCGCAGCGTTTCAATGAAGACCGACATTTGACGTGCCCCCGACCATCGTCCGCTCTGCTATCACTGCGGAGAAGCGGGCCACGTCTACCGCCGGTGCCCATACCGCGAAATGGGACTACGAGAGTTCGCCGTCAACGCTCCGCGCCCGCAGCAAGGTGAACGCCCCCGCGACATCGCCGACTACCTCGCCGTCACTCAGTGGAGCCCTCGACGACCATCCCGTTCGCCGTCACCAGGCCGCTACCTGTCGCCGCAGCGCCGGCCATACACTGACCCAGCCCGGGGACGGTCCGTCAGCCTATACCCGGAAAACCAAAAGCAGCAACCGATGGAGGAGCGGTTGCTGTTCGTCAAACTCACGAAGATCCTTCGCCGCCGACGAAGACGCCAAAGAGACTATCTCGACGACTTAATAACGGCACGCCGCCATCTCGACGAAGCCTGGAAGCAAATAATGCACCGACCAAACATCCGACAACGCGACGTACCAGACACACTTCAACAGGATGCGGCCGTGATCTGACGTCAAGAACAAAGTGCGACGCAAGACAAAGAACCACCGATCTCGACGTGCTTCTCGACGGCCACGCAGTCACCGCCTTAGTGGAAAAGGGCGCCGACTACTCCGTCATGAGTTGACCCATCGCCGCCCCATTGAAGAAAGTTAAGACTACATGGGAAGGCCCTGAAATTCGGACAGCTGGAGGACACCTAATGACGCCTACTGGAATCTGCGCGGCAAGAGTTACCGTTCATGACCGGGCTTACCCTGGCACCTTCGCTACCCTCTAACAGTGTCCATGAGACGTCATTCTTGGCATGGACTTTCTGAACCGACACGGCGCAATCATGGAGCTGAAGTCAAAGTCGATAACGCCATCCGAAGATCAAGCGATACCACCGGAGAGCGCTCGTGGACCTTGAGTGTACTTGAGGACAAAGTCAGCATCCCGCCCCGCTCCAGCATTGTCATTTCCGTCAGCAGCGAAACACCCGCAGACATGAAGGCGTAATCGAGGGTGACCAACGTCTGCTGCTCGGCCGTGAAACTTGCGTCGCAAGAGGGATCGCTCGATCGCACGGAGGGAAAGCGGAAGTGATGCTGACAAACTTCGTCCAGGAGTTCAAGCACATCAAGGGGACGACGATCGCATACATCGAAGAAATTCTGGAAACCAGCAATGCGTTTGTCCTCTCGGATTCCGCCGCATCTACTCCGACCAGTCATTCTGGAAACCAGCAATGCGTTTGTCCTCTCGGATTCCGCCGCATCTACCCCGACCAGTCATAGTTCTCGAACCAGACTTCGACAAAAATCCAAGTCTCCCCCTGAGTAAGCAGCAACACCTGGGAAGTCTTATCCGACGATACAAACACTTCTATTCGATGTCATCGAAGATTCTATGAACATCAATTGCAAAACATCGCATAATAACCGAAGAGTGCACTTCACCACTCCGCCAGAGCCCTTATCGCGTTTCGAGGCGTGAACGTGAAGCTATTAGGCAATAAGTCGACGAAATATTGCGCGACATCATCGAGCCATCTAAATGTCCGTGGGCATCTCCTGTAGTCTTTGTGAAGAAAAAGTACAGAACTCTACGTTTCTGGCATCGATTATCGTCGACTGAATAAGATCACGAAGGACGCATACCCCCTCCCACGGATAGACGACACATTGGATCGGCTCTGCTACTCTAAATATTTCACGTCGATGGATCTCAAAACTGGCTACTGGCAACTAAACGTCGACGAGAGAGATCATGAAAAGATCGCCTTCATCATGTCAGACGGCCTGTATTAGTTCACGGTCATGCCGTTCTGACTATGCTCGACGCCTGTAACGTTCCAGCGCGTGATGGGCACGGTGTTAGCAGGATTGAAGTGGCAGACCTGTATTGTTTACTTGGATGACGTCGTCGTCTTCCCGGGAAATTTCGACGGTCACCTTAGACGGCTTGCGGTGGTGTTAGAGGCCATCAAGTTATTAGGGCTCACTCTGAAGCCAAGAAAGTGCCGCTTCGCTTACGACGAGATTCTGTTCCTACGCCACTTCATTAGCAAATCTGGAGTCCGCCCTGACCCACAGAAGAGAGCTGTCATCGCTAAGTCCCAGCAGCCCATCAGCAAGAAGGCACTGCGCAGATTCCTTGGCATGTGGGCTTACTACAGGCGCTTCGTCAAGTACTTTTTATCGCATTGTTGAGCCGCTGACACAGCTAGCTAAATGTGATGTCGAGTTAAAGTGGGAAACGACGCATTCCAAGAACTCAAGCGACGCATGCATTCGACACCGGTATTTGTGCACTTCAACGAGGACGCCGATACAGAAATCCATAATGGTGCCAGAAGCCTAGGCCTCGGTGCTGTCTATAGTCCAGAGGAAAGGCGGACTTGAACGGGTTATAGCATACGCTAGCCGATCAGTGATAAACGGAAGGCAATTATTTTACGACTAAAAAAGAATGCCTCGCCATTGCTTGAGCTGCAGTAAGTTCCGCCCTTACCTAGGCAACCTGGCAGACCGTTCAAAGTGGCAACGACCATCACGCGTTGTGTTGGCTAGCGAATTTAGGACGCCTGGTGCGGTGCAACCTCAAACTGCAAGAATCAAGTCCGAAAGTTCGTTAGCACTGGTAACCGAATAGTTACCAGAGCATCATGGACTCTTTCAGGTCGCGAGCGGCGCCGCTGTGATAGCGAAATGCCGTCTGGCACGACCTCATATATAGTCGAGTGCGCCAATGCATAGGATGACCTTGTATGGGTCACAAATAGCGGCGTAAAAGCTTGTCACTAAGTCCTCGTCGGCGTATCGGAATCCAAATCTAAACACGGTCGCCCGGCTTGTATTTCATGTATCGTCGTCGAAGATTGTAGTGCCGACTATCGGTCCTTTGGCGCTGTCTTTTCCCACACCTAAGAGGGGTTTGGTTGTGAGTACGTTAGTTGGTCGCCGAATAAATAAGCTTTGAACTTCGATTAACACAGTTCACTGACAGTGAGCGGACTGCGGTTCCACGTAATCAGATATAAAACATGTGCGCATTATGTCGGCACGTAGGTACAATTAAAGCATGCAGACGCTTTATAGGAATGGGGAATGATATTTAAAAGGGCTTCAACATTTTCCTATAATTGGGCTGCGCGAAGCTTGGGTCACTGGATGTTAGCCCATGCTTGGCTAATCCCCAAAAAGGGCATAGACCATTGTGATGCAAGCGGTATAGAAATATTAAGCGCATTCCATTACACATGCATCGTACTTCTATGTACATACACCTCCCATCGACATGTTTCCTTCGACAAACGTCATAAATCGCCGATCGTGCTTGTAACACAGCAACACCATAGGCGTGAAGGCATGCCAACTGCTAGAGCTGCTACCGCGCTTTCTTGAGATCAGAAGGTGTAGAGTAGACAGTAATACAACCCGCAAATAAAAAGCAAGTAACAAATAGCACGTTAGTGTAGATGCCACCCCTTTAGATGCCAAGAGCACAAGTCAATTGCGCAGTGTTCTGTTACGATGCGAATACATGGCCGTTAACGGGTTTCGCGTCCCGGTGTCCTTTCGCAGTGCTGTCGGTGCGTAATGCGGTGCCCATCATAATGGGCGCCAACGTGGGCACCTCGGTGACCAACACCATGATCTCGCTGATGCACGTCAAGCGTCGCGACGAGTTCCGCCGGGGATTCGCCGCCGCCACCGTGCACGACATCTTCAACTGGCTCACCGTGCTCGTCCTGCTGCCCATAGAAGTGGCATTCAGTGAGTGCACACACTCTGTCTCCATTAGTTCGTCACGTGCTTTTACGCATGCCAGGGATCACCGTCCCGAGTCGACAGTGTGTAGAGAAATATGCGAGTGATGGCGCGAAAAAATGATTGGTGTAACCAAGAGACTGGAAGACGACAGTGTGGATTTGAGAGGAAACGGCGGTAGGAGATACTGTATGGAAAAAAATAAGTTGAGCGGTATTAGTAAATGATCCTCCTAGAATACCATAAAAGTCACTTTGGCCATGAGACGATGGGATAGGTAAACCGGCAAACAAGCGAGAACCAAAGACAAATGTGAGCACCAGCACGTCGGGACGCCTGCTCGAGCCTATTTAACCTGCAATCGTTAAACATAGATTTGATTGTAGTCTGATGGTGCCAAAGATGGAACTGCGGAACAAGATGGAACAAGTTTCCGTAGTGTTTAGTGCGGCCAAACAGTTCGAGGAAGCACTTTGAATTCCTTGACGTCACAATAATGTACCGGTGCTGGGGGTTTACACATTGAAGTTTTGCGGAGTGGTTAATTGCATTGGTCCACGGCAATAACGCTTCTCGGAGGCAAACACAGCAGCTTTGACAAAAATTATTTTTTTTATGTAACGTGTAGGCATCTGCACAGGAGCGACAGTGAATGCCTAGGCACCCTTCTTAAAAGATTGCGACATTGTTATTGTGCTCGCGCAAAGATGGTCGTTGAAGCAGTTCCATGAGCACAGGTATGGGGTACAATTCACGTTTTCGTTGGCATTTAACCTATGCGGCTCCTCTTGCCTATTTTTTTGCTCCCAGTATTTCAATTGGCCTAAGTAGGCAAAATAAGCTGTGCTTTTTTGTTTAGCGCATCCATCAATGTTTATTTATTCATTTTTCCGTATAGCATAAGATGTTTGGGCTTAATGGGCCAGGCCGGGGGCTAGCCGAGGCATCCCCAATTACATTCCTCTCGGCCTACGTGACTGCGCAGACATGCTCGAGAAACTCGCCGACTCGTTTGTGCACATCGTCGACCGAGGCCAGCGACTGGAGACGTCAAACTACCTGAACGCCCTGACCAAGCCCTTCGCCAAACTTATTGTTCAGGTGAACAAGCATTTCGATAAACTTCGACAGTTTTCTCTTCAAGCCCGTAAAGTAACTGTAGGCGACAGTTTTCTCTTCAAGCCCGTAAAGTAACTGTAGGCGATATTTACAAATTTCCATTATGACAAATGAAAACTACATTCTCGAAGGAACGATGAAAACGCCAGGACTCCAGTGACTAACTAAACGACCTTGAACAGTAATCCGGCTACCCGATACTTTGAGACTCCCACATGATCTCTATTAAAAATTACCAGTGCAATCGGGAAACTTAGAACACCAGTGCGACCTGGAAAACCACTTTAAACTCATAGAAACCACAGCGTGCATTCCAATGGCCGTCTAAAACTTTCTGCCTTCTTGATGTAGTGTCGTTTGAACTTTCAAGCCCACATTTTCTCCCGTGCACTTCGCTGTAGCCGAGCAAGAGTCTTGGGTGAAGCACGGTTTCTTTCACCAAGGATACGCACAAAAATAAAAGTATATATTCTATATTTTGTTCGTTCTGAACACTCAATGACGTGATTTTAAAAATGCGAGTATCACCAGTTTGCTCGAGTAAGGAGTCGTGACGTAGTGGTCAGAATACTCGACCTGGCACTTGATGATCGTTGGTTGTTCCCACTTCCACATGCTCGGATATTTTGTATTTGGCGTCGTATCATTTCCTTGGCCAAGCGTGGTGGACACGATCGGACCAATGTCCAACTCCTAACTGCTGCTCGCAGTAAAAGTCCAAATTTATCATAGGTTGCTTGTAAGGCATGGGAACGTTGCTAATTTTGATGTGTGTATATAATCACTGCGCTTTGCTAGTGCTAATGTTACATGGAACAAATGTGCTGTAAAATGAAGCAGGATTTCTACCGGTGTAATTTTGTTTTAGCAGTCGCTCACTTGTTTTCTTCTTTTATTTCTGTAGCTCGACAGCAACGTCATAAAAGACATCGCCTTGGGCAAGGACAACAATGGTACCGTCCTGAAGCAATGCTGCCAGAAAAACGGCACTGAATGTGTCGCCAAATGTGAGTGGCCTGTTTGGCGACTTTGAATATTAAAAGGATGCATAACTCTGGAATACCAATGGCTGATGCCTTAGAAATTTCGACGCACGTTGACGTAACGGTGCTTTTAATGATCCAACCCGGCGTGTTGGTGTAGTCAGAGTTTATTCTTGGACTTGGTATATATAAACTCTTTCCCTGTATACTCTTTCTTGAAAAGGCAAGATCGCAAAAACCTTTAGTTTGCCGCCGAAGCACTACATTCGTCGGCGCTTGATTTCGGGACGGAAGCCGTTTCCTTTTCCCATGTTCTTCTTAACGTAGTCCGACGCTGTTTATATTTTGCTCCACCTTAACTATAGTGCTGTAGAAAGGGCAGAGGATATACCGAAGTTGTGTGCCCTGTTGTTCTGCGCATATTATTGGATAAGAATTTGGACGACGACAGTAACTGCATGTGGCGAGGGGGGAGGGGGCGGTAGAGATGTAGCTACCGTGCACTGACTTGGATCGCAACAATATGGAGACCGTTCTTCATCGGAGCTAGGAAAAGCGTGATTGAGCCGAACGTACAGCTGCTCACCAGAGCAATCCGAGGCTGCAAGAGGAGCACGTCAGCGCGAGTTCTGTTTCAAACAAACAAGGCGCGCAGCAGGCGCCGAGGCACCGAGGCATGCCAACAACGTCACGCCAACGAAAGCTGCCGGAGCCGCGTGAACGAAGCTCCACGCAGATCTCGGTCGCGCTCTGAGCTGGGAGCACAGCGCTCTGAAAGAACCAGCTGAATGTATTTCACGTGCTCGAAAACGACTAACGGAATATCGTTGGAAGGCAATGCAGCGGAAGCCATGCAGCTAGTACAGTCGCATAGATCGTACTACGTGCGTTTTGGAAAGGAGTTCTTTGATCTGCGACACTTCCTACGGAACAACTACTTTGTACATTACAGTGAACACAAGAGTATGTCAAGTCGCAAATTACTTGCACACCATTGCGCTTGCAGTATGCTATGGTGGTATGCCTTGGTCGTGGGCCGAGGGGTGCGCTGTGGCCGCAGGCCGCAGATACATGTCAGTTTACGCGTTCACTGATTGATAGGTTAAGAATTAACTGCGATGCCGTCCATGTAATAACGACACCATAATTTGCGAAAAGAAGATGGGAGACATAATGTTACGTCGATATGCATGTAGCATATCTTTCTTTCATCTGTGACCCTTTCTTTCTTATTTAATGCTAGCAGCCGGAGAAGTCTCATTAACCTTCGTAGCACTTCCCGTTACGAACAAAATAGTGTGTAGCGTGACATGTCGAACATGTCATTAGTTTATGTTCATGTGCGGTGTGGCTTAGGAGCTTAACAGAACGTTAGTACTAGAGCGCGACAAAAACGTGCTACCGCATGCCTCGAGACGCATTATATGCCGAACAAGCTTAGATAGGTGCAGTTCTCAGTGCTCTGAGAGTTCCCGCTAGGAGGCCACGGCATGGGGACGTGTTTTCGCGTGGGCTCCTGTTTCGTATCTGTATTTTGGCGCCCAATCCATCCACACCACGCGACTCGCCTAGTGGACTGGAGCTACCCGCTAACACTGGGGTCACTGTGAGTCCATTTTCCGTCAACTCACGAGCCTTAAAGACTTCGACGCACGAACGCCCGATTAAGCCTAACGGAACCGGCGTCTGCCCAACCTGGGCACGGCACCGATGTATTCACTCACGGCGAGCAGCGCTCCACCTCGCGTTCTTACTGATGACATTAACAGCCATGACCCTGTAGCAAGGCAGCGTGTAGCATCATTACCGCTTTTATGTACCGTTTCGGAGAACGCTAACGAGGAAATGGTACCGACAATGCTAAGCGACGCCGAAGCGGCGCTTCCAACACCCGACAAGCCAGCAGCTGTCGGCGCATGGTGCGACCATGATGCTGTCAGCGTTCCCGTAGCAGAACATACGAAGGACTCGCAACCTGGGAGGACATGGACGAGGAGTATACACCTTTCGCTATTGAAACGGACACGCCAGAGGATGAAGCGTATAACGGTGCCTGCTGGAAGGTGGTCCGCAACAAGCGACCAGCACGCAATGATGCTGCCCACGAAACAGCGTCGCTCCCGCAGAATGCGTCTGAGCGCCCTTCCACCGAGCCCAAGCAGAGCGGGCCAAAGCGCCTGCCTCCTCTTCACATCCGACATGAAAAAGTTATGCTCCAGCCCCTTGGAGGCCTCAGATTAGATGTATGGGCCAGACCAACGTTGGCCACCGCGTTTTGGGCAGCGGCCGGAGTAAACCCAAATGACCGGAGAGACCTCATCCTAAGGACCCGGCCAGAGCAAAACCTGGCCGTAGTAAGCACCCCATTATCACACGTCGCAGACGCCCTGCTGAAGATCCAGGAACTGTAAATCATCCAAGGCACCTTCCCGGTGTCCGCATATCTAGCAGCCCCAGATGATTCGTGCAAGGGTATCGTTCCGGGACTGGAACCAGGCGCCCCCTCACATATGCTGGTAGAGAAGACGCAAGCGTCCGGTATCCAGATATTACAGGCTCGAATGATGGGTCAGTCGAGTAATGCACTAGTCACCTTCGAGGGCCTACGTGTACCACGCTTCGTCCGATTTCTTGGGGCAGAGCTCCGCTGCTACCCACACCGTCCATGCCAGCAGGTCTGCAAGACGTGCCTCAAATTAGGACACCGAGCTGACTGCCTGCCCCACATAGGAAGTCGTCATTTGTGAAGAGTGCGGCATCAATAACCCTGTCCCATCACACCTACGCTCACCCCGGTGTAAATACTGTGGAGGGAATCATCCTAGAACTGAAGCGAAGTGCCCGCGACGCCAGCGACAACCCTTCAACCGAGCCTGGGCCAAAAAAAGCCATCGAAGATGAACAGCGGCAACTGACGGTCTCCGTCAGCGCGGCTCCTTCGTCAGCGGCAACCCCTGCTTCTGGAGCATCATTTAAGAAAACTGAGTGGTCTCGTTCGAAAACGCGGTCCAGATCCCACCCCGAGGCACGGGCGAAATCCAAGTCCCGTTCCTGATCCCGCTCCTAGTCGTCCTCCGCCCGCAACCACGTGAAGCGTCAGGCTGCCCTGGCATCACAGGCATCCCCCAACCCTACAAGAAGGCACAATTAAGCAAACCGGCAACCTCAGCAGCTACCCCAGACCGTCAGCAGCCACAGGCCATGGAGAACATTAATGCCAAGGCGGCACTCGGTAGGTGAGTTGCCCGGGGGATCCCACACAGCTCTCTCGCCCCAGTCTTCACCCCACAACACGTCCCGCTATACTCCCACACCGAACCCTTTCCCCGAAATCGCGCGGCTACGCCGTGACATGGAGGCGCGTTACACGCAGATGAATGCACAGCTGGACGTTGCAATAGAGCGCACAAATGCCAGAATACAGGCAGCTATAGAGAGCGCGCGGCAGTAATCTCAAGCGCTAGTGCAGAAAATCATTACCGTTATACACGCGTCAGACGAGCGGACACACGCCCTTTTCGCCGAGTTAGTCTCCCGTTCGGATTCTATAGGCACCTCCTTGCCGGCTTCCCAGTCCGCGCGGCCCCATCCACCCCTCACAAGTGCAAGATGGGACCCATACTCACGCCAGGCCACTTCCTCTCACGAAGATGATGGTAGTGCTTAGCCAGCAGCAGATCGTGGTTTGGCAGTGGAACTGCACATGATACCGCCAGAAAAGGGCATCCATGCAACTGTACGATGCTATGTCCACGCACCATCCTGATATTATCCTCCTACAAGAACCAGACAGCTCCTTCTCTATCCGGCTTCACCACTTTTACGGGTACTTCTCCACTCGTGGGGGCCCTAGTATAAAAAACTTAACGTGCGACTCCCATACTACATTGACATCCCACACCAAATTCTCGAACTCATTACACAGGGCAAGAACAGTCACAGTCTCTGCATATTAAATGTGTACAGTTCTCCACGCTCACGCACACACTCATTTCATCGCCTTGTAATAGAATTTGGACGCCTTGGGTGCACCATTCTCGTATGCGGTGACTTCAACACTCCGTGTATAGTTTGGGGGTACCGCAAATCTGGAACCAAAGGAATTCGGCTCTGGGATGACATATGAAACTTGAGATACACCTTACATACGGAGGCAGGGCACCTAAGACGTTTAGGTAACAGCGTCACACGTGACTCATTCCCTGACCTTACTTTTCCCAAAAATACAGGACCAGTGATTGCACATGGTCCTCTAGATGAACAACTAGACAGTGACCATTACATCGTGGCCGCTACCCTACCACTGCACACTGTCCTGAGCGCAAGGTGCGGATCACGGATTGGACGTGGCTCAGGGAGCGTCGACAGACACCTCCTGAAGGAGTAGGACACGAGCAATGGCTCGAGTCCTTTTCTGCTGACCTAGACGCGTGTACGCGCACACTGGTTACCAGAACTGCAACCCCGGACGTGGACCGGCACCTACTGCATCTGTGAGAGGAGCGTAGAGGGCTCACGCGGCACTGGAAACGCCAACGCCTGAATCGCAAACTTCGCCGGCGTATGGACCAAATTTCGCAAGAGGCACAAGAATATGCTCAGGCTCTCGCGCAGAACAGCTAACAAGGTTTCTTCGAGGTTTTTCCGGCCCCCTGGGAATCGCGAAAACAGGGTCGATACTTCGCGCACTCATGGATCCATTCACTACAAAGACAAACATTTCATCGCCTACACAGCTTAATACGAAAGTACCGAGACATTCCGTCTGCTCTTTTTAAAAGAGCTAGAAATACGTTTATCCCTACCCTCCCACAACCACAGTATCCCGAATACCCGTACGCAGAAGGACCTAACGAGAAACTCAACGCGGACATCACAAACGATGAGGTTCGCGTGGTAGTTCAAGATATCCGTGGAAACGTGGCCCCAGGGGCAGATCATATCAGAATGTCCACCTTTCAAAACCTCAGTGATTCAGATCTACGTCATCTAACGCACCTATTTAATGATGATGGGCATCGGGGTGCGCTCCCACAGGCATGTCGTCATGCTGTCATTTCGTTAATACCCAAACCAGGCGAACTCATAGCCATAGAAAACTTACGGCCGATATCCCTTACTTCATGCATCGGAAAGTTAACGGAACTCGTGCTTTTACGGCGTCTACAATCATTCCTCGAACGATAGTTCTTCTCCCACTCACAGTTCGAATTTCTGGTGCATCTCTCCACGCAGGACGTGCTTCTACAGCTCAAGGAAGAGGTATATATCGGGCCCCTATCTCGTGCCCAGATGATGGCCATCCTCGCCCTTAATCTAAAAGGAGCATTTGAAAACGTGGCACACGACTTGATTCTTCGAAATCTTGCTGAATCACATTGTGGTGGCCGCATGTATAACTACATTCGTTCCTTTCTGCTCGACAGAACAGCCACCACTGGGATAGGGCCACATCGGTCGGACACAATTTGTCTCACAGGTCGCGGTACCCCACAGGGATCAGTTCTGCCCCACACTCTATTTAATATCGCCCTCGCAAGACTACTTGAGCAGCTCGACCAGATCCACGATGCTGCACATGCGATTTATGAAGACGGCATCACGATATGGACGACGCGAAGGTCAGACGGGGCCATTCAGGATCGACTGCAGCAGGCCGTCGACATCGTTACCGCTTACGTACGACAGGACAGCTTGTCCTATGCTCCACAAAAGTCCGAGATGGTTCTCATACGCGCGCGTAGCATCACCTCTCCACCCAAGATCACGGTGTACGTTGATGGCGTTCCTGTACCCCAGGGGGACCGTGATCGCTTTCTTGGACTACACGTTCAAGCGAATGGGGAGACGAACTACACTGTCCCGACAGACCGAACATACACTGGCCATGATTCGTCAGGTCTCCAACAGGCGCTCAGGTCTACGAAAACGGGACCTACTGCACATTGTGGAGGTCTGCTTGGTCAGTCGCATTATTAACTACCTTCCCCTCCACAGACTTACCCAGTCGCAGAAGGTACAGGTCGACGCGATGCTACGAAAGGCAACCAAGCTTGCCCACACCCTCCCACACTACACCGCCAGGAAACGTCTGCTAGCCCTAGGGACGCATACCACACTCGGCGAGTTGTAGGAAGCTCGGTGGTCGTCAAAGACAACATCTTTTGCTCACATTCACTAGGCTGCACCTGCTCTCGAGATGGGGATATTCGATTCTCCATAATGACCATGACGACATCGCCATCACTGCTCTGACTTGGGTCCGTACAGCCTTCATGGTGCACCCACTACTACGAAACATGCATCCTGGACATGATGTGGGACGACGACGCGGCTGTGTACGATACCTTGTGCGCGTGCTCGGTGATGTCCCTGAGACAAACACCCCATACACGGATGCCGCTCGGTGCCGCAACGGGTATTCCGCGGTAGTAATCGATGGCGCTGAAACATTTCTTACGGCCGTCTCCTTGCGGGGTTCTACACATACACACGGAGAACTCCTTGAAGTAGCGCTTGCTGTGCGACACGGTCTTCACATTCCTGGGGAGGTGTATATGCTAATCGATTCCCAGCAAACACGCCTAGCGTTTTGGACGGGATGCGGTTTCACCAAGGCGGCTCTCCAGATTCCACAACAGTCACCAAACACAGACACATCTGCCCCACAACGCATTCACTTGCTCCGAACACGTGGCCATGCCTCACTGTCGAGTAATGACCGCGCACACGTGGTCGCTCGAAAAATTACCCTCCGAGCTGTCTGGCATGGCAAAAATGGGAGTGCAGATCAGGTGGGCCCTCCATTCACATACAGAGACATATTAAGATACTACACACCAGATGTGGCACTCCGCCAACTCCAAACACATTACCCAACGTCCTCTCCCTACATAAATGTTACCCTGGCCGCTATGCAGACCCTTGCCCGGGCTGTGGCAACCCCCCCGCGGCGTTCCATGTCACGCTGGACTGCGCCGCAAAATTATTCCCTCCCCTGCCAGTTATCCTGCACACCATCCGCACCAAAGAGCTGTAGGAAGATGCACACGGCGACGGGCCTTCCGAGGTCCGCCGGGCTCTAGTTCAACGGACTCGTGCTGTTGCTGGGATCGTTCTAGGGACCCAGAACTAGGGGTACCTCCCACACTCTTACTTCTTTTAAAAAATAAAAATGTTCGCTCTCTCTCAGTGCTCCATTACTTAACCAACCACCAGCACAGGTCATAGAAACAGATGCAATAGCTTTCCCAGTTCCTGACATTGCATTGAACCAAGGAGCATTTCCGTTATAGTATAGGCTTAAATACTCGGCGAAAACTAAGCAACTTTTCACCATTGTTTACTTGCATGCACAAATGGACCGAAAAACGCACGTTTTAGCTCTTCGTTGTCCTGAAACAAAACACGAAAATAACTAATCAGGCGTTGCTTCTTAGTGGCTTCCATGTAGCTTTTATGCTAATTGGAGAACCAATAGACATCATCACAAGCGAGTCGCCAGTGCGAAAGCGTTCAAGATGCCGCTACAATGTCACGGCATCACAAGGCTTGTAGGAACTTGATTGTGGCCAATTGGTTCAACTTGAATGTATATTGAACCAGGGCAACTGGAAAAGGACACGAAAAAAATCACCGACGATTACGCTACTCCCTAATGCGAAATTTGAGCCAAGGTAAATGCGTGTTTTCATTTCGCTATGTATTGAGACAAACAGTTGGATAAACATGTAGCAGAGGTCAAGCGCATCGGCTATTATACATGATTCGTCAATGGTTCCAGTCCAATCGCTGGTACAGCTTGACTTCCAGAATGTACTACACAAATCGCATCGCGCATAACATCAGATTAAAAAACTGTCGCAAATCAAGCCATTCGAAACAAGCGCGATTGAGACCGAATAAATCAAACCAAGCAAGCGTGAGCGAGAGTTGACGAGAGTAGACGATAGTACGAAACGAGTGGTCGGCCGGGTTCGCATGGAACCAGTTTCCCGTGCGCACATCACTGAAGGGGCCGCTCTCATTGGTCTCCGCCTCTCCGCCGTTCGCGGCTCGCGTCTTTCATCTTCCGCTCCGCGTTCGCTCTTTCATCTTTCACTGTTGTGCTCGTTCGCTCGGTTACGCCGAAGCTTGCCGCAGGAACGGGCTATTACGAGCTGGGCTCTAAAACAAGACCTGTTGTGGTTGTGACCTTGTTTTTAATGCGTCAGCATTAGACCACTCATGCCAACAACAACTTGTTGGTGTCCGTCGGTTACCTTGTGGCGTTGCGAGAAGAGGAAAGAATGAAGAAAATGTACGTGGCGTTAATAGTGGATACGGGAAGGAGGTAAAATGGGGCGTGTGTTTGTGACGGAAAGAGTGATGAGACGTCACACCTAAGGAGCTAATACGATTGCGGGTGGCGCGTGACGTCGCGCTTCGGCGTGATCGCATGCCGGCATACCTTCAGGAGAGACGCTTGCGAATGATTAATGCTAACGCATTTCCGTCAAGTCAACCAACTGATCGTCAGTTAGATTTTTTTCTTATCTGCTTCCCGTTGCGATGCTTCAACATAGTTTCACAATGCTCGCCTAACTGAAATAACTCATGTACTTAAGTTCGGTGCACATGGTGTCGGGGAACATTAAAACGGCGTGAATTGGTAAGCGATTACGAATGAAGTCTGCTGTTTTACGTGCCAAAACCACGATTTGATTATGAGGCACGTCGTAGTGGGAGGTCAGCGCATTAATTTCAACCACCAGGGAATCTTTAACTTGCCCCCAATGCACGGGACACGGGCGTTTTTGCATTTCGCCCCCATCGAAATGCGGCCGCCGCCGCGGCCGGCATTTGATCCCGCGAGCTCGCGTTCAGCAGCACAACAGCATAGCCGCTGTTGACCGCGGCGAGTTCG
This sequence comes from Dermacentor albipictus, assembly GCF_038994185.2. Lineage (NCBI taxonomy): Eukaryota > Metazoa > Arthropoda > Arachnida > Ixodida > Ixodidae > Dermacentor > Dermacentor albipictus. Next base: position 32,958,527 of record NC_091824.1, read on the forward strand.
AGCGATTGTAGGTGTAGAACATTAGATGTGGACGAATATTCGAATGTTGGAATACGAATTGAATATTACACACTAACTATTCCTATTTGAAAAGGAACTATTCGGTATTTTTGAATGCTTGAAGCTAACCAAATATTTTGCAACAATCAGCTGTTAAAGTGTTGCTATTGCTCTCCATCTACTAAACAGGGTGTCGCTAATTCTCGGAAGTAAACGACAAATGTTTTCGAAGTAACCCAGAAACAAAAAGGGTAATGCAAGCTTTGTTTCCGGCTTCACCGCGAAAGCTTACATGACAACTGTGATTTTTGTGTGTACTCTGTCAGCGTTTTTGAAAGTAGTAATGAAACGATTTATTTAGGTCGCGGGATAAAACCCTGGACACGGCGGCCGCATTTCCATGGGGGCAAAATGCAAACACCCGTGTATTTGGATTTAGGTGCACTTTAAAGAATCTCAGGTGGTCAAAATCAATCCGGAGTCCCCCACTATACGGCGTACCTCATAATTAGATGGCGGTTTTGGTACGTAAAACCTCCTAATTTAAAATTGAACCATTTATTTAGCGCTTTTCGAAAGCTATCGTCATACAGCAGCCATTCATTACTGGAAAATTGTTTGTAACGATGCTCTAAATATCTTGAGAAGCTATTCGTGCAGATTTTTAATGACATTCTGGGATCTTGTTTGTAAAACTTATCCATCGTCCTTGGCGCTTGGCTATCTTTTGCACCTTGCTCACTGCAGACATGTCACCTAATTATACCCAAATACTAATTCACGCTGTAAATATATGCGTCTGCGTTTGAGCATTGGATTCGATGATCAGTACTTGGCATTCAATTCGCATTCGGAAAAGTTGGTATTCACTCATCTAAAATAAAATTTAATTCATGTCATTTAGCCGTCAATACTCTAGAGGAACTCGCTGGGCCAAAGAAAGTTGTCATAGCAAATTGACAAGGGCTCGGAGTCCCGCTGCAATCCAGCCAATACACAGATAGCAAAGTAAGTCCAGCTGACGCAAGCGGAGACACACATTATGAGAACAAAGAAAAACTGCGCAAAAAAAGGACAAGACAGAGAAAGAACCACTCCTTTTTTTGCGCAGTTTTTCTTTGTTCTCATAATGTCATACCAACTAGCCCCTCACCGTACGCTTCGAGACACACATGTTGAATAATGTATTGTGTAGACCAGCGCCTCCTGCGGAAACCAATGTGGTATACTTTTGCAGAAGTAGGCAACCTAAGAACATGTGCGAACGCAATAGTCTTTGAAAGGTGACTTAACTAGGGATTAAAATAATCTTCAGCGTCGATTATACGAGAGTTCATACAGTATGCAGAAACGTGCTTTCAGAAGTAAAAAAAGAATGCTAGATGGCATGACTAAAGCTTCATGCTCTCCTCCTTGTTTGTGCGTGGCGACTATTTCTCGCCCTTCATTCAAGTATAAGCCACAGTGACGCGTCTGAGTGGGCCGTGATGAGCAAACAAACAAAAAAAGAACACTGATTATGACTTACCGCGCAGGCACGGCGCTGTTCAACTGGTTGAACATGAGTGACGCGGCGACGGGAGCGTGTTGCTTCGCTCTTTCCGTGCTGACCATCCTGCTCTGTTTCTTCGTCATGGTCAAGGTGCTCACGGGACTCACGCAGAGCCACGTTGTCAAGGTGAGGATGCCCATTGCGTGCACTCCACTCACTGTACGGTGGGGTGACTAGCACAGCTTGGTGGCCATAGCCATGTCCCGTATAGAGGGCGCGTTAAAGCGGGAGTAAGAGGTCGTGAGTTCGAGCCCGGTCACGGCCACCAAATTCCGATGGCGAGTGGGATGCGAAAAAACGCTCTTGTGCCAGCCATTGAAGCGCATTGACTTACCCCCGTATTCAGAAATGCATCTTAATTTGAAGCCTATGGTTGACTTGCTTTAAACGACGCCTGTCGTCAACGCACCGAAAGAAACGCAATGAGCGTCTTCGGCGCGTTCGCACCATGCGTCATTTATATCAAGTCAAGCATGAGCTTCAAGTTAAGTTGCATTTCTAAATGCGGAGGTTAGGGTGGTGAAAGTTATTCTGAAGCACCTCCTCACGGTGTGTCCCGTAGTCATGTTTCGGTACCCTGGAGGTCTGCCCGCGCCAAACAGAAATCACTACCACGCACTACGGATAGCACACGCAACAACAAATCTCGCCCTTTCCTCCAATTCCGCAAACTTGCCGCCAAACAATCAAATTACAGATTTCACCTGAAAACTTACACTAGCTGCATTAAAGAGAGGAAAATCCCAAGAGGTCACAGAATTGAGGTTAGATGTGCCCTCGGCACTTTACACTCCAGGCTACTATTGAAGTTGAATGCTGTCCTAAAAAATGCATCGCTCTCTTTGATATTCTCGAAGAACACTGCAGGAACAACTTACGATAATTGCTAATCAGCTCGACAGCGTAAATTATCTGAACCGGAAAAAAAGAGAGCTTGAACAATTCATCAAAACTAGCGAGAAAAGCCTAATAGATAAAAAATACCAGCACTAAGGTATTAGAGCTGCAGATCCATCCAAGACAACTAATGTAACGCCTACGGCATATAGCTCCACCAATAGGGCTACAAGTGAGCATCCAGAGCACTGCAACAACGTAGTAGGCATGTCCCAGAGTCTAAGCCCCAATGAAGATGATCTCCTGAAAGGTGGTCTAACTTTTGGTCCCACGAACAACGCAGTAAACGAATATGAACTCCACAAAGATATAGTCGAGTGTTCCAGACGCATGCGCATCAAGGAGTTCTTTTTCGATAGGCCTGACGTGGGAAAACAGGATAGAGGCTCTCCTAGACCACTTTGCACGTGGACACCGGAAGCCGAATAGTGGCCATACCTGGATTTAAACATAAAGCTAATCTCAAAGGAAATTATAGAGTCAGCGCGGCATTGCCAGAAGCATAAAAATTTGTTCTCCGCGCTGCACCAAATCCTCAAAGAACTCGCGAAAAAGAATGACATTGTAATAAAACCAGCAGACAAAGGCGGCAGTATCGTAATCTGGCCTATAGAAAAGTACGAGAGTGAGGACTCCAAACAACTGAGCAACCATACCCATTACAGAAAACTTGACTCTAACCTAAATTCAGACTGCATCAATACTGTGCAAAGCACTATAGAGGAGCTCGTGTCCAGGAAACTAATCACACAATGTTAAATTGCTTTATGATGCCCAAGAACAAAGAAGCAGGCCACTTTTATCTTCTTCCGCAAATACACAAGGTTCCCGTAGAAGAAATGTTTACAGCAGAAATCACAGGTCGGCCTACAGTGTCTAATAACAACACACCTACCCAGTCACTATCTAAATTCTTCAGTCACCACCTGTCAAACATCCTCACCGTGCACCCTCCCATTTTTTGTTCAAGACACGCCGCACTTTCTTCGAATTATCGATGGCATCAACGCCAACCAAATCCTTTGCGACCGCGCTATTCTAGTCAATTTGGATGTTTCTGCCCTTTGCGTAGAAGTGAAGGAATTGAAGCCCTATCAAAATCACTCGCAATTAATCCCCAAGCGCATGCTCCTGAAGTTTACCTGTCACTCCTAGGTTAGTTCTCACGCTCAACTATTTCGAATTCGTTCTATTCACTATCTGCAAACTTTTGGCACTAGCATAGGAACACTATTCGCTCCCACGTATGCGAACATGGTATGGGAACATGGTACAAGCGCGTTAACCGACTTCATTAGCCATTTCAATCGCTTTCATCAGAATATTAAAATAACATTTGGTCAGCAAATCGACACTATTCATTCGTTCTGACGACTTAAAGCAGGCCTGTTGAAATCCTGCCCTTTAAAACCCCACACTTATCTGCGTTACATTGACGACATACTTATAATATCACCCGCCGTGGTTGCTCAGTGGCTATGGTGTTGGGCTGCTGAGCACGAGGTCGCGGGATCGAATCCCGGCCACGGCGGCCGCATTTCGATGGGGGCGAAATGCGAAAACACCCGTGTGCTTAGATTTAGGTGCACGTTAAAGAACCCCAGGTGGTCAAAATTTCCGGAGTCCTCCACTACGGCGTGCCTCATAATCAGAAAGTGGTTTTGGCACGTAAAACCCCAAATATTATATTATACTTATAATATGGGAACATGGTACAAGCGCGTTAACCGACTTCATTAGCCATTGCAATCGCTTTCACCAGAGTATTAAAATAACATTTGGTCAGCAAATCGACAGTCTTCATTTCTTCTGACGACTTAAAGCTGCTGATGACCTTTCAGCTATTTAAGCTATTCAAAACCGTCAACTTTGCTGAGTACTGCATTGGCCTCCAAAAATAATTTACTGCTCACCACTCTCCAAGTAAAATCAACTTCCTCGACACGACGTGGTCTACATAGAAAAGAGAAAACTGAGAATGACACTTCGCGGGAAGCCTACGGATAGCCAGCAATATTTAGACTACAACAGTCATCACCCGCGAAACTGCAAGCAAGGAATTTTGTCGGACAAGCGAAACGAATAAGAAAAATCTGCAGCGAAGATAACGATTACACCCGCCCACTAAATGAACTTAAAGCCACGCTACCAGAAGGAAACTATCCACAAGGTGCTCTCGATAGAGCTTATGACGTCGCGTCTAGATTGGAGAGGCAGTCGGAATTAGCTAAGAAACAGCCTAGACCAGAATCTGACAGACCGCCAGCTATTATAACAAAATATTCTAATGCCCTCCCGAACATAAACAACATCCTAGAAAATACCACCCAATATTATCAAGTAACGAGCGTCTGAGAAAAGTGTTCCCGGATGTACCAATTGTTACATATCATCGCAACAGAAACGTTAAAGACGTATTAGTGCATGCAAAAGTGAGCCAACATATTCCCCCGTAATGAAAGGATGTTGTCGCCCTAGGTGTAATACCTGAAGTCACCTTCAGAGTGGCCTTAAAATTAAAAGCGCCCCAAATAGTTATACACATCAAGTGAAAACTAGCTTTACCTGCACTAGTTCCGATGTGCTTTATATGCTAGAATGTTCCTTCTGTAAGAAACAAAATATCGATGAAACGGGACAATCAATGAACGTCAGATTAAACGGACATCGCGCGGACACAGCTAAGAGGCTTCTCAAAGCCGTTTCCGAGCATTTCAACCAAGCAGACCATAACTTGGGTGAACTTAAACTGCACATATTAGAGTCAAATTTCCGTTCTGAACAAGAATAAAAATACAGAGGATCATACCTTATCCATAAGTTAAACACATTGCAACCAATAGGCATAAGCGTTTCAAAGGGAGCGTTAGAATCTGTTCGCTATGCTAAATTTCATGTTATAGGCAACAACACTTTGTTATTCGCATTTGGTTGCTTAGTGTTTTTTCCCTCCCTTTCTTTTTTCTATTTATTTATATATTTATTAACCCACCGTAGTTGCTCAGTGGTGTTGGGCTGTTGAGCACGAGGTCGCGGGATCGAATCCCGGCCATTTCGATAGGGGTGAAGTGCGAAAACACCCGTGTACTTAGATTTAGGTGCACGTTAAGAACCCCGGGGGGTCATAATTTCCGGAGTCCTCCACTATGGCGTGCCTCATAATCAGAAAGTGGTTTTGGCATGTAAAACCCCATAATTTAATTTTTGTTAATATATTTATTCCATTTCAGTAATTTTTTTCTCACGAGCACCCTTTTCTGCCGCTCCTTTTATTATCTCTTTCAGAGAGTCAATAGCCCACGACCTACAACGAAGCAGATAATAGAGGGGTGCTGTGCACACAACCGTTGACACGCTGGCTGACACACGAACGTGTCGCCGGCTTTGTGCATAGCACCCCTTTAATCTCAGTTCTACACCCTCGCCGCTAACACATCTTCTGTCGTTGTCGTACCCACCCGCCTTACCCCCTCTCGCCTTCAGAAGAACCCTGTCTATATATACTGTGCCAAGGAAAGCATATGCCGCCTTGAAAAAGACAAGTTCACTTGTCGAAACGTTGGCTCCCGCTTTTACGTTGTTCTAGTTTGGCTCATCATCTTGTTTTTCATCTCCCGCCTTCCCTGTGTTTTCCCCCGTAATCATATAGTAGTTTGGGCACATGAAACTGCAGGATTTGTACTTTCTTCAGGGTAAATAATCATCCGTGATGACTGAACAAAGATTACTGCACTTTTAACTGAAGAAATGATTATCAGCTTTAAGCCACGCTTTTGGGCGTTTGCGGACTTATCGGCTATGCACACTGCGCTTGGGTCTGTCGAAAAAGGCGTTGGTTCAAAAGCTATTTGCTAAACCTCGCATAACCAGCGGGCTAATTACGCGAGCGGCTGCTATTTGGGGTTGCTTACAGTTCTACCTAGCTCCAATCCGTTCTATACGTGCAAATAGATTCTCAAACCTTTCTTGTCGTCGGAGCTAAGTTACCGCTTCTTGTGAAGGGCATAACACACGATGTCAGATGAAGAGTACGGTGACGCGAACGAGCTCGTGTGTCTGAGCAGCGCCCCTTTCATTCGATCTGCGTCGTGCCGCGGCCCGTCGCCGCCTCACCTCCACACAGTCGCACCTTCGACCGCTTCCTCTTCAGCCCACATCGCAATCTCTCGTCTGCAGGTGCTGACGGTGTGCGTGAACCGCGAGTACACTTTCCCGGCGTCGATGCTGGTCGGCTACCTGTGCCTTCTGCTGGGCTGCCTGATAACGTTCGTGTTCCAGAGCAGCTCGGCGTTCACGTCGGCGCTGTTGCCCTTCGCGGCGCTCGGCATGCTCGACCTGGAGCGCGTGTATCCGCTCACGCTGGGCTCCAACGTGGGCACCACGGCCACGGGGCTCGTGGCTGCCCTGGCCGGCAGCCCCGTCACTCGGCAGAACGCGCTGCAGATCGCCCTGTGCCACACATTCTTCAACGTCATCGGCATCCTGCTCTTCTATCCGGTGCCGTTCTTCAGGTGACACGCACGTCCCTGTAACTGCGCACTCGATAGATTTACCTTGTCCGTAAACGTATTGCCCTTCACGGGACATAGTGGGTTAACAGAGCTGTGGACAGCAGTAACCGGTAGCAGTACAACGCCTCATACAACAACACGTTTCAAATGTTTCTTTTACTTTTGTGTGCCTGTGTGTATGTTGAGTGAGTGTTCTTGTCGACAACAAAAATAAACTGTAAAAGAAGTGATGATGTTAGTGATTACGTCGCTACCGACTCTTCACACCAGCAGTCGAGTGGAATATGCTAGGTCACTGCAATAGCTTTGCGTTCTTTCTGGTCAAATTAGGTGCCTCAAGATGGCGCTACCAGTGTTGTTGCTACTCGTATTTACAGTGAATGGAAGCACCAACCTGTGCGCAGTCTAGGTAAGCAAGAATCGTTCAGAGCATCGGTGAAGATAAAGCGGGGAAGATATTGATAAGGCCGGATCCCCTACAGGCATATTTGGGGGAATTAAAAAAGTATTAAAGGGACACTAAGCGAAACAATAAATCAGTTTAGACTAATAAAGCATTGTTTCAGAACCCAGCAGGCAGTCATTTCAAAATAATAGTTTGAATAGTAGATGAGAAACTGAAGGTCGAAGTATCAATATTTGACATTCGCGCCGAAACCTCGACGCCGGTACGTCAGTGTGACGTCAGGGATTCCAAAGTACGTTTTCGCATTTGGACCCCGTTGACTGAGTAAAAGTTTCCGAAACTCGCCATGTTGAATATTCGGTTCCTTTGGAACACAATGCAGTCAGTCTGTACCGCTATATATAATTAGTCGGCCTATCTAACTCAATGACGTCACAGCGACCATGTGCGAGAACTTGAAGGAGGCATCGCCACCCTTCTTTTGTTTGTGCGCTTTTTCTGGCTTACCAAGCATCTATCATGGTAAGAATGGTGTTTTTGGTGCCATAAAAAGGTAATTTACTGATCCAGAAGAAATCATTTTTCTCTTTAGGGTCCCTTTAAGGAGATGTACACAAAATGGTAGAATAAAAAGCATGTACAGTCGCGGACAGAATAAAATGGACCACGGGATCTCCGAAAATGTTCAATTCCCGAGCAGCCTGTAGCAGTAACCAGTACAACTGCCCACGACAACGTTGTTAGCATATTCTAGTCGAGGTCCAAAATGCAAATACAAGATTGCGTTGTGAGGTTGCGGAGATATTCAGCTTTTTCTTAGATTTCATGGTGCGTAATATTCTGTCCGCGACTGTACATCATACCGGATTAACGAAGCAGGCAATGTGACTTTTTGTCAGGGCCCCGTTTCAAAGGGAATGACAATAAATTATCATCATCTGCCACCACCTTCCAATATACCTTGGTGTCCCGTCAAGAGCAGCACGCTTGCTGACAAACTAAAGCTCTATAATGTCTCACATTCTCCAGGCACATTGTCCAGGCGCTACAATTCGTAAATTTCAATATGTGTCGTAAAGTAATTCAGAACTTTAGTCAGTTTTCGTCAGTTAGTTGATTATTTGTTTAGATTTCTCGTGCAAGTATAATGTCCGCCTCGAATAATCCAAATCAAGGACAAGAATGTTGTTATCCACAACAGGTGTTTTTTTTAAGATTTCGTAAAACTTAAATATGATCACCCATATATATACGCCCCTAAATGCGAAATTAATGGACTGAGTGTCAAATTTGATTCCCAGAAGTGTGAGTTGCATTTGAGAGTGGGTGGTGAGTGACGCCGTAAAAAAAGGGCTCATGCTTCATTTTACCAAGTTAGGGTTCTTTAACGTCCATCTGAACCATTTCTTCCATTTCGCTCTCATGAAAGTGTGGTCGGGAATCGAACCCGTGACCTCGGTGTTCAGCAGCAGAATGCCATGTCCACCGCTCAACAGAGGCGAGTTTATGTCAAACGATTGAATCCTTTTCCCCTCGGTAGAAAGTTGGGACAACTCGCCGAATCATCTGCCCTTGGAACAACGTTACGGCGCATGCAATACCACAAGCCTGCCTGTCTTTCGGTCTGGTGGGTAACGTCTCTCAACCAGAGAGATTCCTCTTTTTTGCTTCTCTGCAACGCGCGCACTACAGAACACACAGACGGCGGGTCCACGTTTGTTTCTCACCCGCGAAAACGTGGTAGTCACGTAACGGGGGCCGCATTTGCTGAAAGCGGTCGATGGTACCCCATCGCGCAGTTTTGTATTGTATGGTCATCGAAACCCGAAGACACCGGAAGGTTGACGTAAACGCGTGGTTTGTTTAGCATATGGGCACATAAAGTGCGATTGCATGATGCCTGATGACTCATCCATGATGCATGATGACTCATGCATTCCTGTCGTATTCAATATTTTCATTGCCGAGCTCAAAAGTGAATAGTCCATCCATCCATCCATTAATTCCATCCATCGATCCAATCACCCATTCCATCCATCGAACCATTCATCAATTCCATTCATCCATCCAGCCGTCCAAGCAATTACCGCTTATGTACATGATGGTGAGCCTAGGGGCAGATTCAATTATCGTAGTCACAAACGGTGGCTTCCTCATCTAAACACACAACAAACACTAAGATCAAAGGGGAAAGGGGAAACTCGCTGCATTTTTTCGGTCGTGGCTTGCGTGCAAAAGTAACGGGTGCGTCCCGCCGTGGGCGGGGTCGGAACCGCAGGACCGCCTTTCCGGTTGCGCCAGTAGAGTGAGCCTCACAGCGCGCGCAATGCTGCTCGCAGAGTACCGCTGTTCATCGCGCGACGGCTGGGCGAGACAGGCGCCAAGTACCGCTGGTTCGTGCTCTTCTACCTGCTGCTGATGTTCTGCGTCTTTCCGCTGGTGGCGCTACTGCTGTCGCTGCTCGGCGACGTGCCGTTCAGCATCATCACGGTCGTCTTCATAACCGGCGTAATTGTCACGACGCTCATCAACGTGCTCCAGGTACGTTCACGGTCGCCAGCGTGTTTTCTCACCCGGTTTCTCGACGAATCGATTTTCATGAATAATCGAGCTAACTGGAGGGAATTTCATGTACTGTAGAGAGTTTACTATCCCATTTTAGAACATGTTTCTATTGGTTTATCAATCTTTTCAGATTTCTTTTTGTGCCGCCGTAAGGTGAAAAAGTTTGGTCTCTTGTGAAGGCTGTGACTTTGAGTAATAACCACGAGAGTGCTATAAAATAGCTTCCAACCTTCCACGTGAAGCACAGATTGCGAGAAGGATGAAAAACTATTTTTGTTTTGCTTTGGCATTATTGAGAACATTGTCGAGTAGCGCGCCGCCATGGCTTAGCGGCTATGGTGTGGCGCTGATAAGTTCGAGGTCGCGGGATCAAATCCCGGTTGCGGTGGCCGCATCTCCATAGGGGCGAAATGCAAAGAAGTCCCTGTCTCTTGCGCTGGGGTCGCGTTAAAGATCCCGTGGTGGTCAAAATTAATCCGGAGTACCTCCCCCACTACAGCGTATCTCAATATAAAATCGTTGTTTGGCATGCAAAACCCCAGAATTCATTCAATATTGTCCAGTAGTCTCCCAAAATACACATAACCAAGACTGCCAAAAATTATAATACCTAGATAATTCTACACATCCGTTCGTAGAAGCATGTAACATTTGGTGGAAATTTCCGATAACGTCTGTTATGTGCATTTTGAGGAAACCACTCGAAAAATGTTACGAAAAAGATAATTGAGATAATTTTTTTATAACAAAGTGAAAGTGACATTTTTACCTTCCTTCTAATCAGTGCCCTATGTGGAAACAATGTAGGCAATTTTATATTATTTTATTAGTCATGATAGGAACGTTTGAATTTTCACAAAAGAGCATGCTGTTTCCAATTTCACAACTACAGAAAATAAACAACACTTTGATGAACCAGAAGTTTATCCGAAAATACGAGGTTAAACTCTATATATACATAACTTTACTCTGTTATTTCTACTCTAAATAAACAGTTAATTTCTGAGCGACATCTGCCCTTTAGAGGAAGCTTTTATGCAGGGGTTTCTTTCTAAACACATATGAACGGATAAATTATTTTTTCTCAACAACCACTGCACCGATATTGATGAGTTTTGTTGCATTTACGAGGAAAGTTGGAATCTGGAAATTGTATTAGGTAGATAGGTATTCATGCGATCCTCTTTCATAAAAATTGGTAAAGAATACAATGTTTCCAAGAACAGGGCTGGCACAAATTTGCAACCTAGCAAAGAGATACTGGCATGCGTACTTGTTTATCTTTCTCGGGTGGCCGCTTTTTCACCAGCTAACAAAGGTTCAACGTTATACGCTCAGCGCAGGACGCGCCTGCATGCATCGCAAGTTTCTCTAATGTTATCGATGGTGCAATCCGTTGTACGTTGTCACCGAACCTAGCGTAATCTGACTGTATGCACGACGCGATTTGTGTAGTACTTTCTCAAAGACACGCGGACACCAGCGGTTATTCTGGAACCTTCGACGACTCTTGTACAGCAGCCTACGTGCTTACCCCGCAGATAAGATTGATACGATCGCCGACTGTGTTTGCCGCTATCGTCATGTGAGTAAAACTTGCTTTTGTGGGCACAAGTTCGCCCAATAAAATGTTAGTTTTGTCACTCACCGTTCTGCGTCTGTTTTCTGCATCGTCATTTCAACATGACACTATTACAATTTATGTAAATTGTACCTAATAATACATCTAATGCGGATAAAATGTGTTTCACGACCCTGTTACATATATCGCTAATTTGTTAGCTGGACGTAAGGAAAACGCTTGTAAATGCTTTCCAACAAATCCGCATGAGCTGTAAATTAAAATATCAAGTTATCGCGCTATAGATGCTGCAACGGATACAGTTGACAAAACTGCGATATCTCCTTTCGGTGCAAAGGTGCGAATTCGCAAACTTCGGGATTCGTTTTTTTTAAACTTACCGATATTTGGGAGCATTTGTAAATAAATCCATGCAATAAATCAAAATTCTGCTTGCTGCAGTTAGTAGAATGTAAGATTCACTTTAAAATGGAACAAATGTCATTTAAAATAAGTGGCCGTTGGGTTGTCTCATAAAATAATTTGTGCATTTTACATATGTTTCAATAGGCGGCATCGAGTAGACCCCGAGCTAATGCTGAAGCCGTATTGAGATGATATTGTAAAATTTTTATTATTTACGTTTAATGAAAGTAAATGAAAAAAAATGAAAAGGGACTGAAAATTGGGACTTTTAACACTAGAAAAAATACTTGCAAGCCTCGGAGTGCCCTAAATACTTTACCATAGTAGCTTTTCTACGGCCAGTTTTGGTTTCACTTCTACCGTGATGTCATTATTCAAGTGATGGTCACGTGGCAGGAGGACATCACGACGTGTCACCACTCGCCGGGTCGTCTGCTAATGCTGCGACAGCGGCCCTCACAGCGAGTATAGCGCCATAGGAGGCGAGGAAGCGTCGAGACGTCGCGTTGTGCTGCCATCACGTGACCACGAGCTGTATCATGACATCGTAGAAGCGAAACCGAAACTGGCTGTAGAAAGGCCATTCTGTTAAAATACTTTGCGCGCTCGTTTTAGGAAAATTTGTGACAATCACAAGATTGAAAACAAAAACAAAAAAATAACCTCAAGAACGAAGTTTTCAACTCCAAGCCAGTCAGAAATAGCCATACCGAAAATCGAATATGGATATTCTGAACAGCACCTATTAAGAATTCGAATGTGGATCAAAGTGATTCATTATACGTCACTGAAATATGCCACTCGTTTGTGAGGATGCATTCAGCGAAACCTTCGTGAGCATTGCAGGAGTGTAACGTAAGCTTTGAATTTTTATATGCCACTTGGCCGCATGAGATGCTCCTCCGAACGCAATTTGCAGAACTGCGATATATAATTTTGGTGCGGAGTTATGGTCTTGGTTAACTTCGTGCTTCTATTTTTTTTATTGAAACATTTCTGTTTTCGACAACTTTCGTGAAATAACCGAGGGGTCTTCAACCAAAACTGTGCTTCTTAAAGTTGCTACGATTCAACTTTCTCCATTTAATTTAATATATTTCATTCGTAGTCGTTCAGCGGTTGTCTCATAACAGTGTTTCTGCGTTTTACCTGCATTTAGCTCTGGGGAATTGGGAGTGGGTTCCAAGCTAAAGCTTCCTATTTGTTAACTGACATACAAAAGAACCGAATGCTTAGCATACCAGTGATTATTCTTTCCCGTGCCATCGTTATAACCTCGCTGCTCTTATTCCGCCGAGGACATACGTCCCTGCACTGCAAATGGCCAAAAGATTATATTTCTGAATTCGGCACGATCAGCGGAAAGCGCTCGTGTATGCTTCCTCTGCTCTCCGTTCCTCTTGGAAATTTTTATATATGCGCTACACACTAGAAAATATGTCGTACCGTGAACGACGCAACTCGGCGCTTGCAAAGTTCGTCTGAGAGGTTTAGATTAGAGGATGCAGGAGCCCTGCGTTCTTTTTGGGCAACAGCAACACCCAAGCACTGGGTTGCGTTCTTGGTTACGCAACCCGCCTTCTTCTCCTAATGTAAAGCTCTCTATTATTGCTCTCTTTAGGGGTTCGTAAGAGAGAGGCATTCTATGAATCTATCAGCTTTAGCACAGAGGCTAGCACACAAATAATTTGTTGCGATAGCAATTCGCTTGTAGTGTTCACTACAAGCGAATTTTCGCTGCCGTCGTTAGCGTCGCTGTCTGCGTCGTTCTGGTGCTCCGAAGATAATTATGTATGCGTGTGATGTATGTTTATGGCTGCCGTATATGCGGGTTATGTTGCTACGCTATTCAATCACCAAAGTTGCTCATACCAGGTCTTAGGCTTTTCAATAAGTTATTGCTGAGAATTTTAGAATCACAGCCCTAAAAAAGCAATGTCCTCAAAACACAACATTCACAGCGCGTGCATTTTATTTTATATCTCTTTAGACTATTAAACATCTAAAGCGCCAAGCAATTTCATTGTTTAAGCCCGAGAGCGATGTCATTTTACCGGCGCTGCTCTTTACGGGCAGGGCAGTGGGTGCAACGTGATTCCAGGCCCTTCACGGAGTGTTGAAACTTTCAAGGGTGCCAGGAATTTCGGCTCACGCACGCATGTCACGTCTCTGTTAGTCGAACCCGCACATAGTGAGAACAGCGTCCATTTCAAGCGGCAACGCTAAATCTTGCTACCGCAGTAAGTGTTTTGTCCTTCAGGTGAAGCTACCAACTTCTTTTTCAATCATTTTCTTTCTTTTTATTGGCGCAATGTTGTTCCCTCGAAGTAATTGAGCTAACATAATTCGCAGGTGCACGCAGTGGCTGAAAATCCCCGTTACGCCTCACGTGATAACTTTGGGAAAAAGAGCTCAGGTGTTTTCAATGTAAAGGTGCCACAGCATCATGTAAATGAAGGTGACAAAAGTAGACATGGTGAGCATGCAGCTTAGATCTTCATAACAGGGTTCCACGATTTTAAGGATTTATGACGTATGCTGAATTTTTTACAAAAGCAGTATAGTGGAATGAATACAGACACGTAATACACTAGAGGAACATTTTATTATAATAAATACTAATGAGGCACGGCGGTGATTTACATAGTGGTACAAAAAGAATTGGCGACATTCTGAAATTTCACTGAAAGTACCTTTCTTCGACAGAGATATGAATGTGCTTGTTTAGTAAAGAATGAGCACAACATAAAGTTCTCTTGCGATATTTTTTTTCTGGTAGTATGTTAAGAAATTATGTTCTGGTGCTGTACGTACCAAAAACACATGATTATTCGGTGCGCCGCAGTGGATGTCTCCTGATTAATTTTGGCCCCCTGGGGTTCTTTAACATGCACCTATAAGTGTGAGCACACCGAGGGTTTTTGCATTTCGTCCCTATGGAAATGCGGCCACCACGACGGCGCTTGAGCCCGCAAACTCGAGCTCAGCAGCACAGCGCTACAGCTACTAAGCTACCACGGCCGTTGGTGATGTGGTGTTTGGGGAAAATGTTAAAATAATAGTAGTTTCTAGGCTCGTGATTGAAATCAGTACAGAATCTGACAAAACAATATTCAGGAAGCAGTTCTATGTGCACGTTTGTGTGTACACAAACGTGCACATAGAGTGCCAATATGTTTTTATTGCTTTTGCTCTTTAAATCACGTTCCATTTTATCGCATGAAAAGCCCCCCCCGCCCCCTCTCTGCAGCCTGTACTGGCCCTGTACTATAGAACGGCAGATTTAACCCACCCTCCTCTGTCTATTAAAATAGGTGAAAATAAATTGATTGATTGATTGATTGATTGATTGATTTGAATTCGCCCGCGCTGTTTACTGTCCGCTTTTTCGATTGCTGCTCCAGGATAAATGGCCTGACCTGCTGCCTGTGCTGCTCCAAAGTTGGGACTTCCTGCCCCAGTGGATGCACTCGCTGGCGCCCGTAGACCGCTTCTTCAAGCGCTACTTGGAGCGCGTGCCTTTCTGCCAGGTCTTCCTCAATGAGATGTCCTTCATCTCCGAACCTCACGCGAACCTTCCCGTCGACGGTCTCAACGATTCTCCGTAGAGGCGCCCCGTCCTGGTTGCGTGGGCGCACGTTTCTAGACCCACTCAGTGTGCGCAACCTGATTTAATAACAGCAGATTGCTTATCGTCGAATGATACGACAGGCACACAGTTCTTTTTTAAGTCGTCATTACGGGGAAGGCTACACGCAAACACACGTTCAAACGCAGTATAGGCGTGTGTTTGAAGGCTCCCTAGCCTCTACGTAAGTGTTATGCCACTTCTTTCCGAGTCTCATGCTAACGTGAGTCGACACTAGACGAAACGCTGGCAAAGTGGCTTGGAAAGACATTTATGCATCGTATTGTCCCTTCATTCCACAGCTGCAAAAAGGAAAGCGATTATAGACGAAGTAAGCAGTCAAGACGAGTTACGTTCCACAAACACCCGCGGTTTTTTGGGCATCCACTCTCGATGCTTTCCCGTCGGGTTCGTGCAGCAGCTGTTTAAATGAAGGCTTCACTAAGACACGATATATTCTGCTATTGTACTAACGCTAGCTTTATCTTATTGTACACATCGCAGCGGTAATAAATATAAACGATACCTTTGTAGCAGCTCGCGTCTTGTCTGCTTGTTCTTACTACTTTTGCACACTGAAAACACATTGACCAAGCGCTTGGCCCTCTTATCTGACGATAAAAAGATATATATATATATTTGGGAAAAACTGAGTATAAATACAAGGAACTTCACCTACGTAGCGTTCTTTTGAGAAGAGGAAAGGCTGGGAAACAGTGCCTCATCATATATATATATATATACCTGGCGGCGGTTTATTGACCAGTTGCCATCACCTAAAAAAGATCACGTTCTCGTGACGCCTGCGGCAACGAGGACGTTCTACGTCCGCCGCCAAGGTCTGTGAGTGGTGGCGCTGGCTAACACTCCCAGGGTTCTACTAGTACACATAAATACCCAAGAAAAGTGGATGGGGAAACAGCGCCACGGTAGCTCAATTGGTAGAGCATCGCACGCGAAATGCGAAGATTGTGGGTTCGGTTCCCACCTGCGGCAAGTTGTTATTTCATCCACTTTCATTTCCATTAATTTATCGTTTCATCATTCCATTTATTAAGCACAAGTAATTTCCCCTCCCCTATGTTGTCCTTGGTGTTAGTGTTTGATGGCTTCTCATGATATGACTAATAGAAATCGGGCCCTTCAATTAACCCCCTTTCTTTTCGTTTATATATATATATATATATATATATATATATATATATATATATATATATAATTATTGAAGATACACGTTGTATTCGATGATTTCGGCGTTCTTTCCCGCCAACTACCTCGGCAGGTGCTCTATTCTGGATATTTGCCATGTTTGTTGTTTATTATCATCATTCTCTTGCGCGCCTGCTTTGTGCCGCTGACGCTGTTTTCACGAACATGGCAACAAAAAATTTCACGCTAACACACGGCCCTCTTGTCAAGAACGATTTCTATGCGGTGCCCACACAGTACAATCATCGTCCACTACAGTGTTGCTCGTTCTGGCTTCCGACTGGGTTTTGGAATTCGCGAAAGAAAAACAAGCGAGAAACAAATTGCTTAACAGAGAGAGGTGAACAAGTCCCAGGCCACGACGTTCAAGCGGAATGAAAAGGTTATCCCGCCTTCTAGATTCATATCGCGAGCTTCAAATGAACGTAGCAAACACACTATGTATCTCTAGCAACCGCAGGTCTGAGCAGTTCAATACTTGGACGAGCATAGGTCGGGCCACAAGAGAGAGAGATAACTCTTTTCGTCAGAGTGGGGAGCTAAATCATGGGCTCACCAGGAAGGTCAGATGGCCGCCAGGCGATGCGTGATGGCGACCTCTTCGGTTCGCTCCACGGCTCGGAGTTGCACCTCTGGGCTGGAGCTAAGCAGCACTTCCTCCCACGATGAAGGTGAGGGAGAGGCCAGGAGATCGGGTGGAGGTAGTCCTCCTCACAGTCCCACAGTGTGTGACAGCGTAGTTAGCTCGCCGAACAGGTGACGGTATGGACTTGCTCTGTCCGGGTAAATGTGGGAGTGCACTTAGGGGTTCGGGTATGAATCTGTAATCTGCGCCAGGTGATCTCCTGACGCTTGTTTTGTTACTGTGTCGTGCGGGCCTAGTGGGTCGTGTAAGACCCACTAGGCTATGTTGGGTTATGTCGTGATATGAGTGCAACGTTTGAGGTCTCCGGTTCCGGCAGGCTCTCCGCTCGGCTGACGAATCGTCGGGCATGTTTGACTGGCCGCTTCGTTCCCTGGATTCCCCGCGTGAGCCGGGACCCATATCGGACCATATACGGACGTCTATTGAGGCCACGGCCAAGGCAATGGCGACTGCTTCTGCTTCGGTGGGGGTGGCAGCGCGTAGAGAGCTCGAAACTGTCTGTGCCTTGAGTCCTGGCCCTTGAACGGGGAAAATGGCGTAGGTGTGGGGTCGATCAGAGTACTGGGCTGCGTCGACGGACGCCACGGCGCAGTTGGTCCCGTACGTCTTGCGTAGCCGTAGCCGACGTCCTCTGCCGTCGTGGTGACTGGCGAGTGTGTTTTTGGGCAGCGGTTTGACGACGAACATGCCCCTTATGTGCGGTAGGGTGGTGGCGGGGTCACAGCCCGTAGGGGACGCAAGAAATGTACTGCAAGCTTCAGGCTCAGGGGTTACTCAGGGGCTCAGGGGATACAGGTTCAGGGGTTACTCACAGATTGCTTTATGCCGAGAAAATTGAAGAGAAGGAAGAGTTCTTGTATTTGTGAAAGATAACTAGGTTTTTAATAGGCTCGAAGTAGCTTTTGATTATGCAGGAGTTATTGTTGTCATCCTAAGCAAAGTAGATGTGACCTATACCGTATGTGCGATATACAGGCCTCCCAACATGAAGGCAGATTTGTTCCTATAGGAGCTAAACTCTCTGTGGAAAAAGTATATGAGTGAGCAGCAGCTTATACTGGAAGGGGATTTGAAAATTGACATAATGCAAGTGTCGAGGAAAGCGGTGACAGATTATCTTAATTTGCTAGCAGAATATAGACTGGTAAACGTAATTAATGAATACACCAGAGAGGAATACTTAGGTTCAAAAATAACGAAAACCTGCATTGATCATATCGTCATTCGGCTCAGACAGCAGTGCTATGCAAGCGGCGTAATTAAAGTCAAACGAGCAGATCATTATATCACTTGTAGTCATGTCCGATAGTGACGCAGAGGATTGTGATGTAAGAACAAGAAAACAAATTATACACGGTGCAAAAGTTGACGCGTACAAAAAGAACACAGATTGGATTTCACTTTTACATTTAGACCAAGCCAGTTTATATGGTAAATTTGTTGAAACATTCAGGATGATATACGTAGTCTTCTAAAATCATAACAATTAAGCGAAAAAATCCTAATACGAAATGGATTACGAGGGATACTATTGAGTTGTGCTTTCAAAAAGACAAAGCATGGCAAAGGTGAAGAAAAGAACCAGGCAACGAAAAACACAGAGCGCAATTTCGAACTTTACGAAACGCGGGAACAGCATTTCGCAACAACTCAATCGCCTAGAGAAGGCCGGTTTTCCAAGATCTAATATTGTGTCAATATGTGAAGGGCTAGCGAAGAAAATAAAGAATGGGAAAGCACCCCAAACACAGATGGAAAAAGTAAAAAAAGTATGCAGTCATCCCTTATGTACATCAGATGGGGCATGGGTTAAAGAAGACAGCCATGAAATATGCTGTTCAAGTCGTCTTTTCAGCAAAGAACTCGTTAAAGAAGATTCGTAATCTTGTCAATAGACCTGAACAGGCGTCCAAGGCTATGTGCCGCGTCAAACACTCAGGCCAGCTTGTGACATGCTCGGTGGGTGGGGTCTACGTCATTCCACTTTCGTGCTGCAAAAACTACTTTGGGCAGACGGGATGCTGCGTTAACATCCGCCTTAGGGAGCACCAAGGTGCGATCAGGAATGCAACAGTTTCTAATCTGGCCGCGCATTGTAGAGATTGCTTATGCAAACGTACGTTCGAACAAACGGAAATATTGTATAAAAATATGAATCAAATCAACCGCG
This sequence comes from Dermacentor albipictus, assembly GCF_038994185.2. Classification (NCBI taxonomy): domain Eukaryota; kingdom Metazoa; phylum Arthropoda; class Arachnida; order Ixodida; family Ixodidae; genus Dermacentor; species Dermacentor albipictus. The sequence goes on from NC_091824.1 coordinate 32,978,098, forward strand.
AGATTGTGGAAGCCTACTTCATGCATGTAAACTCTGGCGCATGCGTCAGCCAGACTTCTATCACTCTGCTGGATAAAGAAACTGAATTTTTTAATGGCAAGATAGGCTAACACCCTTTCACCCTTGTGAGCGTCACATTACACGTGTTTACATTTTCTGTATATTTTAGTCCCTTGTTTGAAAAAGTAAACTAGATGTTCGTTAAAAAAAATTTAAAATTATGGGGTTTTACGTGCCAAAACCACTTTCAGATTATGAGGCACGCCGTAGTGGAGGACTCCGGAAATTTCGACTACCTGGGGTTCTTTAACGTGCACCTAAATCAAAGTACACGGGTGTTTTCGCATTTCGCCCCCATCGAAATGTGGCCGCCGTGGCCGGGATTCGATCCCACGACCTCGTGCTCAGCAAAAAAACTAGTTGTTAGTCTGCGCTTGTATCCTGTACTTCTTGTCCTTCGTCCGGGTTGCGCTGCCCATCGATAGGAAAATGTTCAGTCACCAACTCGCCCAGCTTGCCGTGTTAATTCAGCTAAGTTACGCCTGGAAAAAAAAAATCTTTGATGCGCCGATTTTCGGAATGCCAGAAGGACGTGACAAAGACTAGCACTACGGCCAACGAATTAATGGGCAAGTCCAAACGAGCTAGCGTCGATGAAACCATAAAAAGAAATTTCCCAAATGAAAACATACAAATTAGGTGCAATAGATTTAATGAAACTTTTATTGCTGCAGCGGAGAAGCTCAAAGAAATGGAGAGTGACTAACATTTAGGATACGAACCGAAACGCACATGCGCGCACTCAGCTTATCTTCCAGCGATGACCGAAGTTTATCCTTGCACAATAATTCAAGGCATGGCAAAGTTCAAACCACCAGGGTTTGATAAAATTTGCCCTTGAGATTGGTACTTTCACATACTCAGACAAGTACTTTTAAAGGTTCTAAACGGAATTTTCGAAACAGGCGTAATAGCCAGAGAACTGAAAATTTCAATCGTAAGGCCTATCTACAAAAATGGAAAGTGATTGCGCCAATTACAGACCGATATCGATATTGTCCACGATAGCGCATATAATTGAAAAATATGTGGTCTCGGTAATGCAATCATTCTGTGAAAAGTATTCCCCGAATGACATGGTGCAGTTTGGTTTCACAAATAATAAAAAACACAATTACTCTGCTAGAATAATTATCTGACTATATTAGTACACCAATAGAAAATTACAATGTAGTCTTAGCCCTATTTGAAGACCTATCAAAGGCTTTGGACACGGTAGAACATAAGATATTACTCAACAAGCTAACGAATCTGGGATTCAGAGTTCACTTCTATGAAATGTTTCTAAAATATTTTACGGATCGACTACAGTGCGTTAAGCTAGATGATAGCTACAGCAATCTCAAATTAAGAAAAAGTGGTGTGCCCCAAGAAAGCACGCTAAGGCCAATACTCTTTAATATGTATGTCTCAGATCTCGGCCTCCTACCACTGAAATCAAAACTTTTTCAGTACGCTGATGACACTGTGATAGTGCTACAAATGTGTGATCATAACTCCGAATGTCAAATCTGCTAAAGGGACATATCAGTAATGGTAGACTGGTCCGCACACAATTCAATTTTCGTAAATCATCAAAAAAATAAAGTAATCTGCTTCAGGAATCCCCATAAAGCGCTTTCATTTACCATAAATGTATATTTGCAGGCACCACATTGCAGCGCATGTATTTGTCAACCACTACACTTCGAGCGTGTGGTTAAGTATTTAGAAATTTTATTTGATCGGCATCTCACCTGGAGTAACAATGTCATACACGTTTTCGGAAAGCTACGAGCTGTCGCGGCCATGATGTATAGTATAAGGCATGTATATGTATAAGGCATTAGCAGAATCAGTAATTACATATGACATAACGTTATATGGTACATGTTCTGACTATAAAAACCAAGCTGTTGATCGCGTAGTCAAAAGAATTGTCAATAGCATAACTTATGGAACCGGACTATAACAATGAGACAGAGAAGAAAAGTATAATATTCGAGGAATACTTCCTGCACACGAGCTATTTACGTATGTGGCTGTAACACGTTATTATTATTAAAATACTTTTAAAGTATTGGTAAAAGAAGATGTTGCGTTACGAAAAACAAAAAGGTATGTTAAGCCAAGGGTGTTAATAAACTATGGAAAGAAAGCAAGAAATTATTATGTCCCCTATATTTTTAATGAACTTGATGCAACACGTATGATATTGTTACGTAGGAAGACACCGACGAAAAGCTATTTACAAGTATATTTACAAGGCAATACGCCGCAGTTGACCAAGAGGCAACAGCCCGCGCTAGCTTCCAATCGTCGTCTTCGTCTTCTTCCTGCGCGGCTCTTTGTCATTGGGAATACTACCCCGTAGCACTACCCCCGGCGGCAAAAGCGCCGTCCCGGAACGACTAAAGGCTGGACTCTGAAGCAGTGTAGTAGCTCTTGAGCCTACTGACGTGCACAACATCACTAGACGCCAGAGCAGATGACGAGGTTGAGCTCACAGGAGCAATTTCATAAGTCACAGGCGTCACCTGGCGCAGCACGCGGTAGGGCCCTGTGTACCGCGAAAGGAGCTTTTCGGAAAGTCCAACGTGACGGCAGGGCGACCACAGGAGCACGAGTGCACCAGGCGAAAACTGTACGTCACGGTGGCGGGCGTTGTACTGACGCTGCTGCGTGGTTTGCGAGTCCGTCAGTCGAGCACGGGCAAGCTGGCGTGCATGATCGGCGAGGGCGATGGCGTCGCGCGCATACTCGGTTGTTGAGGTCGCAGCAGGAGGAAGTACCGTGTCAAGGGGCAAGGTCGGTTCGCGACCGTAGAGTAGATAAAATGGAGAAAATCCGGCGGTGTCGTGCCGGGAAGAATTGTAAGCAAAGGTGACGTAAGGAAGGGCAACGTCCCAGTCGTGGTGGTCCTTCGAAACGTACTTGGACAGCATGTCGGTAAGAGTACGGTTTAAGCGCTCTGTCAGGCCATTGGTTTGAGGATTGTATGAGGTAGTCAGCTTGTGTTGAATAGAGCAGGAACGCACAATGTCGGCGATAACTTTCGAGAGGAAGTTACGACCACGGTCAGTAAGCAGCTGTCGCGGGGCGCCATGCACTAAGATAATGTCACGCAGGAGAAAGTCGGCGACGTCAGTGGCGCAACTGGTAGGTAGAGCCCGCGTGATAGCGTATCGGGTGGCGTAATCAGTTGCGACGGCTACCCATTTGTTCTCAGAGGATGACGTGGGAAAGGGACCGAGGAGGTCTAATCCAACACGAAAAAACGGTTCCACAGGGACGGTGATCGGCTGGAGATGACCGGAAGGTAGCACCTGAGGTGTTTTCCGACGCTGGCAGGGATCACAGGCAGCAACATAGCGTCGGACGGAGCGAGCAAGACCAGGCCAATAGAAGCGGCGGCGGACGCGGTCGTACGTGCGGGTTACGCCAAGATGTCCTGCAGTGGGTGCGTCATGCATCTGAAAGAGCACAGTTTGTCGTAGATGTTTTCGTACGACAAGAAGAAGATCAGGGCCATCAGGGAGGAAGCTCCTTCGGTACAGAATGCCGCCCTGGAGGACATATCGGCGAACGGATGCGTCGGTAGGTGTAGAGCGCAGACGCTCGATGAGTACTCGCAGCGATAGGTCTCGGTACTGCTCATCGGCGATGTTAGCGAAGGCAGACACAGAGAAAATGCCGTCGGTGGTACTACTGTCGGCGTCGTCAGGCTCGTCTACCGGGTAGCGAGACAGGCAGTCAGCGTCCTTGTGTAGTCGGCCAGATTTGTAGGTGACAGAGAACGAATATTCTTGGAGGCGTAAGGCCCAGCGACCAAGCCTTCCTGAAGGGTCTTTCAAGGAGCATAACCAACAAAGCGCGTGATGGTCTGTGATAACGGAAAAGGGTCGGCCATATAAGTATGGGCGAGGTACAGGTACAGGCGTGACGAGGTACAGGGAACGTCCACCTCCACCAAATATATTACGTAGGAAGACACCGACGAAAAGCTATTTACAAGTATATTTACAAGGCAATACGCCGCAGTTGACCAAGAGGCAACAGCCCGCGCTAGCTTCCAATCGTCGTCTTCGTCTTCTTCCTGCGCGGCTCTTTGTCATTGGGAATACTACCCCGTAGCAATATAAATTCAAAAGGTAAAATGATGAAACAAATGAGGAATTGGTATTCAACTGTTTATTGTGATATGTGATATTGTACTTGCATTCTTACGTCACTGGAAAACATATGATTTGTTCTTTGTGTGTTAGAATATTTACTTTGAAGCTATATAATTTTGAACGGTAATTGTATAATGCTTCATATCTCTATCGATAGCTGTACTACCTGCTGCTTGGTCTTCTAACAAACACGATGAGCTTGGATTGACCAGCAAACATGATCTGTCAAAATGTATTTCAAATAAACTCTGATTTGATTTGATTTGATTTATTCCAGGCCGCCATTGCAATATGAACCTGGCAACGTTTAACGCTAGAACGTTATCTAGTGAGGCGAGTCTAGCGGTGCTATTGGAGGAATTAGAGGGCAGTAAATGGGATATAATAGAGCTCAGTGAAATTAGGAGGCCAAAAGAAGCATATGCAGTGCTAAAAAGCGGGCACGTCCTGTGCTACCGGGGCTTAGCGGAGAAAAGAGAACTGGGAGTCGGATCCCTGATTCATAAGAATATAGCTGGTAACATACAGGAATTCTATAGCATTAACGAGAGGGTGGCAGGTCTTGTGAAACTTAATAAGAGGTACAAAGTGAAGGTTGTACAGGTCTGCGCCCCTACATCCAGTCATGATGACCAGGAAGTCGAAAGCTTCTATGAAGACGTGGAATCGGCGATGGGTAGAGTGACAACTAAATACACTATACTAATGGGCGACTTTAATGCCAAGGTAGGCAAGAAGCAGGCTGGAGACAAGGCAGTGGGGGAATATGGCATAGGCACTAGGAATAGCAGGGGAGAGTTATTAGTAGAGTTTGCGGAACAGAATAATATGAGGATAATGAATACCTTCTTCCGCAAGCGGGATAGACGAAAGTGGACGTGGAGGAGCCCGAACGGCGAGACTAGAAATGAAATAGACTTCATACTCTGCGCTAACCCTGGCATCATACAAGATGTGGACGTGCTCGGCAAGGTGCGCTGCAGTGACCACAGGAGGGTAAGAACTAGAATTAGCCTAGACATGAAGAGGGAACGGAAGAAACTGGTACATAAGAAGCCGATCAATAAGTTAGCGGTAAGAGGAAAAATAGAGGAATTCCAGATCAAGCTAGCAAACAGGTATTCGGCTTTAACTCAGGAAGAGGACCTTAGTGTTGAAGCAATGAGCGACAATCTTGTGGGCATCATTAAGGAGTGTGCAATGGAAGTCGGTGGTAACTCTGTTAGGCAGAACACCAGCAAACTATCGCAGGAGACGAAAGATCTGATCAAGAAACGCCAATGTATGAAAGCATCTAACCCTACAGCTAGAATAGAACTGGCAGAACTTTCGAAGTTATTCAACAAGCGCAAGACAGCTGACATAAGGAAGTATAATATGGATAGAATTGAACATGCTCTCAGGAACGGAGGAAGCCTAAAACAGTGAAGAAGAAACTAGGAATTGGCAAGAATCAGATGTATGCGTTAAGAGACAAAGCCGGCAATATCATTACTAATATGGATGAGATAGTTCAAGTGCCTGAGGAGTTCTATAGAGATTTATACAGTACCAGTGGCACCCACGACGATAATGGAAGAGAAAATACTGTAGACGAATTCGAAATCCCAAAGGTAACGCCGGAAGAAGTAAAGAAAGCCTTGGGAGATATGCAAAGGGGGAAGGCAGCTGGGGAGGATCAGGTAACAGCAGATTTGTTGAAGAATGGTGGACAGATTGTTCTAGAGAAACTGGCCACCCTGTATACGCAATGCCTCATGACCTCGAGCGCACCGGAATCTTGGAAGAACGCTAACATAATCCTAATCCATAAGAAAGGGGACGCCAAAGACTTGAAAAATATTAGACCGATCAGCTTACGGTCCGTTGCCTACAAACTATTTACTAAGGTAATCGCAAATAGAATCAGGAGCACCTTAGACTTCTGTCAAGCAAAGGACCAGGCAGGATTCCGTAAAGGCTACTCAACAATAGATCATATTCACACTATCAATCAGGTGACAGAGAAATGTGCGGAATATAACCAACCCTTATATATAGCTTTCATTGATTACGAGAAAGCGTTTGATTCTGTCGAAACCTCAGCAGTCATGGATGCATTACGGAATCAGGGTGAACACGAGCCGTATTTAAATATACTGAAAGATATCTATAGCGGCTCGACAGCCACCGTAGTCCTCCATAAAGCAAGCAACAAAATCCCAATAAAGAAAGGCGTTAGGCAGGGAGAGACGATATCTCCAATGCTATTCACAGCGTGTTTACAGGAGGTATTCAGAGACCTGGATTGGGAAGAATTGGGGATAAAAGTTAATGGAGAATACCTTAGTAACTTGCGATTCGCTGATGATATTGCCTTGCTTAGTAACTCAGGGGACCAATTGCAATGCATGCTCACTGACCTGGGGAGGCAAAGCAGAAGAGTGGGTATAAAAATTAATCTGCAGAAAACTAAAGTAATGCTTAACAGTCTCGGAAGAGAACAGCAATTTACAATAGGCAGCGAGGCACTGGAAGTCGTCAGGGAGTACATCTACTTGAGGCAGGAAGTGGCGGCGGATCCGGATCATGAGACGGCAATAATCAGAAGGATAAGAATGGGTTGGGGTGCATTTGGCAGGCATTCTCAGATCATGAACAGCAGGTTGCCACTATCCCTCAAGAGAAAAGTATATAATAGCTGTGTCTTACCAGTACTCACGTACGGGGCAGAAACCTGGAGGCTTCCGAAAAGGGTTCTACTCAAATTGAGGACGACGCAACGAGCTATGGAAAGAAGAATGATAGGTGTAACGTTAAGGGATAAGAAAAGAGCAGATTGCGTGAGGGAACAAACGCGAGGTAATGACATCTTAGTTGAAATCAAGAAAAAGAAATGGGCATGGGCAGGACATGTAATGAGGAGAGAAGACAACCGATGGTCATTAAGGGTTACGGACTGGATCCCAAGGGAAGGGAAGCGTAGCAGGGGGCGGCAGAAAGTTAGGTGGGCGGATGAGATTAAGAAGTTTGCAGGCACGGTATGGCCACAATTAGTACATGACCGGGGTTGTTTGAGAAGTATGGGAGAGGCCTTTGCCCTGCAGTGGGCGTAACCAGGCTGATGATGATGATGATGATGATTTATTCCAATCTGTCTTTATTCCAATCTCCTACAAAGTTGCATCGCTCCGAGGATTTCGCAGTGGGTGCGGTTCTTATACAGTCCGTCCGCGCACAGTATAGGGATCTATCGATGTTTATTTATTATAGCCGTCTTGCCAGGCATCAGGGCGGGAGACCAAGCTCCACGCCATTTTATGATGAGGTCCTGCAAGCGGCCTATTCACGTTATCGGCGACGTGCAGTACGCCATCGCAGCCAGCCACGGAATCGCACGACTAGAATCACGGACCTTATCTACACACGGTTTCGGAATAAACTTTGCCCGTTAAAGGAGTTTCTGTCTATTCAAATTCTTTGCGCATGTTACCCATGCGAGAAATTTCGCTAATAAAATTCCTAATAAATCCTTATAATATTTTCCTCATAAATTCACAGAATCTATCACACTATTCCCACTCTAAACGAACAGCTTTTGACACGTACTTTGCATATGTCATTTCGTTTTGATCACAGCCCATATGTGTAGTTGATGTGCCGTCTTTTCGAACAATGCTGGGCAAGGATTTTTTTAATGCAAGAACAAGTCTGGATTTTAGGCGCCTGTCTGCTTTCGTAGCCACCATTCCGGACCATATAAGCTTAAAAGCAGCTGTGCACAACGCACTGCGTTGAACTTCATTGCTGCGCATTTATGTTTTTCTATGTACCACAGCTTTCTGTAATGCCTTCAGGCCTCGAAGGTATTTGTCTGACTGACTGACTGACTGACTGACAGACTAACTAACTAACTAACTAACTAACTAACTAACTAACTAACTAACTAACTAACTAACTAACTAACTAACTAACTAACTAACTAACTAACTAACTAAAAAGCGCTCAGAGACAAAGTGAACCAACAGCGCTTTGTAAAATGAAATGCCCGATGAGAATAGTGTTTACCAGGATGGACATTTAGTAGCTGGCTTATTGAACATTAGCGAAAACACACCAACGAAGAAGGCATGTGCAAAAAGACGAGATAAGGCGCACACAGGCACTGGCCAACAAGTTCAGTTATTTGCACCTTGGTATTTTAGTATACGCACGTGTCGCTAAATGAAGTGATCTCGTTAGTCCGCGGATGTGTGGTTCTGACGTCTTCCTTTCGTCCATCTCTTCTACGTGGCTGTATCTTTCCGATCAGCAACATTGGGTGGACCTTATTTGTTCGTCTATTGGTTATCAAACAATTCAGAAATGCGGCTCCCTCGGCTGCGTAACACCACAGCTTTGTGCAAATCTCCGTGTGATCCTGTGCCAACTCCTCAAGCTAAGCGCTTTTTTTACGGTACGCTCACTTAGGTATCTAGTGTTGCACACTTTAGTACTCTAATACGCTTACTCTATTCATTGTGTTATCCTTTCTTAGCGTTTCGTACAACGCATTAAACTATTATTTCTGATAATCTGTAATTTTTGTGCTCTGTTACCTAGTTATATGTATCTGTTCATGATTTGGCATGGAAATCAAGGTCGGGCCCCACGTGGGCATGGAGTAAAACCCTGCCTTGTATTTGATTTCTGGGTGTCTGTCAAGCTGTTGACAGCACATTTTAGCCCTGGAAACCATCCCAAACATGTATGAAAAAACGTTTTTAGAATTTTTGAATATGACCACAATACGATGAAAGTTCTTACTGCAAAGAAACGACTTCGTGACCTGAACCTCTTACTCTGAATTTGGGCTCTAAGAGAACCGACACCAAGCCCTGGTTATGCCGCTAGCGTACTCTCCCAAGAGATTTCCTCGCTTCGGAGAATCCTCGTCAGCCTATTTTTATGCAGACTGCAGGACGAATTCGATTCCCAGTGATGCATGATTCCTTTGTGCGAAGAGATGATAACGGGGTTTGAAGGTACTCTTCATTATTGTAGCGCTAGCAGTGCGATATTAGTTAGTTAAGATGAAACGAACAGTGCCTGTTTGTACTTATTCGATTTCGTCAATTAATGTGGATTGAATAATGTATGCAGTGTTATCGTTGCGGCCTCAAAGCGTGGCTTCAACACGAGGGGGTTGGCCTCAAGATGGGCATGGGTGACTTTCAACAGAATCCTATGGAAATGATCACAAACGACCCCCATTGAGCTTTACACTACAAAGAGGCGAAGAACATACTTAGTGAAAAAGCATGTCAGTACGGCTGGCCCATCATGACGTCTTTCAAAGAACACTCGGGCAGAGATTCATTCTTTGTCGTCCTACTGACCGTGCGAATGTCTCAGGTTGCACTTTAAGAGCAAATCTAGCACTGTGACAAGTGAGTGAGAAAGTCCAAGGGAAGCAGCTTTTCTTGATATGCACAATCGTAAGTTATATAGGCCGCTCCGTATCGGTGGCCATGCCGTGAATGCGAAGTTGGCGCTTCGTTCCACTGGCGGCGCTGGAGCGGAAATGTTTGCTCGAGGTACACGTGCAGTACTGCCTGACCGATATTTGCGGTATTATCTTTCACAGACCAGAAACCAAATCCGTGCGAACGTCGGAGCTCGATGTACGTTCGCAAGGAGAAAGAATTATCACTCCATATGCCTTACAAGTAGATGCTGTAAATTATTACAGCATGTAGATTTCACGAATCTGGCAAGCTTTCTAGAATCCGACTCATATTTTACTAAAGCACAGCATGGTTTTCGAAAATCATACACATGCGAAACACAACTAGTATCATTCGCTCATGAACTGCATCGCAGCCAAGATCGCTCATCGTGCGCTGACTGTGTCTTCTTGGATTTTAGCAAAGCGTTTGATTAAATGTGCCATAAACTACTACTTTTTCAATTAAGCTTGATAAATATCGACCTTGACCTTCTAAAATGGATAGAGCATTTGCTTACTAACCGCTTCAAATTTGTTACTGCTAACGGTCGTAACCCTCCACTCACTGAAGTTCAATCGGGTGTACCACAAGGGTCTTTGCAGTGACCACTATTGTATCTCATCTATAATAATGATCTGACCTCTGAAAGATATTCTAGCATACATCTGCTCACAGATGATTGTGTTATATTCCGGGAAATTAAAAGCACTGGTCATACTAAAACACTCCTAGCTGATCCGGACAATATAGATGACTTGCGGGAAGTGGCTATTGGAATTAAATATTAACAAATGCAAAATATTGTGCGTATCCATACTTGATTGTACTCCTAGCACCTACCATCTGAACAACGGTTCCTTAGATTTCGTCATGTCATATAAATATCTTGGTATACACATTACAAATAGCTTAAATTGGACCATTGAAATACAGTACGTCATTAACAATACTAATCGCATGCTCGGTTACTTAGGGCGCAACTTTTTCAAAGCACCGACTACTTTAATTTTGCAGCTTTACAAGACTAATACGCTGGAAACTTCAATATGCATCTGCAATTTGGGATTCCAGTCACGTTAATCTCATTACGTCACTTGAACTCTGACTCTGACACAATACACTGACAAAATAACTCTACCCGTTTCATTCTTCCTAATTAATACCGTGCTGCGAGTATAACCTTAATGAAAACTAACCTAGCACTTATTCCACTCGCTAACCACCGCAAAATTGCCGTCTTTCGCTGTTTCATGAAATTTTTAATCACACCACGCTTCACGACGATTTCATCCTGCGGCCTCAGTACATTTCAAACCGCGTCGATCATCGTAGTAAGGTAGGAAATGATTCATGTCGCACGAAGTCTTTCTTTCAGTCTCTCATCCCCCATACGTTTCAGAAATGGAACTACCTTCCCTCAATATCGTAGGCATCACCGATAACAAACTTTTCCGCGAAACAATAGCTATCATTGTATGATCAGGAAAATCGCTGTATTAACACAAGTGACTGCACTTATTTTTTTGCTTTACACTACTACTATGTAGCCACTGCCCTCTTTAACGCCATGTGGTCCTTAGGGTGTTTTAAATAAAAAAAATTAAAAAATGAACGTTCGCACTTGTCTTTGTGCTCATAAATAAGTGTCATCCTGACGGCAATAGGCCAGTTTCATTAGCCTAGTTAAAAATATCAGTTGCTAGAATCGCTAGTATTCGGTATCGTCCATGAAAACAATTACGGTATTCGTTCTGTGGTGAAGGAATCACAACAGCTCTAAGCTTGAGTATGCAACTCGCAAAAGACCATAGAGATAGGGATGTATTGCAATTGCTGCTTCAGCTGCATTTTATTGTGTTTATGGGCATCTAAAGCTCTGCTTGCACTGTGTCATGAGTGATGATGGCGGAAACCAATCGCACACAGTATGACAGGCATGATTGCACATCTCAACACAAGAGCACTTCACTGTTTACCCGACCACAGAACGAGACAACACATCAATGTACAGCAATTGACACTACCATCACCCCTTTCTTTTTTTCACGTCTGGAACTCCCATCCAGGCGAGTGGCTGTCGGTCTGAAAAACAGTCCCGAACGCATTCGTGCCGGCGCTTTCGCTGTTAAAGAAGGCGTTCGACGCCGAGTTTTGCCTCGCCCAGTCAGAGTCGCCCTTTTCGAAATTACCTTCGGTACGAATGGCGTCCGCACTGAAGGGTGTCGGCTTCTCCTCTGGTGCCGCGTCACCAAAATGATGGTCCGCAGACTGGCGATTGGGAAAGTCCGAAGAATCCGCTTCGGAGAAGGAGTCCAACAGGCCCCGGTGCATTTCGCCGAGGGAATCGGAAGATGTCCGTGTACCGCTGGAGCACACGTCATTCCACGAAGACTGCAAAGAAGTCCTCTGCTCCGGAACCGAGAGGTCCTTGGAGGCGTCACGGTTGACTTCCGACTGGGGCTGCTGCTGATGCACCTCTCGGCTCAACGGTATCTGTGACGTGTCCCGCACTGGCGTCTCGGTCTTCTTGCTGCGCGACTTCTGGCTTTGCGGAGACATGCACTCGGTGAGCTCCTTGTTGATGGCGTTCAGAGTGCGCGTGCAAACGCGCCGCAGGTTGCTGATGACAGGACCCAGTGAGAACTTGCTCTTCTCCGGGCACGGAGCTTGACTGGTCGGTGCCTTGGACTTCGAGAAGCAGCTTTGGATTTCGTTGGACTTGCCACTCGCCTTCTGGAAAGCAGACTTTAGCTTCCAGGACCCAGTACAAGAAGCGTTCGTGGATTTTGGGCGTTGGCTGCTAGATTTGCTGCGTTCGTCGAAACCATCCGCGCCGTCGTCGTCACTCGAGACATCGAGGTCTTCTATAGACATTGCCGAGGACGAGGTTGATCTGTTTAGTCCGCAAGCGTATTTGTCTTCAACCACCGCGCTGATGCTACACGGGGCACGCTTGGCGACTTGCTGGTTCTGCGGCCGAGTGTCCAGGGACGTAGTGCTTTCGGATTCGGTGACATCGGCGACGCGCGATTCCGGGGGCGAACTGCTACTGCACACTCCCGATGTGCTCGCGCTAACGGTCAGTGCTGACGAGATGGACTCTTCTTGCCTGTCTTCGGCCACGTCGAGGACCTCGGCCAGTTCTTCGCTGCACTTCTCGTTTTCATCGCTTGCGTCTTCCGTATCTACTGCACCTTCTGCACCATCTGGATCTTCTGATGGTGGCGGTTCTAGTACTATCTTGGACATCATCGTCATGTGAATCGCTCCCAACAGCAACGCCAGCGCGGCGGGTCTCTTTTCCTTGAATCCAGTGTACCACGAGGTCCAAAGCACTGTTAAGCGCTTCGAAACTTCTTTGATGACCATCCATACGGCAATGAGCATGAGAATTACACAGTGACACATTACACAGTAAAACTGCACAATCCCGGTGATGACTTGGATCCATGAAATGGTGAGCTGCCGCTGCGCGCTCTTGATGGGAGGCCATGACTCCCCGCCGCTGCTTAGTGAGACGTCGCTGCTCATTCTGAGTTAGCCTGCGAATAAGCGAGCAAGTGACGTGCGGTAAGTCACGTCTGATAGTGCACAGGTGATGGCTCAGAATCGGTAGACTTTACAGACTAACTAACCTTCGTATGCACATTCTGAATACAATAGCGGCCTTTTCGAACATTACATAGCGGGAAGGAGGGATTTCATAAACGCTCCTTTACAAGTTACCGCAATGCAGTATAATTAAACGCGCATGGTTACACATTAGGTAGCGCTGAGAAACGTTATCGAAAAAAATCAAAAGTGCCCTACAAATTTTGTTGCTGTGCAGGCAAGTGAGAAAAACGGCTCGCAAACAAATCAGCAATACACTTGAATTGGCTAAAATTATGTTAGCATGCTATCTGTTGCCAATACTCCCCAATACGCGCGATGCACTAGTCTGAAGACGAGAAGGCCCCTACTATTGTTGAGGCTAAGGATATGCGTCAGCAAAGTTGAAATTTTGACATTCACTTTATTGTACAGCTCCTTTTCAGTTGCAATACGCATCCTCCAAGCGATGAGTCAAACCGGAGCATGTATAACGTGCCATCGTCGAATCGCCACACTGCTTTTTTTTCAAGATCGTGCTCTCAGCAACAACAATAGTTTTCAACACTCTGCTCGCACTGAGTATTCGCAGACAGTTTCGCCAGCGTCAGTTCTAGGCCGTTTTCCCGTTGAGCTCTCACCGCGACAGCGGGCGCACAGTTCGGCGCCACACATTTGGTGCTAAATTTGTTAACGTGTTGTCGCTTCATGTGAGATCACTTGCTACGTTATGGAAAACAATTGACTCACTCGCTGTAGCTGGCAGCTGGCGGGAACGCGGCACCTCATCGCGCACACGTTTGGCGCCGCGGTGTCCGATCGTTGCGCCGCGTAGTCGCCTGCGCATCGCGGGCAGACTTCGTCCCGAGTTGTGCGCGTGCAGCAGTGGCTCAACCTCGGTGACCAGCGCCAGAACCAGGCCGCCCCGGAAAACCGTGGCTGCTGGCGAGACGCGACAGCGCGTGGTCGCTGGACACATCCTCCTTTTTCACTGCCACTTTGTAGACTTGCGGCTCCGCCTCTTCCTCTTCGAAAGAGTAAAAGAAGAGCCTTGCGCCCGCTTTTGTGTGTTCTTTCGTTGAGAATCACAGAAGCTCTTTTGCAGAAAGGGGATAAGTGTTTAACGCGTTAAACACGCCTCACGAAGCCACACAGGCAGGCACAACAACGAACGTTTATGGTGCCGAACGAAGCGCCCACGTGTGACCGCTCTCAGCCAAGGTATGGCGCATGAACCAAGAATATGCGCCTGCAGACGGCGCTATCAAATTGTTAACGCATGCAAATCATCATCATCGTCATTATCATCATCACAGTCACCACATGATGCAAGAAAGGTTCTACACAGAATTTCCTCAAGAACCCGCTCTGGGCATGCAACGGAAGCACTAGTATTGTATATCTGCATCTCAAATTTTTCTTTCAGGATTTTTCTGTTCATCTCTGTTTAGAGCCATGCGTTTTTTTTTCTTTTCCCACTATGAGTGTAGTGGCTGCTGCTGTCTTGCTCAATGGCGCTGAGCCATGCTTCCGCAAGGGCAGAAGAAGACAGCGCCAACTTTCTCTTTTCCCTCTCAAGAACCACTTCTTTTGATCATTGCACAACTTGGACTAGATAAGCGCAAGTGTGCTGGGTAGGTATTCGAATAGGAAACCTAGGCCACAGGGTACCTGGAACTGGCCGTGTGGCATTGCAGCTGCGTATGTGTACATTCTTGGCGAACCCCTCTGAATCGGTACACGCCACCGATCATTTACCCGAATAGACATACAGAACAAGAGGAAAGACAGGAAGAAGTCGTCATCAAAAACAGTCGAGTGTGAAGAAAGAAGCGAAGTGAGCGATATAGGACCAGATCATGCATTCTGGTTCACTCTGATGATGCTCACTAAGCTCCGACGTTCAAATTGTCAATTCCCTTGTTTTTATGCGCCTAATTTAGCCACACGATTCATGTCCAATTCCACACTGTTGGTATGTGCCACAGCCACTCAGGAGAAGAACAACAACAACATCCATTAAGCGGAGAGCTCTGAGCTTCAGAAGAAGTGACCAAGTCGGCTACAAAAAAAAAGAGAGAATTAAAGTACGCTGAAAGAAAGCGAAGTTGGCAAGAGACATTGCAGAGAAAGAGAGAGACATTTATGATGATGTAAAAGCTCTAATAGAAAGTTGAAGAGGGTGGGAAAATGGGTCAAGTGAACAAAATAGGACGAAGAGTCGGACCAGTATTAGGAAACAAGTTTAATACTAAAGTAACATAACATTGTTTTCGACGGGTTAAAAGTGGCCGATTTCGTCAGATATGGGTTAACTCTGGTCCAGTGCTTCCTGTATCGAAAGCAGTTGGATGTATGTTATGTATGTGGCAAGCTTGGACATCGGGCGGGTGTCTGTCCGGCGCCCGATTGTTTTGAATGCCGAGGATGCGGGGCTCGGAACCCTGAAGAGGATCACAACTGTGTGCCTTATTGCAAGCTTTATAGCAGACGACACCTGACCGCGGATAAACAATGCCGACAACGATACCAGCTTCCCTACGTCGTGCATGTTCGACGACAGGAGAGAGCCAGGGCAGAGCTAACGGCGGAACAGGAGGCAGCCGAGATGGTGGAGCTGGTGAGCGCCCGCCAACGCTCTAAGGGACGCTCGCGCTATAGGAGCCGCTCCAGGTCGAGGCAGCGGCCATCATCTGGGACTCCACCTCCAGGAGCCCAGGAGCCGATCCAGGACTCCAGGGCTCCAGGAGCCCATCCGTTTCTAAGGAGGCGCAGGTGCGCTTTCCTGCAGCTGGTGGAGGCGGCGACGCAGCTGGAAGCCAGACCACCTGGGCTGACAAGGTCAAGGGTGGCATGAGCGCCGGCCGAGCGCGCGAGCAGCGCCAGGCGCATGTGGATGGTAATAGGGATAGGGATAGGATTGTGCAATTGGAGAGAGAGAATCGTAGCTTAATAGCAGCCATTGACGGGCTTATCAAACAGATAGCTGAACTTAGGAACGGTTTACCTTCCGGTAGCAGCGATAGCTTAGGGCAGGCTAGGAAACATGATGACTCGGTTGAGGTAACAAGGTCTGTGGAGGTCGCAGAAGAGAACATGGCGTACGAGGAGACGCCTGCTCCGAAAAAGAGGGCCCTATCCTCGATCGTGCGGATTCAGGGCCAAGTCGGTTCCGAGCTTAGAGCAATGATGGCGACATAGCAAGAAAGTGCAAATCAGATCATTAGTAGACTGGAGTGGATAGAAGAACTGGAAAATATCATGGACCAGAGATTAGGCAAAATTGAAATATATCTAAGCAAGACGGTGGTCCCTGTTATGGAGCGGGAGTGCACTCAGCCGCTAGCCCAGCAGGGTAAGTCGCCGAGTGGACTTGAGCTCAAAACTAGTTCACCATATTTCCGTGGTCAAGATGGCGCTATTAAATAGTTCATTTATTATTTGGTAGTGGAATTGTAGGGGGTTCAATCATAAGAAGGCGTCTCTGCAGCAGTTTGTTAGAACGCATGGTGTGAAACCTCAAGTTATCATGTTACAGGAAACACTGACGTCTAAGGTGACCTTAACGGATTTCAAAGCGGAAGTTAAGGATAATGATCAGGGCAGAGGACGCGCTACTCTTACTAATAGGAGGTTGGCGTATATTAGACATGAACTTCACATGGCGGATTGCAAGATTGAATATATTATGGTAGAGGTAATTTTAGGTCGGCAAAGGTCATGTCAGAGGAGCGTTTACCTGCTTAACCTGTACGGTAGCCCTCTGGACAAGAAGCAGAGTTTCAAATCTCTCTTGACCAAGGCAACCAATCTGGCTAAGGACGCACCGTTGCTTATTGGAGGGCCCTATCCTCCAGATTTTCAATGCACCATATCTCGTGTGGAACTATGTTTACAGCACTATTAAGGGGGAGAGACTATGGCAGCAGGCACTAGACTTGAATGTAACTCTGATTACAGACCCTTCGTATCCCACCAGATGTGGCACGTCGACATGTAGAGATTCGACACCTGATCTCACTTTTGTTCGGAGGGTGGTGGATTCGTCCTGGTCCAATTCTAATATAGATTTTGGTAGTGATCATTACATACTCATGATTACTTTGGTAGTGGCTAATAAAAAGAAGCACCATGCAGGATGGTTGACTGGGATGCATTTAGGAAACGAAGAGTGCAGAGAAACGAAGATGAGGGAAATGAGATGACCTTGGAACAGTGGACTAGTAAGCTTAAAAGTGACGTTGAGGCGTCCGCTAAAGAGGTTCAGACCGATATTGACACGGAACACGTGGATAGTCCCCTGGCGCATTTGTTGGAAGCGAAGCAGTCGATGTTAGTGAGATGGAAGGCTCAGAGATTGAATAGAAGGCTTAGAAAGCGTATAGCAGTGGTTAATCAGGAAATTGATGAACATTGTCGGGTACTGTGCAAGCAGCAATGGGATGAAGTATGCAATTCTATTGATGGTCGCATTAAGAGAGGAGGCGCCTGGAGTTTGCTCAGACATTTACTAGATGAGACAAACACTAAATCTAATCAGAGGACTGTGATAGGTAAGCTGGTCCATCAGGCGTGTCGGGACTCCACGGAGCAGGAGTTGCTGAAGGATCAGGCTGAGAGATACCTTCTGTTGGAGACCTGGCACGATACACCTGTCGTGATTTTGGAATATAGTGGGGACGAAAATGCAGTTATGGATGAGGAATTTACTGAAAGTGATATAAGGATGGCGCTGCAGAATCTCAATGGTCGATCGGCTTCAGGGCCGGATGGCATTACGAATAAAATGTTACAAAATTTAGACGACGGGTCGATTGAGTTCCTTACGCGGGAGATCAATTGCCGATGGAAGGAAGGTTCTTTCCCGGAAGAGTGGAAACATGCAACTACTGTTCTGATACCCGAACCGGGGAAGGCCGTAGGGCTTGAAAATCTGAGACCTGTTTCCCTGACATCGTGTTTGGGGAAAGTCGCTGAGCATGTCATTTTAAATAGGCTAACGCGTTATGCTGAGGGCAAAGGGGTCTTTCCGCACTCGATGATAGGATTTCGGCCCGGCCTGTCGACTCAGGATGCTACGATCAGGATTAAGCATCAGCTCCTTGACCGGCGGACAAGGGATAATTGGACTTGATGTGGAAGAAGCTTTCGATAAAACCCGACATTATTTCATTCTACAGACTCATTCTACAGAATCGGACTTGAATATGGGGCAGCGGCTTTTCCATTTTGTCAAGGCTTTCCTTATGGATAGGAGGACACGTCTCAGGTTTGGGAAGATAAAGTCGGAAGTTTTCAAATTGGGTTGCTGTGGTACTCCGCAGGGATCCGTACTCTCGCCTACGTTATTCAATCTTGCGATGTCGAAGTTGGCTAATACACTGGACACTGTCCAGGATATTGGCTATTCTATCTACGCGGATGACACTACTGTATGGAGTGTCGGTGGTAGTGATGGAGAGCTTGAGGCTAGGCTGAAGAAGATGGTAACGCTTACGGAGGAGTATCTGGGTCTCATGGAGCTCAAGTGCTCCACTAAAAAGTCAAAACTGTTGATCTTCATATCTAAGAAGCCAAGTCGCAGGCCGAAGGGTTGGGTACCGGAAGTTGAGCCTTGCATTAGAATTCATACTAGGAAAGGGTCGGTGATACCCAAAGTTGAAGCGATCAGGGTCCTGGGTTTTGTACTTGAAGCGAACGGATCGAACATTTGAACCATTCAGCGTATTACCAAGAAGACGGCGGAGGCCATAATACTTATAAGAGGGATCTCTAATAGGCATAGGGGATTAGGAGAAGAAGGTGCGATGCGCTTAGTTCACGCATTTATTATGTGTCATTTCTCGTATGTGGCAGCTATGCTAAAATGGAATAGGAGGGAGAAAAATACATTGGAAGCATTAGTCAGAAAAGCCATGAAGGCTGCGCTTGGTCTGCCTATGACTACGTCAAGCGACATGTTGTTACGACTGTGTTTACATAATACTTTAGATGAAATTGCCGAGGCTCAGCGTACTGCACATAGGGAGTGGTTGCTAGGTACACTAGCGGGTAGGTATATTTTAGAGGTAGTTTAAGAATCGGTGGCTGTGTCGCACGATAGGGCGCCCCTACGCGAGTTGAACCTGAACCTTAGGGCAAATATCATGGTTCGTGCGTTTCCGCGGAATGTGCACCCCGTGCACAATGTAGGGAGGCGGGTCGCGAGAGCTAGGGCTTTCTTGCGAGAGGCAAATGACCCGGAGGAGGAGTCTGCGTTTGTTGACGCCACATGGATTAATGGTAAAAATGCTTATTTAGTGGTTGTGGTAGATGGCAAAGGGAGCATTAGAAATGCCGCTTCCATTTATACCAAAGATCCGGGGGTTGCCGAACAGGTGGCTATTGCTCTAGCACTAATTGACTCAAGAAGAGTTTTGGTGTTTAGTGACTCGCGATCTGCGAATAAAGCCTTCTCGAGAGGACTTGTTGCGGAAACGGCTAACAGACTGCTGCAGGGTAGTTACTTGGTTCCCGGCGCATATGGGTACAGTGGATTAGTGGATCAGTGGACAGTGGATTAGTAGGACAGTGGATCAACGAGGTGGCGCACAGGGAAGCACGTGGATTAGTGTGCCGTGTACTCCCTGAAGGGGCTGGATCTCCCGCTCCTAAGTACAGGGACCAACTGTTAACCTACAACGAAATCACCAAGCACTATTACTTAGGGCGCCGGGCATTCCCCCTGCCACACTCTAAATTAAATAGGCCAGAGACGGTTACATTAAGGCTTCTGCAGACACGAACGTACCCTAACCCGGTCATCATGAATAAAATTAATCCGGACTACGGGGTTTCAGCCTATTGTAGTAAGTGTGGGGGTTCGCTCGATTTAGAACACATGCTTTGGCGCTGCTTGGCGTTGGCCGGTGATGGTTCTATAGGTGAACAGTGGTGGCAGCGGATGCTGCACAGTGCAGAGGGGCTCGGCCTCTCTGTACTGACGTGGGAGCAGCCCGCATCAGTCCCAGACTGATGCCTCAGGACCTTCATACCATACCATAAAGCAACAGAAATTTTGGGAGCATGGAGTGCCTGTGAGCAGTGACAGAGGCATAACCGAAGCACGGGCTGCGCGGGGAATTCACCCGTTCCAGCAGATGGTTCTAGCTGACGACATTCGCAGTAGGCGACGTCCGCCCTGCTAACAACAAAGTCAGGCATACAATTTTCTGGGTACCTGGACACGCTGGAATAGAAGGAAACCTAAGGGCGGACAAGGCAGCTCGACAGCACACAAACCAAGCGGCCACAAGCACCGACCTTGAGGAACCCACACCAGTCAACCCAAGCTACACAGACATTCTGAATTACTATAAGGGGGTCCGAATCAAATACCCTCCACCCCACAACAGCCTAAATCAGCATGAAGCAACCTCTTGGAGCAGGCTGCAAACAGGTACATACCCAAATCTAAACACACTAAGCAAGATGTTTCCCACCCAGTATAGAGACATTTGCCCCTGGTGCGGCGCCAAGCCCACCTTACATCCCATTACATGGGAATGCGTTCAGAATCAACAATTCCTTCAAATAAAAGAACCGAGGGCGGAGCAGTGGGAGAGGGTGCTCTCCAGCAGCGACCCGAAATTCCAGCATGGACTAGTAAGGCACGCTCACCGAGTAGCCACTCTCAGTGGTGCCCTGGAATAGGGGCGTCGACCCTGCGCAGATGGGGAATAAGACTGTGAAGACGGCCGACCACATCTGCCACCGCTAATTTCTAACCAATTAGAGCAAATAAAGTTTTTTCTCCTCCTCCTCCGCTCCCAGCTTGCAATGTTTCGTGCCGTCTTCAACGAGCTGTTCATCGCTCAAGTTGCGCAGTGTACATTTCTTTAGGATTCTAAAATGAAGAATTTCCTCAACAAAGCAAGATGAGGATTCTGTGGGAAGAAATTGCAGACTGAAGCTGAAGGTAATCGTCGTCAAAAGTGACACATACTTCTATAAAGTAAATGTCGGCGTCGCTCGAATCGGCCATGCCCGTTGGTGCCTCAGAAGTGCCGTTTTCAAGTGTTGTTTTCAAGTTCCATTCTATGGAGCCAGATTGTCCGCACGTGCTGTTTTCTTCTTTCCGCCTCATCCTTCTTCCGATGGTGACTGCGTATGGGTCCGGACAGACCCATAAACTGTACTCCGCACTTTTCGCTCGCAGCGCACGTAGGTTTTCTTTTTTTCTTCTTTAATTAAACTCCCAGCTAGCGTGTTCACAGTTTTGTTTGGTCTTGTTTCTTCAGTGAAAACGTAAAGTATACCCGTGCTCTACAAGGGCCACCGCCTTTCTACTTGAATGCCTGGAGGCAAAAAAGAACGTGAGCTTCTTTGAAAGCCGTCCGTAGTCCTCTTGCATCCGGGTGACCGAGAGAGCAACCGAATGCCTTGCGGCATTCGAAAACAAGAACTGTTGGCCGACGTGCACGTGCTAAAAGGCCAAATCACTGAAATACGAACCAACTCGTTTATTTGCTTCCATATAGCTAATTTTGTGTGCTACTTAGCACGACTTTTAAGCTGTCATCTATAAAGAGCTAAAAGAGACATAAGTGCGAATAGAAAAGTTGCATTAGCAGTTTGACACATAACATTTTTATTTTGTGCAAGGTTCACAAGCGTGAAAGTGGAGCACCAACTTAACACAACGATGAAACTTACAGCTCAAATGCACCAAAACATTGGAAATGTGGAGCAAGGCGCATCTCTTGAAGAGCGCCGAAGCCCGCGGCTCACGGGCGCTTTCCACAAGCATCGGCTGCTGAGCACGAGGTCGCGGGATCGAATCCCGAGCATGTGCTGGTGGGCTAATTGGTTAAGCATGATTACAAAAACGGCGCCGAACAAAACAACACACGAAGAAGGGACACGTGCTGTCTCGTGTTTCTCTTCTTCGTGTGTTGTTTTGTTCGGCGCCGTTTTTTTTTTGTTTTGTAATCGAATCCCGGCCGCGGCGGCCGCATTTCGATGGGGGCGAAATGCGAAAAACATCCGTGTACTTAGATTTGGGTGTGCGTTAAAGAACCCCAGGTGGTCGAAATTTCCGGAGTCCTCCACTACAGCGTGCCTCATAATCAGAAAGTGGTTTTGGTACGTTAAACCCAAGAATTTAATTTAATTTTTTTCCACAAGCATCACTGCGCATCCTAGCGGCACGCGTCACGCCAGAACGGAGCACGTGACGCTAAACTGCGTCTGCGCGCAGCGGTTCCGCCCAGCCGCAGCGACCGCCGCCGCGACTGTCGCTTGAATGTGAAACCGGCTTTGAATGTGAAACCGGCGACGTGAAGGAAGAGTTCGTGTAGCGCAGAGTGCTTCAGTACAACTGTGTATTTCTTTGGCTCATTTTCAGAGAGGCACGCAGCTGCTGCTGAAACTGTTTTTGTCTCCTCGAGGCGTCCCGTGTCTTGTATATAAAGCTTGTTTGTTGATTCTGGATTTTGCGATATTCTTAAAGCGTGTAACTCCCGGTAATACCCAGACTCCTGCAAAAGTATGCAGCCTCACAGTTAAGCCGTCTACTATGATTACTGCGTATACAGCTGGGCTTGGCGATTTAAAAAAGAAAGGGAGTCTGAACAAATAAGATTTGGCAGTGACAGGCTAATGAGCACTCCGGGATATATAGATTCAATCAGCGTCGACCTCAGTTAGGCCACAGCCCACCGAGTTGTGTCTATAACGTCACCACCACTTTGCACAAATTCAAAATAAAACTAATTGTTTGCCCCCCCCCCCCTCTCCCAATCCCTTTCTTCCTACTACACACTCTCGGTTCCGACCATTCCGACGTGACTGGAGCCAGTTTCTTTTAGAGCTGAGAGTGCCTGTGCAACACACCGTCAGTAAACATTCCCACTGCGCCGTCTAGCTTCGGCGGTGAAATTACAGGAATCCGCTCAGGAGTGCCTGTTAGCTATGCTCGGCAAACACTGCTAGGTTGTCACTTAACTCCTCCAGCGAAATTTCGACCCCAATTTGCTACCCTCGAGGGAACAGCCACTACTTCCTGCGCGGAAATCATGCTCGCAACGAGATCTCATGGCCACCACGCGGCACCAGCAGCAGGTGTTTTACACTTGGGCTACATCACAGATATGCACACTTAATTAAGAGAAAATGGGACATCCACCAAATCGTAGCAATTGCTACAAACGAATACCATACGGGTTCCTCGCAAGAAAGGCCTCGCATTTGTAGATAAATTCGTGCTGGTCCAGGACTCGAACCCAGGACCACCGCCTTTCCGGGTCAGCCGCTCTACCATCTGAGTCAACCAGGCGGCTAGCAGATGGCAAGACGAAGTCGAATTTGTCAACAACTCGAAGTAAAAGCAAGAGCTTGACGTAGCCGTTATGCAGAAACCCGCAAGCTGGAGAGAATTAAGGGAAAACGAGACATCCACCCAATGGTAGCAATTGGTACAAAGTAAACCCGTACGGGTTCCTCGAAAGAAGAGCCTTGCAATTGAAAAATTCGTCCTGGTCCGCGACGATGTCTCATTTTGCCTTATTTATTACTTCCCTCCCCCTTCCGGGCTTCTGCAGCACTATTACGTCATACATGCACACGTATCGGGAAGCACCCACGGTGAAAGAAAAACTACTAGGTGCCAGCTAACAGAAAAGGGGATGGGAGTAAGTGGACAGAACTGTAGGGTAGCTTAATTATTTCATGGAATAAAGGCGCGTGTGTGCACCCCGAGGGGTCTGACAGCTTGGTAGAACAAATTGGCAAGTGTCAGAGGAATTTATCTCCCTTCCCTTAGATGGCGGCTAGGAGCCCTTGGCATCTTCGGCTTGCCTGATGACTTGTAGTTGGACAAGTCCGCTGTCTGAGTTGAGCAGCGCAGTGTCCCACTGCTACACATTAGCATACGTGTTGTTTGGCCCCTGCACTATGTTGAGGCAAGCGCTGATTAAGTCCGAGGTCCACCCGCTGATTACAGTCTTTGCATTCACCTGAATGTGTTCTGGGTAACAACGATTATAAGCGATCGGGTTTGGGAAGGTGTTTGCAGTAGGTGCCATGCTGTCGCCTGCTGTTCAGTTAATTAGGAGTGTGATGGGGGTAATACTGCCTTCCTAATTTGTAGTGTTTGGTGATTGCATTATATTAGACCATGCGGCCTCTCTCCGCACTCGAACCCCGCGTTGTTCCTGATGATGATGATGAAGCAACATTCACTGGGCCCGAAATAATGTTCCTGCCTTTGCTCGGCTCGCAAACTTTCAAGCGAGGGTGTGTGCGGTTTCCTTGCCTGGGAGAGAGGAGTGGGCGGGCGTCCATATGACATGAACGTGACGCTCCCCGAGAAAGTAAGCCAGGATCCTTAGAGCCTCTTTCTAGACTTATCGACATTATGAAGCGCGGTTTCAGAGTCACTGAATGCTACGCTGGCCATTGTAGAGGCGAGCGCCAGCGCTATGGCCGCTTCCTTCGCGATTTCCGAATTTCCTATTTTAGTGGTGCCTCGGGAACGCTGGCCGCCCGCTTGATTTGAGGCGACCACTGACATGTATCGACCGTCTACGTATTCCGCGGCGTCTACATAGACCACGTCCGCGTCGTTTTGAAACTTTTTTGTGCAGTGCTTACACTTTTGCATTCCTCCGCTCTCGATAATCTTGAGGGTGCATGTTTCTGGGTAACAGGAGTATGATGATGCGCTCTCTGATTTCTGTTCGGATGTATTTATCCCCGCTTTGCCCAGCGTACGTGATGCTGAGCTTGGGCAGGATGCGTCTTCCCGTGCTGCTTTGCGCGAATCTTTCGTATTGTTATTCTTTGAGCCTCGACGAGTTCGTGAAGCGTGTTGTGTATTCCTAACGCTTAGAACTTCTCGTTAGACGTAGTGATAGGTAGGCCGAGAGCTTGTTTTTTTAATACGTGTTTATTTCTGCGTTTAATAGGCCAAGCCTTGCGGCAGAAAAGGGCTTATGTGCCTTTTAGATGATGCAGTCTATCTTTTATTTTTTCAATTCTTCAACACCTTATGGAAGACTTCTACCCTGAAGTTTACAGCGAAGTTGTAAGTCAATGTATATCTCAAATTCTAGCTTGACAAAAATCAAATTCTAAGAAAGCACCATTCGAGACACAAAAGCCGTGGCGTCTGGGGCACTTCTTGTTACAGGCATGGAGCGTATATGCATCCTAGGCAATCCCAGAGCGGGGAGGTGCTACTACTATTAACCACATTAGTTGAACATACGAAGGCTATGGTCCATAAGCTTGCGAAAATTTATTTCAAAACAAAAAAAACTACAAGAAAAGAACGCAGGTGCAGTTGAGTGTGGTTGGCTCTCAAGTTTCATAATCTTCCCAAAGGTGTGTGTAACTCCAAACGGTCCAACGTATAACGCATAGCGTTTCCAACACTTGAAATAAGTAAATGAATGAATGAATGAATGAATGAATTGCAATGAATCAGAAGAATGAATTAATGAAACCACGTTTATTCCACATTAAAATGCGCCCAAGACGCTGCGGTGGAAAGGTAGGGGTATTATTACAAAAGGGGAAGGGTGAGGCTCTCTCGGTTTCATTAACGAACGTCCTGGAGGCAGCTAAGTGGGGGCCGCATGACGCTTGTGGCTGTAGCGGAGCCTAAGCAGAGGAGCAACATAGCTTGCAGCCAACGCGCAATTTGAATAATCTACCCATTTCATCGTCAATATTTGTAGGAGTCATATGTTCGATAGGCGACAACGACAGCAGCAGCAGCAGCAGCAGCTGACGAAGAACGCTCAGACTTGGTTTTTGTGCAGCTTTTAGGCTGCGCTGGAGCGATCTCTTCTCCTGTAAAATAAGGTCCTTTATAATTGGTGGAGCTGCTAGGTAACCCCCACAGCTGCAATATTGGAACACCGCTGCTAGACACTGCGAGCTACCGTGCTCGATGCTGTTCAGCTGACGTCGCACCCCCGAAGCCCATCATTATCTCTGGTGCTCTTCGCCACGGAGATCCACCCACATTCAGCGGCACAGTCGACAGTGACGCCGAAGACTGGCTTTCAAGATACGAGAAGGTGAATGCTCACAACAGCCAGCGGGGTGGGGCCACTACGTCAGTATAGTGTTCTGCCTGCGACTTCCGAGAAGAGTCGGTCTTCTCGGAATGGTCAGCCTTCTAGACCACGGTCACTGCTGTGTTTGGTAGTGCGTCTGTTCGCGAATTACGCACGTAACGTATCATATCATATCATATGAATGAAACCACGTTTATTCAACATTAAAATGCGCCGAAGAGGCTGTGGTGGAAAGGGAGGGGTATTATCACAAAAGGGGAAGGGTGAGGCTGCCTCGGTTTCATTAACGAACGTCCTGGTGGTACTGGAGGTGGTGGTGGTCCTGAAGTACTCGTCCCACCCGGACGAGTACATCATCCGGGTGGGACACTGACAAGTTGTATAGAAGACGTTATAGACATCGGCAAACGAGTCGAAGCGTTGATACATGTCCTATAAAGTCCTACAAATGATGAAGGGCGTCGACGACGGCGTTTCCCACATGCCAAGAGCCCCGGAACTGTGTCCGAAGCCGTACACCTGTGTCAAATCTGCGATGAGCAGCGCAACGTGCATTGACCAGGCACTCTGTCCTGCATAACGAGCCACTTTCTGGACTGACTGTCACTCCTAATAAATAGTATATCCTTGCTGAAATCAAAGTTTTTGTCGTTCGGGAAGAGCTTGCAAGACAGATATCATCACTACCGTTTTCTCATCAGCAGTCGCAGCATCAGCCGCGCCGGAAGTAGCCTACAGTCCGACGCTGCAGCATGTAATCATACACAAAACAGGTCGCCGAAGCTCTGTTACTTGCCTGTCAACATTATCATGTGGCTGCGTCTCTAGCGGATGCCGAAGCAGTCGCGTGGCCTCGACAGCAAGCGCCCGCGTTATTTTTCTATCGTTCATCGTTTTCCCTATTTCTTGGATCAGCCCTATCGTTGCTAATCCTTCGTGCACGCGACACAATTGCCCTGTATACTTTATACGTGGACATGCCACCCGTCACTGTCGGCATCACATTCAATCGTCTGCCGCCGCTCCACGAACGACTCGCTGCACTCATTACACAAAAAAGCTACAGTCACCATATGTTGGACGACCGACCGCCGACCCCTGCTTCTCTGCCGTTCATCAACTGCCGCTAAACAAGCGGCGGGGGGTATTCTGTAAGCAACCACCTAGTCAATATGTTCATTTTTTCTGCTGTGGAAGTTATGATTGGCTGTGATGGGTTATGGTGTCAAGAGGAGGCAGGCACTCTACCCAATCAGCACTTCAGCAGCAGACGAAATAGCCATGTCCACTAGGCGGACTACCTCCCTCCCCCCCCCCCCCCCTCAAGATGTAAGGAACCTTAGCAACATGGCCAGTGGGATCGCCAACGCGTAGCCGAAGAAGAACACTCAGTCTCGGTCTCTATGCAGCTGTTAGGATTCGGAGCAGCAGTTCCTTCTTCGTTGCAATAAGTATCTCTTGAAAGTAAGTGAGCAAGCAACTAACTAACTAACAAACAAACAAACTAACTAACCAACTAACTAACTAAATAAATAACTAAATAACTAGCTAACTAACTTACTTACTTACTAACTAACTAACTAACTAAATAAATAAATAAACGCAGCAATCATGACGATACATTAGCAGATAGTGGAAGTTATATACAAATCGCGTGCGCATACAATCGTGTGCAAAAACATGATGAGGGCCACAACATGAAGCTCCAAGTGACGTCTAGAGGACGTCACATTTTTCAATGATTGCAAGTTTTAGTCCGTGTTTCTGTGCTTGTTCAGATACCTCGGCTCCCTTGCGATGTCACCCTGCGTAAGAACAGTTAGGTGGAGTTTGTAAATACACAGCAGTTTTGCAGGAAAAAACAAACTCAAAACAAACCTTCACCGCCGAAAAACCAAATTATTGTGCATTCACACAGAATCAAACCAAACTGAACAATTTCGAGGCTCTGTGCTTTTGTGAGTCAAAGACATATAGCAACGATAGCTATATTTTTTTTCTGACAAAGTCGTGATACAGGCACGTCAAAACGCATTTTGGCCATTCAGGTTTGTGCCCTATCTGAGCGATATTTTTGCGTGACGGCGACGAGCGAAGAAATGGGCCGTCGCGTGAAGAG
Source organism: Dermacentor albipictus (assembly GCF_038994185.2). Lineage (NCBI taxonomy): Eukaryota > Metazoa > Arthropoda > Arachnida > Ixodida > Ixodidae > Dermacentor > Dermacentor albipictus. The sequence goes on from NC_091824.1 coordinate 33,006,554, forward strand.
ATCACTCATTCTTGTCGCTCGATCTCTGGGTTTGTAGAATTCATGACTTGTTCCCCGGAAGTGTTAAGAGCGACTACCCAATAGCGCTAAGCCGGAATAGGATGTAAATCAGCGGCATGCTACCGGTTGTAGCAATCAATGAAATCGCACTGAAATCGCCTTGTTACCTGCTTAGCAAAGTTTTCTTTCATTCGTTGGAAACAAGATTTTAACAAAGCCCCCCCCCCACACACACGCCCCCCCCCCCTAAAGCACGACACTGATATTCCATTTTTTACAACCTTTGAATGTCCTGATTTGTACTGTAGTACGGGGTCTATCTATCTAGGGCTGTACATTCAGCACGTGTGGTCGGCTAGCTTCAGTGGGATTCCCGGAACACATTATTTGTAGAGCGGTGGAGAGTACAAACAACAAGCTCAAGGAACAGGCATAGCACGGAGAGAAAACACCTTGCGGTTGTACCTTATGTTGATTATTTTTGCCCTGGGCTAAAGAATGTCCCCAGCCGGTGTGGCGCTGAAGTGGTTTTCAGTGCTCCTGACAAGGCGCAAGAACTGTGCCAAGCTGTTTCAAAAACGTTTGACTATAGGAAAAGAAAATGCGCCTGCGGTTTTGAAGACGACCAAAAGTTCACAAAATGCTGAATTGCTGTTGTGTACAGGATTCCGTTAACATGTGGCAACATGTATATAGGAGAAACCGGTCGGCGCATAAACACTCGTCGAAAAGGACATCAACATCTTCTAAGTCAAGAAAGTCATTCTCACTTGTCTAATCACGGTAACTAATGTCATTGTGAACCGGTATTTCTTGACAGTGATATTTTGTTTTCAGAAAAAAATTAAATAATCTAGCACGTGAAATTACAGAAGCGTTCCATGTAAGAAGGTGTGCTGGAAAATGCATCAGCCAACCATCGGTCGCTATCACTGACAAAGAACTTGCATTCTTGAATACTGCTTGAACCTTTGTAATGTGTTTTTATAAATTCATGACTCCTTTTGCACATGCTCTGTGCAGATAGCTGGTGCTTACATGTTCTGTCCCTTTCCAAAATTAAACAGCTGTAAGTAAGCGCTCCTGTGTCCGCCTTCTCTGCGTCTTTGTCTATTGCGCGTGCTACAAATTTCATCATGAATACTTACCGACTCGCTTGATCTCAGACACAACTTAGCGGGGAAGAGGCCGCCGATTGGCGTAAAATACAGACCGGGGTATTCCCCCATTTAAAGTTGCTAAATGCCATGTATTCCACTCGTTATGGGGCCAACTGTCCTTGGTGCGGTGGCATACCTACCCTAATACATATAACCTGGGAGTGCACTAAGCACCCTCATAGGTCAAATACCAGTAACACAATGGAGCAGAGGGAGGCACAGCTCGCCCGCTCCAACCTGGCAGGACAAAAGTCCTTAATTAGCCAGGTCAGGCAGGCGGCAGAGGCCAGCGGGGCCCTGGACTGAGAGGCTCTGACCACACCTCCTTCAAATCTTTTCCATTTCAATAAAGTTTCTATCTATCTACCAACTCGCCCAATTACAATTTCTGCTGCACCTCTCTATCACTTTAGCTTTATTTAATATTTGCCTTTAGTGAAATATTAAATATCAATATTGTGTGTGTGCCTTAGTGCTCCAAGAAGCGTGCGATAAGTGCTGAGTCTGATTGCTCCGACGAACAAGCTTCAAACTGCATAACGCGTTGCCACTATTCTTTTACCCGAACCCAAGAGTGTACTTTCCCTTTCCGAAACAAAGGTTCGAACCGCTATTTGAGACTATGTTTAGTTCTCTTGAGTAGCATTTCTGATGAAGGGACAGACATTATCTAAGTGTGTGTCATTAAAATGTGGGTCACGCCAGTTTCGGTGCCTATTTGCTGCCTTCATATCGGCAACACCGGGGAGGCGTCGCCTAAAGTCATCGCTTGCTTGGGGTTGGAGTCGTAGGCGACGAGTGGACGCGACAGCCATTTCCATCGAGTCACTTGCGGCCACATCACACAAAATCGCTTTTAACATGTCTTGACACCGTGTTAATATCTCTAAGGCTACACATTGACTGATATTAATTCTAAAAAAAGCTTTGGCGTTTATATTTATTATTTGAACGACGAATCTGGATGCGCCTGCGATACTGTTTACTCACTTTAGTACACAGCCAGAGCGTTTCCATTGTGTTTCTACATCAGACTCTCCCCTTCGGAAGCATGCGCCAAGTGACGCATCTAACTGAATCTGCCAGCCGAGCGTATAGAGTCTCATTGCTTGCAAGCGCTCGCCATAGTGCTCCAAGAAGCGTGCGATAAGTGCAGAGTCTGATTGCTCCGACGAACAAGCTTCAAACTGCATAACGCGTTGCCACTACTCTTTTACCCAAACCCAAGAGTGTACTTTCCCTTTCCGAAACAAAGGTTCGAACCGCTGAGACTATCTTTAGTTCTCTTGAGTATCATTTCTGATGAAGAGACAGACATTATCTAAGTGTGTGTCATTAAAATGCCTGCCTTTTGATATGCATAGCTTTAGTGAAGTATCTAAGCGGTCGTACACTGCCCAAAGCGCGGTGAAAGCATGTAAAAACCCAGTAATAACATCGTTACATTCAGGTTACCTTTGGGTGCACAGAGAATGTGCATGGTCTACGTGTCAGAAGTCTATGTGTCACCAAATTTAGTCACGTGCCATCGCACACAAAATCGCTTACATGGACCATACATGTAACCACTTTACATGTCTTGACACCGTGTTAAAATCTCTAAGGCTACTCAGTGACGGATATTACTTCTAAAAATAGCTAAGTATACTTAGAGACGCAGAAGAGCATCACAATACATATGTCTGTTGAAATATTTCAGGGCTCGTTCTAAATATGCATAGCTTGAGAGAAGTCTTCAAGAGGTCGTACACTGCCCAAAGCGCGGTGAAACATACAAAAACCCAGCAATAACATCGTTACAGGTAACGATGTTATTATTGTTAGGGTGGACAGAGACCAAAAAAGAACTCGTTTTTAGAGGAGAAGACGAGGGGCAAAGGTTCCCTTTATGAGTTTTGTGCCATAGTTGTAGCACCAGTACGTTCGCATAACATCCCTAACTTTATTTTGTTTAGAAATACCTTACAGGGCTCAACAGCGTCATTGAGTCAGTGGAGCGTGTGGTACAGTTCAATATGCTCCGACGTTTTTGACAGCTGTGATGCAAAGCATAGGCAAAGAGAAAGCAATGATAACGCATTCAGCAAAGTTGGCAAACCCACAACGAATAAGAATGATGCGCTGGACCAGAACCGAGACGAAAGGCGGAGAAAAAGCTACATTATAACATTGTCACGTGTCCGGTTGATGAAGTCGTTCAAGAACGTATAAAAGTATGCATAGAGCTTTCGACGTGCCAGCGACGTTAAACATAGCGCAATGATGACAAAACGAAAAAGAAAAGTATTTGGAGGCATTTGCGCGTATATTGACCATTGTAAGTTTTCTTTGTTCGGAAAATAGTTCCTAGACTGCTTACAGTCTCAGTCAGAGCAACCATTTAATTTATTACTGCACGGGACAGTTTATTTAGTGGTTGAAGGCGAAACTCGCGTACGCACACATGCGTACGTGGTTCGCCTAAGGAGATCAAGGGGAAATCAAATGTTCACAGCATATATATATATATATATATATATATATATATATATATATATATATATAATCCTTATTAACACAATTGACAAGTCGTCACAGTCCAAGAGGGCACCGCAGGCGTAGTCATCTTAGTGGTAGGGTTAGAGGCACCGGAAGAGCCGGCGTTGGAAGTGTCCACCCTTGTAGGGGTAGCCAGGAGCAGGCGGCGACCGGAATGTAGCTCCAGGGAGGACGGGAACGCGAGAGGACGGCGGGGTCTTGGCGAACCTCCACCACATTATAAGGCCGAGACCGAGTTCGTGCTCCTGGCTTGTGTGACAAGTTTCAGCTTCGGTTCATCGGCCCCTACAACATCTTGGAGCAGACCTCTCCGGTTAACTATCGCGTGGCGCCAGTTATTGTTCCAAATGACCGCCTCATCCGCGCTGCTGAGGCTGTCCACGTTTCCCGTATGAAGCCTTTCCCGAGGTGTTCCTCGCCCCTTTGAATTGCGGCCAGGATGGCCGCTCTCGCGCGAGGGGACATTAGTGTGGGCTACACTTGAACTACTATGAACCCCACATGATCATCATCATGTGGGGTTCATATGCCGTTCTGCTGCATCATCGCTTGTGGGGCTCGCTCTTGTGTGATCCGTGCTTTGGGCGTGGTCGGTTCGCCGCATCTCCGATGCGTAATAAACGTCGGGATAACTGCTGCATCACAACTTCATATATACAGTAAAAGCTCGTTAATTCGAACCGCAAGGGGAAGCCGCTTCAGTTCGAATTAACGAAAGTTCGAACTAACGAAAGTGAAGGAGGGCAACAGTACACAGCGATTTGGAAGCAGTAGGGCATGTAAAAAATTTGGCGTGTCAAAAAGTGATGGCGTCTGCCACGGGCACACGCCATCTTCAAGTCGAAGCTCTGGGTCCGACTGTGCCACACCACCGACGCCCACCGAAGCGAACGTTAGCCGAGGCTTAACACCATCACAATGAATCGCGACGGCCGATACCTCCTAAGCAGAAAACAGAGGCGCACAACCGATGAAGACTGCCGAGACAAAGACGCTGAACATGTGAAGGTGGCGAATTCGTTGGTTCTTGATTGCAAGCGCAGCTGCGACGTACTTGATTCACTGTGTTTTGGAGCTTGCCGTGCCATCTCCGCACAACATTAGCAGCTGTACAAGATTTGCAAAGGCTCCGAGATTCGCAACGGGCAAGAAGTCTCGGAGGTTGCGTAGAACGGAGAGGCGGCAGCCGCCGCTGCCTTCTGGCTGACCCCGCGTCGATTAGATTTTTCTCCGATTTTGCCTTCTCTCGCCGTTCTCTCCGTTTCCGAGGCAATACAGCCTTGTGTGTAGGCAGTAGGCGCGCTTTTCTGGCCGTGTGCCAGGCGAGCGTAGTTCGAATTAACCGTGAGGCAGCCTTCTCGCATTCGAATTAACGGACTTTTTTATACATAGACTTCTGTGGAGCTTGGCCAGACCAAATCGTACAGTTCTGATTATCCATAAATTCGAATTATTGAAGTTCGAATTAACAAGCTGTCACTGTATATATATATTATATATATATTATATATATATTGTATATGTATATATATACAATTATATATATATATAATTAACGTTTCGGTCTTATAAAGTGGCGGAGGTACGTCAAGACCACGACGTCCTCTCGCGTTCCCGTCCTCCCTGGAGCGCTACATTCCAGTCACCGCCTGCTCCCGGCTACCCCTACAACAATGGACACTTCCAACGCCGGCTCTTCCAGCGCCGCTAACCCTACCACACAGATGACTCCGTCTATGGTGCCCTCTTGGACTGTGAGGACTTGTCAGTTCTGCTAAGAATTCAGTTTAGTACTTGGTAATTGATAAACCACTACTACTAACTCCGAGGCAGGCAGATGCCAAAATATCGCAACGACATATTGGTTCTTCCGATCCCACACTGTCATAAACTCGCCACATCCTGTCCAAAACGATAGCGCGGTACATTCAAACCTGCTTTTCATTTTTTAAGCTCGGAAAAACTCGGATCTCTTATTAACACTCGCGTTTCTTTTGATGTAGATGTATTCCTCTGCAACAAAAACTCAAACTGCAATGCAGTTTGAGGTAATTTTTTGTCTCCTTGCGAGGATAAACAAACTTTAAAACTAAATTATGTCAGCTGCTTTTTGATGACAGTCACATGGACCGTAGCAGAGTGGGCCTGTGGCACCAGGCTCGTTCTTCTACAACGACACCAAACCATGGAGTCAACGCGTTCCACACTCACTCGCCGACTGGCCTCCATCTCGGCGAGCCGTTCTTCTTCGGTGGGCATCCGGCGAAGCCAGTCGAACTCCAGAGGCAGCTTGTACTGCTTGTTCGAGATAACAACTATCACCGGCCGGGGCCGGGTCGCGAAATCGCCCTGGGTAGAGAAACAATGCGTTAGGCTTCTAAAGCGCTACAGTCATTGCAATCGATATTACGGCACATGAGCTGTCAGTGATAAACACTGCACGGGTGGTGTCATAATCTCGCCGCATCCTGTCCAAAACGATAGCGCGGTAGCTTCAAATGTGCTTTTCATTTTTTTAGGCTCGGGAAGACTCGGGTCTCTCATTAAAACTCGCGTTTCTTTTGTTGCAGAGGTATACCTCATCAACGCAGTTCGCGTAAATTTTTTGTTTGCCGGCGTCGGAGCTCACGGTGCGGAGTTTTTTCTCCCCATCTATCAGGGTTTGCTTGTGCCCACAGGGTACGACGCATGGCGCGGTTTCCTCTGCCAGAGCGACTCGGCTGTGATGAAAGCCGAGTGTCGGGCCGGGCGACGTCGGTGCCCATTTGGATAACCAGTGGGTAACCGGCGGCCGCGTGGTCTCGAACCCACGATCTCCCGCAGCCGAGACGCACGTTCAACGACGAGGCCGTGGCTGCGGTAATTACAATTCTAGCACGCAGGAACTATTGCGGTAGACCGAATGAAGCGCACTTTAAGATAACGTAACCCTGAGAACAAAATAAGGAAATATTTAGGTAAACTTAAGTTGTGTATTCAGAAGTATACGGGCTGATGCCGGGCACAACCGGGATTACTACACCAGCCTAAATTAAGTTTCGCACTGCCGCCACGGTGGCTCCTCGACCTGCTGCTGAACCTGAGGCCATGGGTACGATTTCTGGCAGTTTATTCCAATCAGAGCGGAATGCAAAAACTATCTTTACACAGATTTAGGCGCACTTCAAAAGGGCACAGATAGTCGAAATACCCTTCATGACAAGTGCGTTGCTTTGGGACTTTTAACGTGACAATTTCATCTTGATTCCTAAAGCTTCAGAGTCGAAGGCCCAGAAACGCTAACTTGTGCTGCTTTGAAACATCACCGAATAATTATTTCTTCACGAGGGTGTAAACGCAGCACTCACTGGGAAAATAAACCTCTTCACCGTCCGAGGAATGTAAGCAGGCGCCACGTAGAGGTCGCCGAGGTTGACGTCGATCAACGTGCCCTGAATGAGCAGGATGTCCTCGATGTCTGGGCTCACGAGGAAGTCGTGGGCGCTGGACAGGTCCGGCAGCAGGAATGAGCTCAGGCGAAGCTTTATTTTCTCCACGGGCCAAGTCTGTTGTGATGACGGGGGGCGCAAGACGATGTCTCAGTCAGAGCAACTTGAAGCCGAAACTCAAGTACGCACACACGCACATAGAAGATGAAGGGGAAATCAAATGCTCACAATATATATATACAATATATACATATATTAACGTACTTCGTCGTTTTCATTTGTACATAGTCATCATCTTCCCTGTTCTACTTCTTCGCGCATGAGCTGGGGCGTTTCCTTTTATGGAATGACAGGCGAATAAAAGTCGCCGCCTGTGCCCGGCTGCCCCTACAACGATGAAAGACGAGGCTATGCTGAGCACGAGAGAGACCGCACTCACTTATCCGACGCCTACTATCCCGGATCGTACTCGCTCCCTCAACAGCGTTCTCCGTCTCTTCCAGGTGCTCCCCGTCATAGTTCCCGTTCGGCCAGACGTCGTTCTTCGCCTTACCGGTGCTCTACATCACCGCTTTGCCCACTTACCACCTGGCCGACCAGCACTCGGAAAAATAACTGTTGTAGTTTTTGGAGGGGAAAATGCTTCCTAACGGTCTTCGAAAATTCCTCCTGCTAGCCCGGCCAACATGGTTTATGTTGAACGTGTTCCCGCGTCAGCTCTCATTAACCGGTGCCGCCATCGCTGTCGATCTTCTGGCAGATTGACAGCGATCCAGTCAGATCGCCAACGGAGACGCCCTAGTCGCCCCTTCTTCTTGCTGTAGAAGTACCTGTCTCGTCCGGTTTTCACGTGACCGCACCCTTCTGCAACACGACCCCTCGATGCTGCCCAAACGTATGACTGTGGCAACCCTCGCCGACCTCTATAGTCACGCCTTGCCCTTCATCGCCAGCACCAACTTCAGGTTGGTGCTGGCGACATGAGCCGCGCGTCCGAAGCCCTACCGTCACCGGTGGGTCCCAGTTCTACCTCGCCGCCTTCGCCTGCGAGTATTAGAGGCACTTCACGACGACGGCTGGCCACTTAGGCTTCCACAAGACTTACGACAGCATCAAGACCCGCTGCTTCTGGCTTGACATATCCACAACGGTGGCATTGCCTCTTGTGCGTCATGTCAGCACCACAAACGCTCGACATCCCGTCCTGCCGGTTTACTACAACCTATTACCGGTACCGCTTCTGCGGTCGCTGAATTTTTCTTGCGCTCCATCGCCTTGCGTCACGGGGCGTCTGAGTGAGGCAAGGCGTTTATTTCCCAAGTTCTCGAGGAAGTTCGGGGCGCTGATACCATCCACAAATCTACTTCTACCTATCTTCCGCAAACCAATGGGTGCTGTCTCGTGTCCCCCTTCTTCGTGTGTTGTTTTATTCGGCGCCATCTTTGTAATCTTACTGAGCATTCCACCGTACGCTGTCTGACACGATTTTCATGTACATCCGTCCTGATCGCACTGATTGGGATAAAATTCTTCCTTTAGTGACGTTCGCATACAATACTGCTATTCAACGGACTACAGGCTACAGCCCTTTCTTCTTTCCACCATATTCGACAGAAAATTCTTTTAGCATGTCCTTCGTCTAACGCGTGCCTTCCAGAAGATTTTGCTGCCCGATGATCCAGTGATCTGAAAACCATTATCCTTGAGTCTTGTAAGCTGAAAAACGGTCATGCTGAAAAAAAAATTAGAGCGTTGCACTACCATATCTTTATATGGAGGATACATGGTCAATATATAAAGCACAGAGTCATTGTTAATGGGGCTAGGAGAAGGCTGTCCTAGCAGGGCCAATGAAAAGCTGGGATATCCTTCTCGCGTTTCCTTGTATGAACATGCGGGTCCGCGAATTTGCCACGCCGTACGACTGCGGGCTTTCTACTCTAGTTCCCACGAAATCGAAGCTAAGTCGGCCGTTACGGTTTTTCTTATCAATAAAGTAGCTGGTTACAAGTAATTGGTTTTGGGAAAAAAGTAAGTGAATTACAGTTAGTGTTTCCAGGTAAATTACAGAAGTGCGAAAAATGTAAAAATTACATGTTAATAATTCCATGTAATTCGTTGCACACACGTCTGGTCAGAAAGCGACAAAGACGTTGCTCGCAGTCATATTGAGCTACACAGAACAAATCTCTTACATCTGAAAATTAAGGCCTAAATAATACGCCTAATTAATGAAAGCAGCAGAAAAGAAAAAGAAAACGCCGAATGTCACATCTAATCATTTCGTCGAAAATCTGGACCATGTTCTAAGATTTTGCTTTTGCCGTCCTACGCTGATTAAGATTCTGTCGGCACGGAAAGTCTGGCAAATGCTATTCGGAACACCCTTCCGAATAGCATTTGCATTTCCGATTAGATTAGAATAGATTAGAATAGCATTTTCCGATTTCCAGGCAACACTATCGCTTTTCCATCGGACGTGCTTCGATTTTCTATCGGACACCATCAATACCTACCTGGTATTTGGTCTGTGTTTGCAAGATGAGCACCCCGAAGATGTTCGCGATGTAGTACCAGATCTGGTACAGGAAGCTGGGAGGCTTGGTAAATATCTGTATGGCCTCTGTCACGCGGGTCCGAGGAATGACGTAAGCCTGGGCGTGGTAAACAAAAACAAAAATGTTTTAACAAAAGGCAGAGATACGCTCCACCGAAGGTAAACGTTACATTTTTCTTTTTTTCTATGTTGCTGGAAAGGAACAGCATTGATGCACATCGTGCACGTGCATTTTTATCTCTCACGCCATTTTAATGCTTCCTTTAAAGATGTGCCGTGTAGCTCCAGAAATACTTACTGTATTTACTGTATTTACTGTTGCATTTGTACATCATCGCCTACGTGAAAGCAGCCAACCTGAATGAATTTCGCAATGAGTGTTCCCAGTGGCGTCGATGCCTGCGTCTACGTTGGTTCTTCTGCTTGTCCCAGTTAGCCACGCTCTTATTAGTGCAGTATCAATTAGTGCAATTATTAGTGCTTCCTTTTCAAGCATTCTGTCCTTTTTTACGGTGAAGAAACATCTTGAGCACGGAATCATGAAAAGGAATCAGTGCGTTCGCAATGTACTGCTATTCAACGGACTACAGGCAAAAAAATTCTTTTTAGCATCTCCTGCAGCAGAAAAGGGCGCTGGGGACTGTCGGTGCCTATCGCTGACGTGGCAGTCTGGTGGCGCTGATGTTACGCTGCTGCTGCTGATGATGATGACGACGACGGTGATGATGATGATGATGACAATGATGACGACGACGACGATGATGATGATAGTGATGATGGTGATGATGCTGATCATGCCGATGATGACGATGATGATGATGCCGATGATGATAATAATGACGACGACAAACGGTGATCATGATACCGATGATGATGATGATGACGACGACGATGACGATTATGACGATGGTGATGATGACGACGACGCTGATGATGATCACGATGACGACGACAACGACGATGATGATGACGGAGATCACGATGATGACGACGATGATGATGATGATGACGACGACGACGATTATGATGATGCTGACAATGATGATGACTGGTAATGATGATAATGATAATGATAAAAATGATGATGATGATGATGATGATGATGATGATGATAACGGTGACGGCGAGGGTGATAATGATGACGATGACGACGACGACGATGATAAAAATGATGATAATGATGATGAGGACGAGGACTGATGATGATGATGACGACTATGGTGATCATGATAATAAAGGTGATGATGATGACGACGACGACGGTGATGATGATGACGATGATGACGACGACGACGACGATGATTATAATGACTGATGATGATGATGGTGATGATGGTGATGATGCTGATGACGATGGTGATGATGACGTAGATGCTGATGATGACGATGACGCCGATGATGATGACTGGGTATGATGATGATGGTGATTATGATGATGATGATGATGACGACGACGATTATGGTGATGATGATGATGACTGATGATCGTGATAGTGATGATGGTGCTGATGATGATGACGACGACGACGGTGATGATGATGACGATGATGATGATGATGATGATAATGACTAATGATGATGGTGATGATGCTGACGACGATGGTGATGACGATGATGCTGACGATGATGATGACGACGCCGATGATGATGATACCTGATGATGATGATGATACTAGATGATGGTATTGATGATGGTGGTGGTGGTGGTGGTGGTGTCGATGATGATGATGATACCAGATGATGATAGTGATGATGATGATGATGATGATGACTGGATATGAAGATGATGGTGATGATTATGATGATGATGACGACGACGACAATTTAATGATGATGATTATGACTGATGATGATAGTGATGATGGTGATGATGTTGATAGTGATGAAGACGACGACGACGGTGATGATGATGACGACGACGGTGATGATGATGATAACGACGACTGATGATGATGATGACGACGATGAAGATGATGATGATAGTGATGATGATGATAGTGATGATGATGATAGTGCTGCTGCTGCTGATGATGCTGATGCTGATGACGACGATGGTGATGATGATGCTGACGGTGATGATGATGATGATGACGACGACGGTGATGATGATGATGACGCCGATGATGATGATACCTGATGATGATGATTATGATGATGACGACGACGCCGATGATGATAGTGATGATGACGACGACAGTTATGTAGATGATGATGACAATGATGATGACGATGATGAGACGACGACGACGATGATAATGACTAATGATGATGATAGTGATGATGGTGATGATGCTGACCACGATGGTGATGACGATGATGCTGACGATGATGCTGACGACGCCGATGATGATGATACCTGATGATGATGATGATGATACTAGATGATGATAGTGATGATGATGATGAGTGTTTATGATGATGATGATGATGATACCAGATGATGATAGTGATGATGATGATGACTGGATATGATGATGATGGTGATGATTATGATGACGACGACAATTTAATGATGATGATTATGACTGATGATGAGAGTGATGGTGGTGATGATGATCATGATGACGACGATGATGATAGTGATGAAGACGACGACGACGGTGATGATGATGATGACGACGACGGTGATGATGATGATAACGACGACTGATGATGATAGTGATGTTGTTGATGATGATGACGACGACGATGACGACGACGATGGTGATGATGATGCTGACGATGATGATGATGACGCCGATGATGATGATACCTGATGATGGTGATGATGATGATAGTGATGATGATGATGAACGACGACGACGACGATTATGATGATGATGATAGTGTTGTTGATGATGATGGTGATGATTATGATGATGGTGCCAACGACAGTTTGGTGATGATGATTATGACTGATGATGATGGTGATGATGATGATGACGACGACGATGATGATGACAGTGAAGAAGACGACGACGACGGCGATGATGATGATGATGATAACGACGACTGATGATGATAGCTATGCTGCTGATGAAGATGACCATGATGATGATGATGATGACGATGATGACGACGACGACGACGATGGTGATGATGATGCTGGCGATGATGATGATGACGCCGATGACGATGATACCTGATGATGATGAACGACGACGACGACGATTATGATGATGATAGTGATGACGATGATGATGCCGATGATGACGATGATGATGATCATGGTGATGACGACGACGACGGTGATGATGATGACGATGGTGACGATGATGATGATGATGATGACGACGACGATGGTGGTGATGGTGACGGTGATGATGACAATGATGACGACGACGACGACGACGACGATGATGATGATGATGATGATGAAAACGACGACGAAGACGACGACGACGACGATGGTGATGATGGTGATGGTGATTATTACGATGATGATGATGACGATGACGACGATGATAATGGTGATCACGATGATGATGCTGATGATGATGATGACGATGACGATGACGATGATGATGATTATTATTATCACGATGATGATGATGACGATGGCGACAACGATGATGACGATATATGTTTACGATAATTATATATATATATATATATATATATATATATATATATATATATATATATATATATATATAGCAGTAAGCGGTCGCGAATAGAACGTTCGAGCAGCGAGCGGCACCAAAAGGAACAGCGTAGCCGACCGAGCACCTAAACAACGTTCTTTCTCGTCGTCGTTGTCTCTCTCCTAGCCACAGCCCCACTGCTCCCTATTTTACAGTACAGTTATCTCCCCCGCGGGAAAGGAAGCCGTCCCGGCGACCTCTTCCGTGGGGACGGCTTCCTTAGGACAGCACAATTTCGCGTACACGACGGCGATGGTCCAAAGGTAGCTCGAGGGGTTCCACAAGACTGGAGACGTTTGTTTGATCCCGCGGTATGGGCCTTGGTACTTCGACGCGAGTTTCGGTGACAGTCCAGTGGTAGAGGCTGGAACCCAAAGCCACACTGGCGAGCCAGGAGCATAGGATACAGGAGCATTGGAACTTTCTCGATGGTGCTTCTGGCGTTGCTAGTCTTCTGACGCAAATATACGGGACAGCTTGCGACACTCTTCTGCGTGTGCAGCAGCTTCGGATAGGGTAGCGGTCCTTCCGTACCGCCCCGTGGAGTCAGGGCGGTACGGAAGGATAGAATCCATTGTGGAAAAAGGTTCGCGTCGAAAGACTACCACGGGCGAAAATCCCGTGGTAGTCTGCGTGGCGGTGTTGTAAGCCTAGGTCAGAAAAGGCAGAACATGGTCCCATTTGGTTTGGTCGGATGCAACGTACATGGCCAGCATGTCACCAAGAGTGCAATTAAAGCGCTCGGTCATGCCATTAGTCTGCGGATGATACGCAGTAGTGGTGTCATATACATCTGAAGACACCCCTCTTTCCACCGGCTACACCCGGGGAGGGGGGTGGCAGAAGACCTATGGGCCCCGGGTGCCAGACGACGTAGCTACGCCACTGCTCACACATACAGCATACGGTGCGCGGTGACGGTGTTATCGCCCTTGGATTTTATACGGTACCTTACGGCGACGCCAACGCCGACGGCAGAAATGTGCTTGCAGTGTCCATATATTTTCTATCGCATGTTTTGCCACGCTGCATGCCTATCATCAAGGCAACAGGCGCTTCCCCCTTCCCCCTCGTTCTTCTGAAGTGGTTGTCCTTGTGCTGGGCTTCAAACATCCACTGAAGACCTTCAATGTTCCAAGAACCCGCACAGCTTTTTTCGTGGGTCGAACTGAGGAGCCTGAGGGTACAGAGCATCACGACGAGTCCACTGGCAGCCTTCAGAATTCCACCGAACTGCTGACTCGTTTCCGTGGAGACATCTCCGGTGACGAAAGAGGAAAATGACGCGGTTGGCGTAAGCACAGGTCCGGCTTCGTTCCCGCCGATGATGGCATGCCAAAGGGATTTAATGCAGAACCGGTCCATTGTTAGGGGAGAAAGTCGCCACCAGCCGCCCCGTCGGTCAGGTGTGGTCTTCGGCACCACTACTTGTAGGCTATTGCCTGCTATGTGTACATACTGTATAAAGCTTTTCGTCTCCCCTTCGTCTGCTTCGTACTGGGGCGCGCCTTCAACGCCAAGTCATGATACGCTCGATTTGTGTTTTATTATTTCTCTAAACTTTAATTAATCTATTGAAACAATAGGTTACACAAATAACAGATGTTACCTTGAATAATTCTCGAATGTCACGTGTCACTATGAGCGACGTCAGCGCATCTACATTTACGTATAGGCGCACTCGCTGATATACGTCATCCTCCCGTTTTGGGGCGCGGCGCCCGCGAGGAGAAACGCAAACGGTGCTTAGATTGAGATTTGAGATTCAGCTCTTTCCGCGGCTTGTAGCGCCGTAATTCTTAAAGGAGCACTGACACAAAAATTTGAAGTCGAGATAACTTGTGAGATCGATTTAGTTGGTCACACACACACATCGTCTATAAAATATCAGCGGTGAACATCGCTTAGAACATATATAAAATCAATTTTAAAGTACTTGCGCGCAGCCAACCGCAAAACAGAGCACCTCGCGACATTGACATCAACCTGGATTGTAAATAGCCAAGAAAGCGCTACGTCATGTGGCTACGTCCCGAATTTTCGTTGCCTGCCATGCGGCTTACATGTGCTCTTCTCGTCTGTTGTTGCTTGTTCTAGCTGTTGTACTTGTAGTGGGACGCTCTCCGTGTCGCTGCAACTGCAGTTTTTGTCGTGTCCATCGGGATATTTCCCACACTATCAGCTTGACTGCGCTGCCACAACGTTCAACGCCGATTTGTTGTGTCTGACCATTGATTGTGGCGGATGCGAGGGTTTTGTTGAGGTTCGTCCTCGCCATCGCCGGCCGCAATATCTGAGTCGCTAAGTGATTGGCCACGTCTAAAGCGCGAGACACATGGCGCGATTTTCCGTGCGACCTGTAGCACGGCGCGTCGTGTGCGACTTGCCGCATGCGGCGATTCGGGACACATGGTACGAATGAGCGAGCGGTGGCCCAGAACCGGCGCCCCTGCTTGGAAGTTCGGAATGCTGCGTAACTTCGAGCAGAAAGTGAAAGCAACCGTATTTGCACAGCTATCTTGTTTGAAAGAAACGATGACAATATAAACACGTCTATGCGAGCACTGTAGACGTGTTTTCGCAAGGCCGCGTTAGCAGTATCGGATCCGTTGACAGCCGCCGATGGCCAAGAGCCGGCAGGCATAGCTCGCTGGGCCATCGAATCCGACACCGGCTGCGCTTGTGACACGATCGCTTGCAGCTCGTATAACGAAGCGCGTATGTTAGTCGGCACAACGTGTACACAACGTGTCACGCTTAAATTGCAGCACATTTGATTTCATTGGCGCCGACAGAAGCGAACGAGCATGCCAAGCGAGCTTGCGATCGCTGGGAGACGATGTAGGCCTAGCTCGCCGGCCGTCTATCCGGGGCCGAGGGTCCTTGCGATGCGTCCACAACTCGTAATAAAGCGCCTCAATTCGTCAGCACAATCAACGCCTGAACATTTATGTTTCTCTTAAGTGAAAATACGATTAGTTTTCCCAGTGCCGCTAGTAGCGATGAGTAAAAAGGCCAGTCAGGTGAGCCGCTTCGTATACAGACGATTGCTGGCGCGTCTGCGCTTACGGCGTCCGAGTAGAAATCACGCCAACGATTTGCTATTTCGCACAACGTTTTATAACTCGCACTCTTTCTAAGGTCACTTTATTCTAGAATTATTTCGTGTCAGAAACAAATTGTAGCCCATTTATGTGCCGCCGTCAGCGGCAAAAGAAGCCCGCGTTTCGATCTGGGAGAAGAAAAACAAAACAGACATGATCGGAGCGGCGAGGCGCCCGCTCGCCGGCCTCGCCCCGCCGGGTCTACCACGTGGCCATGATGTTCACGCTACCGGCGCTGTCGTTGGATGCGGTCGTCCGCCCGATGCGGCAGTCGCATGACTTGGTCGCGCACGCTGGCTGCGCGTCAGAGCAACGTCATGGCTTTTTGCGAACACGTGACCACTTTGTTTACACTCCCGTTTGTCCCGTCTCGTTGCTCTCTGGAACCGAAACTTCGACTGGTCGCTACAAAAAGGACTGCAAATAATTACCTGTCGCGTTCTGAAGTAAATGAGGGTTCGTGCCGTGATTACTGGGTCATTCACTACTTATTAAAGCAGAAAAAACTACGTGGAGTTTTTTTGTGTCAGTACTCCTTTAAGGCTCACTCATACTAGGCTGACCCGACACCGATTGCGGTCTGCCGACTGCCGGCGACAGCGTTTTTGCGACGGCGGCTGCTGCATTTTCGCGTAGATCTCTGCAAGGACGATGCCGCGTCACACAGGGCTCCTCGTGGCGAGCAGTCCGATGGTTTACCGCTGCGCTACGAACACCCGCGGATAGCGAGTGATCAATTCGCAGCGTTAGCACCCACCCGCGTGCCTAAGGCGGCATCTCGGAGGCCGCGAAAGAGGAGCCACACTTGGTGCGCGCCCCGCTAGATGGCGCGGATGGATGGATGGATGGATGGATGCATAGAGTTTCTCACTACATTACCTAGAGGGAAATCTGGCGCTGCTGCACTGTGGTATGGATGGGAATGCCGGTATATTGTGGATTCGGATTGGCATCGTTCTCGTAGAGACAGGACACCTTAAAGACGCGCTTGGCAAGTACCGTTCCGTCTGTCACAATGATTCATTTTCTACTAGAACAGCACGTGAAAAGCTGTTTTAGCTTTATTATTACGCGAAAACATGTTTTGTTTAACTAGGAGAACTTGTTATTGTGTGTACGACTACATGTTACGTAAAAAGTATCAGCGGGCCGCTAAAGTTGGAGGACAGACGACAAGGTTCGCGCTCGCTTTGAAACAGTTTGTCGTCTGTTCTTGCTTTTCGTCGCTTGGTCATGCATCGTGGGTGAGTAAAGATGTAATATGCGTGAATGGAAACATCTTATGAAGATTTTACTTTGAGAACCCGTTATTTGCGTAGCCATATCCACGTTTTAGACGAAGCCTATTACAACACCAGCCAACACAAGCCTCGCAGACACATATACCGTCATTCCCATGACGGCACGGTGCCCCCTTAAGAAACTCCCATAGACGGTGGCGCCAGATTACCCTCTAGGTGTTATAGTGAGAAACTCTATGGATGGATGGATGGATGGATGGATGGATGGATGGATGGATGGATGGATGGATGGATGGATGGATGGATGGATGGATGGATGGATGGATGGTTGTTATGAGCATCCCCATTGGAACGGGGCGGTGGGTTGCGCCATCAGGCTCTTGCTAGTATGCTGCCTAATGTCCTACCAAGGTTAAACAATAAAAAAAAAAACCCTATGAACTACCACACCCAAATTTTCTGATCCCCTATTTCGAACTGTGCTTTTGCACTTCTCCGTTTTTTGTCGTTTCCCTACTTTTCTTCCACCAATCCTCCAATCGACTCTTACTAATGCCTATAGACCGTTTTTTCGTAGGCGCCGCCATATTGTGAACGCAGTGGCGCCGCCTATGAGCGGTGCCATACTGGCTTGGGTGAAAGCGGTCTTTTGCATGGCAGGTATACGCTCGGCGGTAGGTTCTGGCGTTTGTTTTCGCGGTCGTGCGGTCTGTTGAGTATACCGTGCGTCGTCTACGTGGCAAACGTTTCTGTGAGACGTGCTGAAGTGGTTTAAGGCGTCATGGCCGGAATTTCTGTTGGCGTTGAGGTGGACGGAACACGCAGCGCGATGTGTGTGTGCATGTTTGAGCCTACAATCAGCCTCGCAGATCAATTGTGTATTTCTGAATGTTCCAATCACTAATGTGACCTTATTGCAGTATTATCCTCTATTTCCAAGCTGCGGTTTAGGAGCCATGAAACATACGCGACGATCGTAACAGCGTGGGTACCGTTCTACAACCGTGGGTACCGTGGGTACAAGCGTTCAAACTGTTCGCTACAGGTTACATTGCGTGACTACTTGGTTCGATGGATGAGGTTTCCGCCCCTCAAAAAAATATTTTTGGCAAGTAATAGCAGCATACCTTACAGTCTGAATTAAGCTTGTCCAGCAAAGGGACTGTTTATGATCTGCGCGAGCGTCCTAAACAGTGGTAGGTGCTGGATTACAGATATCTTTGCTCTATATACCGCATGGTCCAAGCATGCGGCTTCAGCGGTTATATAATTATAAATGTTGTGCGGCGTGACTATGCGAGGTCGTATTGCGGCGTTAGCCCGTTTTCTCTTGCTTTTTCGAGAAAGAGGCTGATAACCGAATTTTTCTTTCGGTTGTGTTCGTTCCGTTCTCTACGACGCACTCACACGTATTACGGAAATTTCGTCCTCAAAAATAGGAATCATATTCTTTTTATGCGATGCCTCTAATATATTATGGCTGTACACAGGCCAAAAAGGCAATGCGGAAGCGCATAGCTCACATATGTATCATGCTGGTTCACCAACCGCAGTGATCTCTGTGTTGAGCAACGCCATCGGCCTCATGCAGGAAGGCTAGCGTAGACATATGGTAATTTGAAGCCTACTAGACTTGAAATACGCGAGAACAATGCCGGTGCATCACAAATATTTGACAGCGCCTGCCGCTTAGATGTTTCGTGGTTGCCTTAGGTTGGCCGTGCACGAGCATGCGCTCTTATGCTTTATGTTTTACTCCCTACGCCAAGCGATCAGATAGTGAGCAGATTTACCATTTCATGCTGCTAATACAGATACACCAGTTTTCTTTGTTGAATTAAAACCGATATAAGCAAAATAGTTCACAACACATAAAGACACCGTGACTGATCATGTCCGTACGCCGCGGCTGATAAAGCGCGTCACATTTTTGCTCCCCCAAGAGATATTTCCGCCTACTGTAGTTACCGATACACCGAAAGGCTTCCCTGACGACCTCATATGAACGGACATGGCGTAAATTTCACAAAGTGCCATCTAAAACATCTCGAAATCGTTCCGCAGCACGCGACAACAATATTTCCAAGCAGCGCCGCGCCGGATCGCCCAAGCCAGAGAGGAGGAAAGGCTCTCCGCACGCCCCGTCCTCCTCGCCCGATGAAAAGGTCTATTGAGGGCATGTTTACTTTTCCACTGCTCTCGCTGAACCCAAGGGCTTCAAGGAGGCCAGTGGTGCCTAAATCGACCGCTAAGTAGACGTCTTCACATTCTAATAAAACATGCTCCATAGTCTCCTTAGCTTTACCGCAGCGAGCACATGCTTTTTGTTCCGTCTTATATCTCGCTTTATAGGTGCGTGTTCTAAGGCATCCGGATCTCGCTTCGAAAAGTAATGAGCTTCCCTTTGAGTTATCATAATTGTTTCTTTCCTGATTTTCTTTTTTCCTCTTAAGCAGTTACTCATGGCAGGTTTCTTTTCCATTGCTGCCACCCATGAGATTATTTCAGCCTCTCTTTCCACTTGTCCTTCTTTGTTGCTGTGTTGCCCACCTACAGGCCGCATACTTGCTGGCAAGCTTCCTACTTCATTTCCTCCACTGTGAATCAACGTTTTTTTTCTGTACAGATACCTGAACACTCTCCCAGCCCATTTACCCTCTTCCATATTCCTCAGCCGTTCTTCATACTCAATTTTACTGCGAGCTTTCCTCACTTCAAAACTAGTCCAGCCCATATCACCCTGCACAGCTTCGTTTGTAGTCTTCCCGTGAGCGCCCAATGCGAGGGGACCCACTGACCTTTGGTTTCCATCGAGTCCCGATTGTACCCCTGATTTAAAGCAAACAACCGCATTTCCAAAACTAAGTCCTAGCACCATTACACCTTTTCACATACCTCGGAGGACCTCGTACCTATTGTATCCCTATAGCGCTCTGTGCTTCATTATGGCTGCATTTCTCTTCCCCTTCACTGTTATTGTTTTTTCCTTTGTCTCCATATATCTATTGCCTACGTTTATCCATATACCACGGTATTTATATTCTGTTACCCGAGGTATTTTCTAGCCCTGTATCTCCACTGTCTGTTCACTGTTTCCCTTGAATACCATAACACCTGATTTTCTAACACTAAATTTCAAACCTAAATTGTTGCCTTCCTGCCCACAGATATTAGCCAGACGTTGCAAATCACTTTGCTTGTTAGCTAGCAACAAAATGCCGTCCGCATAAAATAAACGTGGGAGCTGCTGCTCTATTACTGTACCCGTTTGTATGAGAGATTAAATCCGATATTACCTCCTTCTAGCGGCCTCTCCATCCTCACCATGTACATCATAAACAGCAGCGGGGATAAAGGGCACCCCTGCCTCAGTCCCTTCTTGATATGAACTTTCTCCTTGCTCCTCATCCCTTCCCATTCAACGCAAACGGTATTTTCTAGATAAATCTCTCTCAATAGCTATAGACAATCATCACCTAAGCCTTCCCCTTCCTGAATATCCCACAAAATGTTGCGGTCTACGTTGTCATGGGCTCCTGTTATGTCTGAAAAGGCCACATGCAATGGTTTGTTTTCTATTTTTTATATTTCAATACACTGAGTAAGAACAAAGAAGTTATCGTCCAAACGCCTACCTATTCTGAAGTTCTCCCAAAATGCCATTATTCTCTGGCCATGCTTGAAGCTTTAATTTGATTGCCTGCATTGCTAGCTTGTATATTACCGATTTAACGGTTAACGGTCCATACGAGTGAATTCTATCTTTCTCCCCCTTACCTTTATAAATTAATTTCATTCTACTTTCTCACCAACAGTCCAGTATTCGTCTAACTTTCAAAGTTTTTTTTCCACTGCTTTCGCCAGAGCTTCCTTACTTTTTGGTCCTAGTTGATTAATCAGCCTAACGGGAACCTCGTCTAGCCCCGTCGCTTTGCGCTTAGGAATTTTCTCTTCCGCTTTCTTCTAGTTGAAATTTGTCAGCACGAGCTCCTTTTCCACTTGGGTCTTTTTCATGCTCCTTTTTTCTTCAAATACAACCTCGTCATTGGCTTGGAAAGATTCGGCTGTTATTTTGCGTATGTAATTTATTGCCGCTTCCCCTTCCAGTCTGTTTTCATCTTCGTGTAGGATATGTTGTTGTATTGTTGTTGGCTTTCATCCTAATAGTTTTTAAGTGATATCAAAACATTCCAGGTGCAGCCTTCGCTTTCTCACGTATTTCTGACAATCAACGTTCACTTTCACCTTTTAGTTTTGCTTGCACCAGTATTTGAACCAGAGACTTTTTCTCCCGGTATATTTACCATTTACTGGTTGCTTCATCCTGCGGCAACTGCGCCTTCTTTGCCTGCGTGTGCTCTCGAGATGCTTTCTGTCGTTTGGCGATCGCTTCTCGTATCTCCCTGTTCCACCGGCTTTTCGATTTTTTTCTTCCTTTCCAACGAACATGTTGTTTCTCTTTCCGTATTTCTGTCGTTATTACACTTGGAAGCTCACCATATTCCCACTCATTACTTGGCCATGTGCAAAGTTCTTCCTCGACTCTAGTGACTATATTTGCTATTTGTTCAGCGTTCAAATTTGGATTGGCCATCTTGCGCTCCTTGCTCTCTTTCCCAACTACATATCCCATTTTCAAAATGATGCGTTTATGGTCACTCCTTATGCTGCTATGCCCTTCCTCATCAATGACCATTTCTCTCAACTTTTCATGAATTCCTTCTGTCATCAGACAGCAATCAATGATCGATTGCCGGTTTCCCACTTCCCACGTGGTCTGCCCTTTACGCTTGGGCACTATGTTCACGATAACGAGATTATGTTGCTCACAAAGGTCTAGCAAACGTCTAGTACGAGGATTCGCGTACCTATGGCGGCGGCGGCATCTCAGAGGCCACGCAAGAGGAGCCACACTTCGTGCGCGGCCCACTAGATGGCGAGCCTTGCGCAGAGGTGCGCCTATGGGGATACAATAGGTACGAGGTCTTCCGAGGTATGTGGAAAGGTGTAATGGTTCCAGGACTTACTTTTGGAAATGCGGTTGTTTGCTTTAAATCAGAGGTACAATCAGGACTCGACGCGAACCAAAGGTCAGTGGGTCGCCTCGCATTGAACGCTCACGGGAAGACTACAAATGAAGCTGTGCAGGGTGATATGGGCTGGACTAGTTTAGAAGTGAGGGAAGCTCGCAGTAAAATTGAGTATGAAGAACGGCTGAGGAATATGGAAGAAAGTAAATGGGCTGGGAGAGTGCTCAGGTATCTGTACAGGAAAAAACATTGATTCACAGTGGAGGAAAAGAACCAGGAAGCTTACCAGCAAGTATGCCGCCTGTAACACAGCAACAAAGAAGGTCAAGCGGAAAGTCAGAGAGGCTGAATTAATCTCATGGGTGGCGGCAACGGAAAAGAAACCTGCCATGAGCAACTACTCAGGAGGAAAGAAGAAAATCAGGAAAGAAACAATTATGATAACTCAAAGGGAAGCTCATTACTTATCGAAGCGAGATCCGGATGCCTTAGAACACGCACCTGTAAAGCGAGATATAAGACGGAAGGAAAAGCATGTGCTTGCTGCGGTAAAGCTAGGGAGACTATGGAGCATGTTTTATTAGAATGTGAAGACGTCTACCCAGTGGTCGATTTTGGCACCACTGGCCTCCTTGAAGCCCTTGGGTTCAGCGAGAGCAGTGGAAAAGTAAACATGTCCTCATGCAGTAGGCATTAGTAAGAGTCGATTGGAGGATTGGTGGAAGAAAAGTAGGGAAACGACAAAAGACCGAGATGTACAAAAGCACAGTTCGCAATAGGGGATCAGAATAGGGGCGTGGTAGTTCATGTTTTTTTTTCTTTTTTATTTGTTTAACTTAGGTAGGATATTAGGCAGTATAGTAGCAAGAGCTTGGTGGCGCAACCCACCACCCCGTTCCAAAGCGGACGCTCATAACCTCCATCCATCCATCCATCAACCCATGTGCGAGCTAGCGCTCACCCGCGTACCTAAGGCGGCATCTTGGAGGCCACGCAAGCGGAGCCACACTTGGGGCATTCCCCGCTAGATGGCGCACCTTGTGCAGAGGGAAGCGTGAGAGGGGAGCCCCAACTGCGGTACAGGGCCCATACATGACGCGTTTCAGTGGTGGCTCGAGTTTGCCGCAAACTGTCTGTAAAATTATACGTGCTTCGGTGGTACCTCCTCCACGTCTACGGTCAAGTGCCCGACTCGTGTGTTCAGCAACGCAGTGCGTCGCCACATTGCTTGCATGCTAATCGTATAATTATGCTTGGAGAGTTTACGCGAGTTGGCTATTGCGAGAAAGTTTTTCAGCCATAGGTTGTGCCGAAACCGCCAATGTCTGCGACATGTTTCGGGCTCCCAAAGTCTTCAACGCGCAGAAACATAGTCGTTAGGATCCGCATTTGAAATCCAGAGGGCGCCACCCTATGCGGCGTGGATTTGGAGACCACCACCTATTGGCCTCGAGCTCCACTAGTGGAAAAGCTGGCGCCACCGTCGGCGTGACGTGCTAGGAGGGATCACGTGGACATAGCGGCCGCGTCGGCTGCTTCGGGCGCGCCAAAGCTAAGGTCCCTCTATAATTTTCAAGGTAGCGACATCTGCCGCGCGCGCCACCTAGGAAGTTCCTGTAGCAGATGGCGCCCACGCTACACCGCGGCGCCGCGGCATTCGGGAGGTGAAAAAATATCTGCATACGCGCGGAAATAAAACCTACTGGTGCCTGACTGTGGCGAAAAATGAAAGAAGGACCCGAACTGCTAAATTTAGTCCTTTAATTTCAAATGAGCGCTCCAAGAAAATAGCTCA
Source organism: Dermacentor albipictus (assembly GCF_038994185.2). Taxonomy (NCBI): domain Eukaryota; kingdom Metazoa; phylum Arthropoda; class Arachnida; order Ixodida; family Ixodidae; genus Dermacentor; species Dermacentor albipictus. The sequence continues at coordinate 33,031,030 of NC_091824.1, forward strand.
AGAGAGCGCAATGAGGGCTGGATCGCCTCGATTCCACGTGTTTACATTTCGTTCATTTGCGCTCAATCAACGCGCGAGCCTTGGTGATTGCTTGCACTTAATCCCGTATGCTCTGTGAAATCTTTTGCATGTAAGTGTGCTGCGTATACATAGCGGTTGCACTGAACGAAGAAGTCGTGTAAAAATGAAGGCTGACAGGCGCTTGGACCGAAAATCTTTCGACATAACATCACTCAAACGTACGATTCTCAAAGCGCGCAGCCCTCACAGCAACTAAACAACATCCTGTGTGTGTGTGGAAACGAGTGCGCCAACAGTCTTCTTGCTGCTGAGTGTGAGCGATTACAAGACGACTGCATGTGTCTTGTGCTTCAATGCTACGAACCAGTGAAACTGTCGTGACATGATGAAGATGCGGTATGGATCGTGTCAGAGTGTCTCCTCGATCATGTTCGGGCTGCCAGCGCGATCTGATCTCGCGGCACACCAACATCGAGCGTAGTGTGTGCGCGTGTGCGAATGTGGTTGACTGTTCTCGTGAACCGTGCGACGTCGCCGCGTAAACTAGTATCATGACGCGCATTGTTGTGTTTATCCCTTTTCGCCTCCGTGTACCGCCAAATCCCCGTAAGAATTAGAGGGCCCTTATACGAAACGCACGCGGATTGACCCAGCTATTACTGCACTGTGTTTTGCTGGCAATCCGCGTATCGCTTGTGGCGTTTTTCTTATGTTCATTTGCAGTTGTGTGTTTTTCATTAGTAAAATGGCATTGCCGATTACTGAAACATCTTCGAGTGTAAAGGAAACTTGGAAGGAACGAGCTCGCAGCTGTATGTAATGTATTTTGATATGCTGTATTGCGCTTTATTATTTGACGGCCAGTAACTGTGGCTATGCAGTATTCGTTTTTAAAAACAGAATAATGCAGGCACTTAGCAGTATATTTATTCACATATGCAATGCACAAATTACGATTAGGATATTGGAATTTACTTTTTGGACGTGTTGTAAAGCGCAGTTAACAACTCGCGCACAAACACAGGAAAGTGTAAAAGTAGAATTCGCTGCTGAATTTTATTTTTTATTGCACGTAACGCAATGCGGATATTTGTCAGCGAGTTAATGCGTTTCTGTCCCACTATTTACTTGCATGCTAGGTCATACTGCACTTGCTAAGTCAACGGGCTCGTAATGCACTAAAATCAGTAATCTCCACAAACTTCGGCCATCAACATTCATGCGCGCGAATGAAATAATACTGCAGCTCTGCACACACAGGTGCATACTTTCTCTCGCACCTTCGTATCGCTCTACGTTACTTTCCTCGCATAGTCGCGCAGTTACCGACGGTTCAGTCTTTCCGTCCATTTCTATGCAACCAGAATTACCTTCTGGTTAGGTTTTGTTTGCTGCGCAGGATGCAAAATAACTTCTTGTCGTCCTCCGTCTGATCTCAGCACCCATCCGCGCAGCAACAAGGCATTTCGGTCCTTCGCATCCTTGGTCATACTGATCTATTCAGCGGGCTCACAGTGAACTAAAATAAATAATCTCCACAAACTTCGGCCCTCAACATTCATGCACGTGAGTGAAATAGTATCACCGCTCGACACACGCACGTGTATACTTTCTATCGCACCTTTTTATCATTGTATGTTACTTGCCTCGCATAGTCGTGCTGTTACCGACGGTTTGAAGTCCGTCGGTGCAATTCTGTGTAACCATACTTTTCGTCTGGTTACGTTCTGGTTGCCGCGCGCGATGCAAAATAACTTCTTGCCATCCTTCGTTCGGTTTCGGCACCCAACCGCACAGCAACAAGGCATTTCGGACCTCCCGGAACGAAATTATCGCAGCGATGTGCATAGCACAACAGGCGAAACGCGCGCACTTCGCCCGGCGCGCAGGAACTTTCATGGCGGCAAAGTGGCGGAGCAAGGTCACATGTCACCGATCAGCCTATCGCAGGCGTTGTCGGCTGGATCAAAGCCTGGCGGTACTTTTGAATGATTGAGGGATTTTAGCCGAAGCGAGCTCAAAACGAGTTTAAATTCCCTCGTACGCTGCGGCCCTAATTTAGTGCCGAAATTTTCCCGCTTCGAGTGTCTCCTTTGACGCTTCAAAGCATTACAATAGGTAGTGGCTGCCTTTGAAGGCGCGCAACATGGTAGGCTACTGCTCGTTACCGCAGGGCCGGACGCACGTAACGGAGGCCGGTGTCAGCCTTATTCACACATAGCCGCAGGACAAGAAGCTGCGTAAAGCTTGGCTCGCGAAACATAAAACCGGCAAACAGTCATCGGCTACAGCTCGGGTATGCAGCAAGCACAGACGCGAGGAAGATTTCTGCTACGGCGCCCGGTCTGCGATGTTCTGAAAACGCGCACTGAGACGCTCGCCCGAGTCCGCTGCCCGAGTAATGTCATGACGGTCTATGAACTTGTCGATGATATAGATACTGGCAAGTTCAGTGGAGTGGAAAGGCAGCGGTAAGAAGCACATTTCAAAAAAGCATGGCATATGGTCATGTTTGTGTTATGAATTAATGCACTAGATTACAAAGAAGGAGCAGCGGGAAATTGCAGGCAGAGAACGCCGATAAACATGCAGTGCGACGCAACTCGAGAAATAATATTGAAACGTCCAAGAATTTAGAAGTAAAAGAAGATTGAATCGTCGCGACGGCACATCACAGTCCCCGTAGGCGTCGAAGTCTCTACAATGTATTTATTTTTGAACAGCTCTGATAGCGCCCAAGTAACAATGGTTACTTGTATACTGTCAAATGCTCATATTCTGCGGCTTAAAGCTCATGGCATGGTGCGAAAACCCGCGCGCGGAGAAAGCGAAACAGTGCGCAGACAAGCATGCAGACGTGCAGTCGGTCGCTGCGAATCTGCGCGATCGCTGCATTGAGGCTTCGTTCTATTACGCACCATTTAGTTACACAAACACGATAAGAACATATTTCACATAGTTTGCTCTCAGCGTTTACCTACCTTTCACGCAAGAAGACAGTTCGGGAGACTCCATCGCGGCGACCGCGCGCAGTGGCGTTCGCTGTACGTATTCGGTAAAGACATAGTGTCTGTAAACGATTCTGTGCTTTCAGTTTTCCCAAGATTATTATTTAGACAGCAAAAAACTTCTCTCGTTTTGAAAGTACTTACAGAAATGTCCGGGAGAGCTGGCGAGTGGTGTTTTCAGTGAGCGCTGACATCAAAACCTATGAGGAGCGCACCACGTGATCCCTCATACTACGCCAGTGAGGCGCTTCCGATAGATGGCGACTCCGTAACTCCTCGCCGCCAATAACACACTAAGAGCACCATGCCGAAATGTAAGAAGTGTTGTATTGTGTTTCCTTCCACTTTTTGTCCCACGCACTATTATTCTATTCTGCTACAACATGCACCAAAGAGCTCAAGTTAGAAATCCGATGTATTTAAATGTTCAACCTTTCGGCCCTTTGTCGTCCATAGGCTTTGACGACGTTTAGGTAAGGTAATGTTATGTTAGGTTAGCCGATCTCTTCTATCGGCCACTGGGGGCGGCCGATAAAAGGAAATGAAAAAGGAAGTGTATCGTTGCGAAAGCAAGAACGAACGGTGCGCGGCTCACATTGACGGCCGTCTCGGTCGATACCCGCGTCACGCTCGGTTCCTCGGTGATCAGGCCGAGGGCGCCCAGCGTGACAGGGGCGCCCAAGTAGTCCTCGAAGTACTCGTCGCTGAAGAAGAACAGCGAGGACGACGAGTTCGGCAGCGCACCGTCGCTTCGGTACTCCACGTCGCCCTCAACCTGCGCTCGTGATCCGAGACCGACGCCGATCTCAGTGCCAAAGAATGAGGCGTTCGTTAGCACGGTACTTCGCTTCCAGTACTAGGGGTAGCATCGAAATCGGCGCGGGAACGAATGAGATAATACACGAGAACATACGGGACATAAAGCCCCAGTGCAATCCAAATGTGGTGACTTTTGCATACATGGGTAACATTTCCACAATAAAGCATTGCTGGCGCTAATCTGCACAAGCAGATCTGAATGCTTGTATGATCCGAGTAATCTGGTTGAACGGGTGGCACACTTACTTTCGTGCTGAAGTGTGTGAAGTAATTGTACCCGACGTTCAAGCGGGCAACGAGCATTAATTCTACGTACACTATCTTAACCAAACTTTCTACGAACACACTTACCCATGCTCTGATGAATGCTAGCTGGCAGAGCATAATGATTTTTAATTTTATAGTGGTTTTTTATTGTTTTTTATAACCTGTAATCTATTATGAATAAATCAATTTCAATTTCAAAGGTGCTGCAGCAAGTGTACATCACGTGAATGAGAAGGGTACTTCTCATCGCAGTCGTTACCACATGTGTTACTGAAGTTCTGCGCCATTGACCATCATAATAATGGAGCGTGAAGGTACGGATTCTCATGGTCCTCATTAATGGGACTAAGATAAAGCACGCTGTTCGCATTCGTTTCCTGGACGAAAATGGAAAAAAATAATACAGAATACCGCGTCCGGACTGGCACCGGCTATTCACCACAGTAAACACGTGATTAGAAAAGCTGCTTCTAATCAACGAGCGGTTCTTGCAATCCCACTAGCTTTGTGGCATGAGAACAATTAATTGAACCCTTTTCAATGCCAGTCTCGTTGTTGGCCTCACAAATGCGCATTTCGTGCATTTGTCCAAGAAAAAAAAGCATTGTTTTCGCAACTTACGTTTTCTTTTTATTATCTTGAAGAACTATATCATGAACGCTGCATTTCGACGCCGCTTGCGAAATTTAAAATTCCTAAATCCGCAATAATAAGTACATGAATAAATATATTGAAGAACGATAGCGGCCGTCTATATAACACGTGGTAGGCGGTCGGCTCGAGGGACGCGGTACTAAGGCCCAATTGCAGTGTGCCGCAATATTGTGCGGGCACAGTGAAATTTTAGTAAAAGCCAATTCTGCGGCACCAGCTTTAGATAACTTATAGAATCATAGTTGCTATAACTGAGATATCTCACACTAGTTTTCAACAAGGCTCGCGTCTCGGTCAGATAAGTTTCGAGGCGCTGTGATTTCTACAGGGATTGTTCGGCCGGAAAGGTTAGTAATTGATACATTTAAAAAAAGAAGTAATTTGTAAGCCCCGTACTGTTTATTATGCACAATAGACGGAAGACGTGTCAGATAGCATAGGCATACTGAAGTTAACTGGTAGGGTTTCTAATAAGGTAATGCTGCCTACTAATCAGGCTTACCGAATTTACGACAAAATGAACGAAATAAACGCAAGAAGCTGGCGAACGGGTCACCGACCTTTACGATGCCCGAGTACGTGATGATAATGGGGCTTTCCATTCCTCTGTCGACGATGACTTCACCTGCTGCATAGGCAACAGGCCTGAGCTGCATCTGGGTGCGTGAAATAAACGCAAGTAGAGCTTAGAAACCATACCTAGAAAAAAATCTACAGCGGATAAAGTTAAGATTTCTAAAAAGCGCAAATTGCAGACTGTAAGTACATTAGTATGCCTGCATTTTTAAGTGTACATTTTCTTTTATCACATCTTTAATTTTATTTTGGTGTGTGATCGAGATCCCTACGACTGCTAATTGCGAATTCATGGACCGCACTTTTATTAGATAACCTTACTTACAGATACCACCAGCGCAGAGCCTCATGGTAGAGGAATAAATAAATTGATGTCGCAAAATTTCTATGGGTGTTCGAATATTTGAAAATTTCGAATAACAATTTGAATATTGTTCTATTCAATCCAGTCCTTGAATTGAATATCGTCCTATATATTCAGTTCTCCAATCAAATAGGAGAATAGTTAATCCCATTTTATTCGGTCTTAGCGGAATATATTCACCATACGAAAGTCCTAGTATATTTAAGACAACGCGGTAATGAAGGCTAACTAACTAGCCCAACAGTAAATCTTTTTGAAGACACGGTCTTATTTGCTGAAATCGCTCGGGTTTGGAGCATCTGAGAACTGGCAATCTTGTAACCACTCCCATAAAAAAAAGACGGTTAGTAAGACGACTTGTAGATGTCGGATGAACATGATAATTGCATCAAATGATACCGCTTCATGCAGAGAACACGCAACGACAGATAACGACTAATGATAGAATCAAAAGGGAGTGCGCAATATTTTAATATTTGTGGAGCACGCAATATTTTAATACTAGCGCAATCTCGCGAGCATGCGCCACATTACATGCGCACGTACAAGGTAACCCGGATGTTCCCGCATGCCCCAAGCTTTTCCTGCATGCTTCGAGTTTGCATTGTGTTGAGGAGAAGGTCTTCTTTGGTGACTTTACACAAGTCTGGCAAACTTTTGATCTGCTCATTTTGTAACCACTTCCATAAAAAAAAAGAATAGTTAACCAAGTGTCGACACTAAAGATTACAAGGTCGACGCAATTTCGCGCGAAAAACGATACGAATAAGGTGCGAAATGAGTGAGCAATTAACATTGAAAGAGAGACAGAAACATGCATAATGGAGATTTATATTCCATATTTAATCATGGAATCTCATGAACAATCACCTACGTTGCAATGACCGAGACTTTCTGATGTTGCCAATTACACGATGTAAATACTGTTTATCAGTAATGGTGAGAGGCATGTATATTATTCGCTAGATATTTGAGAAATATTCGATAATTCATTGGATTCAATTCGCTTCTGGCACTGCGATTCGTTTTCGATTCGGTCTCAAACACTACTTAAGCACACACCTAAAGATTTCACATGGCATTTCAGCGACAGTTTCCCGTCAGTGAACTGGATGACGACGCTAAGTTAATGAATGCTAATGACTTACTCAATTTCCATTCAAAATGTCTGCTGCCGACGGCTCAGGCACTCGACACGTTATAAAGCTTATTTTAAAACATTATCAATGTAACGTACCTTCCATCATACATTACGCGGTGCCCGCAGGGCCCGGGAATGCTGCTGCCGATCGAGAATCGCTAGGGAGAGCAAAGTTCATAGTCTTTGAAGAAAGAGCCCTATCCCTGTGCCACTTGACAAAAGACAGGGCTACCTACAGGAAGAGGCTCTCGCTACAGTAGAAAAAACAATTAGGTTCACGGTACTACTAGAAATTATGGTTATGATGATAACAATGTCGATAACAATGAAAGGCATGTTTTATGAAATCGAAGTGCTAACGGACTTATAACCCCTTATGGGCCCAGATTTAGCGACAGGATTGTACCAGACTTGCTCATTTTTTTTACCTGCGGTGCTTCAGTAACAAGGCTAAACACAGAAATATGAGTGGAATTATTGCAGAAAATCTCACCCAACTCAAAGCGGCGATAGTTTTTCTAACGCCATACATATTGCACAAGAGAAAGCACCAATTCTGTTTCATGGAACGAGGCATTTAGAAAAGTGGTATGATATCCACGACTAATCGGACTCGTCATGATCCAGAACGCGACAATAACTCATGACTTGCAGAGCTTCTCAAGATCCCTTATTGGATTCCAACAAGAAAGAATTTTACAGCTTGATGGATGCTTGAAGTCGATAACAGTGGCAGAACAAGAAACACGGTACCGGCCGCACTAATGTGTAAATACTACTTCTTTGCGGAGGTCATTTCTACATGAAGTAATCTACCTGAAACGGTTGCTGATGGCCAGTGCAACTTTTCTGTCCACAGACTTATTTTTGTGTTTTTTTTCCTTAGCTTTAGCTTGTTTTATTTCGGGGTCAACTCCAATATACGTATACCATGTTCACTCCTGGAATAATGCCGTGGTAGCGCTGGCGGCAATGGTCAATAAATAAAACTAATAAATGCTGCTAGAGCCAACGTTTGGCAAGATTCTTTGTCTACGTCTGTCCCCTTGTAGGCCAGTTGGCTCCAGCGACCTTGCTTTCTCAACCACTGATCTTCAAGATCCTTTGAAGGGAGAAGTCGGTCTTGAAAAAAAAATATATATTCGTGGAGATATAGTGCTGAAAACTCGTACATATATGTAATGTTAAGTGCTTATATTGAATGTGGAGTCCATTTTTGTTTATCTCATCTGGTTGTAATTTTACGCGAGCTTCTTTGAAATAAATTTTTGCAAAGATTTGCAAAATTTCAGTTCCTGAAATTTCGCTAAAAAGGGCGCTAGCATCTTCTGTGTGATTCAAGGATTGGAATAAGGCCAACCGTATTGCTCTGCCTTACCTAGAACAACAGTTGCGAGACTTCAAAAGCCGTCACCGGAAAAACACTTTTTCCAGTTTCAAATTCAATATCACGCAAGTCGCGTTCTAGGCAAGACAGAAAAATAAGGTTGGTCTTATTGCATTCCTTGAATCATGAAGATGTCATTGACGCCCTATTTTGCGAAATATAAGGAACAGATATTTAGCAAATCTTTGCCGAAGATATTTAAAGGAAGCTTGCATAGAATGTTATCCAATGGATATAAAAGAAAATGGACCTTGTCTTCGAAGTAAGCACATAATATTACGTATATGTGCAAGTTTTCAGCACGATACTTCGAAGAATGATTATGTTGAAATTTTTTTTGCTCCAAGACAAACCTCCACCATTTGGGAGGTCAGTTGAAGCGCCACCTACCGCGAGGAACTGGCGCACGCTGTCGGAGCCGATCCAGGGTATGACGCGGAGCACGGCGATGGGCTTGTAGCTGGCGGGAAGGCTGTTGGGCGCGCAAATGATGCCCATCATCTTCTGCTTGAGCGTCTGGTACAGCTCGCGGTACTGCTCCTCGGCGAAGAAGCCGTCTCGCTGCATCTCGTCCACGTGCGCCGACACGTCGTTCAGGATGGTCTGGCCCGCCTGGCGGCTCTTGAAGGCCACCGCGATGCCCGGGAAGCGGGACTGGATCTCCACCAGGTTGCGCAGCACGAGCAGCCGGTTGTTGGTCGCGCGGCTGCGCGTCTCCAGCGCCAGGTCGGACGAGTGGACGTACTTCCAGACGTTCTGCTGCACCTCTTCCTCGCCCGTGATGATGGCCAGCGAGGTCTCGTACGCGGCGTAGATGATCTTGTCCAGGTGCCGGTGGATGACCTCGATCACCCAGTTCTGCACCACCTGTGTCACCGCGGAGGAGGAATGGGGCTCTCTTTCTAACGTTGTCAGACGGGTCTCATTCAGACGTCAACATTGCTTGCCGTTAGCGTGTTAGCATATGCTTGCCCTGAAATAATTGTTCTTCACATTCAAAGGGATGTTGATACTGTGCCTTATCCGACAGCTTTAGCTTACCGTAGGCGTGATAGCTGGAATTGAAGGGGAACTGGCGTTACAATTCCGCTAAACTGTCCGGAAGCAAGTTTTAGTACAGCGTGATAGAATTCTTTACATCGCCGGAACGATCTTTAATGGCACGTTCAATTGGCATGCACGGTGCACATAAGTGGTTTTATTTACTCAAGCGTTCAGTGTGTGCGTGCCTGTGAGAAGCAGCGCAATGACAGCTGAGAAAGCGTCATACTTGTACTTTTCATGCCTGCTGATCCGCGTCTAAATCCGAACAATCCACGGACCACGGATCGCCCTATCAGGGACGCCATGTTCCTTCACACCTAGCATTGAATCTCGCCGATAGATGATGATAGATAGATGGGTTCAGTGAAGTTAGGAGGCCAAAAGAAGCATATACAGTGCTAAAAAGCGGGCACGTCCTGTGCTACTGGGACTTAGCAGAGAGAAGGGAACTAGGAGTTGGATTCCTCATTAATAAGAATATAGCTGGTAACATACAGGAATTCTATAGCATTAACGAGAGGGTGGCAGGTCTTGTTGTGAAACTTAATAAGAGGTACAAAATGAAGATTGTACAGGTCTACGCCCCTACATCCAGTCATGATGACCAGGAAGTCGAAAGCTGCTATGAAGACGTGGAATCGGCGATTGGCAGAGTGAAAACTAAATACACTATACTAATGGGTGACTTTTTTGCCAAGGTAGGCAAGAAGCAGGCTGGAGACAAGGCAGTGGGGGAATATGGCATAGGCACAAGGAATAGTAGGGGAGAGTTATTAGTAGAGTTTGCGGAACAGAATAATATGAGGATAATGAATACCTTCTTCCGCAAGCAGGATAGCCGAAAGTGGACGTGGAGGAGCCCGAACGGCGAGTCTAGAAATGAAATAGACTTCATACTCTGCGCTAACCCTGGCATCATACAAGATGTGAACGTGCTCGGCAAGGTGCGCTGCAGTGACCACAGGATGGTAAGAACTCGAATTAGTCTAGACCTGAGGAGAGAACGGAAGAAACTAGTACATAAGACGCCGATTAATGAGTTAGCGGTAAGAGGGAAAATAGAGGAATTCCAGATCAAGCTACAGAACAGGTATTCGGCTTTAACTCAGGAAGAGGACCTTAGTGTTGAAACAATGAACGACAATCTTATGGGCATCATTAAGGAGTGTGCAATGGAAGTCGGTGGTAACTCCGTTAGGCAGGATACCAGCAAACTATCGCAGGAGACGAAAGATCTGATCAAGAAACGCCAATGTATAAAAGCATCTAACCCTACAGCTAGAATAGAACTGGCAGAACTTTCGAAGTTAATCAACAAGCGTAAGACAGCTGACACAAGGAAGTATAATATGGATAGAATTGAACATGCTCTCAGGAACGGAGGAAGCCTAAAAACAGTAAAGAAGAAACTAGAAATTGGCAAGAATCAGATGTATGCGTTAAGAGACAAAGCCGGCAATATCATTACTAATATGGATGAGATAGTTGAAGTGGCTGAGGAGTTCTATAGAGATTTATACAGTACCAGTGGCACCCACGACGATAATGGAAAAGAAAATAGTCTAGACGAATTCGAAATCCCAAAGGTAACCCCGGAAGAAGTAAAGAAAGCCTTTGGAGATATGCAAAGGGGGAAGGCAGCTGGGAAGGATCAGGTAACAGCAGATTTATTGAAGGATGGGGGACAGATTGTTCTAGAGAAACTGGCCACCCTGTATACGCAATGCCTCATGACCTCGAGCGTACCGGAATCTTGGAAGAACGCTAACATAATCCTAATCCATAAGAAAGGGGACGCCAAAGACTTGAAAAATTATAGACCGATCAGCTTACTGTCCGTTGCCTACAAACTATTTACTAAGGTAATCGCAAATAGAATCAGGAACACCTTAGACTTCTGTCAAGCAAAGGACCAGGCAGGATTCCGTAAAGGCTACTCAACAATAGATCATATTCACACTATCAATCAGGTGATAGAGAAATGTGCGGAATATAACCAACCCTTATATATAGCTTTCATTGATTACGAGAAAGCGTTCGATTCTGTCGAAACCTCAGCAGTCATGGAGGCATTACGGAATCAGGGTGTAGACGAGCCGTATGTAAAAATACTGAAAGATATCTATAGCGGCTCCACAGCCACCGTAGTCCTCCATAAAGCAAGCGACAAAATCCCAATAAAGAAAGGCGTCAGGCAGGAAGATACGATATCTCCAATGCTATTCACAGCGTGCTTACAGGAGGTATTCAGAGACCTGGATTGGGAAGAATTGGGGATAAAAGTTAATGGAGAATACCTTAGTAACTTGCGATTCGCGGATGATATTGCCTTGCTTAGTAACTCAGGGGACAAATTGCATTGCATGCTCACTGACCTGGAGAGGCAAAGCAGAAGAGTGGGTCTAAGAATTATTCTGCAGAAAACTAAAGTAATGCTTAACAGTCTCGGTAGAGAACAGCAATTTACAATAGGTAGTGAGGCACTGGAAGTCGTAAGGGAATACATCTACTTCGGGCAGGTAGTGACGGCGGATCCGGATCATGAGAAGGAAATAATCAGAAGAATAAGAATGGGCTGGGGAGCATTTGGCAGGCATTCTCAGATCATGAACAGCAGGTTGCCATTATCCCTCAAGAGAAAAGTATATAATAGCTGTGTCTTACCAGTGCTCACCTACGGGGCAGAAACCTGGAGGCTTACGAAAAGGGTTCTACTCAAATTGAGGAAAGAAAGAAGAATGATAGAAATGGAAAGAAGAATGATAGGTGTAACGTTAAGGGATAAGAAAAGAGCAGATTGGGTGAGGGAACAAACGCGAGTTAATGACATCTTAGTTGAAATCAAGAAAAAGAAATCGGCATGGGAAGGACATGTAATGAGGAGGGAAGATAACCGATGGTCATTAAGGGTTACGGACTGGATCCCAAGGGAAGGGAAGCGTAGCCGGGGGCGACAGAAAGTTAAGTGGGCGGATGAGATTAAGAAGTTTGCAGGCACGGCATGGCCACAATTAGTAAATGACCGGGGTTGTTGGAGAAGTATGGGAGAGGCCTTTGCTCTGCAGTGGGCGTAACCAGGCTGATGATGATGATGATGATGATGATGATGATGATGATGATGATAGATGAGGCTGCATTCCCAGAAGCTTAGAACTGCTGAAGTCGGTGAAAAAAAAAATATGCACTCGGGGAGCTACAGAATGGGTTCAGATCAGGCAGACGCTTAGGGAATAATATGTTTCTACTATCTCAGTGCACAAAGATTTGAGCAGCTCAGAATACACCTTTATGGAGAACATTTCTAGGTATAAAGGAGCGTGCGACAACGTAGACAGGTAATTGCTATGGGATATTAGCAACCCCGAATGCATAGATTACGATATAGGGGAGTTGCTGAGGGAGATATATAGGGATAACGAAGTATAAGCTCTACAGGAAGCCGAAAATGTAATGAAGTGGTGGAAATTCACCAAAGACTCAAGCAACGATGTTCACTGCCTTCATTGTGGTTCACGCTTTAGGTTAAAGCATAGAAAGACGACAGGACAACATTGAATTACGGTTTGATTTATCCTACGTGCGTAACGGACATATGATGCCACAGAATTTCCCCAGACTGACGCATGCGGACGACATAATGCTACTAGCGGACAATGCAACAAATTTTCAGATTTTTGTGAATATGTGTGGCAAAGCAGCGACAAATCTAGCCCTTAAGTTGAGCATAGAAAAATTGGGAATTATAATCTTTAATGAAGAGCCGAGTAATTACGTGGTGTCAATTCAACTGCAAGTCAAACCCATAGTCATGCAATAGATATACCTCGGCGTATATGTCAACGAAGAAAAGACTTACTCAAACGCTCACCAAGATCACTTGAAAATAAAAGGCAAGCCGAATGCAGCAATGATGAAACATAGGCAACTTTGGGGCCACAATAAATATTAACTGGTGCGTGGAATCCTGAAAGGAGTCATGTAGCCAGCGCTGACGTTTCGAAATGCCATTCTGTGCTTCATATAGAATATCTTGTCGGGGCTGGAAGTTAACCAAAGATTGGTAGGCCGTTTGGATTTGGGACCTCACGGTAAATCCCCTAATGCGGCAATTCAGAGTGACATGGGTTGGGCCTCATTTGAAGTCAGCGAAGCGCAGAGCAAAATTATTTTTGAAGAAAGACTGAAGAAAGTAAATGGCCGGCTGAAGTGCACAAGTATCTGTACCGAAAAAGCGTGGACACAAAATGCAGGAAGAGGTCAAGAAAGTTAGAAACCATGTGCAGGGTAATTAAAGTGTAAACAGTCTTTAATATAAAGATCAAGAAAAACAGAGACAGTGAATTGGATGCAAAAAATGGAAACAAGACCATGCAGATTTACAAAAATGTGGAGAAAAAATAGAAGGGAAAATCTGTACTCTAACACAATAACCCCTTGCTATCTGTGGCTTCAGCTGGTTGCGTAAGGACAAAAACATAGCGGAGCAAATATTCGCAGCAAGATGAGGCATGTGTATGCTGCAGCAAAAATTTGGAGCGCACACTAATGTAATGCGAATGGATTCACCCCGTGAGACTCGGAGGCAACGTACACCTTCCAAACCTCTCGGATTTAAAGTGGACGGAAGCATTAGCCGGTCAGCAGCCGAGATAAGCAATCGACGTATAGAAAATTGGGGGGGGGAGGGGGAGCGGGGAAGAAATTGATATGACCGGATTCGTTACAGGCGTAAGTAGCTATTCAAGGTATAGTTAGAGAACCTTTGAGGAAAAATGAATTGTGGAGATGTACACAATAATGCTAGAATTAAAAACATGTGTACAGTAAACATTTTGAAGGGGCAATATGACTAAGACAGAAGGCTGGAACACACAGGACAGCGCTGAAATTACACCTGACTTTACTCGAAGGCATACACAAACCTATGTACAACCACCAACTCGACCAAATATCCATCCTTCTGCATGTAAAGTCAAACCGATTAAATCTAGCAGGCTAGCTGACTGTTGCCGCTCCATTTCAAAGAGGATGCAACTAAACTATCATCATCATCTTATGTTGTTACGCCTCGAAGCGTTCTAAGCGCGACGCGATATCGTAAACTCCGCAGGGCTAACCACATACTCTATCGTCGAAGCGGCCTGTGATTAAGTGAAAGATGTTCCACGCAAAAATCTGCGCGAGCGAAGGGAATTCTACAAAAGCAACCTCTATTCGCTTCGAAGCCGCGACCACCACCACGTTAAAATATTTACATCGAATTATAGGGTTTTAAATGCCAAAACTACTTTCTGATTATGAGGCAGGCCGTAGTGGAGGACTCCGGTAATTTCGTCCACCTGGGGTTCTGAAAAGTGCGCCTAAATCGAAGTACAGGGATGTTTTCGCGTTTCGCTTCCATCGAAATATGACCGCCATGGCCGGGATTCGATTCCGCGACCTCGTGCTCAGCAGTTCAAAACCGTAGCCACTGAGCAACCACGGTGCGTTCAACGCCATGTTGTCACGCCATTTATGCAAACCACGCAAAGTCTTGACTCTGAAGAACAAAAGAGTGCGTACGCTAAGCGTTGTGAATTGGTTAGCGTTCTGCGCATGTGCATTTTGAGCCTGCTTTTTCGCCAAACACGCTATAATAGACAGTTTTAGCAGAGCGTTTGCTTGCGCTCCGCTCCGCACACGCTTCACGCGCACCGGTGGCTGCACAGAATGCATCGACTTCGCTTATCTAACAAGCGCGTCTCCCAGAGATGCTACTGACGTGCTCTCAGCTTGGCAGTAAAACGATTACGAAAGCAACTACACGCTCCCTGACGCACCGCTAAATCCGGTTCCTAGCGGAACGTGGTCAGCGTCCCACGTTCCGCTGCCGCTATGTGTGCTGTGCGCACGCGCGTCAGTGTTCCCGGTAGCGTTTTGCTAAGCGGCTGCGTGCCAATTGTTGTGATAGGCTGGTCTGAGCGGAGCGGATGGTAAACGCTCTGCTAAAACTCTCTAATAATGCTTTCTATGAACTTGACAAATGTTGGTGTTCTTTGTTACAATATTTCGGTGTTTGTTAAACGACTACCATAATGACATAACTAAATGCTACTGATGTATCCTTAACCTGATTCTCATGCGTTATTCGTAGCTTGTACCTCGTGCCTTATTGGCGTTTTCTTTCGTGTTTGTCGTAATACCATATTAAAATCCGCACATGACGCCATGCATTCGAGCCCTGGCTGCTAAAAATGAAGCACATTTTTTATGAGATTCCTTTACAGATTTTTTGAACGAGGTCTTGCTGTTTCTCGCTAACTGTACATCCAAAAAAATTCTTGCATTTTTTTATATCCCTCAGTTAAGCAGGGAATTATATTGGTCAGCGCAATTGTTATCTCGAAGGTAGGTCATCCTAACATGGCTGGCATACCAACTTGCAGAACAGATTCCTCTTCTGTTCTTTCCCGCCCATATCTAACCGAATCACCTTGCCGCGAGAATTGTAACAATTCCAAGCCATAACTACTTTGAAAATGCTGTAGCTATAGCACTGGTGTGAATAGGATTCGCTTTTCGGCTTGGTTATCGTGTATTAATATTTCGTGTTTATTGTCTTTTCTTATCGCCTTTGCTAACATTGAGCAAATAGGATTTACTTTTGTTCCTGGTTCTATTTTCTCACTAAGTCGCTCTATGTATTTCCTTCCTGTAAGATATATAATTTGCTTCTTTTGTTTTTTATTGTATATTTTGTTTACCCCTATTCTGTGCGATACTTTGGCCTTAAGAGCACTTGGATTAATAATACAAATGTCACAGGCCATACTTTGCAGGCGGTCAAACAATCAGTCCGAGCACCAAGATTTCGATTATTGCAGCTGGCTAACCGTGCCTTTTTTGTAAGGAGGAAGCTTAGGCTGGAGGCGAACTCCCATTTTTCCATTTTTATTACATGTGAAATGCATCATAATTAAGCAACGGGTGAATAAATTTGTCCCGAAAAGTACTGCATTTGGGATAGAAAAATCTGCGTTCTATCGGCTCTTAGAAGAGCCGTTGGGTTTATGGCCTCAAAGTTTACTAATACATTGTGGAAATCGAAAAGTTTAGCAAACAAGTAGACGCACTAATTTACCAATCCGTTAATGTGCCCCATAACATACGAGACAATTCGAAATGTTTTCTTTTATAAGCGAACTGTCGCTAACAACTGAATTATAAATAAATCTTACAAGTATAATTATAATAATTATAATTATTATTCATAATTATTAATTAATATCCATAATAATTATAATTATGAATTACAATTATATAATTATAACTGAACTGAACTTATAAGCGAACTGTCAGTGGAATGGCACACTCGATCGCCACTATCATTCGTATCTTGACTAAGAGTTGATATCAACACAGAAATGGCAGCCAACTACAAGTTATTGCAGCTGTTGTTCAGTTGCAATCAGGCCCTTATATGCAGCTATGTTGAAGTTGTACATCCGGCGCAATCATCGAACGACGTGCAGAAGGAAACTGAAGGCGGACGAATACGTGCTCATTTATAGCTTTCACGCTAATCACTAGATTGTTGGCGTGAACATCGCGAAAGTGGCACCAAGAAATTAGTGGTATAATTGAGAGGGGTGCAATATGAGTATTCTCTTATTTAAATTTTTTTTTGTATATGCCCGTTTAGTGAATTGTGAAATATTGTTCAATTGCCGAGACACAGAGTGGGGAAACTGTGTGCTTTGCTGCATTTTTAATATTCAGCGTTTTGAGAACATAACTTGTTTACCGAAAAAAAGAAAACGCCGTGGTTGCTCAGTTGCTATGGTGTTCGGCTGCTGAGCATGGGGTGGCGAGATCGAATCCCGGCTACGGCGGCTGCATTTCGATGGAGGTGAAATGCTAAAACACCCATGTACTTGGATTTAGGTGCACGTTAAAAAACCCCAGGTGATCAAAATTTCCGGAATCCTCCACTACGGCGTGCCTCAGAAAGTGATTTCGGCACGTAAAACCCCATAATTTTGTCAATAAAGAAAGAAATTGCGCAAGACAAACACGAGTATCTGAAACTTCCTTAAAAGTGCGACGAACCCCTTCAACATTATTTCAGGGAATGCCAGAGAAAGAGGATTTCCCCTTTCTTAAATAGTTAGGGTGCTTCGGTTTCGGGTAAAACACGATGAGTCCCGATTTTTGCACCCGAGTAATTTTTGTGAGAATCGGGTCAATTTCTAACCCGTAGTTGCGCGCATTCGTAAACGAAAACAAAACAATGCGGATGTCCAAAGGTCTCGATTGGTCTCCGCGCCAACATTCCGCGTTGGAAACGAATGAGGGACTCTCTCTCTCTCTCCACGTCTAGCTTTGGTATACTAGCCGGCATCAAGAAGAAAAAAAAGACAGACATGTACTGGAGAAATAATAAAGTCAGACGGCGAGACATCGCGTCCTCTGAAGCTGTTACCTCCATATTTTCATTTGCCAAATGCACTCACGGTGCGCTGAATCCCGACCATAGCACGGCTCACACCGTTTACAGAGGAACAACGACGCCGTTTGGCTTGTGGTAAGAATTAGTCCAGCTGCTACTGCTTTCGGTTGAAATCATAGCACGCCTCACAGCCCACACACCTGCTGGACATCGGAGCGCACCACGTATTGAAGCCTAATATTCACGATAATCGGCGCATTGCATAGGCACACGACAGGGCGCGGTTTCGCATCCTTCTCCGAAAAGCCAGCTCAGCCAATCACTAACTGACTACGTAGCTCGGCTCAACATACGTCGATGCTGATGTACGCTTCGTGAAGGGCGAGTTTAAACAACCTCTCCTAGAACAAAACACTGAAAGCAGCGATCACGTGCTGGCCGACTGGCAGGACAACAGCGCCCGCTACCGAATACCTAGCGATCGCAACGCTGAAGTCGCTGTGCGGTGCGAACTGTGGATATGAGAGGACGTTTTCTTTACTGAGGTGTGTTGAAAGGCCTGACCAAAAACAGAGAAATGTTCAAAAGGCAAATGATGACGTAGGTCGCCACCGCTGGCAAGATCAGAAAAGTAATCGCGCTTCGTGCAAAGCGTGCCTGTGCGCCCATTTGGCCGCACGCCTATTTGTCCTCCCCCCCCCCCCTCTCCCCTCGTTCGTTAAAAAAAAAGATATGGAGAGAACCAAGTAAACAACGGATCGTATAGCACGTCTCTATAGGATGATTTTATTTGCGTGACTTCTTTGAAAAGTGCAGCGAGGATTCGGAGAGATACGTTCACCATACGACTACGTATGTGAGAGCAATTTCACTCGTTTAAATAAGAATAGAATAGAATAGAATAGAATAGCTTTATTTCCATCTACTTGATGAAAACACTTACATTCAAAAATAAAGCCAGTGTCCGTGTCACCAAGAAAATCACGGGAGCTTACTATAGGTAAGTTACCAGAATGACCCCGAACTTTATGCGGTCGATAATAAAATCCCGATGTCTTCCTGACTTTTCTTTTTAAGATAAAACAGCCTATTTTTACTCCCCGCATTTCAAGAAGTATTAAACAACAACAAAGAACCCTACGCGCAATTAAGTAGGGGTTTCCAAGAAGCAGCTTCCTTTTGACAAAAAAGACAAGAAAAAAACATTTCAAGTTTGTGGTCGTCAGAGGATAATCTATCTGTACAGCCTTATCTGCTTCTCCCAGTGGCCCCTCTACATACAGTGCTGTTTTTGAGGCGCATTCTTCAAAGGACCCCTCACCAAGTCTGGCTATTTTGAGCTGACAAACGCAGAGCATACATTGCCTAATAACGATCGTGTCTGCAAAGTATTACGTCGCTATGCGCCGCGGAAAGATCTGAAATTTCAGACCGAACGCCGTTTTTCCTTTAGCCTCACGGCCGCCGCGCTACATGCCGGACGGTGACGTACTCGCGTCCCTGCGCCGACGTAGTCGAGTCCGCAGTTTGGCGTCACTCGTGGTGACACGTGACTTCGGGAATTATTTAAGGCGCCATCTGTTATCAGTGGGATTTGTTGCTCGAATTGACGAATTAAAGTTTAGAGAAATAATGAAACACTCAAACGGAATGTCTGCGTTGTTTTTTTTTACTTTGCACCGAAGCAAGAGAGATGTACTTCCGCTTCGTCTGCTTGTTCGCACGGTCGTGTGGTCACGTGCACAGGTACCAAAATTATGGAATTTTCTACCGTGTTCCAGCGCGTGATCATGCTCTGCGATCCGCTTGTGTCTGCCTCACTATTCGTGTAGCACTGAATTATATCGCTAGTCATGTGTCCTTGTGCACAGCGTGCAAAATCGTGCGCTGCGCGAAACGATAACAGCTCGCGCGCAACGCCGCCAGAGGAAGTGCGCATCGCCGAAAAGAAAAAAAGAAAGCGAGGAGAAAAAAAAAAGTGAACGCGGGGCCCGTGACGTATGTGTCACGCGATCCTCGAGTTCCGGCATAGGAGAACGCAGGGATGGAATTTCGCTTGCGAAGGCTAGACGGGGCGAGTGGAAAGGGAGTCTCGCTATGCAGTGGAGCCCACCTGCTAAAAGCATAGGTTCGCGGCATTGAAATATTTTTATCTCACCTTTTAAGGAGCCGATTTGAAAAAGGTTTGCGGCAGATCGCTCACTAGAGGACACGTAACAACTCACAACGTATAACCAAGATTTGCTATGGGGCCTGGTGAGGGGCCGTTTAAAAATGTAAATGTCGAAATAGATAGGTATGGCTACACGTCTTTCACTGAATGTAACAGGCCAATTAAGTAATGCGTCACGCACCTCGATGTATTTGACGGCGTGCACGAGCCGCACCGACACGGCCAGGATGAAGGTGACCGTGAGCATGGTGTGGTAATTGCCACCGGGACCAGCCAGGAAGTAGATGGTGAACTGCACGATGAACACAAAGATGCACGTGGCCAGCAGCACGAGGTCCAGCTTGTTGTAGTTGTCCAGCCGCACGAAGCGGTGCCCGTAAGCTGTAATCTGCAACACCAAGAGAGCAGCACTTCATCATCATCATCATCATCCTTGTTACGCCCACTGCAGGGCAAAGGCCTCTCCCATATTTCTCCAACTACCCCGGTCATGTACTAATTGTGGCCATGTCCCTGCAAACTTCTTAATCTCATCCGCCTACCTAACTTTCTGCCGCCCTCTGCTACGCTTCCCTTCCCTTGGTATCCATTCCGTAACTCTTAATGACCATCGGTTATCTTCCCTCCTCATTACGTGTCCTGCCCATGCCCATTTCTTTTTCTTGATTTCAACTAAGATATCATTAACTCGCGTTTGTTCCCTCACCCAATCTGCTCTTTTCTTATCCCTTAACGTTACACCTATCATTCTTCTTTCCATAGCTCGTTGCGTGGTCCTCAATTTAAGTAGAACCCTTTTCGTAAGCCTCCAGGTTTCTGCCCCGTACGTGAGTACTGGTAAGACACAGCTGTTATACACTTTTCTTTTGAGGAATAATGGCAACCTGCTGTTCATGATCTGAGAATGCCTGCGAAACGCACCCCAGCCCTTTCTTATTCTTCTAATTTTTTCAGTCTCATGATCCAGATCCGCTGTCACTATAGTGACAGCACGCACTTATTAGCGCTTATTTATTTATTTATTGACCTATTTATCAATACTGTCAGCCGTTATTAGGCTCTTACAGGCAGGCGGTTACAAGGTGTCTGTTCGAGTGTTATTACAAAAGCAAGCAAAACAGAGTTATGTTAGTCATAGCGAATAATGAGCAGCCAATATGAAATAGCACGTAGAAGATAGACATGTAGTACCAGATTATAATACCAAATTGAAATATATAATCAATATTTTTAATGATACGTAATATTACGTAATGCATACAAGCAGTACAACATCGTCAAATGAAATAAAACTTTATCTTGGGACTGAACTTCGCCTGCTCTCACTGCTCACAATTTCCAAGGCAACTTTATTCAATCTCTCGATAGGTGCAGGAATAAAGGAAAACTTAACTTTGTTAGAACGCCAGATTAATTGCCGAATGCGTTTATTGTGGTTACTTCAAGATGAATAACCGTGAGCTATCTTTATACATATTTTATCTACGTTTATAGCATCGTCAAATATGCATGGGTGCCACTTTTACGTCTGCTCGGCAGAGTAGGCATGAACGTTCTTTCGCACATGGCGCTTACACTTTCATGCCGAGAATACTTTGAATAGATAAATAAACGTGCTTTGTTCTGCACTTATCTTTTTAAGAAACTTTTCGAGAAGTTGGTGGGAATTCCCCACTAAGCTTCCGTCTTGAAACGTCTTAACAGTGAAGCGTAACGATTCAGGCATGTTGGTTACATTCCATAGTGCTTATCTATTAGCACAAATTCAGGACGCAGGACAAAAAAAGAATGGCTGTAGCTTAGCTAAGGTTAAGCCCAGGATGCGAAGCATACTAGCCTTTATTTTAGTTGTTGAACCACTGTTTAGCCTCGTGAACTGCTGTTGCTTGGCTATATTTGGTTCGGCTAGACGAAGAAACAACTCATGCGTTACTCTGCTTCGCCTTCAAGAGTGGAACGCGACAGCGCTCCCGTTGACCTGCCAAGGGGTGTAAGACAATGGGCTACGGCGCAGCGACTACGCGCCCCGCATTGGACGCGGTGAGCGTCGAGCAACGCAGCATTCGGCGCGGCAACGAAATGTGCGCCTGAGCAAGCGACGCACGCTTGAGCCTTAGAAACAGCTCGTTTCTAAGGCAACACCGCATTCACTAGAGGCGCTTTTGTACCGCTTTGAAGCATCGTACTCGTGGCTCAGTTTGTCATCGCAAAAGAGTACGCATTTGGGCTGGTTGGTTCATGATTACGAGCAATAAAAACAGCGCTAAACGACGGGACGAGAGAAGGGACACAGACAACGGCGCTGACTAACAACCCGTTGTTAGGGTTGTTAGTCAGCGCCGTTGTCTGTGTCCCTTCACTCGTCCCGTCGTTTAGCGCTGTTTTTATTGCTCGTAATCAGTTTGTCATATTAAGGAAATGTATAATTTGCAAAAAGAAAAACCAACATGGCTCAGTGTGATGACTGAGCTAGCGAATTTCAAGCGTTTTTAGCCCTGTGACTGCCAACCAATGGCAGAGATGTTGTCGTGACCGTTGTCTATTGTTAAAATGTCTTGTTTTGTAGCCTTGTTGCCATGTCGGTAATAAAGAAAAAAATACTCGTGGCTCAGTGGTAGCGTCTCCGTCTCACACTCCGGAGACCCTGGTTCGATTCCCACCCAGCCCATCTTGCAAGAGTTGAGCCAAAGCCAGCTAGAAACAACCGCAGCTGCTTATATACCGCCGCGACGCCGCGAGTTTGGAGCCCCGTTTCTCCTCTGTCGTGACGTCACGGTGTCACGTGGTATGGCATGGGGTCAAAGGTCATTGAAGGCGACACCGCCGCGCCTGAGGAGCTGGGTTGAGCTCTCGTATTATGCTTCGCATAAAAAACGCGTGACCAGGACACGTGTCACACTCACCGTGTGTAGCGATATCCTGTGTCGTGCATTTTTGTTGTGACCCAAGCATTGTGACGTTGCAGTGGTTGCACTAACTACATGAAACAGTGCTTCCTCACTACGACATGTTATAGACAACTCCGCCGCTAGGTGCCTATGGTTACTGCTTCCGCAGTACAACGCTCCGCTTTCTATGCACAAAATCGCAGCACGAGATCTCTCGTTTACGAAGTCTCCGAGGAATGTTGAAGGATTGCTGGTAGCCACATGCTTGTCAGTATCAGTATCCCGCGTGCGCCCATCTTCCCTTTTGCTTAGTGGCATACGCGGAGACATTGAAAGCCACCTGTAGACTTATTTCATTTATTTTTTCGACTAAAGTTATCCAGGAAGCAAGCCCACATCCGTGTGAAAACAGGCGAGGAGATATGAGGATATTCAGCGTTTGCATGCCGCAGACCTGCAACTGCGCAGTTGGCTAAGGTGAGCTCTCATATTGGAATAGTGGGTGCGCAACAAGGAAAAAGAAAAGAAGTAAAGCTTGGGTTAAGGAAACCTTAAAAGAAATAGAGCTAATTTTACAAAAAAAAAGCACGCTTTCTGGTAAATTTACTTTACTCCGAAGGCACTGCTGACGTTTGTAGTAGCAGTCTGTTCCTACAAAAGTAGCTGCTAGGAAGTTCACAATCCCCCAAGCTCTACAAAATTTATCCTACGCCAACCACAATACCGCGCAACATATTCGCCACTCTAACGGAAAGCGTCATGCTCGGGCAGTGTTTGGTAGACTGTGCGGCTGTCGTCATCACATTAAACGTGAAATCATTTCAATCAGTACAGATCGTAACTGACTTCGCGCTAAAAGAGTTGAACGTTGGGCTAGCTGGCGTTGTGACATGAGAACGATCTTGAAATACAGAGCAACGGGACGGCACGGCTGAACGAAAGACAAACACAGGCGCAAACAACTGGTTTTACTGAAGGCAAATCCACAGGTATATATATATATATATATATATATATATATATATATATATATATATATATATATATATATATATATATATATATATATATATATATATATATATATATGTATATATATATATAGGCAACGCTGTACTCGCCGCGCATTCGGGCGCACAGAGCGCGCTGTCACATGGTATTTTCTAAACTGTGCGGGCTTTCGTTTTTCCCGAATAAAAACGGCCACGCTAAAGCTATTTCGCTGGAAGTACCTGGGTTGGGTAACATTTGTGAAGCTCCACAACTTTGCTTCTAACGCCTGAACGTTTCAAGCTATATTTAAAATAGTTAATTAATTCATCTCGGCTAATTTCTCAAAAAATACGAGCAATAAAATGGTAATGTAAGCGTAGATAAACGCTAAAAACATCCACGCAATTGATGTTCTGAAGAACGCATAGTTTTTTTTCAAAATCTTGGTGCAAGTTTGCTGGGACACGAATCCAGACCTGTGGGCCTGGATTGTTTAGCAACTTGTATTCGTTAACAACTTCGCGTTGGCAACCGATATAAACGTCAGATTGTTCCAACTACCGTAATTATTCGCTTAATTCCCGCACTCGCATAGTGCTCGCATCCCCCACGTTGGCTATCAAGAACTGGATTTTTTTTTTGGCTTTCTTGGAATAATCACGGCGCCCTCAAAAATTGTTGTAGCGACTGTCCTCTTCTTGTTCCGGCCGGTGATGAAGATAGCGCATAGCCGCCGAGCGCACTGTTCGTGCGTGTAACCACAATCCAATCCAATCCAATCCGAAACACAAGTGGCTAGAGGTTTCGTGTTTTGGTGAAGGTCGTGATGCTGTGTTGCGTTAATGCGGGTGTGCGGCTGCATGCCCTGCGTCAGTTTCCCGCGTGGACAACTCGCAGGGTGTTTCTTTTAAAAAAATATGAGAAACGTGCCATACCGCACCTTAAATTAAAGCTTTTCCAGTTGTCCCCAAGACCGATACTTTTGCTACGTCTAGTAGCAGCGTCTCCTTTACTGAAGAGACCCCAAACGAAGCGAGCTTTTTGACAGCGCCTTCACCTACTCCCCATGGTCCTTTCATGCGTGCCAGACGCGACGATCGAAGAGTCGCAAGGCTGGTATTTCCTCGTTACTTCAATGCAGTGGCTTTACCCATTATCTGGCTCCTCTTTCAACCTCCTCTACCATTCTTAGAATCCTCCTCTCTGGGCGGCTGTTGCAGATGAATACAAAGCTAAGCGCTGCAGATTCTGCAATTCCACTGCGAGATGGGGGGCGGGGGGAATCACGCCTAATTAAATACGTCCTGAGGGCATTGTGGGGACGCCCAGTCTTTGGAAAGGTCCCATAGACTCCTCTCCCGCGCCTCTGCCATTACTATGTGCACTTTCTCCCCCCCCCCTCCCTCCACCCCTCCTGACGTCGCGTGCAAAACAACAGCAGCAGTAGCAGTTGCAGCAGTGGGAAGGCCGAAGTAAGTGGTTAACAAAGCGTCGCTTCAAAACTTTTTTGAAAATCCCGAAAACATTCCACCATGTCTATCAGTGCTCACATACCTTGATCTCGCTTTGAGCAATACAGGCACTGGCCTTTGACTTACTATGAAGCTTTTCTGCTCCGATTTATTCGTTCGCTGTTCTTGTGTGTGTGCGTGTGCTTGTACAGTGCACGTGTTCTCAAAATGTCGCTGATTTTTTCTTTAGGACATGATTGCTATGCTATGATTGCTATGCCCTCAACGTAGAGGGGCAATATCGAAAATAAATAAATAAATAAATAAATAAATAAATAAATAAATACTGCTGCGTAGCTGGCTTCCTCTTAAAGCAGAAATAGGAAGTCGTCAGATTTGCAAGCGCACCATGGTGGTAATCTCGGCAGCGAAGAGGATGATGTAGACGCCTTCGATGATGAGTATGGCATCCGATTGCGGCTTGACCGGCAGTGGCGTGTTGAGCAGCACGCCCAGCAGGCACGTCAGGAACGTGAGCGCCGTGCTGGTGATGACCAGCTCGTAGTACTGGTGCTCGAACATGTCGATGACGCGCTCCTGCAGGTTGTGCTCCAGGTTGCTCTGGAAGGACTCCGTGTCGTCCATGAAGTCTTCGCCAAAGCTAGACACGGACAGGCGCTCCTTCTGCGAGAACCAAAAGTGGACGGCCCAAAAAATACGAGGCATAAATTGCTGGCCACTGGGGATTAAGGCCAACTCCGCAGAAAATTTGAACAGTAGCCTCGGTAGGACTGATAAATAGTATAAGCGCCTCTAAGAAGTTTCACTTATGTTTCTTTTTTTACACCATGCGCATGCTTCCATTATTACGACTTTAGTCAGAAGTGGTCAGGATTGCTGACGCTGCTTTAGAAAAGGAATCTCCCAATATATAATCTCGGGGAGGAAGCATAAGAAAGGGACAAAACGCAATAGGGGCCAGGTCACATGACGCAACTGTACTAACTCGCCCAGCTTTCAATTCTGCTTGGAAATCTATTATATACTCGAACAGGCATATTTGAATTGGGTGCGAACACAGCATACGAACTCTCCCCGTATACTAGGCGGCGCCACTGTATAACAAATTCAAAGAGGAATAACCCGCTCGGGTTTATTTCAGAGTCGTACGGAAAGCGAGCTCGACGTAGCAAAATGTAAGTCCAATCTAGTCTTGAGAGTTGTCACGAAGCATACACCAGCAGTTTAATATGAGAGCACATTTTATACGCGTGAGTCCACTTGTAGTCAGTATTTCTCGGAGCGCATGAAGCAAGAATCGTGAACGCCTGAGAGCTACAGCTCAGCAGGCCCAGCGTGCCAGCGTAGATGATACTGCGCATGTGCGGTACGCTAGGGCGCTCAGCGCTTTTACGGAGCTCACTCGCTGGTATCCTCGCCCCGGCGGAGCGCGCGCAGCGGACCAGCGTTTCTTGGGAAAAGAATGGCGACCATGCGCACGAACAGCCCTGGCACCTCGTCGGGGTCGTGTTCAGACACGACGCTGGCTCGCCTACAGTCGAAAAAGCCTTGGAGGTGTTTCACCACTGAATAAGACCTCTGTATGCTACAAGAGGTTTCAGCAACGATGCCGTTTTGGTGCAATTTCAAGTGCATGACCGCAATCGAAAACCTGACGCATGGGCTTGGCCGCGAGCTGACGCTTCGTAACAGTAACTCCAACCTTTTTCAACAGGTGGCGCAACAAAGCGCTCCGTTTTAAGGTCCCTTAATTTGAAAGTAGCGCCACCCTTTGGAACTCTGCCGCCGCCGCATGACCTCCTCGCCCCTTACGTCTCCCGTCCACGGGGAACTAGTTATGCGCCCGGTTTTCTGCACGACTATTTCGTCTCCTTGCCGTTGCCCTTGGAAACGCGTGGATCTGGCGCTTTGCTTGTGTTTTTCTTTTTCATTGGCGCCATTTTTCTCCTTAGCTCTACTGGCCCGGCGCAGCGAACGTTGCACGCTGTGTTTCCCGAGGTGTTGTGTTGGCGCTGTGCGGTGCTGTAGCGCCAGATAACTGCAGCACGAAACCTGAAGATGGTTACGTAGTTTTTTTTAATAATACTACAAAGAAAGCATGACGGCTTGTGCAAGAAGCAGTGGATGCACGACATTCACCAAAATAGATTTGTTCCGACAAAGAACAGTGTTGTTTGCAGGTAAGCTGCCTTTCTCATTGCTCTTATCAAATCAATTCATAACGCTTTATTATATTTTTAATTCTTTCAGCCTGCTCACCAGTGTTTTGGCTGCGATAATTTGCATATTGCTTAAAAATGGGGTTGTCCTCAGTATGCTGAATGTTCTTCTGGGACTCGTCACCTCGCACGTTGTCAACAGTTATTCAGTCGGAAATGCGGCACTGCAGGTTCTGCTTTCCGTTGTCAACAACTATGTGCGAAAATACAGCCTCTCGATCGCACTTTTCAAGAAGGCTAGGATCCGTTGCCTATTTTACTGATAACCGAAATAGCACGTTGTAGCGGAGCTCTTTCCAGCTTACTTCGATGTGTGCGTCAGTTACTTAGATACAATAAATGTAGGTGCTGAAAAAAATAAGGGCGAAAATTCCCGTGGAATTGCGGGTGATGAGCGTTAGCTAGTCTAGATTATGTTTTTAATGCGTAAACATTCTTTGGCGAGTATACCCTAGCCCCTCGAAAAATGTAGTGCCTTCTATCTGCACAAAAATGCATAATTTGCAAACCTATGACATTTAATTGCTATAATAGTGTAAGTGTATATGATTGGTAGCTTTATAAGAGATACGGAACAATTTATACCCCCCAGAAAATCAACAGAAAGTGAATGCCCATGGAGATACACAGGGCTCCTTAGAATATGCAGGGGGAAGCTTGTAGTAGGGGTGGGCCAACTGACATTTGGCGATGGGTCAACATGAAATTTGGAGGTCCGCCAACTGAAATATGGAGGTGGCCCAGCCTACATTTGGGGGTATGCTTACGCATACTTAGGCAGCTGCAATAGAGTTCCGGCATTATTTTTCAGTTCTTGAATTTCCTTTGAATTGAACTGCCAGGCATGCACGAGTGGGTGACAATTATTATTTGCTTTTCTCACGGGTGTACGGGCAACGTGCAGGCGGTATTCACATGATCGCGCACGCTTTCTCGCATTGAAACTGCGCAACCGTTCTATCCAGTTTAGAGAACACAGCGCAATGGCTACTTTCACATTAAGACAAACACATGGACGGACGATGCTCTCGGGACTAATTCCTTACACGAAGGCATGCTGAATGTAATACATGCAGTGCACATGGGCGCACAAGCAAGAAAAAAGCCAAACACAAAGAGACAAGGAATGCTCGATCAGATACTCAAAATGAAGCGTCTTATCACGTGCAAGAAAAAAATGTGTGGAGTATAGAACTCGCCTCAAAGTTCCGTTTACATAAGTCGGCCGCATTCATACGGCTTTAAGAAGGAACCAACCTCCTCATTAACGTTGCCTTCAGCATTCTCGATGCTGTTATCCCCATTTTTCAAAATTCTCTGCACCGATGGTGGTGCAACTGGTCCGAAATCATGCGCCTCTATCGGATGCTGCGGCCCGTACACGGGAGCCAAGGAGAAAGAGTGCGCCGGGCGCGCAGCTTGGGCATGAGGAGAATCGAGGAGGAAAGCGCCGCGGGGAGGAGAGTGTCGCTACTTTCAAATAAAAAAGGGGTTTTAGTTTTACTCCGCTCGTGCGAGGGAGGGATCGCTGAGCTAAGCCTCTTCCTTTTTTCATGTGGTGCGCTACTGGGCCCGCTGGCCTGTAAACCCGCTGAGCATGGGCCTAAATTTTTCTCTTCAAGGCCAGCTGAACTATTGCGGGCCAGTATAGAAGCCATTATGCCTTGTCTCCCTTACCCCCACAAGGCTTTGAAAGTGAAGGAAAGAGAAACGCAGAAAATGGAGGCGGAGAATGCGAGAAAAATAATTAATTTATTTGTCACGTAGGGAGATAATGCTGCACGCATGTCCATATACAGCCTCCGTGCTGTAGGAGGCATGGTGTAGAGAGTCTGAAACATCGGGTCTATTTTCTCGTGTGTAGCCTCGAACAGATCAGCGCACCACTCGTAGAGTTCCAGTTCCAGATTACTGTGAAACCGGATAACAGACCGTCGTATGCGGTGAAACAAATACGCACATATTCAGCGCATTCCCCGTTCCTAAACACAGGCGCTTGGATGCACTGTTGTAATTTTCGTGGCTTTCAAAAAACGAATAACCACTTGGAGAGTTTTTTGAAAGCATATTCCGTGTGGGCATTGCATGGTTCCGTCACGTCCACCGCTTACCTATATCCATAAAGTAAAACTGCACAATCAGTGCCTTCTACTAGTATACATAACAAAACATGCGAAACTAGGATGATAGCACAGGAACTAAGGACCGTGCAGTGAGTGTTGCAACGAAAAATGAAAAATAAATACCGAAAACAAAGGAACAAGCACAAGCGAACAAGAAAGCAATGAGATGGGGAAGAAAAATGGTGTAATTGGTGTTCTAGCTGATATTAAGGCAAAGCTGACGCTATACAGGTTATGTAATGTAACAAACAACCAATGTTGCAGTATGTGCCAATGGAAAGGAACTGCAGTCGGGGATGGTAGGTGTACGTTGCCATTGGCAAAGGCGGCATTGCGGTCGCAAAATTTGCAGACTTTGAACGAGGCCGTCTAATTTACGAAGATAGATGTACGAAGATGCATTCGTTTGCCAGAACAAAAGGTATACTTTTGTACAAAACGGATTATGAATGTCTTCACTTTTATAATTGACGTCGCTAACATGCACATGCGATGCAGTAGTATACCAGTTTATCTTTATTAAATGTGAACATATGTTTTCTTTTAGAATGTATTTAATGAGTCAATATTCAATCAGTATTTGCTCTTTCAGGGTAGCGGACACTACATTGGAGAGGAGTCGTCGCAGTCTGTTCGCTAATCAGATCATTGAGGTCCAAGACAACTCTGCCCTCCATATTTATTTGATGTTTGGTTCAAATCTATACTTTGATACACAACTGCATTGTTAAGGTTAAGTGAGTTTCACTTTGTTATTTCGAGATTTACAATGGTATACTTTATAAGGTACGCCGGGCTTTTACCGGAAGGAAAACGAGATATAGGTCCTCGAAAGTATTTTGTACCTCGGAACTAAAACTAAATGATTACAATGAAGAGCCACAGCCCACAATACGCATGTCCAGTTAACTTTCTCAAGGCAAAATTAGCATTTTAGCGGCAATTATGTTTCGTTAAGCTAGTATTTTTACTGTTCAATTGAAGTGACATAAAAAATGATTCTGCGGTTTTACGTGCCAAAACCATGACTTGATTATGAGGCACGTCGTAGTTTGGGACTCTGGATTTCAACCACCACGGGAATCTGCCCCGTGCCCCCAATGCTCGGGACACGGGCTTTTCTGCATTCTGCCCCCATCGAAATGCAGGCGCTGCGATTTGATCCCGCGACCTCGTGCGTAGGAGCGCAACACCCTAGCCACTTAGCCACTGCCGCGAGTGAAGTCGCACGTGACTGAGGCAGCTAAGGGGGAAGGGCCCCGGTGTTGCTTTCCGAGACGCGCGCCGTGTTAAACACAACTGAGTAAAACATCATGTTTTCTTTATTTATTTATTTAGAAATACAAAGCTTCCTGTACTTTAGAGATTATACTAGCCGAAGTGGACATAAAAACAGGCTGACAATTATCTCAACAATGCAGGAGGTTCTTTAATATCGCCTAATTTGCTTTTGCTTCCTTCGACTTTTTTTTAACTTGATGATTGCATTGCTGGCGTTAAAATGAGTACGTAAAAAACTAATGAAGAAATCCTGCTCAATTAGCGAACATAGGGCGCAGCTACGCGAACCAACAGTGGCCGCCGTGCTGAAACAATGAATATAGACGACAGCATCATTACCTCAGGTAAACTTTTTTTTTAAATTGTTCACATAAGTATAGCTCACCCGCACATAGTTCCCATGTCGACATCGATTGCTTCGTCGTCATGGTGCGACATACTAAAGCAGCGTCCATAGCAAGTGACATTGAAGCTTAAGTCTAGCAAAGAACGCTCCCAAAAGGCGCTCACCGTCCACTTAATCCACTCTGGAATGTCGATGAGGGACTCGATGGTGTCTGCACCCATGTAGCTGCGAAAGACAATGTTTAAATGCTTATTTCCATTCTAGCCTAAATAATCATGTCTCACTGAAACTGAGGCGAGGCTCACACGTCTCATGTATTTAGCCGAGCTAATGAATAACCCAGTGAGCGATCGGGAGCAGTCATAAACTATTTTTGTTTTCTTTATTGGAAGATTCCAGTCTGATTGCATGCGAAACAAAGGTGCCGAAAGACACAAGGAATAGAGGGTGCGGAAGGACAGTGTTATGCCTAATTACGCAACTAATTTAACCTCGAAAAGTATCGATTTCTTCATCGGCTTCAGTATAAATAATTCTAGGCTGTGCAAATGCGCAGGAGAGAACAAAAAATGTGAACAGTCAATCCTAACTTGGGCAGCGTAAAAACAAAAACAACAACAAAACTACAAAAGGGGCATTTAACACGTTCCTACATCAAAAGAGAGTTTTTCTATTGACATGCGACAAGTGTGTTCTCAGTTTTATTAGCTGAGCATATATCTGCAGTAAGAAGAATCTTGAACCTCGTTTCCTATACTTGTCATAGCCGTACAAGCAAAAGATGGACAATCCCGCGTGCTACGTATCCGCGATTACGTTCGTAGTTCGCGTTGAATGTCGGGATACGGTCGGAGCCACGTTGAACGCGGCGATCGCACTTCTTTCGCGTATCCAGCGTACTCACACTTTCTTGTCGAACGGGTATTGCAGCGCGGCCAGGAGCGTCATCATCGTGCTCTTCTGGATCATCCCCTCCCGGTACTGCCTCGAGTAGCTCACCTGCGCCGGGGCCCGATCGATGCGAGCATAATCATTGTGCAAGTTGACGCGCCGCGGTGGAACAGAATTACCACGTACGGGAAGGCCCCACACACCTGCTCAATCCTTAGGACGTTCTCAACGGCAAAGTGTTCCGCTTGAATCTGAGACTCCCGCTCGCTAGGCCTACGCTTCATGGAGACGTCGAACTGCGCAGTAAAAAGCAAGAAGAGTCAGAGCGCTTCAGCGAAGTAGACATCACGAACACTTACGGGCCGCTTATTCGCCAATGACTGCCTACGTACTCCATAATTTTTTGTCGTGCAAAATCAGCTTGCACGGAAATCCTCACTAGAAGCTGCTAGCAATTAAAGCGTTAGGAGGAAGTCCGGAATTTATCCTATAGAAAACAGTCTAGAAAAGTGTTACGGAAAATGAATGTGCTTCTTTTTTAGTGTAACATTAATGGAAAGCCAGTTATACGTACGACTCTCTTTGAATGTTTTGGTGATACTATTTCGAATAATATACGTTGGAAGATGTCTTATAAGCTAATATATGCAATGCAGTGAAGACGGAGCTGTGCCCTCCACAACTTTAAACCTCGCACCTTCGGGTCTCAAATTAGCTGTACCCTTACCGTTAGCTCGATAGGCATTAGAATACGCTAGCGTAGTGAGGGATCCATTCAGAACGGACCAAGTAAACGAACTAGAAACAATGCAGAAGCATGCGGTAAGGTTTAATTCATCAAAATGTTTGACGAATTCAGCAACCGAAATTCTAAGTTACCTAAACTTGCCACCACTCCCACAGCGAAGAAAGGTAGCTCTAGATTAAAACTTCTTTTCTCGGTGTGCCGTGCTGCTTTAACTTTAACTCGCAAAGGTACTTATAAAATGAATGTCGCATTCCGTTAGGTCATGCCACATCGATTAATTTATGCCTATACCAGCAAGAATAGCTCTTCCTTTATTTTCTTCTTTGAAATAAACAGAAACCTGAGATGCTTTTAAGTATATTCTGTTTTCAAAAACAGTTTTATTATTAGGCTGCCGCATGTTGTAATTTAAAGACATTCTCCAGAGCAATTTGAAAAAAATGGAACTGGCGCACTATACAGCAACTGAAACATAACTCTAGCATTGTGTTTTAAAAGAGGAGGAGGAGGAGGAATAAACTTTTATTTGGAAACAGTATTCCGGGGTAAGCCCTGGTTCAACTCTCGGTGGGAGGTCTCCTCATTCCAGGAACCCTCTGGCCTTCGCTGCTTCCTTGGCCCTGGCAACGAGACGTCGTTGTTGTTCCAGGTCCTCGGAGACTAGCTTGGCCTCCCTCGTTTCCATGAGGTCTTCGCTTTGCCTGGCGTTGCAACAGTCTCTCGGTGAAGGCAATGCGTCTTTGTCTAAATGCCATGGACATTCGATGATCAGGTGCGCTAAGGTGTCCGGTACGCCGCACATTGGGCAGTGGTATCCTTGTAGCGTTGGGTACAGTCTATGCATGATGATTCCGTGGATATAAGTATTACTTTGCAGTCTTCTGAGTGTAGTGCTTTCTTCTTTGTTGAGCTTTGGGTGAGGTGGTGGGTACACCCTGCGTTCCAGCCTGTGATGTTGAAGGATCCCTGAGTACGTGATGGGTGCGGTCTCTGCCTCCGCTGGCGCAGATCGGGCGTCTCGAGAGTAGGAAGGGTTGGACCGGCAGGTGTGGCCTCGGGCCGCGGTGTGTGCCGCTTCGTTTCCCTCCAGCCCCTCGTGCCCAGGAACCCATGTCACGCAGGTGTAGGGGATCGGAGTACTGCGGTGCTTCAATAGCTTCAGTGCTTGTGTTGACACGCGACCCTTAGCGTAGTTTCTGACGGATGCTTGAGAATCGGAGAAGATGACAGCTGCGTCCTTGCACGTGGTAGTCGCTAGGGCGATCGCTGTCTCTTCTGCAGTCTCGGGGTTTTGTGCACGAACTGTGGCAGACGCTAGCCCTCTGCCCTGAGAATCTACGACGCTCAGGGCGTAAGCGTTTCTTTGCGGGTATTTGGCTGCGTCGGTGTATCTGGCGTCCGGATCTTGCCTGTGTCTTCGCCGTAGAGCGTCCACTTGGGCTTGTCTTCTTTCCTTGTGGTACGTGGGGTGCATGTTGCGTGTAATTGGGGCTATGCACAGGGATTCGCGGAGGTTTGCAGGAATTTTTTTTTTCGGGTCGTGGTGGCTACAAAGGTTTCACCGTAGCTCAAAAAAAAAGAAATACTTTTTTTATGTGGTGTTTTTCTTTTTTTATATATATTTCCCTCTTCGATGCCATAAACATTCGTAATGTAAGCCTTTATTTTTGGCGGGGTGAGGGGTAGGTAGGGGGAGGGGAGGATTGCATTGTCTTGTTCGTGAGAAAAATTTCGTGTGAGCATTTATGTGCATGAGTCTATTGTTAAATCTGCGTGCTAAACTGTACTGTTATACTTATTATTATCCGAATGTACGAGCAGTAGCTCAACATCAATGCTAAAGTTGAATATGCGTTGTTCCACCCTGTATCGGGCTTCGGGCAAAGAGTATAAAATTAAAATAAATAAAAATAATTCTTCAAGCGACATGCCATCGCAGAATGTAGAGCTGATCGCTAAAATTCAGACGAAGGGAAACCGCGCAAACCTTAAATTTACACGCGGCTTTGAGACATAATCTTGCAGGAATAAGGATTATTGTTGCAGCTTTCTAGATCAGTAGAGTTGAAGAAAGAAATTAACACAGGAGACAAGAAACCAGACGCAGACAAGCGCTAACTTCCAATCATGTTATTCAGAGAAATTACACGTACAATTGGTTGCATGAAAAAACTAAAAAGAAACATGAAAAGCAAGAAGAAACAACGGGAAGTGGAACACGACTCCGCAGCCGACTTTCGAAAAATATCGGCAATGTACTCTCCCCTGCGATCGCACACGAGAAATCTTCGAAGCTGAAGAAAGATTCAATGCACGCACGGTTTGTGAACAAGTGGCGCGTCGTCGCATCTTTTGCCGAAAGAAGTGACTTTCTCAAGTGCTGCCCAGCACTGCTGAATTGTGCACACCTCTCGTTGTTTCTTATAGCTTTTCATGTTTTAATTACTTTTTTTTCCATACGACATCAGTGTACACATGCGTGTTCTTTTCTTTTACCAACTAGCGTGCTCCGCAGCCTTGCTAAATTTCCTGCCTAGATAAGTATAAACTGCCCATCTGGGGACAGTGTAAACTACGGCACGGGTCAACGCGTCCGTAAGCCAACGTTTTCAGGCGCCTGAAAGATTAACCACGAGAGCTAGCGCACCGTGATTCTGGCAGACCTTTTTATTAGTTGCACACAAACCGCGTACATTGGTAAACAGACGTGAACTCTGCTCGTTGTTTAATAGTACACAGAAAACGTCGCGTTCGCTGTCGAGTGCATACCCAAGGTTTCGGCGCGGAATCAAACGGGTTGGCGATCACCGTGCGCCGCATCACCCACTTCCAGTCGACCGGCAAAAAGTAGGAGTCCTTATTTTGCATTCGGCTCGACATCACCACGTGGTCCCGCAGGTAAGTCACGGCGCTTGTCATTGTCCGCTTCTCTATTTCGGACACCTCCAGCACTCCTGCAAGTAACAAATACGACTTGGGCAATTTTTTTTTTCTTTTGCTTAAGTAACGCGAGGGCACGGTACGATAAACACAACGCATCATTAACGCAGCAACTTTTAGCTGAAGTTTGGTAATATTGTCAGATGTACGTTGTTCATGTTTTCCAACTGATCGCTTTTTTTTTTTTTACCGCCTCACCAGTGCTACGAAGCCATCGGTCGGAGCGAGACGCGCTTTCCTGTAGCAGAACTTTTTCAGTTGTTGTTGTTGTCGATCTAGCGAAAGGGTCCTTGTCTAATCGAATGGAGTGCGGCGCTAAAGCAAAACACGCGTGTACCGTTTATAGCTTACATGAACACCAACGATTACGCTTAAATGAACCACGAGTCGTATGCGACAGCAGACCCGGGGAATCAGATTTCGACGATTGACGACTGTGCTCATGCTGTCATTGTGCTTGAGTGTTATTTTCTTTTCTTTTTTCTTTGGGGGGGGGGGGGGGGGGTACAACATCGCGTAGAAAAGATTTAGTTTTGTGACTTTGCAGTTTGGCTACTGTCTGGTTCTTCACCGTCCCTACAACTGAACAATATACAGGGTGTTACAGCTAACTTTAGCCAGAGTTTAAAGATATGCCGATGCAGTTTAAGACGACGCAACCAAATGCAAGTTGCTCATTCTTGTATGTAGTGTGTCACGCTATTTATTGTATTTTGCTTAATTAGATAATTAGTCAATATTATTTAGCCAACTTCTGAACCAACGAAGCTACGAAAAACATTGCAATTAGAAAGTTGCAGTGTGGTTTGCAAAACGTTCCAATAAACAGTTTCTGTATTCTGTATCTATTAAGTATTAGTGTTCTTCAGCTTACTGTGGATGCCCACGAAATATATATTAAAAAACGACCACGTGACATGCCCGCTTACGCGTCGTGATTTCAGTGCTCCCAAGCGTTCCGCACACAAACGAACATGGCATTTAGCCGGGTGTGCTGCCACTGCATCATGTTATCGCTACCATGAACCGCCGCGAGGGAGGCACATCCTCGGCGTAAAACGCACAGCCAATGCCTTCTTCACTGCCTTGTCGCCCTTTAAAGCGGCAGCACGCCCTACTAGATGCTATGTTCGTTTGTACGCGGACACTTTGGGAGCGTTGCAATCACGGTGCGCAAGCGGGTATGTCACGTTGCATTTTTTTTTCACGTGCATCCGCAGTAAGGTGAAAACACTAATAATTATTAGATAGAAAGTTAGAAACTGTCTAATGGGACGTTTCACAAACCGCTCTACAATCTTTCTAGTTGGAATTATTCGCCTAACTTCGTTGCTTCAGAAGTTGGTTAATACATCATGATCATCAGCCCATTTTATGTCCACTGCAGGACAAAGGCCTCTCCCTGCGATCTCAAGTTACCCCTGTCCTGCGCCAACCGATTCCAACTAGCGCCCGCAAATTTCCTAATTTCATCGCCCCACCTAGTCTTTTGTCGTCCTCGATTACGTTTTCCTTCTCTTGGTACCCATTCTGTAACACTAATGGTCCAACGGTTAGATAACCTTTGGACCATTACCTGCGCATTACATGACCTGCCCAGCTCCATTTTTGGCTTTTAATGTCAATTGCAAAATTGGCTATACCCGTTTGCTCTCTGATCCTAACCGCTCTCTTTCTGTCTCTTGCCTACCATTTTCGTTCCATCACTCTTTGCGCGGTCCTTAACTTGTTCTCAAGCT
The DNA here is from genome assembly GCF_038994185.2 of Dermacentor albipictus. Lineage (NCBI taxonomy): Eukaryota > Metazoa > Arthropoda > Arachnida > Ixodida > Ixodidae > Dermacentor > Dermacentor albipictus. Next base: position 33,068,552 of record NC_091824.1, read on the forward strand.
TCTTTGTCAGTCTCCAAGTCTGTGCCCCATATGTCAGCCCCGGTAAAATGCGCTATTGTACACCTTTCTTTTCAATGATAATGGTAAGCTTCAAGTCAGGAGCTGACAATGTCTGCCGTATGTGATCCAACCTATTTTTATTCTTCTACGAATTTCCTTCTCATGATCAGGGTTCCCTGCGATTAATTGGCCTAGGTAAACGTACTCCTTCACAGACTTTAAAGGCTGACAGGCGATACTCAACTCTTGTTCCCTTGCCCAGCTATTGATCATTATCTTTGTCTCTGCATAATAGTATTCAACCACACTTCAACACTCTCTCTGTTAAGGTCCTCAATCATTTGTTGTAACTCGTCGGCAGTATTGCTGAATAGAATGTCATCGGCAAACCGGAGGTTGCTGAGACATTCGCCGTCGATCTTTGCTCCTAAGCCTTCCCAGTTTAATAGCTTGAATACTTCTAAGCACGCAGCGAATAGCATTGGAGAGATTGTGTCTCCTTGTCTGACCCCTTTGTTTATAGGTATCTTCTCACTTTTCTTGTGCAGAATTAAGGTAGCTGTGGAATCTCCGTAGATATTTTCCAAGATATTTACATTGGCGGTCTGCATTCCTTGATTACGTAATGCTTTATCACTGCTGGTATCTCTGCTGAATCTAATACCATTTCGTAATCTACGAAAGCCATATAGAGAGGCTGATTGTACTCTGCGGATTTCTCGATTACCTGAATAACGACATGGATATGATCCATTGTAGAGTATCTCTTCCTGAATCCAGCCTGTTCCCTTGTATGGCTAAAGTCCGGTGTTACCCTTAATTAACCTTGACTAATTACCTAATTAAGCAAAATACAAATTTAGCGTGCCACACTACATACAAAGGTGAGCAACGTACATTTGGCCACGTCGTTTTAGAGTGCATCGGCATGTTTTTAAACTCTGGCTAAAGTTTGCTGATATACCCCGTATATTAAAGAAGACGTGCGTGTAAAGCCTTGATTCCGCGAGTACGGTGTCCTGTCCGCTGACACCTGCAGAACAACAAAATATATTTTGAAGCTAAGTACGGGGCAGTTCAGTTGCGGAATGGAAAATGAGGGGGGGTGGGTGGCGTAAGTCCAACGGAGATGAAGACATGAAAGCAGCAGTATGTGCTTGAGGGCGAAAAAGATCATTTCATATTTTAGTCGAGATGAAGAGGACGGAGTCGAGATGAACACGTATGTGGTGCAATGCGTAGAACAGGTAATTGGTATTGCATTCGAGCAACACAATTACTGTAAATGGAAGATATCGATAGCTGGAGGAAGGCATGCATCGGGCTCCATGCTGCAACCTACGTTTCGACACAAATGGACTTGTCTTTCCTGGGGCAGTGATAAAGGCAACTGCCTTCAATGAAACGTTTGTTCCATCCTTACAGACACCTTAGTCGACCCGTGTCGACCGTTCACTATCGATCGCGTTCCTGTGAACGTCTGTCTTTAATCGAAGAGAAGCACAATGAAGTGTGGTAGGGTGCTAAGTTAGTGATAGAATTAGGAAATCTGTAGGTATGTGATGAATGTTGGCTGACGCAGAAAATGGCAACTGGAGACGGCTGGGAGAAACCTTTCTCCTGGATAGATAATGAGCGTTGGCTGACTTAAAAAATGGCAACTGGAGATGGCTTTGAAAGAAGGTTCATCCTAGATATGATTCTAATGGGCTCATGTGGTGATAAATATTTTACGGCGCTGTGAGCACAGCAACGATGACGCCTTCCATCAGGTCTCTGAAAAATGCAACCCATGATTTCCGGGCTAGACCATCTTCCATCTTCGTTGGTTTGCGAAACGTTGCGTGTAAGTTGTTAAAAAATATTCATTCGTCTCTCTACCTGAGACAATATCATCAGTGACTAACAATATTGTCCATAGAACGTTTTATTGTTAGCCTTACTGCCGTCGTTGTGAGTTCTTGCCCAAATATTTGATGACCTAGATAACACAAGCGAATCCATGTTCTGCTGAGTGTGCACATGTTTACATTCACTAGAACGTAGTACTTCCCATGAAGCTTATGGTGGTACACATTAACCCAGTTGGTTAACCGCACAGAGTACGTTACAAGAAAAAAATGTACCATGCGCAGCACATCTTCTCTCTTAAAGAAGTAAATGGTGCCTTTGTTAAGAGGAAGCTTTCGCTCGAGCCCAACTCCGATGCTGCCTATTAAGTGCACGTAAAACGCAGAAACGCTTTTCTGAGGTAACCATGGGGCCAAAAATTAATGAAGTTTGTTGCATTTGAGAGTGAAAGGTAAATTACAATGATTGTTCGGAGCAGTATTTCGATTTAGGACCTGAAATTTTTAATGGTATTTTCCAAATTTAGTAAGTTTGAAAAAATAAACACAATGTTTACAAATTCGTAGCTCTGCACTTTAACCAGATGTCGTACTTCTGTAAACTGTAATAATTAGAGCATTCAAAGCGGACAAATATAAATTTATGACATCGTTTACAAGGGTATCACAAAGGTTCTAGTCACAAATTAGAAGCCCACTACTATTACTGTACTATTAGGTGCAATTTACAGAATTGTGATATTTTTTCATTGCTGAGTTAGAGTTGTAAACTTGATAGTTTCGTTTTCTGAAAAGTGAATTTGTCAATCTTCATTTAAAAAATTCACAACCGAATTCGAGAATTTCCAAACAGCATTCATTAGATTCAAATACTTCAAATCTCATCAAATTTTGCGCAGTGGTTGACGAGAAAAACTATTTCTCTTTTCCTATGAATTTAAGGAGGCCCGGAGCTAAAGCTTCCTCTTAATATTGTAATTCTTTTCCTGCCATCTGCACCAATAACCACGGTATTCCGAAACCATCTAGCCCCTTTTATTACACTCTTAACACATCTTACCAAAGATCTTGAAGATGTACTCCAACAGCGTGACGTTAATGAGTTGGGTCAGGACAATGTCGCAGACAATGTTTGGGAACGTCTGAAAAGACAGCAAGAATGGGTATCCGGTGATGAAGAGCAAGTCAGGCGCTCCCAATCTTGCGTTGCATAAGTGTAAGATTAAGTGTAAGTGCACAAGTGTACCTTGTGTCCCCGCTATCAAAGAGCGTGTGAAACGCCGAAATGCTCTCAATAAAAAAAGACGAAGGAAAAGAGAGAAACCAACCCGCTTAACTGGTTTTAATCAAAGCCACGGCGTTTAAAAAAAAAGAAAGAGCGAATGCGGTGGTCTCTTGCATCAAATTTTCATCTTAACCGTCACCTCGTTACCAGAGTTCCCCGCAGATAAAACGAGACAAAGATATAACGATTCAGACCTATAACGTCTCCTAACTCCCTTTGAAAAAAAAGAAAGAAAAACTTATCACAGTATAGTTAAACGCTATTCAAAGGTTTCAAGAAAAAAAAAGAACAAAGGGCAGTATATGCACTTCACATTGCTTGTAAATGTACAAAATAGTTTGTAAATGAGGCTTTTGAGGAATGGACACGAAACGATACGACAGTATTTAAATTTTTTTCGGTTTTGTCAGCTTTTTCTGGTAAAACGCTTGAAAGTTTCTATAAGATTATCTTCGGAGCCATCGTTTCCGCAAGGGCACTTGTCATCGGTGGTGCCCTCATGAGGACAAGTTTCCTTGTTCAAACGTTGGTCTCTGGGACAAGCCTTCTTGGATCACGGTCTGTGTGCTTCAAGTTCACACCTTTCTGTAGGCAATTCTGTCTGGTTTATGACGTCATCTCGGGTTTTAAATATCTCCACTGTCTGTGAAATCAATTCACTTCGTGCCTACTGAGAGTGTTTCTGCCTTCAGCGAGCATTCTCTAGAGAAAGAAACCCACCTCGCAATCCACCGTGGTTGCTCAGTGGCTATGGTGTTAGGCTGTTGAGCACAAGGTCGCGGGATTGAATCCCGGCCACCACGGCCGCATTTCGATGGGGGCGAAATGCGAAAACACCCGTATACTTAGATTTAGGTGCACGTTAAAGAACCCCAGGTGGTCGAAAGTTCCTGAGACCTCCACTACGGCGTGCCTCATATTCAGAAAGTGGTTTTGGCACGTAAAACCCCATAATTTTTTAGCCAACCTCGCTATTTTGCAAACATGCGCAGGCGCTTACCCTGCCCACGTAGTCTACGTTGAGGGTCGACTGGTAGTGATAGAGGTAGGTGACGATGGTGATGTTGAGCGGCCCTTTGAGCCCCATCCATACCGTGACCACCGCTTGGCGCCAGGACACCGGGTAGCCAAACTGATCGAGTATGGGGAACATGGCCACTACCGAGAACAGCCGTGCCAGCGTGCGCACGCAGTAGGCGAGCGACACCTGCAGGTGGCCAGAAAGCCACTTCAACTGTCATGACTTATGGACTGCGGCCGCTCCCTCCCTGCGTTGGTCACCAAGCATTGATACGAAATGTTCCTTCAATAATTGTGGTTAAAACGTTTGACACATCTTTAAACTGATGGCTGTCGATGTTTTTTATGCGAAGCATATTACGAGAGCTCAACCCAGCTCCTCAGGCGCGGCGGTGTCGCCTTCAATACCACGTGACACCGTGACGTCACGACAGCGGAGAAACGGCGCTCCAACTCGCGCCGTCGCTCGCGGCATAGAGAAAGAAAAAAAAGTGCTCGCGGCGTCGCGGCGGTATATAAGCAGCTGCGCTTGCCTCTGCTAGACACTCACGAGGTGAGATGCCTCCTGGAGACAGAGCTGCTCGTTGGAATGAGAAGCGAAAGTTGCGGCATGCTACAGAGACTGTTTCTAGGAGGCTTTGCTACGGCGCAGCGACTACGCGCCCCGCATCGGACGCGGTGAGCGTCGAGCAACGCAGCGTTCGGCGCGACAACGAAATGTGCGCCTGAGCAAGCGCCGCACGCCTGAGCCGACGCCGACGACACCGGCTTTTCTGCGACACGAGCTCCTTAACGCTGTCGCGTTGAAATAAAGGCTAGTATGCTTCGCATCCTGGGCTTAACCTTAGCTAAGCCACAGCCAGTTTTTTTAACTTATGTTGCATTTTGCCTTCAAAATTTGTTCGAGGACTGGGGCTTTATTAATGAGGCTCTTGCAGTTTGTGTGTCGCCTGTTGCCTGTACTCTTTGCAGTAGGGGCAAGAACCCAGGCGCGTAGCACAGGGGTTAATCCCGTTGCGGTTCTGAGCTGAAGGTCGCGGGTGTGATACCGGCCGCAACAGCCGCGCAGTGCTAATCCCGCTCCAGGGACTGAATTCACAAAGCTTTTTTACAATTCGTGAGCGTGTTATTTTTAATAGCGAAGCTGTCCATGGCTACGCTCCGGAAAATCTGTGGCGGTGAACGGAAAACGCCTTGTGCAAAACCAACTTTCTAGCGAATGCCGTATAGCTCTCAGTGTAATGTGGGTATATTGGGAAAAAATCATACTGAAATTGGCCGCTAAAACGACTCTATCATTACGGCGAGCTTCATTTACTTGTCCTAGTTCATAGTGAAGTTGTAAACGTTACAGAAGTCTCGTCTGCTATCAATGCACGGGCATCAACGGAGGGAGCATGGTTACAGAAAACGGCCGTTACAATTGCTTTATCGAAACGATTCCGAAACAAATAGTATGCGAGTTAGCCGCGAAAACGACTCTAACGTTACTCCGAGTTTTATATCCTTTTCATCAGTACGTACTTCTCAGTGAAGTTGTAAATATTGACACGTGTACATATTTATCTTTATCGACTGACCATGTTTCACAGCCTAACAAATGTTATTGCACAGTGCAGGACGTGCCTGTATGTATGGGAAGGTTCTGGAATGTTATCGATGGTTCCATCCTGTCGGTCACCGAACCTTGTGCAATCTTACTGAATGTATGCGCGACGCGAATTGTGTAAAACTTTGCAGAAGACACGCGTGTTCCAGCGATTACTATGGAACATTTGACGACTGATGTGTTAAAACCAGCGCGCTTGACCCACTGATCAGATTTTAGACGGTCGCCGAGTGTGTTCGCCGCTGTCGCCGTTCTTTGAACGTAGCCTATTGTTGTGGGCACAGGTTCGCCTAATAAAAGTTAGTTGCGTCTTTCACAGTACTGCTACTATGTTCTTTATACGTCGCTACCACGTGACAATGTCGTGGATTTCCCGTCTGCTGTCAATACACGGGCTTCTATGGGAAGAAAACAGACAGCCCCATGTTTGTCGGTTAGAATAAAACTGTAGTCCTTCCACGTTCCATTTGGCTAATTAACTAGGAGATATGCTCAATCAAAAAAATGGCTGTGGCTTAGCTAAGGTTAAGCCCAGGATGCGAAGCATACTAGCCTTTATTTTAACGCGACAGCGTTAAGAAGCTCGTGTCGCAGAAAAGCCGGTGTCGTCGGCGTCGGCTCAGGCGTGCGGCGCTTGCTCAGGCGCACATTTCGTTGTCGCGCCGAACGCTGCGTTGCTCGACGCGCACCGCGTCCGATGCGGGGCGCGACGCCGCGAGCGACGGCGGGAGTTGGAGCGCCGGTTCTCCTCTGTCGTGACGTCACGGTGTCACGTGATTTCATGGTCACCGCCGCGCCTGAGGAGCTGGGTTGAGCCCTCGTAATATGCTTCGCATAACGTCGGCTCAGGCGTGCGGCGCTTGCTCAGGCGCACATTTCGTTGTCGCGCCGAACGCTGCGTTGCTCGACGCGCACCGCGTCCGATGCGGGGCGCGACGCCGCGAGCGACGGCGGGAGTTGGAGCGCCGGTTCTCCTCTGTCGTGACGTCACGGTGTCACGTGATTTCATGGTCACCGCCGCGCCTGAGGAGCTGGGTTGAGCCCTCGTAATATGCTTCGCATAAAAATTACAAACAACGTGCTTTGTTTCGTGCCTTTGCACTGCGCCCCGGTCGACGCACATCATCGCTCACGTCGAGGTCCGGTTTAACGGCAACCTGCGTCTAAACGGCGCTCAGTCGCAGCTGCGTCGACATCACCTGCGTCTTTAGAGCGGCGCCGTAAAAGCCCTTTGGTGGTAGCTCTGTGCATGTATGAGGTTACGTAGTGCGCGCCTGATATTTCTTTGTATTTCGCATGAATGACACCTACATAATTATATGTATAGTTACGTACCAACAAAACTCTATACTAACATAATTTTACCACCATATAGCACCTTCGCAGGTCAACCACCTTCACAGGTGGAATGGCTCCTCAATTTTTTTCCTCCATCGCATGAGACCCATCGCTAATAATGTGTTCGGTATCAGCATTGGCTCGCATTCACACTTACAATCAGTTAAATTGTAAGAGCTTTTGTGAATTTGTACCGGGAGTCTTTTACCGGGGCACCGCAAGTCTTTTACCGGGTTAACAGCAAACGCACGTAATCTTGACCGCCGTCGCGAACCGTCGTCAAAGCCCACACGGGGGCTAGGCTTTTGACGTCGGGGCAGCCGGCCATAAAGCCATGGCGAGTGCGCACCGGCGCTAAGCATATAAGATTAGGCAAGACGTTACTGCGGTCATCTTTTCCCGCCAGTTTCCGTTGTCCTCACTAAAAGATGTCTGAAAAAGTGCTGCAAATTCTGAACTAATAAGGATCGGCCCACCAGACTGCCACCTTTGATTACACTGCCATGAGAGATCGGTTTAACTTTTTTGACACTGCCTTACACATATGCCGAGGTCGCCTAATTTGATCCCGCGACCTTGCGCTTGGGAGCGCAACGCCAAAGCCATTGGGCAACAACGGCGGGTCAAAGTGTGCGTGTGTACATACGTGTACGTGTGTGTGTGTGGGTGCGTGTTATTGTGTGCATGTGTGTGTAAAAGGGGGGGAAGAGCCAGGAAAAGCTTCGCTCGAACGTGCAGGCCAGTGTAACACAGCGCGCAGGAGATTCACCGCCGACGCGTACCCGCGGGAGTGCGGCGTTCACGAAGAATATCAGCAGCAGCTCGCCAGTGTAGAGCGAGGACACGAAGAGCGACAGGAAGCCAGAGACGTCGTAGATGGTGGACCAGTACTTGTGCAGCAGACCCTCGAGCTCGGTGCAGGCAACGAGGCGGTGCGACGTCGTGACCAGCGTGAAGGCGACGACGCCGTCGACGCCCGACGTGCCCATCACCTCGAGCAGGCAGAAGGTGGCGTACGTCAGGCAAATGTGCAGGTACGTGTTGGTGCTCTGGCTCTGCGGGGCCACGCGCAGCGACCATATGGCCAAGACGCCCATCACGACGCCGCCCAAGGCACCGACCACGTGCGACAGAAGCAGGTGGTTCAGTATCGTCGCCAGGCCGTGTTTTCCCTGCGGACAGGTGGGTTTTTGAAACGGCTAACGCCAAGCGTAATGACTGAAAAAAACTTGCGACGTAAAGTACAGGGCCCGTATGGGAAGTATTCACATGACATCGTGCACGTAATTTTGTAGTCCCATTCCCAGCTTCCATTGTGCTGCTGGAGATAACGAGATAATAGTGCGATCTCGATGACGCCAGTCCATACCCACTCTAGCGTAGCGATTTCTTTGACTCCAACCTATTCCTTTTTATCATACACCGCTTACGTCTGTGAAAGTGTGGTGATAACGTAGAAGGAACGCTGCTCGAAGGGGCCAGCAAGGACAAAAATGAATATAGCGATGGAATCGTTACATCATTCTGTCCCAGATTTCTTGCACTTGGTGTAGCTTACGTAGTACGTCCTCTTGCTCGCCAATCAAAGCATCATGACAGCATGACAGCAACAGCAGCATGACCGCATGACAGCAAACTGCATGCTGTAGAAACTACAGACTTGTACGCATTTTCAGTATAGTCTTTTCTAAGCACTTTCGGGTGTGTTGTCGTATGGGCTCTGTCAAGGATTTTCTTTCACTGTTCCATACAATGCTACATAATTTCTTCAACGTATCTTCGTTATATGATCCATTAATAGTAATTGATATTTTTTTTGTCAATTCGCCTTCTTTCGGAACAATTTCTTCTTACTTGCAATAATCCACGTTCCACGTGCTTATATAAACAAATGGCTATAGTTCTAATATATTTGTGCATTTTTCCGCCAGAACACGCCCTGGTAGCTTAGCGGCTATGGAGTTGCGCTCGGCAAGCACGAGGTTATCATCAAGTCGTCGTTTTGGCACGTAAAACCCCAGAACTGAATTCAATTGAAGCTGTGATATAGTTTAGCAGCTGAGGATTTGCGTCTTTATTTTTCTGAAGTTGAGGCAGGGAGTTCTCGTCACAGCTTCCACGAGACTCAAGCCGGAACTATGAATTAATGTTGTTCTTACCAGTCACCTTCTTGTAGATGAAGGCACTGGCAACGACCATATCTAAGGTTTGCCAAAAAATTTTCTTTTGTCCAAAACTCTCTGCTGGTGCCGCACGAATGGGCAACAAGTGACGCTGTAATTTATTTTGTGGACGCCACCCACTTTCTTGTAATCAACAATCACCTCTGTCGAGCACAGGAACGTGCTGCTCTCAATATTAGCTGTACCTGTCGACATATCACTTTGTCGGCTTCACCTGCTGTGCTACATCAAAAAAGAATGCAGTAAAGCCGGACTTGTGTTTGTAAGTTTTATTGTGGGCAAGCTCAGCTTGTCCAGAGTAGGAGGAGTACAAATTTCGATCACAAGAGTGGTTCATCCACGGTAGGGGAATGGTTAGAAACGGTGATCGGTGCACCGCAAGGCGCTGTCTGGTTGATTAATACCCGGTAAAGTGATAAGAGGTAACAATTTTCGAAAAAAGCTTGGCGAAAACTTTATTATGGCAGACGAAAGGCTGATATGCTTGCAGCTTGGTTTAAACTTTTAAAAAAGTTATAAAAGAACCTATTTTTAACGCCTACCCTGGCTGTAAATGAGCCTACCATGGCCGACAAATGTATACAACGGTGATTCTTCTTTTGAAAAGCAACGGGCAATAGCGGTTTGTGCAGCCACAACAGCACCATCAAAGTTCACGTCCAAGTGGGTAACTACAGTAAATTCAAGGGGGGGGGGGGGGGGGCGGGGGTGTTGCCTTCGCGAAGTCACCCAACCAACACTTATTTCAACGCACGAATGTCTACCGTGTTTGTTGCAACCAAATCGGCTATGTTCATCGTTGAAGAAAAAAAACTGAAACACGAGAGCGACCACTGATTTCGGGCGTATTTGTGGTCTCCCAACAAATTCAGCTACTCATACCCAGAAACAGGATTGACAGCGGCGCATATTTCCTTACTGGTGCTTCTGTATTTGTGTTATTGGAGGTCATTTTAGGATTGAACACTATCAGCTTGTGTAGCTATCCCGAATGCTGTGACCATTGCAGTGGCCAATGGCTAGTGCGTGAAGATTGCCTGCAACCATCGATTTCTCGGGACCTCAGCATCAGCAGGAATAGTCACATCCGAAGATAAGTTAGCGCCCCCATGCCTGCTTTACGTAGCCATATTGGCGGTAATTTTCCATTTAACGAGAAAATAGCGAAGTTGGGCAGAAGCTAACTACATCTCTAAATGCGCATCTACCGCAACAATAGGTATAAACTACTCAGCGCATTCTCGAGGACAATGCTAACAGCGCAGACTGCACCAACAGTACGACGAGCGTAACGCGTTCGTCTTGTTGTCGGGAACACGGAAAAAAGAAAACGGCACGAAAATGGTGCTGCGCGCCGAAGAACTAAACTGCTAGGAAGAGTTACACTGGGCTGGTTGCCGTGTGTTCAACATAGCCCGCAGTACAGACAACTGAAGAGAGCAAGAACAGGGCTCGTGCGTTGAGAGGGCACCTGGTCGTCCCGGTTCAAGTAGCAGCTGAACACAGCTAAGGACGATTGTGTTATTGTTTCCCACCACTACTTCACCACCAATCAAGCTATGATTTTCGCTGGTGAACAACTTAAGAGAACTGACAGTCGGAACAACGTTCAAAATGCTTCGTGTAGTACTAATTGCAGGTGCCATGTACCGTCTACGTCCAAATGCCCCAAGCTTTTACAGCGAAGCTGTATATGGCTAGCCGATTCATTCGTCCATGCGTCTGTCTCTCGCCTGTATGCCGAAAACTCCTCAAGCGCAACCCTATGCTCATGCGCAAAAAAAAAAAGTGAAAGAGAGCACGCTGATTATCTGGCCCCGTAATGACGTTGGTGACCTCCATCGCAGCCGAGCACGCGCGCGGCAGTTTCTCTGCGGCTCCGAAATGGATAGGGCACGTGTCATACGCACTCCTGAGGAGCAGGCATCTTTCAATCAGCAACGCCGCGAGCAGGACCAGGAACGAGCTCGTCTGCGCCGTGCCGATGCTGAACCCCGGGCATAAGAACAGGCTCGTGCAGCCGAGCGTAAGCATCAACTCCGTATCGAGGATCCCGAAGCCTACCAGCAGTCATTAATTAAACCATCGGGATTAACACAGTGATAAAAACCAGGACCGCACGTTTCATCTTCGCTGGTTAACCATCTCTACAGATCGCAAGGGCGGTGAATTTTTAAAGGGGCAGGAAGCATTCCCTCCTAATTCCAGCCATTCAACGCGTTAGCGGACGTCGTAGTTCCACAAGCTTGCACGCGGCTCTCCAGTACGCAAAAGTCCAAAGGGCGATGTGCAGCCTAAACGTGAAGCTGGAAGCGGAATCAAGTCGAAGAATATATTTGGCAGGTTATTACGGGCAAGCCTCGTAAGGCCGGGTGTGCAATCAAGCCCAGGAACTCATACCTCGAATGTGCAGTGCAGCTCGTTTGTGTCCCGTTAACCTGCCATAAAGCTTACATAGGCCGAACAGCAAGGTGCCCAAACACAAGGCTGATGGGGCACCGCTATCATTGTTCGAAAAAAAAAAAACATTACGATACTCTGCAGTTCCACAGTAGAGACTGCTGCTGGGCACCCGACCTCGATAACAACCATGGTGCTTTTCATGGAAGTAGTCAGCTAACCCGAGAGAAGCGATCAAAATTTATAGGACAGGGGAAAACTATGTGAGTTGCCCTTCGTTGACTTTTAGAGGAGAGACGACTTTTGTGCATGATTACCCATAAACTCAAGGATGGCGTGTCAATGGTTTCATGCTTAAATTACTTCTTTCTTTTGCTTTGCTTATCGTACTGCCCGTTGTCGGCCTCAACATCTCGACTGTTTGATGCAGTCTCAGAACCTCATCCCCTTCTTTTCCAGCTACGCATGCATGATTTGTCAAGTATAAAGGCTTCTCACAGAGCGGTATACCTACAAGTTGTAGTTCAGAGGCCGTGATTTTGCGTATTCGAATGTTCGTGTGCCTCTGATATCGTTCATTCTGTTCAATCAAGAATAGATGTCTAGGCTTCTTTCATTAGGGTCCCATCATTGAATATATTCACGCAATAATAGCAGTGAGCAGCTTGCCTCTTGTGAGTTGAAAAAGAAAAGGAGAAAAACAAGGCTTTTCACAAGGGATTCAGCTTTGAGGCTCTCAAGCAGGGCCTTTGAAAAACAAAGAAAAGAAAGAAGAGTGACATTCTTTATTCTTAAAAAACCTGACAGAAAACACAGGTGAAATGTACATTCTAATGATCATCACGTCAAGACTATAGCCGAGTCTCATACAGCATAGCATGGTTTATTTACGCATTACTATGCATGTGTGATTGCATCGTATTCTATATTATTGTACTGTATTGTATTGGAAGCGCGCCAAGTTAGGCCTAAACTGATGCAATATTTTCCAGTGCACCGGCTTGTAAAGAAGGAGTATATGATAAAGCAGTGGCTTTGCGGGCGTTTTAAATGCAAAAATGCAAAAGTGCAAGCAGTATTCTCTGTAGTTGTCACTCGTTAAGGAAGGCTGTCTTTAAGGGCACAGTATACTTTAGCGCCTAGATGTAATAATAAATAATTGCTGCGTGCTGGCAATGAAAACGTACTTCCGCCTCGATGATGTCCAAAACGGACCAGACGAAGAGGTTGTTGAGGATAGACTCTGCTTGCAGCATGGTCGTCAGAATCGGATATCGGCCTTCCTCAAACAACTCGTCAGCTATGGGCAGTCGCTCATTGGAGCAGAGCAGGATGCCGAAGAGCAGGCAGTTGTTGATGTCCATGGGGCCCAGGAAGCTGTACGCGTACAGGGCTGAAACCGCTGTGCTGATGACGAGAGTGCCCACGGCGAACACCAGGATCTCCCGGTGGCACCTGAAAGCATCGTGAGCGAATTACTGTATAGACAGCGACAACTAAAGCATGTAGAGGCAAATGCTTCTGGCACTGATTGTGAATACATGCGCTAGCGAATCGTCACGCCTGAGTTTCCCCAGAAAAGTTGAATTGGTCAGGAGCATAGCGAACGCTTTCCAGTGAAGGTCCCGGTATATTGTTACGGAGCTGTTTGAAGGCGCTCATGCAAAAATGAGTGACGAAGGAAAGTGCGGTGGGCAACTTGCGCGAGTTTCATGTACATACCGCATTGTGTGTCTCATACGCCTCTGCTAGACTCTGTCCTCTCGTAAAAATATGTTAATTTTTCTAACTATCAATATCGTTCGTCGCATTTTCTGCAGGTTTCAGCCTAAACACTGCTATAGACTAAGCCGCAGTGATTTTAAGAGAAGTTTCAAATGAGTTACGAATTATACATGCCGTGTCATCAGTGTCTTGTTTCTACATGAGGCAGCTGCTAATGGTGACTATTGCTTATTAGCCCTGCCAGTCCCCCACTGACATTTCAGCTTCTTCTTTGCATTAACACCTTCTTTCCCTGTCCCTTTTCCCATTTGAAGTGGTCTACATGGAATATTCCTCACATCACCTACGTGCTATGACGCCATTACTTGGTCTCTACCATTCCCGCTAGTTGAACACTTCGGTACTGCTTCGAAATCAAGTAGCAACATACTTACTGGCGTTTGCATCGTTAGATTCGCAGCCCTTCTTGCATTAAGCGCAATATCAATAATAATCACAGCCGCTGTTTAAATGGTTATGTCATTATCACTTAACTAGTTACAGCCAAGAGCTGCCAAGAGTTTTCCTTGCCTGGCGTCACTTGATATGCACAGCGGGAGTTTTAGGACGCTGTCTTCCCTAGCGTCAACCGCCTGAACCTTATAAGCGCCTCTCCATTATTATTGCTTCAAACAAATATATTAAAAGGACGAAGGCAGACCGAAGCACTTTATCAGGCGAGGCCACTGATAGCACCCGTGAAGAAGAAGAAGATATGGGAGGCTGATAATTACATACAGACGAAAGCGACGAGATGCGCTAAAAGCGCCCACACTATTTCCCCCTTCTCTGGAGCGGCCATACTAACCGCAAGTCAACTGATAAGTGAGGTACGAGTAAACGGCTTGTGGCGGGACACGTGTACAATCTCGGTGTTCGGCGATGGGGATCGTCCACAGAATGGACAGGGCGATGCGTTATTCCACAGCAGACGTTCGTTATATGACGGTGTACGAGCCAATGCAGCTATGTAGATTCTTCTCACACAGGCCTCGAGTTCGAATGCGGGCCCATAGAAGAACTGCGTCGCCTAGGCTGAACGATACCACACGTCGTTTCTCGTCACAGCGAAGCCTTGTATTTGCTTGGACGGCAAACGTGTTCGCGAGGGCGAAACAATGGCAGGCGATCACTTTTGAAACAAACTATTCTGGAAGGGACACGGTGCTAAGCGGGGCCGCAGAGAATAAGGTAACTTCGAACACTGAAATAGAATTCCGTCCACGGGCGAGAGAAAAATAAGGCTGTATCCAGATGTGCGTTGAATGGCGGAGTTGTGGGCAAACGTGACAAAACGAAGAAGGATATCCCAGCTAGGATATCCCAGGGCGTATATACACCGAAATCATCTCGGATAAAGTTTGATGAAAGCGTTAAGTCAGACCATTGGTCAGAGGGTGGTACGTATAGACGTTGTTTTATTTGTGTTGATGGACGCGCGAAGCACTTCATCGAAAATGGGGGAAAGGAACGCCTTGCCACAGTCGATCAATAGAACACGAGGAGCTTCGTGCCGCAAAACGATGGAACGTGAGAACTCCGCTATTTCAGAGGCAGTACCGGATCGGAGAGTATAGTAGTCTCGGCGTAGCGTGTCTTATGGCCGATAACAATCAATGGCAATCCAGCGATCGCGAGTGGGTGTTTTTGGGAGTGGACCAAACAAGTCGATGCTGACAAACTGAAATGAAGTAGATGGGCACGAAATATATAGGCCGTATGGCGGCCCCGCGGGAGTGGCGGTTGGACGTTTGCGTTGCTGGCAGGGCGCAAAGGCGTTAAGTATTTAGCGGCGCTTGTAAGACAGGCCAGGCCAAATAGTGCAACTTGACCCGGTTGTAAGTTTTGTGTAAGCCCATGTGCCCAACAGCTGTGTCGTCATGACATGCTCCTAAGGCGTTGAGACGAAGAGAACGTGGAATAACGGAGACCCATTAGATACCTGAGTGGTGCAGAATATAACAGAATGTAACGGTACGAGGCACCAACGTGAAGCCTGAATCGAGCAAGTTGGCGTCGCAAGCGACTGTTTCATGGACGTGTTGAGCCGGTGAGCGGCTCTATAAGCGAGCGGAAGAACGAGTCATTGCGTTGATGAAATATGAAATTATTTGGCCTAAATGAAAGCATGACGCGCCTACCAGAGCTAAAGCGTTGCTTTCCGGAGTAGCCGCATATTGACTAAGCACTAGTGGTGAAACCAGAGGTAAAGTACGCGGCGGCAGCAGACAGAGAGATAAAGCATCTTCCTCTTGATGCTTCTTCCCGCACTTGTACGTGATTGTGAGGGAACAGTTCTGTAAATAGAGAAACGAGCGGCCGATGCGACCCTTCAAGTTCTCTAACGACGACAGCCGACACATAGCGTGGTGGTCGGTCATGAAATGGCGGCCGTGCAGCTATGGACGGGTTTTTTGAATCGACCAAACAATGCGAGACATTCCTGTTCGGTTATGTGTAATTTAGTTCTGCAGCAGAAACGATGTGGTTTGCGTACGCTACTACGCTCTAAAAAAAAAAGGGAGCGAGAATGGAGGAACTAGCCGTTTTCCTCCTTCAGGCCGGTAAGTTACTTCCTTCACACGCACTTCACACGTCGTGCCCTCTTGTGGCAATCAAAAGGGAGGAACGTTCTTCCCGTGCGTGCGTATCTTGCGTCGCTGCCACCGGTGACCCCAACATCGGCTGCAATAGCTTCTTTCGACAGGAAGTAATGCTAAGTAGCATAGCCAGAGGTCTACACCTTTTATGACAAGCGACCACTATTGTCAAACCTCTAGCGCGAACGGGAGCTGCGGTACGAGAATAGTTCAACTCGAAAGCAGCGCCCGGCTGCTGACGCACAACGAGACAAGCCCGTACTCGGGCATCTCGGCCTAGCCACCGAAGATATCAGCCAGCCTTTCTTGTCTTGATGCGTGAAATTAGGATGAGGAGAAGGTTAAGGTATCTCCAATGAATGTATTTGTGGCCGTTCTGAAGCGTCGTCCGCGACGGCTTCGAAGCGAAAGCAAAATACGTTTGCTGGCGCCGTCGGCACGTAGCGGGCCGTGTGAGCGCATCACCGCCGCAAGCGACGCCGTCAAATCCACAGCTGGAACACAAACCCTGCAACCAGGACAAAGAGGTGCTCGAGCGCGCCATGCAACCAGATATATAGCTGTATATTCAGCGTCACTTGCGTGCCGGTTTGCCGGCGTACCCGCCCGCCAGCGACGGCTTCTCCGTGATGCATCATGCAGCGCTCACTACACTACAGAGGCAGGAAGCACCGACCAACAATAGAAGGTGCATTTCCTAAAAGGCGCGGTATAAGCAAACGTACAAACAAAAATCATCCAGAAATTAAATTTGAAAAAAAAATGGCTGTGGCTTCGGTAAGGTTAAGCCCAGGATGCGAAGCATACTAGCCTTTATTTTAGTTGTTGAACCACTGTTTAGCCTGGTGAACTGCTGTTGCTTGGTTATATTTGGTTCGGCTAGACGAAGAAACAGCTCATGCATTACTGCTTCGCCTTCAAGAGTGGAACGCGACAGCGTTCCCGTCGACCCGCCAAGGGGTGTAAGACAATGGGCTACAGGGCAGCGACTACGCGCCCCGCATTGGACGCGGTGAGCGTCGAGCAAAGCAGCGTTCGGCGCGGCAACGAAATGTGCGCCTGAGCAAGAGACGCACGCCTTAGAAACAGCTCGTTTCTAAGGCAACACCGCATTCACTAGAGGCGCTTTTGTACCGCTTTGAAGCATCGTACTCGTGGCTCAGTGGTAGCGTTTCCGTCCCACACTCCGGAGACCCTGGTTCGATTCCCACCCAGCCCGTCTTGCAAGAGTTGAGCCAAAGCTACTTCTCCTCTGTCGTGACGTCACGGTGTCACGTGATTTCAAGGCGACACCGCCGCGCCTGAGGAGCTGGGTTGAGCTCTCGTAATATGCTTCGCATAAAAAAAGTTTACATATTGCTGACTTCCGCGTTGCAGTTTTGCACGTACGGACGTCGGTGTCTGAAGAAAAGGAGACGCTCTCGAAGATAACACGTAGAGGGACAATTGAAACTACAAAGTACGAAAAGCCTAATGAAAGACACAAATGTAGGGGCAAACGCATATGCATCCCAGACGCGAACGGGAGACCAAGCTGATGGGACACACATGAGTACGGCAGCGTTGCGCAATGTTTCGAGTGCCGGGATTCTAGAAAGCTGCAGGGCACTGTCGAACTCGAATGTCGGTACGGAGCGAAACCATCCTCTCTCTAGCAGAAAGCACGGCTAGCACGGTGCAAACACATATTTGCAGTAGAGGCGCTCAGAGAGAGACGGCATACCCCAAAGTCGCAGCTACCCTTCCCGGTCACTTGTTGCGGTGGTTACGCTTCAGCCACCGTATTTACGTATGGTTATGGTAGCTGTAGCCTAGTATACTGTATCGCCACAATCTTCGTTACCACGACTCTCCTGGAGATGGATATAACACAACGGACACCAGCAGTTAACCTTCTGATATTGTAACGTGGTAGTGACGGTGAAGAAAGAACACAGTAGCAGTACTGTGAAAGACAAAACTAGCTTTTATTGGGCGAACCTGTGCCCACAAAACAGGCTACACTTAAAGCACAACGATAGCGGCGAACACAGTCGGCGATCGTCGAAAATCTGCTCAGCGGGTCAAGCGCGTAGTCGTCGAATGTTCCAGACTATTCGTTCGGGCCCGCGTGCCTTCCACAAAGTTCTACACCATTCGCGTTACGCGATGAAATCAGATAACACAAGGTTCGGCGACAACAGACAGCCGGGTAGAAGCATCGATAACTTTCCGGAAACGTCGGATACATGCAGGCGCGTCCCTCGCTGTGCGATTACAGTTGTTAAGCAGCGAAACGTGGTCGCCCGATAAAGATAAGTACACGTGTCAATATCGTCAATGGTGAGCGGGGCGAGTCACGCCAACCGTGGCGAGTAATCTTTGGTTCTCGTATGCAGTCATGGCGGCATCACGACGAGTAACTTGTATCACAGCTTCCTTGGATGCTACAAGCTAGTATTCACGTCCGCTCTTCTCTAATATTGTTACAAATCGCGCGCAGATGCTCAGCGTATAGCAGCGAACGACGTCCTCGATGTAGCCGAATACTTTGTCTGTGGACAGGAAGGCAAAACGTGATTTCGAAGGCTTGCTCGACAGCAGTGGCTTCAGCGTCCCGGTCAGATCTGTCCCTACGCTATACGCCGGCAGCCGCCGGCACACCGCGCGCCGGCTCTCACGTACCCGCTCTGCAGAGGCGTACGGACGCAGTGGATAGCATATTGTTTGCCATTTCTGGATGAAATTAGGCGAGAAAACGTTGAATCGACCTCAACAACATGTGTTTTGTAAACGCCAGCGGTTCTTGAAGCGCCATCCGCTACGGCTTCGAAGTGAAAGGCTTAGATCGCCGTCGCCACCGTCTTGATAACTGAAAGTCGCCAGTCAAACGAATTCATTATAGTGCAGTTTTATATTAACAGGTCTGTGCGGATCTGCTGTGCCTATCAGGTGACTATACCCATATAAGTATTCTATCGAAATTTATTGCTGAATTACGTATAACAGAGAGTCACTCACTGGCACTAGAATGAACGTCAAAACATCATGACTATATGTGCCGTGTGTTGCGCATTCTGGTCGCTCTGTTCTGCGCAGTATGTGTGAAAGTGTCGCTCTGTTGTGCATAGTATGTCTATGAAAGTGCTGCTCTGTCGTGTCCACTGGCATCAATGTGAATGATAGACGGGGCGGCTTCACTAAAGTGACGCAGGATTGCGCTTGAGGTGAGGACTTGCTTTAAAGTGTCAAAGGCTGCGTTACAATCACCAGAACGCACAAAGGGAGTTCAGGGAGTCGGATGGCTGTAGAGAGCGGCCGCAGTAGCCGCGAAGTCGCGGACGAATTGCCGGAAGCACGACTCAAGGCTAACAAAACTGCGAAGCACTTTCTGGCTGCACGGTCGAGTTTCTATTGCGACGATAGGTCACCCTTGGCGCCACAAGGGAAAGCTTTCCTCAGACGCTGGTCGCATGATAATGTTGGGTGGTATTTTCGTAGGATGTCGTTTATGTTTGAGAGGGCATTAGAATAATTTGTTATAAATGCTGGTGGTCTCTCTGATTCTGGTGTAGGCGGTCTCTTAGCTAATTCCGACTGCCTCTCTAATCTTGACGTGACGTCATAAGCCCTGCTGAGATGAACTTGTTGATACTTTCTTTCTGCTAGCGGTAGCAGAAACTTTACAGACATGTTAGTGCAAGCAAAAATCAACCAACATCATTCCCCCGTAAAAAAAAAACATCTTCTCGACCCAGGCGCAAAACCTGCAGGCACGTTCAAAGTGAGCTTAAAATTAAGAGCACCGCAAATTGTTATTTCTTATCTGATTGCTCAGTTCATTTTTCTTCGTTGCTTTAGTTCCTTTATTTATATATTTGTTTAATTTTCTTTCACGAGCAGCATTTTCTGCCGCTACGTTTATTCTCTCTTTCAGAGAGACGATAGTAAACAGACCTCCAACCGAGCAGATAATCGCCTCCCCTCCCCCCCTCCCGTCGTCCAGGCCCCTTCTAAGAAAAAACGAACCCTCACGGCCACGTCAACCGGCTAACACACAAGGCTACCTCACTTGCCTCCACCAACTTTGCACTGCACAGCTCTCTTTTCATTTATACACCCTCGCCACTAACACACCCGCGTTCGTTGCCTCGCCCACCCGCCTTACCCCCTCTTCCCTTGAGAAGAACCGTACCTATATATACTGTGCCGAGGAAAGCATATGTCACCTTGAAAAAGTTAAGTCCACTTGTTGAAACGTTGGCCTTTCATGGCTTTCACCTTATTTTCGTTTTGCTAATCGTCTTGAATTTCTATCTAATGCCTTCCCCGTGTTTTCTCAGGATTACATTCATAAGTGCTTTTACTGTTGATGCCCTACCTTAATGTACACAATTCTGTACAAAGTGTCTGAAAGAGTGAAATCTACGAACAACTATGTATATGAATAACATAATAGTCTGGAAGAAAATAGAAATTCGTTTGAATGCATCAACCAAAGTGTTCAACGTGCTTACAATAATTTCATAGAAAATTGAACCTTCGGAAATCGGTAAGAAAGGGACTGATAAATAATGCAAGGACACCCAATCAGAGGCAGATGAAAGATCCTAAAACAGAAAATTCACATCTAGAAGGTCATAGAGGAAATCCAATGAGTATTACTTATAAGCGAGATATTTACCATAGTAGGAATGTTGCAACGAATTAGTTGGAGGGTGTCACCCATCTAGAGCCACTAAACCCTGGAAGCTCGCTTTTCATCATAAGCTTTCTTTCTTTATTTCGACAATCACTGCAGTTACGTCCTAATCCTACCATCTATATATATGGTTTTCAGACCATTACAAGCCGAAGCTATTGTTGAGTATGCAAAATTACCACGCATACTTTTCAAAATATACTGCACGTCACTTAAGCGAAGCGCATACCGGGATGTTTCCCAGGAATTTCATTTTCTTTTTTTATTGCGCGCTGAAAACATGCACTGAAGAAAACGTGTTTTTCTATCAATGCACTAGAGAAATGCTCTGCGTAGAGGACTCCGTGCCTCGGCTTGGACCCACCTTCGAAATATGAAATGATTGATCCCTTGAGTGGCGTAGACCGTTGCCGCCGGAACGAACACCATGATCACGTGGAACTTGATCTTTCGCAACCAGTTGGACATAGACCCAATGCCCTGGGTTTGCAGGTCTTGGTAGGAGAACCATACGCCAGCGAGCAACATGAACACCGTGTACGGGACGTGGATCTGGCGCTGCGCTCTCTTCAACAACACTGCGTTGGGTCACGATGGAAGAAGGTGGACAGGTCATCGTTCGAGTCGCACAAGTAAAAGGTGTGGTGAGGAGTTTGACCGAAAATCCCCTTTTTGGGTAACCTGATAGCAAAAAAAAATGCAAACGATTCAGGTAACTGATCAAGTCAAAAGTTAGCTGACCTTTCACATACAGAATCACGCGGGTAGCTTGTTCACTATTCTGGGAACAAGGAACGTCAGTGACGAAGTCCAGAGTTTAAAATATTGTTTTAGAAACTATACGGGATTTCTGTAAACAAGAAACCCTCATGGAATGCCAGCTAACTTCCTACTTAGTCATGACCACGCGACGAGCTTCGCAGCTTCTTTTTTGAACAAATAGGCCTAATGGGGTGAAATAGCCCATTTGCAACATGCGAGCATGATATGGCCACTGTATTGTTTCTCTTGTGTGGTGAGTTATTGACGCTGTCCAGTCGATATACGTATATCTAGCCAAGCTGTCTGTGTGACACGATGTGCTCGAAAACGTTAAGTCCGTGTTTTCACATGCCCTGGCAAAACTAAACCACCCACAGAGTTTACTTTTCGAGGAAATAGAAGAGGGGTGGGGGTTAGCGACGTGTCATGAAGAATGGCAAGTCAAGTTTTGAATTGTGTATGGCAATTTGGGGTTATAATTGAAAATTGCTAAATAGTCGTACTCTGGTGGTTGAGAGGCGTTGTATTAAAGGCTTACAATGTTCACTGCCTGCCCTAGAAGAACTAAAGCTCATAGTAACATTATATTTGTAGAGAACACTATGTCTGGTGTTCGTGCAAAGTTTATTGTGTATACGTTGCTAAATTAATACGCAAGCGAAGCGTCATACGTAAGCTTTCACGCTGTCCTGGGAAAACTAAGTATGCCACCGTCTATAAATTGCACGAAATAAAACTTGCGTCTTCAATTATCTGCGGGCAAAGTTTAAAAGCATGTAGTTTAGTTTTACGAAATTGAAATTCCCAATGCAACTGTTAGAAAAAAGCAGCTTCGCTGAAAATTGGGCTGTGTGCCAAGTCAGAGCAGTCTGCTGTGATTGGCGATCAACGCTATTGCCAGCGCCCACATTAATGTCTCGTTACGTGTTCATGGCAGTCTGGCCCGCCACTACCAGCGCAATTGGCCAAGAACTACGCTTAAGACCCAATGTGATGATACCAAATGATTCCTCTATTCAGAGCACTTACCGGCCACAATTATAACGGCGCAGATGACAAGGTAGTCGAGGGAATCCCCCGTCTCTCCCCTGCGAAATCAATACTCAATTTTAGGGATAAACAACTCCTAATGAATGAATGTAAAACTATATGCGAATAATTTAGACAATGACACATGCTGCAGACGAGGACCAGTGCGCTTGTCCTCGCCTGTTCCATGTCTGTTTGCTTAAATTACTCGCGCTCAGGTTTTCAGTCAACATGTCAGACCAACTAGCCGAACAGTTACTCTGTCTAAGGAACGACCCATAAGTAAACGCAAAAGCATTCGTGAACCTACTTCAATACTTCCGTGTCTGTATCACAGTAAGAATCTTCAACTTGTTCACTCAGTGCTATAGGCTGCTAAGAAAGTGATGAAGAGTTGTCGAAAATAGAACATGTCATGCTTCAGGCAACGTTTCCTCGCCATGTACCCTTTCCAAGTCAGGCCTATTCCCCTTGTCGACACATTCGCGCCAGCATGGGACATCCCATGTTCGACACGTGTTATTCACTTCAAGTCCACACATTGGTGCGAACAACACTCACGCTGTTAACGCGAAGGAGAATTGACGAATATACGTCGTGAACTTTTGAAGGAGTAAAAAAAAAATTCCTGACATTGATATACACCAATAGGATGCTAACAGTTGAAAGTTCACTTAGGGCATGCAGAAAAGATCGTGTAATACTGCGTGTCGCAACTCTCTATAGCGTTCTGTAAACCCAGGTGACGACAAATTGTTGTTCTTAACTTCACGTAGCACAAAAGGGACGAATGACCAAGAACTCGACGGCACTTTCGTCTCTCTTGCGCTATTCGATGTCGTGAACTATCCCGGTCGGAGTGCTTGTTATGCTGTGCTTGAGAGGGTTATACAACTGCAACAAGGTCTCGTAATTTACTTGCGTTCACGCACTATTCAGTACCCTATTACGATGCAAAGAAAGTTCGCATTTACAAGCAGCCTTGCCATCGGGGGAATGAGCCGAACAGAGGAACAAGGGCATCTTACGGTGTCCTTCGTAGCTTGGCAGTGTGCATCAATGTTCTCTTTGTATGCGAGCTTGCGGCTCTCCCAGAGTCCTCTACGGTGTTCTGTGTTCTGCTTGCGTTATATGCAATGTCTCCGGTGTGTTGAACCGTTAAAGGCTCCGTGCGTGAATAAAATAATTGTCAGCGCTGCCTAACAATGACCGCAATTTATTCGTGCTCTTCCGAATACTGTCGAATTCAGCCGCGTTTTCAAACTCGCCACCTTGTCATCCTCTGACTGGACCACGGCGCTGCTATGGCCTCTCTGAGTGGCTCGAGACCACAACATGGCATATTTTGAAGACATGGCTAAATTTAACCGTGTCCGAACGCCCAAGCAACTACTGGAGGAGGTTGGAATCAATTACTTTGCTAATAATTGGGATATAAATGACGCCCCACCCTCCGCGGTGGCTTAGCGGCTATGGTGTTGCGCTGCTAAGCACGAAAACGCGAGGTGACATCTCGGCAGCGGCGGCCGCATTTCGATGGGAGCGAAATGTGAAAGACGTAGAAGTCCCATGCATTGGGGGCATGTTAAAGATCCCCTGGATGTCGAGACTACTTTGGAGTCCGCCACTACGGTGTGCCTCACAATGAAATCGTGGTGTGGGCACATAAAACCTCAGCATTCAATTCTATACTAAAGAAATACGCTTCAATAGAGAATAGATAAACGCCTACATGTATATTATATATCACGATATCCTTGATTAACAAAAGATGAATCTCTTATGGCTTGAGTAGCGCGTCGCAGGTTTTCTTTTCATGGGGACGCACAATATCAATCGCGCTCGCTTATGACTACGTTCAGCGTAGAGCTATATTCACACTACCGTGATATCAGACATAAAACGTCTAACGAAAATACATTTATGCAGCATTATCCTGTAGCAGTTACGCAATTTGTTGCGCAATCGCTACGTGACTGACGATTTTGGACGGCAGTCTTTGCGTTGCCCCACAATAGTCAGTCAGTCAGTCAGTTTTTATTTGCAGGAAAATCCCATCATCCTGCGGTTGACAGAGGCTAAAGGCACGGTTGTCTGACGTAACAAAAGGAGCAGTGTACAGCATTTCAGCAGAGAGCTGGTGCAAAAAAGAGAAGCTGCGTTACAAATAGTACATGCATACATCCCATATAATATCGCTTTACTTTAGCACAATGGACAGTTTTTTTTATTAAATCACATTGAAGATTCGCTCATGTCACAAAAACACGTAAAAGGAAGTCGACAATTGAAACGGAAATTTGCATTTATCACTGTTACTTAACAATTCCAACGGAAAACAAAATTGCCCGCTGTTCATGTTTGAACGTTTTTCTGGGTAGGCAGAAATCCAAAATAGAAGCACAGTTATTTAACATGTTCTGACTTTTTTATTTCTGCGTTTAGGGTTACGCGGATATCATATTGGGCCAACACAGGTGTGTAAATACTGTGGAGTTTCTTTTTATATATTCGCTGTGCCAGTATCCATAAATAGACTTTACTTGCAGGTAAAACATCAAATCCTGGAAAAAGTGGTATCGTCGGCAACAATCTAATAGGGTCGGTGTGGTTCACAAAAATCTGGAGGAAAAGCGTACCTACATAAATTGCTGGCCTCCCTTAGCGAAGTGGTTGCCTGCACTAAGTAAACTTTTTGTTCACTTACAGAGAGCTTCCGGCGACGTGTACGGTCGAATTCGTTTCCTGCCGGACGTACCTCGCAGGGCGACGGGTGCTGGAAGAAGTGAAACACGCGCGCGATGTCAGTCACTAATGATCATCGCGCTTTGCTTGCACAAAGTTAAACTAATCGTACACAACATTCTGCGACCACTCGAGAGATCACGAGAAATATACAGAAAATGAAGCGTGCAGCAGCCCCGGTCATATCTTATTTAGACTATATTATAAACGCCAGGCTTCTTCCTTATCTTCATCCTGGACCCATTCACCAATGTTTCGTCATGATTTATGAATTTTTTTGCCGTAATATATTTTTTGTCTGAAGAAAAACGTTTGAGTTGCACGCCAAAATGTAGCAGATTCTAAGATTAAGATTTCACAGCGTTTGCTACCTCAGGTTGACACTAGGGCCCTTATTAAGACCAAAAGAAAGGTGCGTCCAGCACTAATGAATGTCTTATGCATGCCCAGTCACGCTTTAAGAACAATTAATTGGCAGGCCGACCACCCCCATCGTTTGGCAGCCTGTGTAATATATTGCGCAAATAAAAACAGGAAATTTTTGTCCGTAGGGATGCAGCCACGTAAGCTTCTCGGGGGTAGGGGGTACCAATATGGCCTTGTGGGCAGGTCATCTTCGAATGTTTCTTGCGCTCTGTGTTCACCTCTGTTGCTTCCCACCTTAAGCTTACACTTTGCAAGCGCATTGCCCAAGCTAAGTTAGAGTGCGCGTTTTTCTGTTAGACATCGCAATTTGACGCTCTTGTGGCAGCGAAAAACCGCGCTGGCCGCTTAATACTTTCCAATATTTACCCTAATGCCAGCGTTTCTTCAGGTAATGCTAATCTTGCTCTCGTGCGATCGTGCGGCGCATGTATAGTCTGGCGTTTCTATACACCGTTTCGTACATCAAGTGCATCGCCGCGGAAGCTGTGCAAGTAGTGCGGTCTCCAAATTTGACCATTCCGCGCATTTCGCCTATGCTTCGCTGCGCGCCAGTGGCGTTATTCACTCGCTCGAGCATGCACGTGCGGCTGCCGCGTTTGTAAGTGCGAACGCAGCCACTGCAAAAAGTATCTCGAGTATCCATAGCGTTGTACCTGATGCATGAGACGGAGGCCCGCAGCAGCGTGCCTCCATGCAGCGGCTGCGGCCATGCAGCGGCTGCGGCGGAGTCAGGTGGTTACGGCGTTGACGCCAGCATCGCCGAATATATCCCCCTGTGTAGCTCGGTACGTTCAAAGTGCAGCGGCGCGGCGACTAGCTGTTGCCAAAGCGCAAGCGCACAAGTGCGCGATGAGCAAGCACTTTTAGAGTGCATCTCTTAGACGCATTCCTGGCGTAACCGAGAGAACGAGCGCAGCGAAAGAGAGAGCGAACGCTGAGAGCAGCGGGAGATGAAAAAAAGCGGCAACAGGGAAGAGGCGCAAGGAGGAATGCGGAGAGGAGGGTGCAGCCGAACCGTGAAACGGGAAGCATAGGAGGGTATGACTTAAAAGGATGAGGAGGAAAGCGGAGGGCTGGCGGCGACCAAGTATGCGGCCAGCGCGGAAATCAAAGCGCTGACGTGGGCTTCGGACCTGCTGCGCATGCGCTACTTCGCCCCTGGTGCTGCCGCCGCTCGATAATGCGCTCCGCGTAAGACCTGCGTTTCCGGGTCCACGCTAATTATTTCTGAACAATGAGCGACGCAACCGGAAGAAATGCCTCGGCTGCCGCTGATGCTAAACGAGCTGCCCGAGCAGTGGCTCAGTGCCGCCACCGGGAGCACCCTGTCATTCAGAATCTTTGCCAGAGTAAACCGCGAATTCAGAGCACCTAAACAGCTGCGTTCAAGATTTGCATTAGGAGTATCGTAATTATCGCTGGTTTTTTTTTCGTTTGGCTGAGACGCAGGGCAGCGCAAACTCGACACCCTCCCTTCAGTTCTAGCGAACTGCATAGGTCTGCATGCTGCCGGCCAGCCAAGCTAGCACGCGAGTACCCTTGTTCCCGGTCAAGCGGCTCCGGCGTAAGATGTGGCATGTTCTATTCTCACGTCGGTCGTGCCAAAGCGAGCTGAACGCCGCTGGTAGCGCTGGCTGGGCCGCGACGCTAGACGGTAGAGCGTCCAATTTTCGCGGCTCGAGGGCAGCCTCGTTGTGCCAGGCTGTCTCCTTGGCTCTATGTCAGTTCCGCAAGCTTTATCATACTAGTTCAACTATGGAAAATCAACTCCTGCTCAAACCTAAACGCATTTCGTCTCGCCGTGATCGTCGCATTAAAAGTGCGTGTTTCGAAGTGTCGCATGGATAACGCGCATTCTGATTATTTGATCTCTCGGACCGGCAATCAAAGGAACCCCGTTCCTTCTTTCATGATTACATCACTGACGCCTCACCTTCATTAATGATGTTATTGGTATCGTTTAACTGCACTCCTCTCTGTGGCACCTTCGTACTCGCATATTATCAAAATAAATAAATAAACCCTATCTTGAGTTTTTGTAGGGGATAGGTTTCTGAGCCAGAGGCCGTGATACGCTCTCTTGTTTGGGATTATGTCTATAGAGGACGTCAAAATCAGGGTTTGACTAGTTTAAACTCCCCGTTCTTATTTAAAATTTCAGGGCCAGAATTACCATTGGTTGGTCGCTTTTGTTAATACTGTGTCCAGCAGCAGTACTGACAATAATTTGCTTTACAAAAAAATTCTAGAGCAATTGTGCTTGGCATGTCACGAAATCGAGATAACGTGGTAGAAAGGTTTACCAATAAAGGTTGGTGTCAATGATGATGGTGATATTAAGGGCGTCTTTTTCTAAATTAGGGTGGCGCCAAATCATCGCCAAGTGCTTGTGATATACTTAGGTCCTAGGACATCTTTACCTGTCAGTTAGCAAGAACAAAAATGATTTCTTTCTGGTATATTGCCTGAAGGTAACACTCCTCAATAAAGAGTTAAAAACATGTACTTCAACTATTCTTGCTTTCTCATTATCGTCTCTTTACTGCACTAGCCGCGGCCCGTTCCCTTGTTGGCCAGTAAAGCTCGCCTTCGGCCCCATCGGAGACACTGCGATATCTAGATATCGATCGCTGAAACCTGCAATGCTTACAGCCAATCGCCTTCTCATTCTCAATATGACGGAAGCCATGATAAAGTGAAAGCTTGGTCGCGTTTGTGATTCAATATCGATACGTCTGCGCTGCGCAAAATAGTAGGACAGAAGAAAAGACACAACACAGGTGCTGTACTGTGTGTTGTGTCCTTTCTTCTGTCCTCGTCCTTTGCATTGTGCAGACATGTCGATACGAAAACCAACGGACCACAGAATCCAAACCAAGACATATTTTAAGTAAGCCATGGTTTCAGCGAAGGCCCACTTGTACCACGTCGTGCGGCAACTGTGCCAAACGTACCTGACCATGCTCATCGTGCGGGGAAGGCGACGCAACGGGTGCGATGATTTCGGCGACCTGAAGAAAAGATGCGCCCGGTCAACGGTCAACGGCCGCGTCAACGGTCAACGGCCGCGTTCACCGCGTGCTGCTGCTTCTTCTTCCTTGCACTCATGGCGCGTGCCCACGAGAAGGAGTTTGGCCACGGTTCGCTATTGAAACATAATTTGAAGATACCGCTTCTTATATTTAATTAATAGCGACAATAAATTATTTCCCTTTTGTTTTCTTTTCGTCAATATAGTTATGCCAATAGCAATGGAGATGCTAGATTATGAAAATAATGTGATGTGCTGCGAATAACGAGAATGAGGAGAATTTTGGTGAGAGGCTCCCTGTAGCGACGGCGTGCTCATGCGCAATCTGACGCGCTTCCTTTCGGGCTTGACCAAGCGTACTTGCGCCAAAATATAAAATATTGTACGTCGAGAGGGTAAGGCCCACACGCAATAGGGGCTGCTCTAAGCATGTCTTCCTTTCGGAAATATATTTTTGGCAATAGAGGAGGGAATGGTCCAGTGATTCTATATCTCCACATGGCACACAAGGGTTCGGTGATGCGAAAGCGCACCTACTCATGTGTAGGTATGATTGCGGTATTATGACATCGTTATAGGGTAATCGAAACTTCGCATCGCCGAGAGGGACATCATCGGACATTCCAGGAGAACGCTAAATGTCCGTAAGCCAATGCGGTAAAGAGGGGCTCATTCTGTCTAACTGAGACTTCTTTACCTGCTTGTTTGCTTGTTCCTCATTTGTGGCCCTTACCCCCTACGCGGGATCGGCGAAGAGGCCGGTAGTTAAAGGTTAAAGGGAAGGTGGAGTGAGAAAAACTTAAACGAAGAAGTAAATTAGGATGAGGTATAACCTTTATGATGATTAGGAAATAAATTTACCTGACAGATACCGAAGTAAAAGTAATTGCAATTATGCATAAGCAGCAATTTTGTTGTGATATTAGAAGAATTTCGAATACACAATGAGCAATACAACTCTTTCGATACCGCGAGAAAATTGTGGTTTTTACAGGTCTCGGAAAAAAATTGTGTACAACAGCAAATAATATTTAGTTGCACGGGACTCGTATAAGTTTCTGTTTGTAGTCGCCTCCAAGTAACGGACTCAGCTCTGTTCAGTTTAGTGTGAGGCGGTGGTAATACTCGCCTCCGATTTTGATAGAATTTGGTAATATCGCTAAATCTTGTTAATATATCTACGAGAGCGGTATGTGCAAGCTATGCAATTCTATTAGAGCCACCCTTCAACACATGTTGTGGGGATGTGAAATATACCAAAATAAAATGTAAGTCTCCCCAGAAAATCTACGGGCGCGGTGGTCGGCCGTGCTGCACAGCTCAGAACTCCAAGACCAACTTTGGGCCGTCCAGCGAGCCGAGGAAGCCGCACGGGAGCAGCAGCTCCCAGTGGCCATCTAGGCGGCCCCAGGCCCGGGCCTCCCAATCGCCGGA
The DNA here is from genome assembly GCF_038994185.2 of Dermacentor albipictus. NCBI lineage: Eukaryota > Metazoa > Arthropoda > Arachnida > Ixodida > Ixodidae > Dermacentor > Dermacentor albipictus. Next base: position 33,098,709 of record NC_091824.1, read on the forward strand.
TTCTAAATGAAGTTATCACATCACATGAACAAATAATATTCCAGCACGCATTGAAGCATAGCATATTGTGCAAGATGAAATGCTCTTTCCAGAAACATACGTTGCCAGACTAAAAGAGTTTATTAGGTGAAACATACAAAATTCTAGAAAGCCCCATTTTTGCTGCGAACAATAACAAAGATGATGTCTACAAGATCATTAGTAACAAGGCAAATTCAGAATATACATTTCAAAGATAAATAACCCAGCAATAACGTGTGAAAACATAAATGCTCAGTACACCGCCGCTCTTCGAATGCAAAAAAGAAATTAAGACCAGCTCATGGCTCACGCCATGCTGTGAAGCAGTTCCTGGATTTTGTGAAGCATAGGTGCACTCCGAACTTTTCCCACAAGACGTCTGGTGGTCTTTGTGGTCTTTGGAAAACATTTTGCAGTTTCACCTTTTCGGCAACTTCTCAGGATGGTCCGATGCGAAGTCCTAGGAACGTACCTGACCAGTTCGTCTAGAGTCATGCACCTCTTCCAGGACCAATCGCTCTCAGGGTAGCTGGGCAACTACATGATTATGCACCCGAGCACATCTCTTTGCATTTTTGCAGACTGGCTTTATCCCCTCTGCTGAGATGAAGAGTAGAAACAAATCGCATGCCGTTGTAAACTTTGTTGCGCTGATCCATAGTGCTGGGCCGCGATGTACTACGGGCGGCCTTCGTGGCGTGAACGGAAGTTTCTTCGCTGCCGATGGCAGCACATCATAACCAACCGAATTTTGCCCCCTGAGGATAATCAGTAGAGTTCTCAGGTCGTGAAAAAAGATCGGCAGAAAAGCGCGCACAAGGAAGGAGACCGCTCAAGGCCGTAAAGGAAACTCGCAGCTCAACAGCTGTGGGTGTCCCATGCTGACTCAAAACATCGTCGCCGTCAGAGCTTGAATGTGCTGTGCTGTCATCTTTGGAATTGTAACTCGAGTCTTCATCACTAAATTCAAGTTCGGGTGCAGCATAGTTTCGAGCACGACTCTTTTCTCGCGATGCAGCCGCGTGGGACGACGCCATGGGAGCGAGTTTCGACAAGTGAGCAGTGACACCGGCAGCACCCCTTGCCTGGATTTTACGAGAGAAGCCTTGCTGAAACTTTTGCAAACTGGTTGCAAAAGCCAGGTACACATGTTGGTCATGCGGTGGACCTTCAGAAGTACACTTTGGCGGAATAAAACGACTCGGTCTCCAAACCACAGCTCACTAGTGAACAGGTGGCGTCATTTTCGGTTAACTAGCACTGCTCAGCACTGTCGGATGGCAAATCCGGCAATATAATTTCATTGTTGACTTGCTGGGAGTCATTTCATTACAAAATTTTGATGCTAGTGAGGCGTAATCGTGAGCGGCATGTTTTTTTTTTCCGACCGTGGTAGAAGGTGACAGCCACACGTCTTGTCACTACACTGTAAACAAAAGTTAGCCGACATTGGGGTTTTTGCGGCTCATGAGCTTTGAAGACTACCTTGCACCAGAAAATTACTCTGGCATGAGGCAGTAAAATGCGTTACATTACATCGTTTTACTACCATCTCTGAGAAACGTAGTAAAAGGATGTCATGAGCCGGCTTTACGACGTACAGAGTTTTAGATCACATGACCAAAAACCATCTATTGAGAGTTTAAAACCACGTGATCTGGAACCAACCTGAAGATCACGTGATAAAATACTACCACTTTACTCCCCAAGGTTGCAAGCTCCGCCCAATCCACTTAAGCCTACGCTCGGCCACAGGCACGGCCGCGGCAGGAATGGCAAAGATCGATGCCGTGGCGGTGCAACCACCAGCGGAACGTTGGAAACTTGGAACGTATGTATACTACATACGTCGCGTAAGAGGTGTCTCAAGTGGACGCGGCTTCCTGCCGGCGCGCCGCCCGTTGCACGACCGACGAGCCGATCGACTGCATTGCGTCAGTGCGAACTCATCGAAAAATAATGTTCCGATTCCGCTCTGCACGGCGAACCGGCGTGGCCATGCTCGCATTCAGCGACAAAAATCGCCTCAAGAATCGTTCCTGGACCGATCCTCTCTACGGCAGGTAAATATCTTGCCGTTCGCGAGGGATACCGCCATCGGCCGGCAGCCTACAAACGGCGAGTTGTCGCGTCTGCTGCTCCGGCCGGAAGCAAGCGTGTCGGTCAAAGTTCATTGCCAAGCACAAGCCCACTTTTTCATGCTTCTACGAGCGAGAAAACGACTGTTTCTTGTCCACTTTGAAGCTGTGAACGGAATCGTCACGACCCACTGTAGCACAAAATAAACAAAACGTTGGTTAGTTGTAGTGACAGTCAATGGAAAGCCTCACGCACTAGAAATAGATGCTATCATGTCGAGCGGTCTCACCAATTCAAGGTGAGGGCACATAATCTCGTAAACACGACAGCTAGCGCTGTAGGAAGCGTGTATACGAGCGGTGATCATGAATTTGTGCTCAGTAGGCGTCAAAGAAGCCCGTAGGCCATCCACCATTGCAAGCAGACGGGGCTGCACAGACGGCGCGCTGATGGGCTCGTGTTCGCCAAATAAAGCGGGAGACACACGGTCCGATCCGGCGTCCGACGCGCCTGAACGGCAGCCGGAATCGAGGTGTTTTGCCGTGCCGAAGCGCCGGATCGGACGTCCGGCGTGCGACAAACCGGGCAAATTTTCATCGTCCGATGTGTCCGACAACCGCACTCTCCTGACGTTCCCTCCACGGAGGCGGCGCTGGCAGGCCGGTTTCTCGCCGTCTTTTTTTTTTCCCTTGCCTGCTGCAGTTTGTTGCCGACACGAAATAGTTACCAGTTCAATAAAGTTATCTCAAACATGTGCTTAATATGCTAAACAGCGCCTAGTACACTAGCACTAAGCTACCGTCGAAATCGGGAGCCGCGACGCGAGGGCCTTTCCGCGGACAAACAGCACACACCGATCTCTATGCACCGACCGTCCGAGCGAGGCTGCTCGCTTCGCTTGCACGTTTGCCCTTCGCAACGACTGCGTCGAGTAAACCAATTGTATTTGATTACGGGCTACCTAAGTGCACAGCGTTAACTGTTTTGGCAAAAATAAGCCCTCTTCATCGAGCTCGGGCTGAATCAAGCGCCGTCGGCCGCAGCGTCCGCCTAGCTATGCCTGCCGGCCGTATCGCTGGCTGTTACCGGAGCCGTCAGTGGACAACGCGCCGTCGTGAAGTGTTCTGTCACTTGCACGGGCATAATTTTTTTGACAGTGTTCACGTAAAGCGAAGCAGTGTTGTGCAGAGTTTTTATATTGCGTTTCTCGACGTCAACATGAACTCAAGCTGGGGGGGGGGGGCGGCTAAATCTGGGCGGAGCTTACGCGCCGCTCGACCGTTCGGATACACGCACGTTGGATCGGACGCCGAATCGTACCGTGTGTCCCCTGCTTAAAGCTCGCTCATGGTTCGGTATATTCTTTATAAATAAGGAAGCCTACCTAGGCACTGTAAACCCAATAATTGGGGCCTAAATGCCTGCCCTCCTCCCAGCTACAGTTTCGTTTGAGCGACAAAGTCTGATTTCGAAGGCCGTGCTTTTGCAAATTGCATGCGACTGAAGTTGTTGCGAATCTTGAAGGCGACATCCGTTATGTATATACAGTACATTTTCTTAAACTTCGTATAAAAAAGTGCATATTTATACAAATTTAACACTTTGGACCCAAGAAATTTGTTAAAGTGTCCCTACCGATTGTTGTTAGGAAAAAACACGTAATTTTCTCATTTACGACACATTTTTCTAAAAACCGCAGAGTGGCGCCACTGCAGTATTTGTTTGGTCGACATACCACGTTGGTTGTCGTGAATGCATTGCAGTAAGGCGGTATTTGAGTTATATTTTAGAAGTGCCTAGACAAAATGTGCTCCTTGTCATGTGCAGTAACCATCGCAAACCCTCCGGACTCGTGTAACGTCGTTAGTTCGCCGTGTGTTTCGTGCGATCTACCAGTGTCGACAGTGAGTGTCTTACAACAGCGCCCGTCCGAGCTGCCTTTGTTCTGCCGAGCTGCCTGCCCGCGCTCCCGTGAAAAGTCTGGTACTGGCGCTTCGAATCGTAGTGTATGGAAGGCTGTTGAAGGTTGTGCTTTTGTGGAGCTGGAGTTCATCGGAAGTTCTACAGCGCTTGCGCCAGAAAGACGTCGGTGCCTCGGTACCTTTGAGACGAAGGAGCGTTGGCCAAGTCTTTTTGAAGGGTAAGCAAGTTTGGCCCTTGCGCGCATTCTTGAACTTATGATTTACGTAATGAACGTTGTGTAATTAGTTAGAGCAAAGCGCTTTCTGATCGTAGGTTGGCCGTCTTGTTGTGCACATTTAGCAAGCAATTTCACGAAGGCTTCCTCTGATGTTACAGTAAGCGTACTTGCATTCTGCTGTAAAATATATGCTACCCGCCTTGATTGCTATGCCTGAATGGGCACACAATTATGAAAACACTGAAAGTTGCTGTTTGTTCGGTAGTTTTCTGGCAAGAAGTTATTCGTTATATATGCATTCCCGCAAGTACAGTACATGTGTAATGTATCCGTCTATGTATCATGGGCTTCGCGCGTTGGCACACGATTCCTATGTTTGACGCTTAAGCGGATAGAAGCTTGTATGAAGATTTTTGTATGTATACAGTTTGGTTTGGAGGACCACGTCGCGAGAACCTGTGTATTGTTTATGTTCTTGAGTGTCTTCGCGTATTTGTCTTCTGTGTTGCAAACCCGACATAGGCCGATATTACAGTAACGAAGTTTATTTTTAATCGAGACATTTCAGACACCGGCCTTTAAGAAAGACATAGACCAACCAATTCTTACGAACGGGATGCCAGCTCTTGCAATCGTAGGTTATACGGCAGTGCGTAATAAAGTAAGGACTGCGATTTTGTAGCGATACTTACCCCTCGATTCTATACCACTCTTGTCGGTCACCGCAAACGGCCGGCTGTTCCAGTACGTAGCACGGGCCGGGGCGGCGGTCAGACCACTAACGAATAACGAATAGGAATAGCACCGCTACAAAATCGTGATTTAGCTTTCAGAATGCTTTTCATGTGCTCAATATTTTTGTTTAATCCAATGCGCCACGTTTTACTGCATATATGAGTTTTGTTTTTGATTGTCCTGGTCACGACCTACTGTATTACAGTAGGTCGTGGTCCTGGTAGCCTGTTGTTGCTGATTTCGTTCCTTCCTGAAACTTCACTTGTTACAAAATATCAATGTAACCTCCTTAGATATAACAAAGAGACATTTGTGCAACCAGGCGCAAATTCATGCAGCTGGCTGTGTGAGGCTCTCTGCAATTTCACATGATACTGGTAAATCACAAATTCCCAGGTTCACAGCGCAATAAATTAAACATTTCTTACTTTTGAAGGCTATGCGGATTCTGGAGGCATCCCTACATCGAGCAGGAACCTGCTGCACTGCTGGAAGCTGGACAGCACGACAATAAAGCACGTGATCTGTGTGCTTTCTCAAAGGTGCGTACAAAACTGGCGCTGCCTTTCGAGTTGTAGGATACATTTGTGTTATATGCAATCATTTTACTGTATTGCGATTTTCAGGATTTCTAGTGGCTGATCATGAATTTTATGTTTTGGTGGAGTGCCCTCAGTTTAATGAATTTACCTAAAGTAGCCTCCTCTGAGTTAAATATAATTGGGCGCTTGAGTAATTATGCCTTATATACTCCATATAGACTATATTAATCTAGCCAAAATGCCTTTTTAAGAACCATGAATTCAGGTTTCGTGCCTTGAATAATGTGCTCTAGAGTGTCGAGAAAAATGCGTTGTACCACCTAAAGACATGGTTTACGCAAAAGTGCCTTAAGCAATGCTTTCGCACAAAAGTTGTATCATCAAGAGTTTCAGAGAAGCCTGTGCGGTCGGTATGAAACATGACAAAGACAGACATAGACCAACCAAATACAACATTAAAAGCAATACATTTTGGCTTCCATATGGAAGCCTTGTTCACAATAAGGCTAAAAAAAGTGGAAGTGCATATTTAATTAAGTAAGTTTTAGCATAAGATGGGCGTGGGCTCCTTGGTTTCAGATTAACGTGTGTCCTATTGATTGCATCTCCAGGGAATCTGGGTACAGGCATGGCTTCCAATTTCTTTCCTGGCCGATTATGCTAGACACTATCCAGTCACTATTGTGTTTAGTCATTGCGGCATGCTCTGCCAAAGCATTTGATGCCACTCTTTTCTCATCCACATCGTTCTGATGTTGGCGTAGCCATTGTTTAAAGTTGCCCATTGCTCTAATGTAGATAGTATTCATATACACGTTATGTTTCAAAGGTCAGAATTCATGTCAGTAAAATTTTTGATACGGTTTGTTACTGGGATGGCTACCTCGTTGGTTTAACATGGCTTGTCACTGGGATTGCTCTCTTGTTTGTTTAGCTTCTTGTCGGGTTCATATGGATTTGGTTTTGTGCACAATGAGATGTTACACACACACCTTGCATATACATGAAAAAAAGGTTTACAACAGAGATATATATAGAGATAACATATATGCATGGGCATATATATGTGTCCAATAAAATACTCGAGCCTCATTTCTGCCTACAGAAAAAGAAGTTATTTCTCCTCGAGGGCATGACTGCTTGCAATAATGAACCTCCAAGAAAAGGTTTTCTCTAATCTGTATTTTTGATATCTAAATGCTTATGTGGCATGTGCAAACTGCTTGCATCAATTTCTCATTGGGATGAGTGGTCTAAATTTTAATTTTGAGCAATCATTGCAATAAATAACTCATTTCACCTGTCTTCTAATGACTCTAAAATTCTACGCTTCTACCTTGCCAAACCTTTTATGAAATTAGTTTGATGAGGCCCAATATACAGGGCTTTCTAAATTGAAGGTATCAGTACCTATTAAAGACTATGCTAACTAAGAAAATGCTGCTTGTGTATGTGGTTTATTCATTTCTCAGACAAAAGCTTTACACCCAAGTGCAGTCAGTAAATAGAAAACAATTGCGTCTTGTTCAATAGTTCTCGAGCACTTGTGCGTCACTATAGTCGGATACAAATTTAGAAAAAAGGGGAGGCCCCGCCCAGGTGAATGAAGCGCGACGCCCGATTGCCTCCGCGACTAAAATAATCCCGCTCAAAAAATCATGCTTAGGAAACGCACAATTCTCAGTATTAATAAAGACTTTGATGACTGGTTTAGTAGAGCTCTCATGTGCTACAGCACATGCCAGATCGCGACAGAAAAATAACCCCGTGCCTTCCACAACGCTGCCCGTCGTCTGCTCTTTAGCTTCACTGCAAGTGGCAAAAGTAGAAAGAGCAACTCTGCATGGCATTTGTGCTTGTTTACATGTACACGGCACATTTACTACTCCTGTTCCGAGCTTCAAATGAATCAGTTGCTACTGAACAAGTACTTATATAAAACAATGCATTTATCGCAACCATTACAAACCCAAGATGCACAGTGTCAGCGAAAGCACCGTGTTAAAGGTGAGGAGGGAGGTCAAAGCTTCGCATATTTCGGGTGGCAAACTATCGACGCCCTCGCGAAAACGCCCACAAAATGTGGAGAAAAAAAGAAGCAGCACGAAGTAGGACACGTGTGCGCTGAGGTCGTGTGCACGATTTCTTTCACCACAACGAGATACCGACGATCGAGAACATCACTAACGAGTTCTCGAAGCGTATATTGTTATGTTTGTGCCCTGGGATTAGCCTGCCGGAAGGCCAGTGCTATGGTTTGTCGACTGTGAAAGCAGCATTGATCCCCGCATGGTGCCTGCCTGCTTCGGACACGACTACGTGTACGGCTCGAGTTTCCTCGCGGCTGCACAGCGTCCACGATGGAAGCAGCCACTGGATCACGGACTGCTATTCGGCCCCTCCCCGTCCCGGTAGCAATGCAACCCCCCCCCCCTCGTTTGTCCGGCGGCGCCCGCACCACAAACGACTCCTGCTGTGTTTGGGACAGTTTCCAAAGGAGGGCTGTGTTTCGACCCGGTGCCTTGCAGTTGGTTCCCTTTGTCCTATGCGGGCCATAAAACTTGCCCGGCGCACCATTCTGACCGACCGCCAAATCGTCCTGACGCCGCAGTGCGGTTCAAGGAAGCGCCGGTCACCGAGAGCGGCGTTAGGACCCCGTAGGCTGCCCAGACCCTCTCTCTCACGACCTTGTTTCGTCCTTGGGGACTGTCTGGGAGATCTTTGGACTGAGGGGTGTTATTTAAGCAGCTTGCAGCTGCTCTGTTGGTCTCTGTCCTGATAACGACGACAACATGTAAACATTGTATAAAGAATTATTCGCAGAGAAAACTCTCCTCGTCTCTGACTCTGCGTGAAGCGAGGTCCAGACCTCCTGCCAGCCACACATACCTCGGCAAGCGCAACAATGGATCTCCCATCACTGAAGCGGTGTACTGTGTGTCAAGCACAGCAGCCAAGCATTCTCCCGTGACCTCTCAAATAAATAAGCGGTTCATTTGATGACATATTCCTTCTAATGGAAGCCCAATTCTGAAAAAGCAACGTCCTGCACAGATCATGCTCAATATAAGCGTTGGCATGGAAACGTGCTGAAATGCCGGAAAATCTGAATGCAAATGCAGTTATTAACTCTGAATAACTATGTGGGGCCCGAAATGCTCATTCGGGCAGCCACTGTCCAGCTTCTACACGAAAAAGCAGTAGTCAACGTGAATGAAATTGGCAGCCACTCTTAGCAGCCTGCACGCCAAAGCACGTTGTGCTTTGCGTGCAGTTGTGCTGCCCCTACTGTTTTTTCCAGCCCGTTGAGATGAATAATGCCAATGTCAAAAGGCCCAAAATACTCTATTGGACAGCCACCTATGAGCATGACGGGCCCTGTGATGAAATAAGTCATCAGGGCACGCTTCAAAGGCACCTTTAGCAGTCTGCACATCCGTCGCCACTGTTGGTGAAATGGCAGCAATCAATGCGAGAATGACAGCCGCTGTTGGCAGCTTGCATGCAAACACACATTCATGTGGTGGCATTGTTTATTTTGGTTACCTGGCCCAGGCAAGCAATGCGAATAAGAGAACTATTATCAAACATCATTAGCTTAGTTAGGCCCAATATACCCAGGCGGGTAGCTATTAATAGCAGTAGTCAAGGGCACGCTTGAAAGGCACCATTAGCAGTCTGCACGTCAAATCACAGTCATACCGCAGCCATTGTTGTATTTGTTTATCTGACCGGGCAAGTAACACCAATGTAAGCTCTATTATTCACCCTGAATAGCTCTGCTAGCATTGTGCTAAAAAAATGCTGAGTGAAGTTGAATGTGTTTTATTGAGGCAATTATTTAATTTACGAGCCATTGGCACGTCGATCAACGGCCAGGTTCAGACAATGTCATTTGTGAAGTAATAAATGGTGAAAGTTGCAAAAGCTCTCAGTGCACTGCTTTGCTGAGCTCCATTCACTGAAGAATGTCTTTGCAACGGCGAAAGCGTCAGACAGAAATCACACCCCACTGCACATTGTTATTCGTGCTGAAAATTTTCGCCATCATATGTGATAGGCAGCGAAACCGTTTGTTTACTAAGACTGAATGTATGAAAAATGCAACAGCATAGCAAGGTGTTTCACAATATGCAGCCTTTCATGTGCACTTCTGGCTAGCTGCCACATGCACTGACGCATAAACATGAACAGAGGTAAGAGGCAAAGTTACTGTGCAACCCACATCACGCTATTAAGAAAATGTATCTCTCAACCTTTCTGTTTTGATAGGCGATCAAAATTTGTTTTGAGCAAGTTGGTTAATCACATTGCAGCAACAACACAAGAAACAAGGACAGAAAACGCAGCAAGTAGGCAGATTGAGAAGACGAGGTAGACCAGTGAGAAAGGTTTTAATGAGATGGAAGAGGCCAGTCCTGCAGTGTACAGGAGCTATGCTTTGAATGAGATTGGCTAATGAAAATGTGTAAGGACTTTGCTGAAAGAAAACTATCAAAAACAAATGCTAATATAAAATAAAAGGACAAATATGAGTAAGTGCAAACATGCATGGAAGCAGGAACGCTGGCAACACAACTTATGCGTGACTGTGCCACAGCACGCATTATACAGCTTGCGTGCGCGGTGAGCACTGGTGGAAAGAAATCAATCGACAGTGCTATACGCAACGCTCGAACACCGCCGTTAGACGCTCGGCTATCTCACTGTTGACAACGATCACTCACGCTAAGTTGACGGCGACAAATCTTTGCATTGGAGGCTTCTTTGTCAAATATTTTCTGTTGAGACGCTCGTAGGTTTGTTTCATGCGCGCACACTTTTCTAATTTCTCCTCAGAATGGTTTTGCTCCATCACTTTACCCCGTCCGACGAAAAATGCAGCGACACGGTACACGAACTCACCCGCCGCTGACAGCAGGCACCAGACTTTGGCAAACTTTTCTTGTCCTAACTTCACTCAGGAGCGAAATAAAAAAGACATGAAACAAACAGGCAGGATGTGTGTTTGCAGCAGTCACCGAGGCATCCTGTTTTCAGACAAAGCGTAGCGCAGCATCATCGATGCTCGCTGCAATGTTTCTTCGCCGGATCACGGCTTAGAATAAACGCATGCGGCAAAGATGCCGCATTGTAAGCTCGCAGTAATATTTGCGGCATGATAGACAATGACAAACAGTTTGGGAATTCACTGTGACGAGGCATTGACATGCACAGCTGACGCGACTTGGCCCAGTTCGAAGCCCGGGCGGCCATCTTCTCCGACGGCAGGCCACCGGCCGTCCGTCGCATGACGTCAGTCCAGAGTGCGCACCCATTAGTGGATGCTCGTGTGCATCCGCCTCGGAGGAGTAAACGCCCCTGTTTTTCTAAAGTTGTATCTGACTATAATCGAGCACAGCTTGACCCTTGGCCTAATACTAAATCAGGCTTGAAGCTTTCAGTGTGTGCTAATCGCTAGAAAAGCACCAGATTTCATTCTGTGCCAAGGGGTGGAACGCATTTGCTTAGAGCTAGGCAGATGAATGTCTTTCTTTCGCATTGAAGTCTAATCTTAGGTGAAAGTACACAGCTCAGCACAACGCATGTATGGTATACGTAATAGTACTTTGTTCTTTAAACCGTATCAACAAGCAGCTACTTCCGTTTTCGCAAACCTTATCTTATTTCCTAACCTTTCCTTGATCAAAAGTGTAGAAAATTAATCTGTGCTTGTTCTGTTGTTTCACAGGTAGACATCGGCGACGGTGTATATGTTGAAAAGGGCCTGCTGAAGAGGCTGCGCCTGGATGCTAACAACTCGGGCTTTCAGGTCGCGGGGCGCCTCCTTAAGGCTCCTTTTACAAAAGAAGAGGTTTCAGGGAGGCGCTACACATGGATGCGCAGTGATTGTTTGTGACAGCATCACTGCTGGCAGGCCTGGACTGCCTTTTCGCTTTGTTCTGGGTCTTCCACGTTATCTACTCGAAAAAGGCCCACAGGATTTTGACATTTATTGAGCACTGCTTTCTGGATTTTTGCTACACAAAGCCGCAGGTGAAAGCATTGGATTTACTCAATTTTTACAAGAACTATTGCTAGGCAAAAAAATTTTCAGATCCATATCCTCAAGAAAGTTTCTGTAAAAATTATTTTGCCTAACAAAAGCACTCGTGGGTTCTGTGGCTGGCAGGTTGCCGAAGCCATGTAGCACAGTACTTGCTTTAAAGGGACACGAAAGAGAAAATTTATTTGAGCTTTATTAAATCATTCTTCTACAACACCGAAAAACAACTCCCACCATGAGAATTGGCTTGATAAGCCAGATAACTTGCAAAAACGAAAACTGGTGTCGCCACCACCACCTTATAGTTCCTGCACCAGCTCGCTGTGATATGAAATTTGACGGTGTCTGTTCGGGTCTAGCTAATGTTCTACTGGCCAATATTGATGAATTCTGTTGTAAAGGTGTCAAAGAATATACTTAGTTGAAGTATGACTCCACACTGATGTGCGGGCACTGCATAAAATTTGAAAAATGAAAGTTAAATCTTCATTTTCTCATGTATTAATCCGCTTATTGCCACAATGTTCATGAATACAGTTCTGAAAGATTGTTTTATGAGTCTAAAATGATTTACTGTTTCTCTTTAGTATCTCTGTAATGGACCTTCAGCAACAAAATGTGTGTTAGTATGCCACAGGTATTCTCAGCGGGGGCAAAAGCACCAGCAGCATGCTCAATGATTCTGTACCAACTGATAACTTGAAGGATGTCCTGTGCCACTAAGGTTAGGCCAACGTGGCTCTGTGTTAATCACCACAAGTGTATTATGCAAAACTTAATGCCCCAGAAATTGGTAATTCAGGGGGGAGTTGAATTAGCTATTTTTATTCCTTTTTTTCTTTATCATGGACTTCTCACATTACACTTTGTCACAATGCATTCACTTCAAAGTAACTGTGGAGAATAAGGTGGTTTGGTATTCAGACATGCCTTCTGTGTGTAAACAGTGTTAGATGAGCAATACAAAGATACACCATAGATGCTGACTGGCAACATGAAGGGGTTTGAGGGCAGCTACAAATATACATCCTTGTAGTCGTACCTATAGCACTATGTTCAATTTGTCACACAAGCATATGGCATCCATCACAACTGCATGCCTAGAAACAGACGAGGGCAACACACTCAATTCCCTTTTAGTCTATCTAAGAAGCACTACAATTTTTAGGCAACGAAATTGAAATCTGGCTTGTACCCATAAGTACTGCAATACAGTTGTGCAACATGTTCCTCTTGTGTGGAAAAAGGGCTGCATATGTTTTCTTTGAGCACAAGAGGGAGTGGTATCAGTTAGAGCCCCTCCATCCACGCGCCACTGCCGCTTTCTTAAGTAGCGGCAACCTTGTGCGCCGCCTTTTCCCCTCACACCAAATCCGGTTCCAGCATGTCCGGTTTAAAAGTTTCCGGTTCCTGGAGTTGTGCTTCGGGAATTTCCGCTTTGACTGCCGATGGTCAGACGCCCACGCGTGCTTAGCAGAGCTGTGGGAGTCACCATGAGAAGAATGCAAAGGCGACAAGCTGTTATATTCCGCTGAAGTAGTAATTCGCGGTTGCTGTTTTCTAAATGCACGAAAAACGGCAGTAGTCTCCAAGCGCCCAGGCATTACATTCCACTGTACGTTGTCTCTCGTGGCACAACCCGTCGCAGGTTGACATGAAACAGCGAACACGATCAGATCGCTGATTACAATAGGCGGTGGTACTTGGATGGAATCGCTTTCACAGTTTAAACCGCAGCTGGTGCAATTAAAGCCTCTCCATCGACGCGAAAGTAAACAACGTTTAGAAAAACATAGCGTTACTTCACTCGGAACAGGAAGCTGCAGCTACGGAAGTTCCGCTTGCCACTGGAAGCTAAGGGGGTGAGTGGCAGAGGAGCGTGGAGGAAGAGGGTAGGTTGGCGGTACTTAACCTGGTCGGCAGAAACATGTATGGAGGGGCTTTAGTATCAGTTAATGGCTGTTTTCACATATATGTTTTGTCGTGTGTATTAGCAATCACCACTTCCCTTATCTGAGTGAGGTCATTCTTTAGAAAGTTTGAAAGTTTATAGAACATGTTGCTCATGGTTGCAGTTTTCTTCCTAACTATCCATTCATTGCACTGTGCACCCATGTCTTGCGCAACTAGCTGTTTGATGGTCAGTATGCTATCGATGGGTCTAATGATAATCTCTAGTGCCCTGTCATTTGCTTGTTGCAATACTGAAGAGTAAGATTTTGTATATTTTGTCACTTGTTTATTTTCACTGTACTTTAGTTTCACTACATCTTGAATGTGTTGTGATAGTTTTTCTTTTGCAATGAAAGATATGTTGGACAGTTGTCGACACTAATGTTATAGTATGAATGCTTGCTGTATTTATTACGATTGTTTCATTTCGCTGGGGCACTAATGGTCATTAGCAGCAGGTGCTAGCTGCCCTTAAGAGCAATGTTTTTATGTTGCATAGTATTGTTCATGATCCATTGAATGCACTGCACGCACATGTTGTGGACAACTGCCTGTTTGAAGAAATTGTCTGCATATTCAGTGGGTCTAATGTGAACATCTCTACTACTGACTTAGCTTCACTACATCTTGAATGTGTTGTGATAGTTTTTATTTTGCCGTGACAGATGTGGTGGGCAGTTGCCGGCACTAATGTGATAGTACGAATGCTTGCTGTATTTACCACATGGTTGTTTCATTTCGTCTGAGGCACTAGTGGCCGTTAGCAGCAGATGTCATTTGGCCTTATGTGCAATACAGTGAAAGCTCGTTAATTCGAACTTCAATAATTCGAATTTATGGATAATTCGAACTGGTTCCCGTTCCCTCACGGTTCCCTCACGGATAATTCGAACTAGGCTCGCCTGGCACACGGCCAGAGAAACGCGCCTACTGCCTACACACAAGGCTGTATTGCCTCCAAAACGGAGAGAAGGCGAAATCGGAAAAAAATCTAACCGACGCGGTGTCAACCAGAAGGCAGCGGCGGCCGCCGCCTCTACGTTCTACGTAAATTCCGAGACTTCTTGCCCATTGCAAATCTCGGAGGTTTTGCAAATCTTGTACAGCTGCTAATTTTGTGCGGAGATGGCACGGAAAGCGCCAAAACACAGCGAATCAAGTATGTCACAGCTGCGCTTGCAATCAAGAACCAATGAATCAGGGCCTTCGCCACCTTCTCATGTTCAGCGTCTTTGTCTCGGCAGTCTTCATCGGTTGTACACCTCTGTTTTCAGTTTAGGAGGTATCGGCCGTCGCGATTCATTGTGATGATGTTAAGCCTCGGCTAACGTTCGTTTCGGTGGACGTCGGTGGTGTGGCACAGTCAGACCCAGAGCTTCGACTTGAAGATGGCGTGTGCCCGCGGCACACGCCATCACTTTCTGACTCGCCAAATTTCTGACATGCCCTACTGCTTCCAAATCGCAGTGTACTGTTGCTCTCCTTCACTTTCGTTAGTTCGAACTTTCGTTAATTCGAACTGAAACGACTTCCCCTTGCGGTTCGAATTAACGAGCTTTTACTGTATTTTTATGTTGCATAGTTTTGTCCATAATCATCCATTGAATGCACTGCAGACCCATGTTCTGGACAACTGCCTGTTTGAAGGAATGATCTGCATATTCAGTGTGTCTAATGTGAACATCTCTAGTACTGCCTGTGTATTTGTGAGTTAGATTTTGTATTGTGTGTCATTTTGTTTTCACAGTGCTTTAGTTTCACTACATCGTGAATGCGTTGATAGTTTTCCTTTTGCAGTGAGAGATATGGTCGGCAGTGGCCGGCACTAATGTAATAGTACAAATGCTTGCTGTATTTACCACATGGTTGTTTCATTTTGTCTGGCGCAGTAATGGCCATTAGCAGCAGATGCCATTTGGCCTTAAGTGCAATATTTTTATGTTGCATAGTTATGTTCATACTAATCCATTGAATGCACTGCACACCCATGTTCTGGACAACTGCCTGTTTGAAGGAATTACCTGCATATTTAGTGGGTTTAATGTGAACGTCTCTAGTACTGACTGTATATTTCTCAGTTACATTTTATATTGTATGTTGCTTGTTTTCACTGTATTTTAGCGGGATTGTACATTGAATGTGTTGTGATGTATTTCATTTTGCTATAAGAGATCTAATGGGCAGTTACCAGCTCCCAGTATGTGTGTTAGTACAAATAATTATTATGTTTATCACAGCATTTTATAAGGCTATAGTTTTGTGATGATTAACTCATGCCTGACTTTTTTATGAGAAACATGTCACAACTAATAAACAATCACTCATGCTTGGGATCCATGAAATCATCTTTGTAATCTTTCAATTGTCTTCGAAATAGCAGGCCCAAGAAACTCCAGAACGGGCTTGAAAAATTACTCTCGGGAAGAACCGAGAAAACCTGATGAACGAGTTAAAAAAATACTCCGAGATCAGCTCCAACAAACCACAGAATGGGCTTGAAAAATTACTCTCAGGTAGAGCTACGAAACCTTGATAACGAGGTAAGAAAATACCCCGACATCAGTACCAACAAACTCGAGGATAAGCCTAAAAATAACTCCCAGGAATAGCCTAGAAAACTGGATGAATGACGTAAAAAAGTAATCCCACATCACCTCCAAAAAACTCCAGAATGGGCTTTAAAAATTACTATCAGATAAAGCTGAGAAAAGTTAATGAAAGAGGTAAAAAAATACTCCCACATCAGACCCAAGAAACTCGCGAATGGGCTTGAAAAATAACTCTCAGGAATAGCCGCTAGAACTTCGTGATGGCAGTAAAAATATAGTCCCACTATCATCCCTAAAAACCTTCCCAGAGATTAAAAAATTACTCTCGTTTCTACATACAAAAACCTTGGTCAGCATGGTAGTAAATTTTTACCTCGACTGGTACGTAGTAAAAAAAAAACCAGAAACGGGAATGCGATACAGGACGAGCGGTTTACTCCCGTTTCGCGTTATTTTTGTTTAGTGTGTACAACATACGCACATTAGTTCGCAAAAAAGTCCATCGAAAATTACAAAATTGCCGGAGGCCGAAAATTTAAACTGATTCAGCAAGTTCAGTGCCTGCACTAAATATAATGAATGGCCTTAAGTGGATAAGAGACGGCTCCAATGTGTCTAAATTAGCAATCTAAAGCATCGATCACCGGTGTTTGATTTGAATGGACATGGTAACGAAAAAGTTAAGGAGCTATCCAGTTATTGATTTCGAGAATTAACATGGTAGCCTTATTATATACCAAAGCTAGTCGCATATGGTCTCGCAGATGTCCCTGTGACTATAGCCTGACGAAGAAGCTCCGAAGGAGGGGACGTTCTGAGTAGCTAAAGGAATACCACATTTTCGGAACGAAAATTCGAATTTCTTCCTTTAATTTCTAAATCTGCAGCATTCTAGTAGAAAGCGGTCAATGTTTTCATGTTCCTGGCAGGTAGCACACAGAGAGGACGGTGCCAAGCCAGACCTGTATAGGTAAAAATTTAATGGCGGGAAGCGGCGGCGTAATTTTGCTATGGAGATTCTTAATTTTCCTCTGGGACATAGTTTATTCTCCCATGAAAAGTACAAATGGTTGAATACCGATGTTTCAATTTTCCTTTTCGTGGAATCTTGCAAAAGAGAAAAATTTTAAAACCCAGCCGCTGTGAGTCAAAGCTGGCAATACGGATACAACCGGTTCATCAAGAGATATTCGCTCAAGTGTATCAGCCATTTCACTTAGGAACAAACCACGGCGGCCTGGAATCCATACCAATGGCATCAGACCTAAATTTGGATGGTTTAAATTATTTAAAGTGCAACTCCGGCGATTTTTTTACCATGTCAAGGTAATGGAACATTTAGGTTCCCGATACCCCCCTGTCGCGTGTCTGATAGTAGAATTGTTACGCAAATTCGCAAATAATTTTAAATAATTTTGAAACGAAACCGGGACCTGACCAAGCAGCCGAGCGAACCGCTTCGTGTGACGTCACGAGTGTCTGCACCGGGGAAGGCGCGCAAGGCATGCCGGTCTCGTCCACTAGCTGGCAGAGAAGAGCAGACGCTCGGCCGAATCGTGACCGCGTCGGATCTTCGGGTGACAATGTCAGCTGCTCCAGCTCTTCGGATCTGTCAAGTATTGACAGATATGATTCTGACGAGTTCTATAGTCCCGAATCGCCGTTCGCATTCGACCCGCAACCACGAGAGCCAGCGCCCATGCGCTACATATCGTGTTGCAACATGAAGACCAAGGGTACCCCAACCACTGATTTTATACGTGCTGCTTGCTATTTTAGGCCTTGTAACCCTTCTCAGGGAAGTGATTCGAATGCTCACTGCAAGATGTGGAGCCCGACTTTTCGCATTTGTATCCCGCAAAAACGCCGCTGACAATCCAAAGCACCGAACGGTGCATTTGTTTACATCGGCAGGTACAGCGATCATTCCTCGCTCGCTTGTGATATTATAATGCTATAGACGCTCATCGGCGGCATCAATTAATGTCAGAACATATCAAAACAGGCAGATTTTATGCATGTAAGCACCGTTGCATCACTCTGAATCGCACCGATATTAGCGATCACATATCTTCGAAAAAAGCGAGTGGGAGACTAGCACGGGAGTGTTGTTATGCTGCCTACTTAACATTCTTCGTATTCTCTTGATTCACACAGTACGTTCCATGATGTGGACATTATAGCAGAGTTTGCGAGAACGCGTAGTTTTCTTGCGGATACGCCGGTGCCAGTATCGACACCGTTGGCAGCTGAACTACGCAATTGTTTACGCTGCTGTATCGATGGGCCTATATACGCTTGCTGCCCATTTGGGATACGAGGCAAGCAGTGCGCTTCGGAAGCTAAATAATGAGTCTGCAAGACAATACGAAAAAATACGCCCTTGTTCGTAGTCGAGTGTAATTTAGGGAAGTGCCGGCGAGTGCGGCGGGCAGCTTTGCGTCCAAAACAGCAACGTAACAATGTCGATACTGCTCCATGTCGTCGCTTCTCGTTTTCTGTGTGTGCACTGTACGGAAGGAGGAATGGTTTATTTCAAATCCGCATAGCAAAACTGAACAGCACAAGGAGTTTTCTTCATCATGATATCGGTCGCTCAGGCCCGCCAGCAGCAGACGCATGAGCTACGTGACTGTGACATATAGGCTTAACCTTGACTGAACGCGATCGGCATCGGCTCAAACTGTGTGTGCGGATGGCGAGGGCCCAAGTTCTGGCAACCTACGTCTATAGGGAACACAACTTCTCGCGACAGCAACTTCTCACGCCACGCACCAGCTCACGGTCGTCGACTCCTCGACGCTCTCGTCACTTGCGTCTGCATAATGCCGGCATGCTCTGCGTGTAACACTTCTGACGTCATACACAATGTGATTTGTAACTGAGGAAGAGGCGAGGTAGGGTGTTCGAGGCAATCTAATAAATTCATTTGTAAAAAATCTATACAACACTCGAACCTGCTTTTTTGAGGACATTACGGAAGTTTTCAGAGGAATGTACTTAGCGAATTTCATCTACATCTGCTGGAATGAAAAAATCGCCGCAGTTGCCCTTTAACTGTATTGTCTACAGTAGTGTCTGAAGATGAAGTAAGTGATATGCATACTGTCATTGATTGAATCACGATACCGCTGTTGAATTATTTAAAGGAAGTTTTCGAAGAGCTAAAATAATGGCTGATAGTTCATCCATTAATATAACCAACCCTTACATATAGCTTTTATTGATTACGAGAAAGCGTTTGATTCAGTCGAAACCTCAGCAGTCATGGAGGCGTTACAGAATCAGGGTGTAGACGAGCCGTATGTAAAAATACTGAAGGATATCTATAGCGGCTCCACAGCCACCGTAGTCCTCCATAAAGAAAGCAACAAAATCCCAATAAAGAAAGGCGTCAGGCAGGGAGATACGGTATCTCCGATGCTATTCACAGCGTGTTTACTGGACGTATTCAGAGACTTGGATGGGGAAGAATTGGGGATAAGAGTTAATGGAGAATACCTTAGTAACTTGCGATTCGCTGATGATATTGCCTTGCTTAGTAACTCAGGGGACCAACTGCAATGCATGCTCGGTGACCTGGAGTGGCAAAGTAGAAGGGTGGGTCTAAAAATTAATCTGCAGAAAAGTAAAGTAATGTTTAACAACCCCGGAAGAGAAGAGCAGTTTACGATGGGTAACGAGGCACTGGAAGTGCCTCGCTCCTTTGGTGTGGCGTTACATATAAAATGTAACGCCGTACCGGATGAGTGTGGAAGAAAAAGAAGCGGCGGTCTAACTGGTTGCAGAGAGATAGAGGTGTTTGTTATGATAGAAAAACTGGAAGGTCGGCCTGAATCAATGTCCTGACCTTCTGCTCGGCGCTGGGGGAAGGGAAAGGGGTTGCAAGTTCCTGCAGGAGCTGTAGTCGGTTGTTTGTGGCGTTTGCAGACATCACAACTGGCGACATACTGCTTGGTTGTCTTCCGCGATTGAGGCCAGTAGAAACGTTGTCGGAGGCTGTGCAGCATTCGAGCCAATCCAAAGTGACCGGATGTAAGGTGATCGTGCGCGGCCCGAAGTACAGCAAGGCGCAGGCATTTTGGGACGACGAGCAGCAGTGGAGCACCGTTGTTTGAATAATTCTTGTGGTAAAACAGACCGTCTTGAATCACAAATGGCGTAGCCCGTTCAGACCTGCGGATCGCATCAATAATCGCCTTTAGTGAAGGGTTGCGCTGTTGCTTGTTCTTGAAGACGGCAAAGTCAGGAAAGTCTGATGAGATTGTGGTTAAGTAGTCGTCAAAATCGTCATTATCAGTACCCTCGCTCGGAGAGGGAAGACGAGATAAGCAGTCGGCAGCTGTGGGGCACCGACCGCTCTTAGAAGCAACAGAAAAGTCGTATTCTTGAAGACGCAAGGCCCACCAAGCCAACCGCCCGGCGGGGTCACGCAGTCCAACGAGCTAGCAGAAAGAATGTTGGTCGGTGACAATCTTGAAATGCAGCCCGTACAAATAAGATCCGAACTTGTGGATGGCGAAAACGACAGCAAGACATTATATTTCCATGACTGTATCATTGCTCTCTGTTTTCGTCAAAGTACGACTTGCATACGCAACGATGTGATGGCGTCCGTCATGACACTGGACGAGCACAGCACTTAAGTCCACATCACTTGCATCAGTATTCAGTTCGGTGAACGCCTCCGGATCGAAATGGCGGAGAAGTGACCCAGAGGTGAGCAAACACTTCAGCTGCTAGAAAGCAGTCTCGTACTGAGCGAAGCCTATGTAGGGATTGTCCTTGCGGAGCAGGTCAGTCAGTGGACAAGCAAGCCGGGCGAAGTCTTTAATAAACCTGAGAAAATAAGAACAAAGGCCCAGGAAACTTCTGAAGTATTTCACTGTCTTCGGCTGGTTAATGTTGCGAACAGCAGAAATCTTTTGTGGATCTGGCTGTATACCGTTCTTGTAGAAGAGATATCCCAGCACAAGGGCTCGACGCTTACCGAAAAGACACTTAGCGTTTAAATGAGGTCAGCCTTTTGGATGCCGTCCAAAACAACGCTGAGCCGCTGGTTGTGCTCGTGGAAAGTTGCATGGACGGATAGATACAACTATATTGTACGTGCGGCAAGGTTTAACGCGACCCAGACTCAGGTCTCCCACGAGGGAACGTCAAGGCCCTGCCCAAACGCTGCCTCACGGGCTTCCTGGACTGCCCACGTCTGGTTGCCGAGATCTGAACTGCGCAGAGCGGCTGCCCACCTCAACGACAGAGTCTCCGGAGAAACTGCCATCCTTCCTAAACTACATTGCACTTACACAGCATGTGTTTCAGTGTTGCTGGTTCTTCGTGGTACAATTTTTACGTGTCGTCCTCATGCTCATCTGGGAAGATACGTTTTAGATGGAATGGATTAGGAATGGTGTTCGTCTGAAGCTGTCTCCAGGCGACGGCCTGCCTGTTCTTCAATTTGGGACTCCGCGGTGAGTATATCCTTCTGGTGTTTAGATATGCACTGGTTATATCAGTGTATTTAGGGGGCCTGTCCCGTTCTGCGCGAGGAGTGTTCGATATCGGGCGAGACGCGTTGCCTTATTCGGCGAAGCGGGTCATGTCTTGCGCCGTCCGGTGCGCCGTCTCATTTAAGTTCGGGAGCGCGTCGCCTTCCATGGTGGTGGTGGTGAAAAAGTTTTATTGCTCTCAGACGAGAAGCACACGGAGGCACGCACATGGGCCGGTCCATAAGGGCCCGGCCCTTAAAATACTGGGTGGAATCCCTAGTACGGCACCCCAGTGGCGTCGGCCGCTGCCCGGGCGCGCTCGACCAAGGCCCTTTGGGCCTGCAGGTCATAGCAGCCGAGCAGGGTCGCCTCCCAGTCCTCCCGAGTGGCGTTGGGGTGAGGTGCAATAGCTGGGTTAGATGGGCAGGCCCACACCATGTGGTAGATGTCCGAAGACTTCTCTGCACAGTGTGGACAACTGCCCGTGAAAGAACGATCAAAATGTTTGAGTGCTGCTGGGCACAGCAGAGTGTTCGTATAGAGACGGAGTAGAAGCCGCTCCTACGTCATAGATAGACCTTTACTCGGGCGAGGGTAAAGGCTATGGCCAGATTGATAATGCAGGACAATGTATTTAAAAGAATGCAAGGGATTGAATTCAAGATCCTGATCTAGGGGGTCGAGAAAGGAAGCCCGGAGAGAGAGCGCGCGGGCGGCGGCATCGGCTGCCTCATTCCCCTCGAGACCCATATGAGCAGAAGCCCATACTATGTTCCGGTGAGCGGGGTCCCCGGTGTAGGTGCAACTTTGAAGTAGTCGGTAGGCTAAGTATGGTGCCCAGCCTTGCTCGACGTTCCGACAGGCTTCTCGCGAGTCGGAGATAATTGTTTTGGAATCAGAGTGGGTAGCAGCCTGTGAAATGGCGACCTCCTCCGCATGAGTTATGTCGCGGGCGCGAAATGTAAGCCCGTTAACTGTTTTGGACTAGTGGACGACTGCGGCCGTGTACCATCCCCCATGGTGGGGGCCGGAGGCGTCCACGTAATAAGTGCCGGGTTTCGACCCATAATGGCGGCCCAAGGCTTCCGCCTGCGCCAGGCGCCGACCATTATGGTCCTCACGTGTCATGGTGTTAGGAAGAGGGCGTACGTGGAGGGCGCATCTCCACTCGAAAGGGAGTCGTACTCGCTCTTCCATAAGGGTGGTGTGTTGGATGTGTAGTCGGGCAAGGAGGCGGCGACCCGACAGTGTCTTAGAGAGGCGTGTGTATTGGTTAGTTAAGTGAGCCTCGCGGAGCTCCCAGAACGTGTTCACCATGCTTAGCCCCAGGAGTCACTGGTTGGAGGTGTTCACGGGGAGATCGAGGGCTCTCTTAATAATTTTGCGGAGGATGACTTCGAGTGCATCCTCGCCTTAGTTCCGAAGGTGGAGGTAAGGAGTCGAATATAAGATTCGACTGGTCATGAATGCATGCGCCAGCCGCAAGGCGTCTTTGCACCGCAACCCCCCGCGTTTGTTGGAAACCCGGCGGACCATGCGGCCCACCTGGTCCCCCACCTTACGTAGCTGGGCCAGGGTAGCGTTCGATCGTCTATGTTGATCAAGGAAAAGCCCCAGTACCCGGACTTCTGTCTGTTCAGGAATTGGTCCTGTCTCCAGAAAGAGCTCAATTTTGGCTGTACACTTTGGTGAGGGGCGTATGTGTACAAATTCAGACTTTTGAGGGGAGCATTGCAGGCCACAGTGGCGAGCATAATGGTCCACTATGGTCGCCGCTTGTTGCAGGTTGGCCTCAATGTCTCCGGGTGAGCCCTGCGTGGCCCACAGGGTGATGTCGTCGGCATACAGCGCATGCTGCACACCAGCGACAGCACCCAATTGGGCCGGCAGGTGCATCATAGCCAGATTCAACAGGAGAGGAGACAGCACTGCACCCTGTGGTGTTCCTCCGGTTCCAAGTCGGAAGGGACCATGTTCAGTGTCCTGGATTTTAATGTAGGAGTCACGATCTGTCAAAAATTGCCGAATGTATCTGAACGCGTTGCGTCCGCAGCCGGTTTGTGAAAGATGGGTGAGTATTACCTTGTGAGTAAAGTTGTCGAAGGCCCCCTTCAAATCTAAGGCGAGTACGACCTTATCGTTGTGGGGGCATTCGACCGGGTCAAGGATGTCCCGATTGAGTTGTAGCAGAATATCCTGTGCGGACCTGTGTGGGCGAAATCCGAACATGGTGTCTGCGAAGATGTGTTCATTTTCCATGAACTCGGACAACCTGTCACGCACCATCGTCTCCATTAGTTTGCCCACACACGAGGTGAGAGAGATGGGGCGAAGGTTGTCCGTGTTGATGGCCTTGCCAGGTTTGGGAATGAAATTGACCAGAGCGGTTTTCGAATCGTTGGGGAGTGACGCGTCCCCGAGCCAGATTGAATTGATGTAATCCAATAACGACTGGTAGGCCGGGTCGGGTAAGTTAGCGAGTAATTTGACTGTAATTTTATCCCGACCCGGCGCTGTGCCACGTTTCATTTTCGCCAGGGCTGCCCGCAAATCGTGGAGCTGGAACGGCTGATCCAGCTCAGCGTTCTCTTAACCTGCATAAGAGTACGCCGATCCGCAGGGGTCCTGGGTAGTGCAGAAGTATCGGTCCCGTAACTTGTGCGCTAGCTGAGTTGTGTTGCCGTGAAAACTGTGTATGGCACGTTGTAGATGTTTATGAGTTTCTGTGCGTGTCTGCGTTGGGTCGATAAGGGCGCGGAAGAGCCGCCAGGTATTCCTGCTGGACATCTGCCGCGCCGCCGTGTTGCAACAATACACCCAGTTGGCGTCTGCAAGCTGGGCCGCATACTCGGCCGCCCGCTGGGTGAGCTCGCCAATTCGAGCCTTAAGTTTGCGGTTATGCTTTTGTCGGCGCCACCGGCGGACGAGGCAATGCCGCGCTTCCCAGAGGTGGAGGAGGTGGTTATCCACGTCCGATACCGCCTCGGAAAACTGAATTTTGGTTTCAGTCTAGCGAAGGCTAGAAACCAATTGTTGGGACCATGACTGGTAGCCTTGCTCGAGTATAGATGTCACTGTGTTGTAATTTTGCCTAAACTTAGGCCAATCTGGGAGTCGGGCCTGTGTTGTGGGTTTTGCTAATGGCTTGGTCCGAATTGTAGTGTTTAGGATGCAGTGGTCGCTACCGAGGGTTTCCTCTGTGTTGACCCAGTCTGCATACTGAATGTTGCGTGTAAAGGTCAAATCCGGACATGTATCCCGTGTCACGGAATTACCTATACGGGTAGGGTGGACGGGGTCCGTGTGAAGAGTGAGGCCCAACGTTGACGCAAGCTCCGCCAACTTGCGTCCCCGTTTCTCTTCACGCAGGTACCCCCAGACTCGACTGGGGGCGTTGAAATCGCCAACAATCAAGAGGGGGTCCCGACCCGCAACTCTTAGCGCACGGCTAAAGAGGTTGGAGAATGATACATTCGGCAATTTGGGTGTGCAGTAGACATTTAGAATGTGCAATGGTGAACCCTGTTTGCGGAGGGGGAGGAGAGTCCCCATTACATGGGAAAACTCAAGGTGGAGGTCTAAGTCGACCATATTTGCAGTATAATTTTTATGAACGCATAGACAAGACGAGGGGTCCTGCTGAAACGTCGTATAGTTTGTTAAGGTGGCGCCCCTTCCTCGCTCTTGAAGGACCACCACGGCGGGCATATGCTCAAAAGTTGAAAGGAAAAGCCGAAGGTTGGCCCGCTTAGTACGAGACCGTAGTCCTCGGCAGTTCCATTGAGTTACAGTGACAGGATATGCCAAGAGCCACTTTGATCACGAAATCACCAAGCAGGCGGTCCGCCACGTAGGCGTTCTTGGTGCTCGCAATGAGTAGATTTTAATCGCGGGAGAAGACGAAGCTGAGTTCCCCTGCCATTTGCGGTGCGAGGTAGGCACGCAAGGCCAGGCCCAGCTCACCATATTGGAAGGCACTCCCGACGGCCACAGCGGCTCGGGGCTTGATGATCACGACGAAATCGTCGGGTTGGAACTTGGGGAGAGGTTTGGGCCTCCATGTTTATTTAAGTTGGCGGTCCTTGGCCACACGCGAGACGGGACCGTGCTGAGGTGAGGTCGACTTGCCGGTTGTCGTTGTGGCGTCTGCCGTTATTTTGGCGTTCCGGCGCTGATAGCGGCTCTCAACGAGACGCAGGAGATTTTCGTTCCGGAGCTGGTCCGATGTTGCCGAATTGGGTTCCTTGGCTTGAGGAATCGTCGACCAGGCCATGGCCTCCGGGTCGTAGCCGCGTTGAGGTGGGGAGTTCGCCATGTTGGTGCGGAGAGCGGCTCCTTCGACGCCGGGTGCCGGTGCAGCCGTTAAGCTTAGCGGCGGCGCCGCCAAGCACGAGTGAAAGTCCGCTCTAAATTGGCGAAACATTTGGTCCACCTGGATGAAAGTGATGTCCCTGTGTGCCGGGCAACTTCCTGCGTCCGATGGATGCAAAATTGGCAGGATTCGACGAATTTGTCCGTGGCTCCTGTCGAAAAATGACGGAGCCGAGGTGACATGCGTCCGATCGCTTCACTCGCCGGACGCGGACCTCCCTTCCATGGTGACGTGCGCGGGTAACCCTACTATCCTCGAGCTCGCGGTTTTGGATCTGCCCGCTTTGGTCAGAATGGCCAGAGCTTCCTTGGAAATTCTACATTTGGCGTAGTTCTTTACTACCGTCGCTTAGTACGACTGCAAATGCGAGTCGCTTAGTACGACTTCGCATTCTTGATCTGTGAGGGCCAACGGGATCGCTACTTCCTCCTCTATTTCCGAGTGTTTGGTGAGTACGCTGCATACAATTGCGATTTTGGAGTGACTGTCTATGACTACGGCGGTTTATTTATGGCCGTTTGGAAATTCGGATGCGTCGACAAAGTGCGTGTTTCTATTCCTGCCGAGTGAATGGAGCAGAGCCTTGGCTCATCTTGCCTTTCTTCTGCCTCGGTTGTAATCTAATGCACGTTTCTTGGGATGTTTACTACCCTAATCGTATATTTGATTTTGTTGGGGATTTGCATTTTCTGGCCATGCTAATTGTGGTACGTGTTGCCGAGCTTGTTCATAATGTGCCTTCCCGTCGTGATGGTCGACAGGCGTTCGAACTGCGAGATGCGTTGTGCTTCGGCTATTTCTTCCAGGGCATTGTGTGTGCCCAGCTGGGGCAGGAGCTCGGTGTTTTTCTATTCTGAGAGGCCCAGGGCTATCTTGCACGTTTTCCTGGTGAGCGCGTTGATCTTGTTCTCTTCCGCGACGTGCCAGTTGTTGTAGGCAGCTACGTAGGCAATGTGGCTGACAACGAAGGAGCGGATCAGTCGAATGACGTTTTCTTCCTTCATTCCCGCGTGTCTGTTGGTTATCCTCTTTATGAGTGTCGTGACGCTGGTGAGTTTGCCTTCTATCTTCCTCACGGTGTCGCCGTTAGCTCCATTAGTCTCAATGATAATTCCGAGGATTTTGATATCTTTAACTTTGGGGATTGCGTTTCCGTCCTGGGTGTACAGGCCGATGTTCTCGTACTCCTGGGGTCCCGTGTAGCTCTTTGGTGGCGTGCCTCCGCGCGTGGGCCGGTAAAGAAGTAGTTCGCACTTGCTCGGGGACCATTTCAGTCCCGTTTCTTGGAGATACTCTTCCACTATGTGAATGGCCGTTTGTAGTGCGTTCTCAATTTGGCCGTCACTGCCGTGGTCCGCCCAGATCGTTATATCATCTGCATATACAGCGTGGTGGATTCCTTTGATTCCCCGTAGTTTGCTGGGGAGCCCCAGCATGACCAGGTTTAAAAGGAGCGGAGATATAACTGAGCCCTGGGGGGTGCCTGCACTTCCCTGGGTCCTTTCGTCGAACTCGAGGTCGCCAACCATCTGGGTCGCTTTGCGATCGTTCAGAAAGTCCCTCACGTAATTGTAGGCCCTTTTTCTCCAGGATCAGATTAGACATTTGTTTCAGGATCGACTCGTGAGTGACGTTGTCGAACGATTTCTCGAGGTGTAGCCCTGGGATGGCTCTGGTATTTCTTGTCTTGTCGTCAAGGGTATGGTTCTTCAGTTGTAGCATGACGTCCTGCATAGACAGGCGGGATCGGAAGCCGATCATGGTGGCCTCCGTCTCTTCTAGATGGCTGTTGATATGCATCAAGATGGCGTGTTCCAAGACGTTACCACACACGACGTCAGAGAGATTGGGCGTAGGTTCTCCTAGCTTGACGGCTTTCCGGGCTTAGGTACGAGGACTGTCTTGGAGTTCTTCCACTGCTCCGGGATGTGGCCTTCTTTCCAGCACTTGTTCATATAGCCCGTGCGTTTGGTGACGGACCTGTCGTCCAGGTTTCTGAGCGTGTTGTTGTTAACCCTCTCCGGTCCTTGCGCTGACTTGCCGTTGAGTCCTTGGAGTGCCGTTCTGATTTCCGCCTCACTAATGTCTTCATCGAACCTGGGTTTGGGACTGCCAGTGTATCCGCTGTGCCCGACTGTCGGTCGTTGCGGAAGGTACTCGTCGCAGAGTTTCATGACGATTTGCTTCTCACTCGCCGCCCTTTTCTCTTTGTGCAAAAGTCTGCATGTCGGCTCATTGCTTGGATTTGCTTTGCGTTTCGCCCAACAGGTGCCTCAGCAGACGCCACATACTTCCGTTGTGTAGTTAACCATTTGCGGCGTTGCAGACTTCATCTCACTGTTGCTTGCTCAAGGTTTTGCAGTAATCTTCAATTTGCGTGTTTAGTTTGGTTTAGTTTAGTCTTTTTCCTCAGCTTCCGATTGAGCCACTGGCCTTGCCATTGGGTTTGTATGGATTTCTTGGCTTTCCATAGGTGAGCGAGACAACTGTCCATCTTTTCCGTCAGGATTTCGGCCATGCTGGTTTGCGTGGCCTCCCCGGCGTCTCTGGTTAGGTCTGCGATCCATGTGTTAATGTCGCCGATCGGCTCGTCGTCTAGTCTGATGTCCGGGTGCTTGCGGAGCTTGCCCCAGTTTGTCCATCTGAAGCTGTTGATAAGGGGGGGGGGTTCCGCTCGGGCGATCGTGATCTTCATGTTCGTGTGGTTGCTACCTAGATCTTCAACGGTGTTTCTCTAGGTAGCCCCCTCTGTTCTTGATCATTGTTAAGTCCGGTGTGGCATCTCTTGCAACCGAATTGCCCATTCGCGTTGGGGCGCTCGGATCGGTGATGAGCATGTATTCTAAGTCTTGCGAGTCCTGCCATAACTGTTTGCCCTTGGTTGTGGTGTGGCCGTATCCCCAAGTATGGCACGGAGCGTTGAAGACCCCACCCACTATTAACGAGTTCAGGCTGCCGTACTCGCTAGCCTTTTTGAGCAGGGCCAGAAATCGCTGCCGTTTTTCGGAAGGGTTACCGTATACGTTGAGTAGGAAGATGTTATTCTTTTGCGTTCTGTTAGGAATAACCTCTATATGCTCGGCCTGCGGCCCTTTAATCCCATGTTCTATGAGCACTAGGCCCTTTCTGATCAGTGCGGCGCTGCCTCTATCATTTTGGAATATAGGGACGAGGGCACGGCCGTCCGGAATGTCGGCCGGTGCTCCCATGGTTTCTTGTAAGATTATCACATCGGGTTTGGGTTGAATGTTTCTTACGTATTGTTGTAGGACCGTTCTTTTCCCGGCTAGACCTCTGCAGTTCCACTGCCAGACCAATAGCTCCTTATCTAGTCTGGCCATGTTGGAGACTTAAATAAGGAGCTGTTGAGAAACTGGAGCGACGCGCAGGGGGGTGGTTCCATCGTGGGAACGTTTGGCATTATGACGGGATCAATATCATGAGTTACCGCGTTCGGCTGTGGTGATGGTGCCCACATAGCACATTCCTCGAGCTTTACCACCCCGGTTGTGAGGCCGGATATGGCTGAAGAGAGATTTCCTATTGTGCTTTGCAGTTCGGTAAGCATGGCTTTAATTTCCCATCTCACCTATTCGGCGTGGCTGGTGTCTTGGCTTTGCACCTGGTTAACCTCCCTGCCTTTCTATACGTACATTTCTCTCTTTCTCTCTTGGCTTTGCAGAGCTTGCTTGTTCGCGGGCGGATTTGCTTTGTACTGGTCCTCGCCATTGTTCCTCGGAGCAGGTGTGCTGACGGGAGTGGGTCTAGGTGGTGGCGCAGAAGGCGCGACCTTTCTCAGTTCGTGTATCTCTTCGGTTCGCTGTTGTACTAGGCTCCTGAGCATCGCGTTCTCGCGTTTAATTTCTGCGAGAATATCATTGTTAGTGTTACTGGGGACTCGTGGTTCTGAGGCAGTTACCCCGGATACCCCGTGCTTTGGCGCGCCCTTGACTGCGTCTGCCCAGCTCACCTTTTCGGGGCGGGCCTTGAGCTCCTGAGTGCCTTGGTGGCGTCGGCTGGATCTCGACCTGGCTCGGCCCGGTCCCAGGGTGCGTCTGCGGGCTCTGCTGCTCGACTGGATGTGCTGGTGGGATCGAGGCACCCCGGTTGCTGTCGTCGATCTGGTCCTGCCCCGTCCTCTGGATCTGGACCTTGGCTTTTGCAGGGCGGGGGGTTGCTCTCCTCCGGATTCGTTGACCGCCTCGAGTTGTGCTTCCGCTCTTTTCCTTTCCTATCTTCGTTTCTTGACGATATACGGGGTTTTGAACTTTGCTCGGCAGGACTTGTCTGCCGTGTGCTGTTCCTCCCCACATAGGAGGCATTTTCGGGTGCACTGGTGATTGGGGTCTGGGTTCTTGGCACCGCAGCCCCTGCAGATTTTGTCCTGGAGATTTGGGCAGACATCCATACGGCGGCCCAGTCTACCGCATTGGTGACAGATGTCGGCCTGCTTCCTGTACAGCAAACAGCGAAACAGAGTGCCTCCGTACCTGATGGGGGCAAGTACTTTCAGGCCTTCGAAGGCGATGATGATTTTCGTTAGTGTTGCTAAGACGCTTGGCTGCTAGGGCTGTTGGGTTCCTGTCGTTGACGATCCTCGAGGTAATGGTCCTGGCATCTTCTTAGAGGGGTGTGCCTCAGACGACCCACTTGGCAGTAAAATCGTGTGACGTTTCACACGGGTTGACCTCATATTGGCGGTTGTCGATGCCGATGGCCTCGAGCTTCCTGTATTTTTCTACGTTGATGCTACTGGGTGTGCTGATAACGACGATGTTTTGATGGGTGTTGGGGCAGACGGTATCTTCGCTGGCGTGTTAATCGGGCACTCCTGCAATCCGGTATATGGCTGACGCAATCCTGACTGCGCCGATCGCTGCGGTGTTGAGGCCGCACTTGGGTCTAACACCGCCCTTGGGTCTAACCAAGGGCGGTGTTGAGGCCGCCCTTGGTTCCTCGGGAGGGCCGGTATTCTGCTGGCCTTGAGTACTTGTTGTTTTACGTTCCACCGACGTCGCGGCGGTTGTCGACCGCCTCCCTCGCCGGCGCGGGAGTAGGCTTCGTTCTTAGGTCTATCCCTCGATGCGCTGGGGCCGGACCGGCTTTTGGAGCCGATCGTGCACCAGCCCGCACCTCTATGAAATTCTTCGGGGGACATCTCTCCTTCGACCTGGACCTCGATGCTTGGCAAAAAATTGGTGCGTAGGACCTGGGTACTGCTCGTCCTGGCGGGCGGTAGCACGCCTTGACTTGGCTCCAAGCGCGCGCAGCGTCTTAACGTGGCGTCGGCGTGACTCGGGTAAAAATTCCTCGTGAAGTAGCGAAAAATCGTTTCCCACATTGAAACTTAATACCAGCAGGCTCCTGGTAGCGTGCTGCATCCGGAAATAGTTGAGCTAGAAAAATAGCGTTCTCTCTGGGAAATTTCGGCCGAAAATATTCATCTAAATAACAACTCCTACTTGAGACCACGGAGGATGGAGTCCATAAATTTGTCGAAGGTTGCCGGGGCATTACATAGGCCAAACGGCATGGCGTTAAACTCATAGAGTCCGTGAGGCGTAACAAAAGTGGTCTTCGCTCTGTCAGACGGGTGCATCGGTATCTGCCAGTACCCGGACCGGAGGGGAATTGACGAAAAGTGCGATGCGGAGTGAAGGCAGTCAACAGCATCGTCAATCTGCGGTAAGGGATACGCATCTTTCTTCATGGGGGCATTCAGGCAGTGGTAGTCGACACAGGATCTCCACGAGCTGTATATTATTATCCGTTAAAAATGTCCTTACACGAAAGCACTTTCAAACACTTTCAATAACCAAGTACGAAGTGGCGTCTTCCAAAGCGTCTATGAATGAGCCCACCGAACGCGTGCTGTCGTGCAAAGGAAGCGCGTGTTTGTGGATGCAAACCACCATTTCCGCGACGCGCGGCAGGCGCAAGGCACGTAGACGCGAACTTGCGCGCGTCCGCAAGCGTACGTGTGGTATGGACTTTATATTACCAGAAAAGGGAAAGATTGTGCACTTTCTTGCATTATATAAATCTGCTCCACTGATAGTTAAATGTACCGCGCCGTAGCTGCGCAGCCAAGCACGCCGACGCGAGGCCAAGCGCGATAACGGAGAGTAATCGCGATCGCACCGCGTTTCGACGCGTACGAGCCGTACCGCACTGACTGCGCATGTGTGGGGGTGCGGACGCGAGCTTGATGGTGGCCGCAAGCGTACAGTGCTCACGGAATGAAACGCGACACGGAGCATTTTGTATATATATATATATAGAACCCTGCATACGTGCAAAGTACGCGAGAGCACCATGTCATGCCGCAAGGAATTTGGTCACCGAAGGTGCCGAGGACTCCGATGTAAATGTACGCGCCAATATTACGTCGATGTGACACGAACTTCAGCCGGTTAAAACGAAAGTATGCGCATTACTTAGACTTAAATTGACGCGTTTCATTCCGTGAGCACTGTACATGTGGTGTGGACTTAAGGCCCAACCACTGGCATGCATCGGCACGTTTCTGCACGCATCGACAAGCGAACCAGGCAACGACTGGACACATGCACTACACACAAGCTCTGACGAGCGCCGACGCTCGCTCCTTGGCTGCGGCGCACTGTTGCTTGACCACTTTGTTTTCTACCGTCCAAGCCCGGCCTACAACAACCTGCTCTAAACTGAGCTTGAAACAATAACTTAGTGATCTGTGTGCTCTTTTAGACGCAAAATAAAATCAAGCTTGAATAATGCATGTACTCCTGCCACAACTGCTTCTTTTTACCTTTGAAGCAAAAATATAGCACAAAATATCGACATCAGTGTTTGCGCTCGCGTTGTCGTCTGTCTACAAGAACGATTTGCGGACACCTGCGCGACAATGCCATGTCATATGGAAAGCTGTCGTATAATTTCATTTTTTTGGTAGGTCATTGGACAGCCAGGAGTAGGAATAAACTTTATGTGAAGAAATGAGCTGACGGTGAGATCGTCCGAGGTGAGCACAGCCAACTATGTAAGAATTAGGCGTGAAAAAGTATCAATGAAAAATTTGTATTAGAAATATCATCACGCGGTATTGGCAGTGAAGAATGACGAAATGCCAAAACTGGGAGTTGCAAATTTAGCTCTTTATTGGGCGAACTTGCGCTCCGCAAAACAAGTAACACTCAATCGCAAAGATAGCGGCGAGCAAAGTCAGCGATCGTCGAAAATCTGTCCTGCGGGTCAAGTGCGTCAGCTTTAAACTAAATTATGGGGTTTTACGTGCCAAAACCACGATATGATTATGAGGCACGCCCTAATGGAGGACTCCGAAAATTTCTACCACCTGGGCATCTGGGACTCTTTAACGTGCGCGTCACTTTTTAGACATCAGTTGTCGAAAGTTCCAGCGTATTCGCTGGCGTCCGCGCGCCTTCCAGAATGTGCTACACAATTAGTGTCGCATACGCAGTCAGATTATACAAGGTTCATCGACAACCAGACAGTGGATAGAAGTATCAACAACATTCGCGAAACTTCCTGTACATGCAGGCGCTTCCTGCGTCGAGTGATAATGTTTAGTTTTTGTTAGCCGGCGATATACGGTCACCGGATACAGATAAAGTATGGATGTTAATATGGTTATGCTTGTTGGTGTATATAAAAAAACGTGACAAAGTGGACTCTGTGAAAGTAACCAAAAAGAGTTGAAACACCTGTAGCACTCACAAAAAAATATCTAGAACAGCTAAAATTTCCGTAATTCCTAGCTTGTCTCTTCCCAGATTCTTCTTTCTGTCTAATATTGCCATGCACCTCATTTATTTTTGTATGTTGTTTTGAAGCATAAACATCGCATCCAGGCCTTCACATTGAGCGGGATTGTATGTATTGCTAGAAAAGCTTTCTATCAGTAAAGACCATGTTCTATTGTAACTGGTTTCAACATGTCAACATGTGACTTACCGGTAAGTACTACAAACTAGAGAATCGGAGCTTTTTCTTAGGTCTCTTTAGTCGTCCTTTGCCAAGTCGTACTATTGAAGCGCTTATTCAAATGTATCCGGGCAACTCATTTGCATAATATGTATATATAAATGTATATGAAACAGGTTATTTTCACATTTTATACACTTCGAGTAACCAAGAAAAAAATTGCAGTTTGTTTTCAGCCTACTGTGATGTTTCGACTGAGAAAGACATTCAAATTGTTCTGGGAAGCACAAAACAATTGCTGTGGCATATCTTATCGCACAGCACTGGATAAGGCAGCCAGCCATTATTAAACCTCAGAAGAAATTATTAGCACATTGCATATGATTGCATACTTCATTGCATACTTCATGCTTCCTTTTTTCAATTGTCACACTATAACAATATTACACAAACGCTACCGCACCGATATAGTATACTAGTATATACCTGAAAAACACGATTTTACACTACAATAATATTCAATCAATCAATAAAATGTTTATTATAGTGCCCAGAAACAGCTAGAGCCTTCGTACTGGTGCCCTTAAAAAGCAATATGTGACCCAAAATGTACAGAGAACACGAATGTGGTAGACAAAACAATGCAAGATAGAGAAACAAAGAGTGAAAAAGCAAACGAGGAAGCTCAGAAGGGAATTAATCATACACTATTATCTACATATACACAAAACACTGGAAATGAACTCTGAAATATGCCAATACAGGCACAATTCTTATTACGCGTCTTTTTTGGAGTCGAGTCTTATATAGGACAGTATTTTATAATCAAGAAGCTTTGCAGCATGTATGTTTCCATAGACCACCTTACAAAGGAACAAAAGGCCTGATTAATTAAGTATTGAGTCTAGAGGTGTTTGTTGAAGTAAGTTTGAGAGGGCTGGACTGTGGTCGCCAGAATGGAAAAAGTGGCAATTGAAGATAGATATCAATTTATTCGGGACGCGCTTCATGAGGTCAGAATTAGGTTTTCACGTTGCACCCCAATCTACAGAGGCATACTCCAGTAGTGGAAGGCAGACAGCAGAACACAATTTCAGAAACAGAACAGGTGAGTGGAAATCATGCAATTCCAAGAGCATGAAGGGCATTTTGTGCATATTTAACGTGTGAATAGAAGCTTAGCGTTTTGTCGAAGTGCACACCACAATCTTTCATTTCATCGACCCTGGGCAAGGAAGCATCCCGAAGGGTGTATAAAAATTGCGCATGGGGTGATTTCCGCGTGTCTCTTGATACCATCTTTTTGGAAGCATGTAAGAGTACCTGCTTGTTTCTGCACCAGTTTGAGAGCGATAAAATATCATTTTAGAGGTCAATGCAGTCGTCAACACTATTGACTGTCTTAAATAGATTTAAGTCGTCGGCATACAAAGCCATGCTGTTCATTTATTAAAATGTTTTTAGCACTAACAGGAAGCAGGGAATGCAATACCGATTCAAACACTTTTGACGCACTGCAGAGAATGCAAGCCGGTCGTTAGTAAATGCCATGTTAGCACCCGATTTGGGCACGGGCAATGTCCATGCTACCTTCCAAGGGCTAGAAAATGCACTATACTGAAGGCAACTATTGAAGATGCTTGTGAGAACAGAGACAAGTATGCTTCCAAACGTGTTAATTAAGCACTGTGGGAGGAATATCACGAGAACCGCAAGAGAGGGAAGTTTTGAGGTGCTTCATACACTTGAAAACAAGGTCTTCATAGACTGATAGCGTACACACCGTCCAAAATTGAGAAGGAAGGACATTTGAAGCTTCTTTTACACCATATACCGAGCAGAAATGTTCTACGAAGGCGTCAGCACTGTTCGAGACAACAGTACCATTTTCGTCGAGAAGACATACGTCCTCGGCGCTCTCTTTAGAAGAGTGAGCCCACGAAGCTCCAGGAATATTTTGAATTACGCCTTATGGACGGTTCAACACATTCAATGTGGTTGCAGTGATGAATCTAATAATAATAATAATAATAATAATAATAATAATAATGATAATAATAATAATAATAATAATAATAATAATATATTTATTGACACACATCCAAACACAATACAAGAAACGGGCCTGTCTAAGTCTGCGAGGACTTGTGCGACTAGGCCCGGCAGAGTCGGTACAGCGATGTGGTTACATATTTACATAAAAAGTGAAAAGTTAGACATATACATAATAATACGTTTTTTTCTACTTTGAGAAGAATGTTTGGTAGTATTACCCGTTAACAGACAATGACATAAAAGAGAAACACATCAACAACTTAAGTAAAGATCAGGAGTAAATTTCACCGTTTCATCAATAATTTCCTCAACTGTTTTTTCGAAGTTGCCAAGAAGAATTCATCGGCCAAATCGTTAAATATTTTTGGGATATATACACTTCTTCTCGCTTCACCATACTTAGTAGTGGAATAGGGTACCTTAAAACGTTTTTTATTTCTTAACAAACGAGGTGTATCGTATGCCTCTTTGAATTCATCGCTCCAATTATGCCGCATAATAACAGTTCTGGTAAATAAAACCTCCAATATGCAAAATCCTAATTCCTCAAAAATATTATTGTCGTTAAGTTTACTACCATAAGCCACATTTCTTAATATATTTTTTAGTAGTTTATCAATCCGATTTTTCCAGTGTTCTGTACAAAAGGCGAAGATCGTTATCCCATACCTCAGCACACTGTACGCAAGTGCATGCACTATCATTTTCTTGACTGGTAGAGGTACTAAACCCTTTATGTTGAAAAGTAAATATGCAACACTACGTAGTTTCCCACACAAAAACGCCATGTGATGTTGCCAAGACATGCCGCTGTTGAACGTTATACCCAGGTATTTGAATGTCTCCACATATTCTATAGCAGTACATTTACATGAAATACAATGTTCATTATGCAGAAATATTGGCAAGTTCATTTTTTGAGTTTTTAATGGACTACGAAAGCACATGATTTTGCTTTTCTTAGCATTGATATAAACACAGTTTTCTTCAAACCATTGCATAGCCTTATGGACTGCATTTTGTAGGGCGCTAATTGCTTCTTCATAATGCATATGACGAGTGAGTAGAACTGTATCATCTGCATATTGATACACAGTGGCCTTTGTAATTATCGTGGGAAAGTCGTTCATAAATAAATTGAATAAAAGAGGGGACAAGACGGATCCCTGTGGAACACCAGCTGTAATATATTTTCTAACGCTAAAAATTTCTTTACTGCCCATGACCACCTGTGATCTATCCTGTAAATAATTGCAAATAATATCAAAAAAGGGTCCCCTGAAACCCAAACGAAACAACTTTTCCAATAAAATATCGTGATTTACAGTTTCGAACGCTTTTGCTAAATCTAAAAACAAGGCACAACTATACAGGTTCTTATCTAGAGCAGATTATAATTCATCTGTGAATTCTTCTAACAGTGTAATAGTACCTCGCTCAGCAACAAATCCAAACTGTCTTGGTGTTAGGATTGAAAATTTCTTTAAGAAGGAAGTCATGCAATCAAACAGAAACTTTTCCAGTATTTGAGAGAGTATAGGCAAAACAGAAATAGGTCCATAGTTTTCAACTTCATCTTTTTTTCCTACTTTATACAGTGGCTTAACAATCGCCGTTTTTAAGGTCTCCGGAATTGATGCGGTGCTTATAAAACCATTAATCATAAAAAGCACCATGTCTGCTAATGTATCAAAATTTCTTCTTAGTGTGGCCACAGCCAACCCATCTATGCCCGGTTGTTTATTAGGTCGGAAACTAAAAATTATTCGCCTCAGATCTTCCTTCGACAACGTGGGCAAAAAAGCAGATGCTTGAACAGTATGTTTGAGTGAGCAAGTGTGTCTCTGCGACTGCGCAGTGTTAGAAAAACGCGTGAAAAAATTATTTAAATTATCTACAACTATATCTGGCTTCTCTGAAAAAGATTCCAAGAAATTCGCAGGTGCCGCAGTACTGCCTCGGAGCGTATTTATTAAAGCCCAAGTTTTTGCAGAATTTTTGTGTGCTTTATTAAATCTGTCTACGAAATACCGCCGTTTTGCTGATCTCAAGAGGGCAACGACCCTATTCCTCGCAATCTTATATTCAGTTTTCAAATCTTGATTTTTCGGCGCACGCCTGCTCCTTTTCCACAACCAGTCTCTGTTGGAAATAGCTCTCATTATGTCGGCTGTGAACCAGGGGTAACTTTTCCTTTGTTTTTTAGTTATTGTGTACATACTAGAAAGCTCAAATTTTTTCAGCTGTTCACAAAATTTTTCATAAACTTTAGCATAATTACAATCCTTAATCATTTCCGCCCAGTTAAACTGTGCGATCAAATGATCAAATATTCTCTTGTTTAAAATCTGCACTTTTAATTGATTACTGTCATGTTTTTCTTCTGATTTGTCCTTTCCGGGCAGGGGTAAAAGTGTCTTAAGGCGACATGCGACAAAATAGTGATCCGCTATCTTTTGCCTTATGATAGATGACTCTAAAGAATAATTCGATGCTCTTATTGCTGTATGGTCTAGACAGAAGGATACTAGTCTATTTTGTAAAAGTTCTTCTCTTGTAGGTTGATTTATAGTCACTTGTAAGCCATAGGTTGATAAGATGGAGAGGTAATCCGACACAGTAGTCGAACTGATGTTCAATATATTAATGTTTAGGTCACCCGCCAAACAAATCTGATCTGCTGCTTTGTGGCCTTCTAAAATTTCCTCAAATTCACGCAAGAATCGTGTGACACTGTGATTAGGTGGACGATAAATAGCTATCAACAATAATTCTGTGTTCGTAAGCGTAATTTTTACTGTCAAACTTTCGGCGTGGTTTAAAGAAATGTCTGTGACCACAGTGTCATATCTTATCTTAACAATCACTGCTAAGCCCCCTCCTCGTCGTTTCTCTCGTGACATGAAATGGGCTTTGTAACCCTTTAAATTGTAAATGTTAGTGCAGTCCTCTGGTACATTTGTTTCCACTATTATAAATGCATCTACTACATCTGCGACTGATTCCGCTACCTGTCTAAATTCCTCCCAATATTTTCGTAGACTTCTGATATTAATACTAATTACTGTGAAACCGTGTTCACGGCTGGTAGCAAATATATCTTTGAACTCATTGAAATCTGAGACAGAGGAAAAATTCGTTGCCATGTTGCTTATGAAATTTTAAGAATATCGGCTAGACTCTTAATTCGAATCACGGGTGCATCTTCATTCTTCTTCACGAAAATACTTCCGCCCTTGACCCATGCAAATTTGTAGTTCTTTTCTTTTGCTGTAGTTCTAGCTCGCCAAAACAGATTTCGGTTCATTCTTGTCAGATTATCATTGATGAAAAGCCTCGGCAGTTCTCCAATTTGATGCAAGCGTCTTAGCTTGCCCCTCGCATCAAACCACGCATTCCTTGCTGTCACGGAAGAAAAACGTACTAGAACTGTTGGGTTCACCTTATGTTTGTTTGGTAAGCGATGCACCGCCTCGATATCAGAGCTACCGAAATCTGATAGCTCCAGTTTGCTGGCTATGTTCGATAAGACTTCTTTTAGGTTTTCCTCGTGTTTGACAGGTAGCCCTTCGATTTCCATATTTACTTTTCTGCCATACTGTTCGCTCTCATTTAGATCCTGTTGCAGCTGCTGCAGCTGTTCCGCCTGTGTTTCCAGTTGCGTTTTCATGTCAGTAATTTGTGCTTCACGCGCAGCTTCCCGTTCTTTACTGGCGGAAAGCTGTGCTAACACCATGTCGTATTGTTTAGACAAAAAGGAGCCTGTTTCTTCTAGATCTTTCATTGTTATGCTCAAGTTTGTGAATTCTGCCTTGA
The DNA here is from genome assembly GCF_038994185.2 of Dermacentor albipictus. Classification (NCBI taxonomy): domain Eukaryota; kingdom Metazoa; phylum Arthropoda; class Arachnida; order Ixodida; family Ixodidae; genus Dermacentor; species Dermacentor albipictus. The sequence goes on from NC_091824.1 coordinate 33,138,429, forward strand.
GGAGGAGCAGAGAATCTACTTTTCCATGTAAAGTCAGCAAAGAGGTCAAAGTTTGCTTAATACCTGCCAGCTCTGACATTAATGTGGCGTCGGAAGTGTCTTCGTCTGGTAGAGTCGTACTCGCAGACTGTGAGCCCGCCCCCCCCTCGTTGCTTTACCGCGCGACACGTTTTGCACACCCATGATTCACGTTTACTTTGACTCTTCGCTGCGAAAGTATTTTGAGCTACACCTGAGCAATGTTGACCCAAATGATATGGGTTCCCGCACTCCGAACAAGTAATGAAACGACCATCATCGGGTAGTAGTTTGTTACAAGCAATACAATTGTCCATAATAACACTCAACAAGATACACTCTGCAGTCGGCGGCCAACACCCTTAGTTAGATTCACAAGGTAAGCACAGTACCTGTAAAATATGTGCGTTAATGTCCGGTCGTTGAATCGCCGCCGACTGCAGAGCGTCCCGTGCTGCAGGCTGTTTAAGTAGGCGTTTCTGCCAGGGTTTCCAGAGGCTGGTGCGATTTTGCAAAGGCCTTCTGCGATGGCGTTTGCGAAGTGGTGATGGCTTGAAAACCGGATGAAGGTCCAATCCAGCAGGAGAATGTTCTCGGATGATAACACGTGCGAGCCTGTAAAATATGTGCGTTAATGTCCGGTCGTTGAAACGCCGCCGACTGCAGAGCGTCCCGTGCTGCAGGCTGTTTAAGTAGGCGTTTCTGCCAGGGTTTCCAGAGGCTGGTGCGATTTTGCAAAGGCCTTCTGCGATGACGTTTGCGAAGTGGTGATGGCTTGAAAACCGGATGAAGGTCCAATCCAGCAGGAGAATGTTCTCGGATGATAACACGTGCGAGCCTGTAAAATATGTGCGTTAATGTCCGGTCGTTGAATCGCCGCCGACTGCGCCACTAATAACAATAATAATAATAATAATAATAATAATAATAATAATAATAATAATAATAATAATAATAATAATAATAATAATAATAATAATAATAATAATAATAATAATGTTGTTGTTGTTTATTAACACACATCCAAAAGCAAAACAAAGAAATGGGCCTGTCTTAGTCCACGAGGACTTGTGCGACTGGGCCCGGCAGAGTCGGTACAGCGATGCGGTTACATATTTACATAAAAAGTGAAAAGGTAGACATTTACTTAATTACGCCTTTGTTTTTAACTTTGAGAAGAATGTCTAGTAGTATGACATAGTAAATAACATAGTAAATAGTAAAAATGACATAGTAAATACACAGAAACACATAAACAACTTAAGTAAAAATCAGGACTAAATTTCAACATTTCATCAATAATTTCTTCACCTGTTTTTTCGAAGTTGCCAAAAAGAATTCATCGGCCAAATCGTTAAATATTTTGGGATGTATACACTTCTCGCTTCACCATACTTAGCAGTGGAATAAGGTACCTTAAAAGGTTTTTATTTCTTAACAATCGAGGTGCATCGTATGCCTCTTTGAATTCATCGTCCCAATTATGCCGCATAATAACAGTTCTGGTAAATAAAACCTCCAATGTGCAAAATCCTAATTCCTCAAAAATATTATTGTCGTTAAGTGTAGTACCATAAGCCACATTTTTAATATATTTTTTAGTAGTTTATCAATCCGATTTTTCCAGTGCTCTGTACAAAAGGCAAATATCGTTATACCATACCTCAGCACACTGCACGCTAGTGCATGCACTATCATTTTCTTGACTGGTAAAGGTACTAAACCCTTTATGTTGAAAAGTAAATATGCAACACTACGTAGTTTGCCACACAAAAACGCCATGTGATGTTGCTGAACGCTGCTGGCATATTCTTTTTGGCAACTTCGAAAAAACAGGTGAAGAAATTATTGATGAAATGTTGAAATTTAGTCCTGATTTTTACCCAAGTTGTTTATGTGTTTCTGTTTATTTACTATGTCATTTTTACTATTTACTATGTTATTTACTATGTCATACTACCAGACATTCTTCTCAAGGTTGAAAAAAAAAGGTGTTATTAAGTAAATGTAAAGTAAACGCTGCTGAACGTTATACCTAGGCATTTGAATGTCTCCACATATTCTATCGCAGTATATTTACATGAAATACAATGTTCATTATGTAGAAATATTGGCACATTTATTTTTTGAGTTTTTAATGAACTACGAAAGCACATCATTTTGCTTTTCTTAGCATTGATATATACACAGATTTCTTCAAACCGTTGCACAGCCTTATGAACTGCATTTTGTAGGGCGCTAATCAATGATGATGATGATGATGATGATGATGATGATAATAATAATAATAATAATAATAATAATAATAATAATAATAATAATAATAATAATAATAATAATAATAATAATAATAATATATTAATCTTAGCGGTAACATGTTACTTTAGACATCTCGCAAGGCTAAACAAAAGGCTGAGAGACGCAGAAGGCTGGCTGTGAGACGCTAAAAACACAAACGTTAGAAACCGAAGTGTAGATCTTGCCCGCACAGTTGGATGTCTATACAGGATATCTGCGCTCATACCGCTCTGGCTAGAAAAGAACATTTATTATTCACTTTTTTGTTCGAAATTAACCTACGGCTTAATGGTTTGGGGCACTACTACGCAATACAATTATACTAAACTTATTACTTCGCAGAAGAAAATTATTCGCTGTGTTGAATCTTATTGTGGTAATCCACAGGACTTAAGAGCCGCTCCTCTGTTTAAGAAACACGGCATCCCAAAGGCAGACCAGTTATATTATTCAAAAACGCTGCAAGTAATCCATAAGAAGAAACTATACGGAATTATGGACTCTGAAAACGCTGAATACCTTTTGAAGCACCGAAAGCACCGAAAACCAAAATCCAAACAAATTATTTACGGCAAACAATGGCGTATCAAATACCTGCGATCTTAAACAAATTTGAAGGTAAGCTAAACTTTGAATGCAAATTAAAAGCATTTAAAACCCAACTTAGGGAGCTATTGTTATCTTGCCAATTTAACTATAGCCAAAATTGAAGTGTTTTTTATATTTTACTGTCTTCTCACAAATGATACATAAAACGCTATACAACACAACATGACTCTAGCAATTGCTCTTATCTTACTTCTGTGTCGTTTCAAGCAACATGATTCAGTTTCACTGACAATTATATTTCATTTGTATGTTTTTGTACAACAGCTGTTTGTGCTGATTTATTCAAGTAAATTGCTTAGCGTCCTATTATGTATGATTTGTTATGTGTCATTTGTGTGCAACAGTATATGCAATACGTTTGTGTACAGGTGTCAAATGCTGCGTTATTTTTTTACTTGATTTCCTTCGTTTCTAAGATTTGTGTTGTATCTGTAACCGCTGTAGACTGTTTAGGGTCAGAGGCTTCGCCAGGCTCCATCAGCATTTAGCTTCTGTCCCTGCATCAGGCTCTGTTTTCGTCTGATGCTGAAATAAAATAAATAAATAAAGAAATCGTCTCATAGCCAGCAATGTAGAGAACGAATTTGCACGGTGCAAAAGACACCCACGTGCGCCCCCCTCCCCCCCCAAACACACACACGCACTCAGGGCAAGAACCGGGCAGTCGACGGGTGCACAACGCGCAGGCGCGCCGCTTCACTCCGGTCGCAAAAAAGGGCATCCCGAATGGCCAGGGGGATGGAAAGAAAGCTCTGTAAGCCAGATATAAGGATGCAGTTGCGGTGTCGGGCCATACAGGCGTGATGAGGGCTTAGGCTGTGCCGCATGTTCAGACGAACTGAAGAAGAAAGATGAGTGCTGTCCAGAGAGCCGTCAAGCAACCTGCATAATAGACAGACTAGTGCAATGTTGCTCTGGTATTCCAGGGTGTCCAACTTGAGGGCTTTTAGGTGATCCTCGTAGGCTTGCACGAGCTTTCGATGTCCAAAAAGACGGGAGTAGAGGGTGCATGTTGCCTCGCGCTGAAAAAGCACAAGTTTATCATCGAGGTGAGTTTGGTACGGGGACTATACTGATGAGTAGTACTCAAGCAGTGGCAGAATGCAAGAGTGTAGAGTGCTCTGAAAACCTCAGATCCACAGGGAAGGGAGACATGGGACACAAACCCAGAATACCGTGCTTGTGACATGTGCGGAAAAGAGAGAGGAGATCTGAATGGGATGGGAAGGGCATTAACGGTCTTAATAGGGGTGCCTCCGAGGAAGTAGGTTGGGCACGCAGCAGTTATGTTGTGGCTGATACCAATGGCAGTGATTAGTTCAGTGCTATACAAAGTTTTTATTGCGGACCCAGTTGTTCACCTTGACAGAAAGTATGTACTTCAAGCGCATATGCTGCATTGGATAACGTTGCCGTGGGAGTGTTAACTTGTTAATTAAACGCATTCTGAGAAGATGCATTAGGAACTTGGTTTTGAGTTAATCTCTTTCCTGACTGCAGTTTATAGTATCGCATCGATAAGCATTTTAGAGGAAGCTTAAGAGATTTGGGCAGTTTAAGCATACCGACTGCCCAAAGCACTGATGACACATTTTCCCCTTTCCCGCAATGCAATCACACCACCTGCTCTTTCCATAAACAGAAAAGTAGCTCAAATCCTGTGACAGTTTCATTGAGGTAGTACGTGCTGCTTCTCAAGCAGGCATCGAAGCAATCCTGGTATGCGCGGCTACATGCATATGTATTGTATGATGCAGGTCCTCCTATTCATTGCACACAGTGAACATATTGCAAACAGATCATTTTTTACAGTGCTCAAGCACAACGACACACATATTCAAGCATGACAGCATTGTGTGTCATGTTTCGTTCAGTGCGTTAGCGTTCTTCAGTGCTGCACGAGCGTTTTATCTCCAACTAGTCCATCAGACGCCTGCACATGAAATAAGTGAGTGAACGAGTACTGTAAACTTGCACGGCATTGTATTCACATGCCGAATAGAAGAGCACACTGTCTGCTGAAGTGGACGGCATGGCTGATGATGTACTTCAAATTGTTCTTTGCCGTTGGAAACAGCGCAGAGCTCGCCTGTTAAACTTGAGTCACCTGAGACCACACGAAAGACGCCGCGGTTCACCACCCGAAGTTCCACATGGTTCATTCACCATATCACACACCACACGAAATCAGGAGTGCCATATTCAAATCACTGCAGCACCAAACGGAACTGAAAGTTTATTTCCTTCCACAGAGTTTCTCAGCTGGGTTCGTTCACTCGCCAGTTACAAACTTGATGGACGCGCTAGGCCTACGCGTAATGTTAACAACATCGGCGGTAGGCGAGTGCTGATTAACCAGACTTCGCAGTTTTGAAGCACATTTCCATTCGTTTCGAGCACAACAAAATATGCATACAACAAGCACAGGCGTTGTGACAATCGTTATTTGGTTGGATGTTTTAGCAGACGATTGAATTGAGACCGGCGGAACCCACTGGGCGAGTGTTGTTGGCGCCATTCGGACTCGGCTCGCATCCACGTCCCACTGCCACAACCCATGGTCGTCAGTCATGTCGTTGTCGACCTAGTATCACAAAACTGCCTTTCAGGAACACTGTCGCGCGCGTGGTGCGTTCAACGAACTCGGATGATCGTTGGTGTCGGCGCATTCGCATCGGCGGCCATCACAGGCATAGCAGCCGGAAGCCTCGCACCCTCTGATTGGTGGACGCCGGCGAAGCGTCGCAGCCTTTGATTGGTGCACAACAGCGACGCATCGCCAATCTTCTAGAACCAGTAGTCGGCAAAATATCTGCGCGTTGCCATGCGTCACCCTGTTCGCGACCGATACTTCTGACGCATGTGGCGTATTGGCGCCTGCCGAAGCGTGCCGACGCACGTCAGTGGTTGGGGACTTTAGGCACCCGTTCCCGGGCTGAGCGTCGCCGTCCCTCGGCGTAACCGCGCAAATGCGCGCGTGCTACTGATCGTGCCTTCATCGTCGTCTTCTTCAACAGCTGGCCCCGATGCCGCTCATCATGCCAGGGTTCCCATACTGTCGCTCCCTCTGCGAAGGCGCCGGCGCCACTAGCCCACTGCCAAAGAGCGCGGCGATTTCGGCGTCAAATATCTTGCGTCAATGTGTCGCGAAATCAAAAGATGTATACAGCTGCGCTCAAATTTATCGTATGGGAGTATCGTATGGTATGGTATAGTATGAAGAACGTTATTTAGGTTCTGAGGGATCAGTCTGTGGGAATATCGTAATCACCGGACATTTTTTTACGCCTCCGTTCTCATTCTTCTGCCATTTCGGTGGCGTAAAATGTCACATCAGCTGTGAGCATAGCGCGGCGCAATGCCACTTGCCTACCACGGCGGGTAGCCCAGTGGGTCGATCTCGAATATGTGAGTCGATCCTGAAGATGGAGTGCACTCTAAGAATGGGGCCCATCCCAAAGATTGTGCAGTTAAAATTTTTAAGCAGTCCGGCGCTCCTCCTACACCCTTCGCTTGAGGGCTGACGTGATAGAGCGCCATCTGTAGCGATTTCAACCCATTCTCATCGCCAGCTCGATCCGGAAGACTTTGTCTTCCTTAGACTTCAAATGGAGGTTGAATCACCCTTCCAACTTTTCAGGTTTCCTTTCCATCTTTAATGTACTGCCAACGTAGCGTGAATCTCAGCCGCATAGATCTTATTTCCTACAGCTGACTACTACTTGGCAACTCATCACAATTCGAAACTGCCACAGCTATCGTGGTCATCATCATCACCACCATCAACAACAACGTCTTCATCATTAGTTCGTGCGTCGGTTTTTACACTTATATTGTCGGTGTTGTGTTTAATTTCATTCGATTGAGACTGTCTGCTACGTATGTCCTGTGTACTTCACGTTCACGTTCTAGTTTTTATTTTATTTGAGGTGAGACTAATATCTTACGCGCCTTTTCGGATGTTGCCTCATTGTGAGTGTGTACTATACCTTAAAAGATGAAGATGAAAAAGAAGAAGCATGCTCGAGGTCTGGTCAGGGGGTCATGAGGTCGTCCGAGTAGAATATATCACGTCGCTGTAGCCTGCAAGCTTTCACCAATTCTAAGACTCAGCACTCAGATTTTGAATCCTGTCATGGCGAGCCAGGAAGGAGCGACCAAGACATCAAGGCGAAGCCGCCGTTCTACCAAGAAGGCCGTCGCCCAGGCCAGTGCTCAGCCTGTCACCCAGTCCGTAGCCCAGCCAATCGCACAGCCGGACACGGGGCCCGACGCTCAACCTGACGCCCTGCGCGACGCCCAGCCCGACGCCCAGCCCGACGCCCAGCTCGACGCCCAGCCAGACGCCCAGCACGACGCCCACCCCGGTGTCCGGCCCGATGCCCAGCATGGCGCCCAGCCCGACACCCAGCCATCAATCCTGCCAACGTCGCCAATGTTCCCAGACGGCCCCCAAGAGCCCGGCGCCACCGCGGCCACAACTTCCACGGTAATGACTTCTCCGCTGGACCATATCCTCATTTTCGGCCATGGCCGCTTCCAGTGGCTCGTCCTTCTTTGCACCGCGCTTGCCTACTTCACAGCCATCTCGCATAGCATGGCCACCGCCGGCCTGGCGCGTCCAATCGACCACTGGTGCAGGCTTCCTCCTGAGTACTCCGGCATTCCAGAGGCGACGTGGAAGAACAGCAGCATTCCGTTTGAGGCTGATGGCAAGACACGCAGTGAATGCCTGCGGTACGAACCACCATACTCCATGCCGGAAGAGCAAGGCGCTGAAAACCGCACAGTCATTTCCTGCGACGCAGGCTGGGACTACGACAAGGCAGCAGAGGCAGACGTTGGCGTATATTCCATCGTCAACCAGTGGGACCTAGTCTGCGAGCGCCGCTGGATAATGACCTTGCTGATGGCGTTATACATGTCTGGAGGTGTGCTGGGAGCTGCGATAGCGGGAATCAGTGCCGACACCGTCGGACGCCGTCCCATGCTCCGCATCTCGATTTTTCTACTTGCATTAGCCGGCGTTACGCTTACTTTCTCCGGGACTCTCGCAATGTTCGCCACACTGCGCACCATCATATCCGCAGCAGCCTCCAGCGTCGTTGTCACATCCATTGTGATCCTCTTTGAGGTCACTGACACACCACATCGAGCCCTTTTCAGCACCCTTGCCGTAGCTGGCGGCTCACTCACAGCAGTAGTCTACGGCGAGCTTGTCAACCAACTGGCCCCAAGTTGGCAGCTCGCCCAGATGGCTTACATGGCGCCCACCAGCATCCTGATAGCGGCGGCCTACTGGATGGAAGAGTCCCCCTGCTGGCTTCTGGCCGTCTCTAACATGGGGCGCGCGGAGAGCGTGCTGTGCTGGGCGGCACGAGTGAACAAGATTGAGCCAGAGGTGTTCAAGACGCGTCTGTCAGGGCTGAGGATGGAACTCAAGAGGCAGCAAGAACAGCCTGAACCGGGGGCACCAGAAGTCTCTACTCAGGAACATGGTTTGTGCTGATACTTTGTAATGAGAATGTTTTAAAGGTGTGCTTTTCTGGTTAAAATCAGAGTGACCTTTAACCACGCTAAATTAAAGCTCCTGACGAAAGAGAGCGTTTGTAGAGATGTACAGACTAAACTCCTTACTACTTGGGAGCTAAGCAAGACCTCTGTCATTCTCATGATCAACATTTCTGTTGCGCTGAGACAGGCGCGATAATTAAACACAGTGCCGCGTCATCCCTCACAGGCTGGTCTATCATATATATATATTTCGCTACAAACATACATCAAGAAAATTTTGTCTTGATAGGAAAATATCTCATTCGAAGTAATAAACGTTAGCGTGACTGAAGTAAATAAAAGCATGGCCACCGCTCAAATAGAAACTAGTGCTTATAACATATCTTTGTGACGACAGTTTCAACTATTTGCTAATGGCAAGTGGAAGCTGTGAGAACTATTTTTTCCCGTCTCTCCACTGCAGGCGTTCACGTCACGGACATGGTGAGGAACGAGTCCCTGCGCTATCGGTCGGCTATCCTTTTCGGCTGCTCGTTCATATCGTTCGCATTGTACTTTAACCTGGGAACGGGCGAGGTGATGCGAACCAACGTCGTGGCGCGAATTGCGCTGATCGTCCTCAAGTTGCCAGGAGTGCTGGTTGAAGTGCCCGTCATCACGCACGCCGGAAGGCGCAGATCCCTGGCGCTCAGCATGGTCGTAATGTCCGTGCTTGCCTTGTCGCTGTCCGGGGCCCACGCAATCGGCGCTCATGACGAGCTGCTCGCCGCCTTGACCGTCTCCTGGCTGCTGGCGTTCGACTTATGCGCCGTCACAATGTTCGTCATCTCGGCTGAGCTGTACCCTACCGTGATGCGCGGCGCCGGCGTCGGGCTTTGTTACACCTTCGGCCGCATGGGGGCGTTCGTGGCCCCGTTCATCAACGACATCAGGTCGGCCAAGCTGAAAGGCGTCGCATACGCTGTTGCTGCGGCGCTACTGCTGCTGTTCGGAGTGATGGCGATGATGCTGCCAGAGACGACGCGGCTACTGCCGGCCAACACTGTACGAGAGATGGTGGGCAACAAGTGGAAACTGCAATCTCCCCTCAGGATAGCACGCATTGGTAAGCGCAAGCGTCCCAAGAGTGAGAAGCGAGATCGAAGCTGAACTCGTTGAAAGATGTCCGATGCGCCTGAGAAGGAAGTTCATTGACCTCGGCCCATTTGTCGCTGAACATGTGCCATTCGAATGAAGCACACCATTTGTTTTACTTTATTCTCACCGCTGACGATGCATGTAATATTTTCCGCTGCTTCATTTTCCTTTGTCTTTCTTTTGTCTTATTTATTGAGGTTTTCAGAATAAGAACGTTGAATAATGCCTGTGTGAGCCCATGTAGAGTAACTTGTGTCAAATTGTGCGGCTATTTATTAAAAGAAAGAAGCTCAATTACATTCATATCATGACTGAATAAAATGACTTAAACATGGCCGATTGTTTTTCATAGTTTTGTTTACAGATTTCTCTATGAGAGGGGCACGCACTTGTTCCTAAACGCAGCTGATATAACTCGAAATCGTGATTGTCATACATGAAATTTTCCTTCATTTGAACATTCGTTGAACAATAAAGCTCAAATAAAAACTCTCCCTGGGTTTGTTACTGCCGCTCAGATAATTTGGCTCGGGGTCTAGTGCCTTGCAATGTCACTCGACACCATTCCAATTGTTCAATATTCCAAATTCCAATTCCAGTCATTCCAAATGATGTGTGCTTTGAATACGCGTGCCGCATTACGAGTCAAACTGCACGCCTGATACAGCAATTCTGTGATATTTTTGAAAGTATAGAACATAGTGATGATGACGATGTGAAAAGTATAGCATGGCAACTTTCGCATATTTACGCGACAGAAAGTAAACTCTCCCAAGATCTTTATTTACTTATGAGGCTTGTTTATTTCACAACGGGCTTGTTTTACGCCCTTGTTTATTTTTGAAAGAGTCAAAATTCCTTTCTAGAAAAAACATGTTCACTTTTTAGTTTTTTAACGGAAAGCTTGTAGATCGTACTGTAAAACAAGTATGTATTGAGTGTTTAGCTGTTTTCGACTTGTAGGCTTGTCTCCTGCCGTCTTCTGAACGACGAATGTTTCTTTTTTTATCCTTGTGCCTGTTTTAGTACATATTACTATAACTTCCATCGCATAGTCAAGGGTTCGACGAAAACTCGTCTGACCAGGTAGAATATTTGAAAAGGTTGGAAGGAATTTCAAACTTTAGTTGACGCCAATGAAAGACAATGTCTTCCACAGCAAGTCGGCGGGGATAATGGTGTTTATGAACCTTATAGTTCATTCACAGAGGCTCGTGGTGTTTTCAAGTACAGCATCAGCGTCTTTGAGTAGAGGCGTAGTGTCTCAACGATAGCGTCTCAAAATTCTAGCTGTTATGAAAGGAGAACGCGAGAATGCAACTAGTACCACCGCACGGGGCAACACCGGTAGGAATCCCACAGGTGCCACCGAAACTACGTGTTTCTACCATCAATACTACTGGTATTGTCCTACATTTTACAGCGAAGCTGTTAGCCTCTAATAGGTCGAGAGTTTTCATGGTGGGCTCACCCAAAAACGGCAGCTATAGAAAAGGGGGTTGTGTTCGACCTTCCGCGTAACATAATTATGCTTTCTCGTACATTAGAATTACAATCCAATGCTATCGTGTCAGCAGGTTGTCTGTAAGTCGTGCGAATTTTCCGACAAATTTCACTTTGAGAAATTCAGTTAGTTCAATAACGCACTTCCGCTAGGCCAAAGGAAATCAAAAATTAGGGTGTATGACGATGATTATTTATTGGCCTCCCCCTATGAAAAGGGGCGGTGAAAAATAGCCACCTAGCCTGCTTGAGTTATTCAGGTGTGTTATACATGCTTTTCATTTTAGCACTTTTCTATACATCTCCTAGATCTTTTTTCTCCTCAAAACTTCTCTATCTGCCTTGTACCGCCATATATGCCTGTAATCTATTCCTTGCTTTTTTTTCACCAGTACTCTGAGCTTCTCTTGCGATCTCGACTGCCGACTGGTTGATGCTTCCATCCACAGGTGTACGTTACCTACGGGTCTCACTGCGGAAATTCCCTCTCGTTCCATTATTCTGTGCTGAGTGGCCTGCGAATTTTCGCTGCCGCACACACATGCCTCGTATTTACTCCAGTATTTGCCCCGGTCTGTTTTGTCCATAGGCAACCAGCTCGAGGCTCAAATAGCAAGGCACTTCCTTTCGTGTTATCTTACGTTGTTTCCATTCTAATTTCCTTATTTATATTCTTGCAAATCTCCCTGGCCTTTTTTGTGTCCATTGGTTGCATCTAATCCACTGCCTCTGTTTCTCTAACTATCTTTCGGACAACTACTGTTTTTCTAGTTGCACTTTCAATTACCCTGTACTTGGTTGCCAACTTTCTTGACCTCTTTCTGCATTATGTGTCCACACTTTTTATGTACAGATAGTTCTGCACCTTAGCCGCCCGTTTATTTTGATCCATTTTCCTGAGTAGTTCCTCAAAACTAATTTAGACTGCGCTTCTCTGACTTCAAACGAGGCCGAACCCACGTCACCCTTCACTGCCTCATTTGTGATTGCTAACGGTACCGACACCTAGCGACGGCGGCCACTCAGAAAGACCTCAAATGGCAGCTCGAAAGGGCTGTGTCTTTCAGTTTCCGCCGAACACATTTTTGTTTTCTCGGACATTCGAATAACAATCCCAAGCTATCATGTATGCAGATCGTGCGTAAGTCGTACTTCAAGCATTTTCCTAGGCCTTTTAGTTTTAAACATTAATTTAGCTCAATGAGGCACTTGCGCTTCGCGGACGGCCTAAAAGGATGAGGATGGATGCTGCACGCATGACCGACATCGCTTGTAATCACTCAGAATTACGGTCACTCCAAGGAAGTTAAAGTTCCTGATACCATCGACCCGGATATCCCGACACCCATGAAATGGGTAGTTGGTCCTTACACAAAGTCTATACCGGATGATTACGTCACATGCCGCGTACTTAGACGGACTATGCGTGAACAGTGAATGCGATTACATTAAGCAATGTTATTTCGCAACATGCCTAAAACAAATAAGGCTAAGGAGATCATTCACACTATAAAAATCAATGCTACACGATGCTGATGTTCTTGCGCAGAAATCAAGCAAGTGTTCACTTCCTTTTTTGCGCTAATATTTGCCTATTTTGCACCAAATTAGATAAAAGAGGCTTTTGAAAAAAGATTTCGCTATACTACACTTTCATGAAACCGCAGTTGTTTGTAACTGGTTCTGATGTGAGGCCCAGGCACGTACCCAGGATTTTTTTTCGGGGGGGGCCCACCACCTCCATCATCATCATCATCATCATCATCATCATCATCATCATCATCATCATCATCATCATCATCATCATCATGTTTTATGTCCACTGCAGGACGAAGGCCTCTCCCTGCGATCTCCAATTACCCCTGTCCTGCCGCCAACCGATTCCAACTAGCAACCGCGAATTTCCTAATTTCATCGCACCATCTATAGTTTTCTGCCGTCTTCTATGGAGCTTCCCTTCTCTTGGTACCCATTCTGTAACCCTAATGGTCCAACGGTTATCTAACCGGCGCATTACATGACCTGCCCAGCTACATTTTTTCCTCTTGATGTCAATCAGAATATTGTCTGTACCCGTTCGCTCTCTGATCCAAACCGCTCTCTTTCTCTCTCTTAACGTTATGCCTAGCAATCTTCGTTCGATCACTCTTTGCACGGTTCTTAACTTGATCTCAAGTCTCTGCCCCATATGTCAGCACTGGCAAAATGCACTGAGTGCACACCTTACTTTTCAATAATAATGGTAAGCTTCCAGTCAGGAGCTGGCAATGTCTGCCGTATGCGATCCAACCTATTTTTATTCTTCTGTGAATTTCCTTCTCATGATCAGGGTTCCCTGTGAATAATTGACCTAGGCAAACGAACTCCTTCGCAGTCTCTAGTGGCCGATTGGCGATCCTGATGTGTTGTTCCTTTACCCGACTATTTATCATTATCTTCACCTTCTGCATATTAATATTCAACCCCACTCTGACACTCTCCAAGTTAAGGTCTCCAATCATTTGTTGTAATTCGTCTGCACTGTTGCTGAATAGAACAATGTCATCGGTAAACCAAAAGTTGCTGAGATATTTGCCATCGATCTTTACTCCTAAGCCTTTCCAGTTTAATAGCTTGAATTCTTCTAAGCGTGCAGTGAACAGCTTTGGAGAAATTGTGTCTCCCTGTATGACCCCTTTCTCTATAGGTATCTCCCTGTTTTTCTTATGTAGAATTAAGGTAGCTGTAAAACCTCTGTAGATATTCTTACGCGAAGGAAAAGACAGTAAGACGAGAAACTACTTACAGTTTATATTTACAACAACGGTTGCAGCGCGCTGACCGGTTAGATTCACAGCGCGAGCCCAGTTCGTTCTTCCTCCTCTTTTCTGGAGTGATGGCGCCCACGCGCCTCGTTAAAACAAACAAATACCACACGCATGTAGCAATATTTTCCAAGCTTTTTGCGTGAGCGTTCTGTACTCCTTGATTACGTAGTGCCTCTATGACTGCTAGTATCTCTACTGAATCAAATGCCTTTTCGTAATCTATATAAGCCACGTAGAGAGGCTTATTGTGCTCTGCGGATTTCGCGATAACCCGAGTGATGATATGGATGTGATCCATTGTAATGTATCTCTTCCTGAAGCCAGCCTGTTCCTTTGGTTGACAAATCCAGCCCTTATTCTATTGGAGTTTATTTTGGTAAATATTTTACATAATACTGGGAGCAAGCTAATGGTCCTATAATTTTTCAATTCTTTAATTAACGTCTCCTTTTTTTGGATTAGTATAATGTCTGCATTCTTCCAGTTTTCTGGGATTCTTGCAGTCGATAGACACTTCGTATAAAGAGCCGCCAGTTTTCCAAGCATTGTGTCTCCTCCATCTTTGATTAAATCGACTGTTAATCCCCCTTCTCCTCCCGCTCTTCATCGTTTCATTTCTTGCAGGGCCCTTCTGACCTCATCGCTAGTTATAGGAGAGTTTCTGCATCCTGTTCATTACTGTTTCTTAGTGAGGTATAGTGACTCCTCTTAGCACTGTATACAGGTCAGCTTAGAATTTTTCCGCTGCTTTTACTATATCTCCGAGATTGCTGATGATATTATCCTTTAGTGTACACATCATGGTTTGTCCCAAGCAAGGTTTCTTTTTTACTGATTTCAGGCTGCGTTCATTTTTTACGGCATCTTCAGTCTTTCTCATGTTATAGTTTCGAATATCAGTTATTTTCGCCTTGTTGATCAGTTTTGACAGCTCCGCGAATTGCGCAACGCTGTGCGGCCGCCAGCCCCACACAACCGCGTAGAGCGAAGGACTCTGCGATTCTAGATGTACTGCGCTCACCGCGAAAGGTTAGAAAAACACCCACATAAGCACAGCAGAGAAGTGGCTACGTGAGGCGGTTCGACCGATAACTGTAGAAGCGTCATTCAAAGCAAGTAATTGTTCTTCACTTCCGGCAGCGTTTTCTCTACTTCCTTTTAAAATAAAAAGATGTTCATCCATAAATATTCTCATAAGCAACGGTGAACTTTTTTTATTATTCGCTTTTCCTTGCAGTTTGGTTGTTGCCTTGGCTCTCTCCATTAGTAGTCGCTTCATTTCTCAACTCCTTGCGATTTTTGTTTCCAGTTGCCAATTTTGCACGAAAAGGGTTGTACAATTAGGGAAAAACAGACGAGGTGATGGGCGACAGTCATCTTGCTTATGGTTTTAAGGGTTATTGCAGGGTATCATGATGGACGCACTTCCACATTATTTTATGTCCCACCTTATCTAACCCACATCACGTGTATATGGTTGCGGCCGTCTGACAGCCTCGCGGCGAGCCGTAACTCCAGGAAATAATGAAGCAAAGGGAAAAGTTAAACGCAATTGGCGTTTTCTCCGGCCGCAACTCGTTCCACGAGAGTACAGACCAGCTCAGTAACAGCCGAATCCCTTTCCTGGTCCCAGGATCAGCCTAAACAAAGAAGGTTGAACTAACAAAAGCAACAGCTATGCGCGTGACGGTTGAATAGATGGTGACAACTGAACGCATGTCGAGTTAATCGCACGGGTGCGGAATCTATGAGAAAACTGTCCTTCACATTACAAGAGTGGCCGATAACTACCGCCATTTAAAAGGAGTGAAAAAGGCAGCATAATGCTGACCGTATAATAGCTGCCAATACTCAACATTGATCTGGTGGTGCTTTAGGAATGTGTGAGGAGTGGTGCCGTGAGTGTGTGGGTGGGGGGGGGGGGGGGTATGCCACTTGATTTCGGGGGGGGCCCGGGCCCCCCCGGGCCCCCCCCTGGGTACGTGCCTGGTGAGGCCCATTCTTAACTTTCTAAACTTTTCACAAAAGGTTTATATTCCCGTATATACTTACTGTGTAAAAAACAAATATAGCAAATAAGTAATGAAAGGCACAAGGGTTATATAGGCTGGCTACCCCGACAGTGCGGTTTGGGGAAAGGGTTGAAAGTTGCAAAGAACATAAGGAATGTTCCGTCTCAACGCGACTAAGGGCCTTAATTAGACGATTACCACGAGGCAACTCCACCCACTCCTCAGCACCTAAGTCAATGCAGCGTGGACACCGACGGTTGTCGGGTCGACAAAAGGCCCTTCTACCAGCAGCTAACAACCTGAACTAATTATGAAAACGGCCAACGTCTAATGCTACAGCGGGACGGCTTAGACCTCGGATTCCCAGATTGCTACGCGCTTGGTATATATGCGGCGATATATTTAGCACCATTGGAGGTGGAGCTCGGTGGAACGGTGCGATGGGTGGGGTATTGCGACCGATTCGACGATTGTGACTGGCCGAGATACAGTCATCACATTCCCTAGTCTAGCCTCCCAAGGAAGACGACGGTATTAAAAATTCTCAGTTCCGCCGGAAAGGCGAAGCACGGAGTGGTGGTTGTGGTAAAACCTTATTTCCCAAAGTAGGGGTCCTGAAGGACACTCGGCTAGGCGCCAGGCGTAGAGGGCACCTCCCACGTCGGCACAGGGAGCCCGAAGCCCTCCGCCACTGCACGGGCCTCCTGGACAAGTTGGTTATGTAGTGAAGCACTTTTGAGCACTATGTCCCAATGTTCCTTGTTCTTGGCGTAAGCGTCAGTCGATGCACAACCACGCAGCATATGGTTCAAGTCTACACCTGCGATAGCAAATTAGTAGATAGCTGTACGAAGGACAGTAGTTTTATCGGCCGTATAAACTTGTAAACATTCGCTTACTAACTAAATCACGAATGATAGAGTGTGTAACCGTGACTCAACGAGGACGTAGAAATAAACAGACACACGGAGACAGCACTGTCTTTGTGTCTCTGCTTCTTTCTACTTCCTTGTTCAGTCTTGCTTACATATTCTATTATGGATTCAAACCAACTAGCCCATCAACGTAATTAACTAAAGTAACCAGCACGGTGCCACGCGCTCACAGGTAAACATAAACACACATCACTCGATGACTACACAAACTGTATGTGAAAACACTGGAGTTAGGAATCGCAGCGGCAGCCAGGAGCCAATTGACCTCCGTGCATCTGTCACTTCAAGGCGTACGAAACGTCGAACGTACAGCGCATACGAAGCTACCGGCACTAAGCGCACTCCGCAAACGTCGCAGATCACTTTGTAGATGAGGCCCGCGTGTGCACGCACTTTCGCCACGTCGCAGACCACTTTCAAGAAACACGAGCACCGGCAACGCGTCTCTAGGGCGTCCGCCAAAGGTGTCTACTACGGTGTCCGCGATTCCCGTGGCCAACGCCGTAGTAGCCGCCGCGGTTGTCTCCACTATGTAGGGAGCGGTGGGCGAGGAGGATAGCGAGGCACCGTAGCAGCCGGCGGAGAGTACGCCCCTCCTCCCTCACCTCACCTCCCTCTCTCGCGCGCCACAGGAGAGGACACGCATCCGGGCCGCGTTCCTCGCTCGCTCACGCAATATTGAATCGCTTTCGCCGGCTCACCCTCACACGCTTTCACTCATGCGGAACCTCACGGCGACGGTGACGCCGACGGCAGAAATCAGCCTGGAGTGCCCATGTAATTGCTATCGCAATAGAAAGCGGAGACCTTTGGCGCAGTGAGAGGTGGGCTGTCGTGTCCTGATGTGATCTCAGTCGTTTAACATGCTCTTACATCAACCGCACTTCGGTATCTGAAGCCAGTGTAAATAATGTAAAACAAAACATTTCTTTTACTTCATTCCTACTGCGGGACGAACTAGTCGATGGGATTGGCGGATTTCTGGACCAAACGCCGCCTCGAGCCGCAAAAGGGACCATGCAAGGCATTCCTGTCAGCAGAAACACAAAATGACAATTGAGAGTGACTAGTGTTTCGATCAATCCCGAAGGTTTAAGAACACACACACACAAACACACACACACACACACACACACACACGCACACGCACACACACAAAAGTTCAAATTTGTCGAGCGTGGTGCAGAGTGCTTTCCTTTGTGTACCGGGACGTATCAAAGAAGTATAGGCATTAGTGCGCACTGCTCCACCTCATAGACGACAAATGTGCCAAAAGACGTTAGGGTCATCATCATCATCATCATCATCATCATCATTGTCATCATCATCACGAAAGGTACGTCAAGTATGGTAAGCTGTGCTAAATGCGGTGATTTGGATGGAGATCCAGGAAATAAGTGCGCTGGTTTGTTTAGAAATTCAAGCACATTTCATGGAAAATGAGCCAATGTAAGCTTGCGTGCAAGTTCACAAAGATTCCCTCTTGTATCCACTCTTGACATAGGTATAGCAACGCAATCAACATTGTTCTGGGCAGATGTAGAGAGTAATTTAAAAGCCTCATCGAAGATTAAAAATATTAAACGAAACATCATATTATCTGCTCAACTTAGGTACTTTCGTTCCCCCAAAATGCGGAAAGCGCTGTTATTGCTTTGCATGCTTCAAGGAAATGGTTACGCTGAGTTTGCAGGCTCCCTAGCCAAAGTTAAGTTTTTCGTCAACTTGAGAGCGGTTAGCATAACAAGAACTGCAGTTAGCTGAACAGTGGCTCAATTTTACCGTCGCTTGCAATAACTACCAGAGCAGCAGAAAAAGCAACCAATGGATGAGCGTCGAAAAAAGAACGTAAAAGCTAAGGTAGTATTAAAGATGAAAGTTTCGATTGCGAATATGTGTTCTCTAAAAGCTTCGGCGGCACAGCTATCAGGTAAACGTATTTTTTATTATTTTTATTTCTTCCACTTCCGGTTGACACTTGGCAATATACCCGACAAGCTTATTTTCAGTGGGAACAGTGATGAAGATACCGAAACTGAAATACAGCGGCCACTGTGATTTTATTTAGGGCACCGCTGTGTCCTTAAACTATAGAGGCTAACGGCATGTGCTATCGTCATATTTAAGAAAAAAAGAAAAACCGCGTGACCACGTGATAAACGTTCTTGTCGTCCACTTATTGTGCGGTGCCGCAGCGAAATATGAAAACAAGACGAGAGAGGGGCGCCGGTATTTTTGTTTTATATCTGGCATCCATAACTGCGCGTTTTCTTCCTTCTGCGTTGAAACTGCACCAAAGCGGATAAAACGGATAGAATTTGATTGGGCGATCGTGCTACTTATCATGATCGCCATTTATAGCTATTGCTTCCGAAGTCGACATAGATGCAGTGAGTCCCATATCACGCAAAAGAGAGAGAGAGAGAAAGAGAATGCGATTCGGCCAAGTCGGTCGGTGTTCATGATAGAAAGACCTTGAAACTTACCAGCACACACGCACACACACATGACACGGGAAGAACTCGAAATGGTGTTCCACGTCTTCCGCGATGGTCCAAGTGGTATTGGCTAACACTAGCAGGTTTACACACACTAACAAAATATGCCCAAGAAAGCAGACGTTAGAACAGCCGCCACCCTAGCTCAATTGAATGAATTAATTGTGGCGTTTTACATGCTACAACCACGATTTGTCAGTGAGGCACGCCGTAGTTGAAGACGCCGGATTAATTCTTACCACCAAAGGATCCTTAACTTGCCCCCTATGTACGGGTCACGGGCGGTTTTTCATTTCGCCTCCATCAAAAAGCGGCTGCCGCGGCCAGGATTCGATCCCGTGACCTCGCGATTAGCAGCGCAGCACAATAGCTGCTAGACCATCAAGGGGGGTTAGCACAACTGGTAGTGCATCGCACGCACATTGCGAATGTCGCTGGTTTGGCTTCCACCGTCGGAAAGGTTCATTTTCATTTATCATTTCTGTACTTCATTGAAAAAAAATATAAATCACATCCCCTACGCTCTCCATGTCTTCATTAACTTTCGGTTTCATATTGTTGTGATAAAATAAATCGGTGTACTCTGTCTTCCCGTCTCCTTGTCCTTCGTATCGCCTATATGTAGCATCTAAAGGCTTCGAATTTCACATATAAACTCACAACCGTGGTGAAATTACAATGTTCATAACAGTTTTGCAGAAGTCCTACTTACAAATGAGTGGTATATTTCAAGATGGTGTTAAATACGTCAAGTTTGCCGCTTTGAATGTATTATTAGGTTGAGTTTACGAAATTGAGATATCATTTCTCATTTCTGAGTGGTAAGGTTGTAAACTTCATAGTTTAGTACTTTTTTAACTTTCACAATTTTAAATAAATAGAGAGAAACCGATCACGTAAATAAAGAATGTGCTTCCTACAGTCACGAAATTTTAGCTTTTTTATTTAAATGCAAAATTAGGCATAGTGGCGCGGCATAGTAGCGGGTAAAAAAAGTCGATTTCTCTGTTACCACTATTTAGAAAGGAGCTGCCGACCGCTCCCTATTTCCAAGTTTCCGAAAGTCAGGCGGCACCACAGTGCATTTGAAACACGAAGGACGTTAACCTGTAGAAAGAAAAAAAAAATGTCAGTTTGTGAAACAATGACGATATCAGAGTTCAGCGTAGCACTATAATTATTCGGACGTTAATTATTCAGTCGTTCCTGCGCGTAGTTATAACTACACGCAGGAACGACTGTAGGTGGATGGGTGGAAATTTCTGGTATCTTGGAAAGCACCAACACGCCTGCACGTAGGACCTGTAATGACAGAGCATAGGCGCCACTTAGGTCCCCGTAAAGAGTGGCGCTATTGAAAATACGTCTGTTTCACATTGTGAGCAAAAATATTGCTTTTCGCTCATTTCATTAGCCTGTACATTTAAGATAAAAGGCATGCGCTGTGCAAGAAATGTTGAATGAGCTGGGCTTGCGCACTGCATTTCAAAGATTTTCTAAGGAACAATTCGGTCATGAGCGTAATCCCGGTTTGTGCAACTTTTGGGTTGGGGTCAGATAGCATAGCGTCACGTGGTGGTGACGTTGAAGAACACAGTAGCAATACTGTGAACGACAAAACTAACTCTTATTGGGCGAACCTGTGCCCACAAAACAGGCTACCCTTATAGCACAACGTTAGCGGCGAACACGATCGTCGAAAATCTGATCAGCGGGTCAAGCGCGTCGGCTTTTATACATCAGTCGTCGAATGTTCCAGAGTAATCGCTGGGACCCGCGTGCCTTCCACAAAGTTCTACGCCATTCGCGTCGCGCATACACGCAGTGAGATTACACAAGGTTCGGCGACAACAGACAGCGGGTAGAAGCATCGATAACATTCCAGAAACTTCCGATACATGTAGACGCGTCCTGCGCTGAGCGATAACATTTCGTGGACGGTAAAAGCGCTCACCCGTAAAAAAATAAACCAGTTCACGTGTAAACAGCATCCATTTTGCCTGTACGGCACAGGTAAGAATATCCCTTTCTTATGGATAACTATATGGGGAACATCTGAAGTTTACGCGTTCCCGTTTCCCAACCTGTCCACGTGCTGCCGCTCAATGTACATTGCCAGCACCACGAGAACGGGGGAACACGCGCGCTCCTGTGGAGACCACGCACAGTTGCCCGGCGACGCGGCCGCGAAAAGAAAATTTTCAACGTGGCCGGGGGGGAGGGGGGAGGTTGTTCTCAACAGGGGCAGCGGCGCCGTTTGGTCCAGGTTGTAAGGCGAATGGTAAGAAGTATGTTGTTAAAGCATATCCAACTACTGGCGCAATCACAACGGGTGGCAGTGCTGTACTCGCGGACAACTTTCCGTGGCAATGAAGGGAAAGCTACGCAGGCAAAGCGCGCACAAGTGGTAGCGCTTCCGAAAGGAGTCCCATGCTTTCATCCACGTTAGTTTAAGCTGGGGAAGAGAAAACATAAACACCCTTATCAGCAACAGCTAAATAAGACAAAACACACCACTGAACGTAAAAGTTAACTTGCGGCTTTTCCCTTCCGCGTTGGGGCAAACGCGAAACTGTCGCGCACGTGAAACTGCGTCGATGCAGCGTGTGTTCCGAGCAACCAAAAGCGCTGTCAAACGCTGGCGGACTACTTGGCGCCGCGACACACGCGCAGCAGCCACGCGCCCATAGTTTTATGCGAAGCATATTACTAGAGCTCAACCCAGCTCCTCAGGCGCGGCGGTGTCGCCTTCAATACCACGTGACACCGTGACGTCACGACAGAGGAGAAACAAGGCTCCAACTCGCGCCGTCACTCGCGGCATTGCCTTCAAGGCTGACCACGTGACACCATGACGTCACGACAGAGGAGAAACGGGGTTCCAACTCGCGCTGTCGCTCGCGGCGTCGCGGCGGTATATAAGCAGCTGCGCTTGCCTCTGCTAGACACTCACGAGGTGAGATGCCTACTGGAGACAGAGCTGCTCGTTGGAATGAGAAGCGAAGGTTGCGGCGTGCTACAGAGACTGTTTCTAGGTGGCTTTGCTACGGCGCAGCGACTACGCGCCCCGCATCGGACGCGGTGAGCGTCGAGCAACGCAGCGTTCGGCGCGACAACGAAATGTGCGCCTGAGCAAGCGCCGCACGCCTGAGCCGACGCCGACGACACCGGCTTTTCTGCGACACGAGCTCCTTAACGCTGTCGCGTTAAAATAAAGGCTTGTATGCTTCGCATCCTGGGCTTAACCTTAGCTAAGCCACAGCCATTTTTTCCTTCATTGCCACAGAAAGTTGTCCGCGAGTATGAGAACATTGCGACCATCAATTCAGGTTCAAATTCGAAGCTATTCGATTAAAGTAACTTTGAGGCAATTATTTTTTTTTACCTTTTTAAGATTAAAGGCTTGCGCGCTCGCGTAAGTTGCTTCATGGCAGCGAAAGTGACCAAAGGTCACTGCAAAATTTTATGAATATTTTGTGCGCAAAATTAAACTCTCTCCAGGTACGCCATTAAGGTCGTGTACGTTGGCACGAAGGGCATGGCAGTCACGAAAACTGAACTTCTACATAAAATCCATGATCTGGTTTGTCTCGGTTTCGTCATAAGATAAGAGCTATTCTATTCATATTTTGAGCCTTGCTTACACCTATCATGGCATTTGGGACTCTGTGTGGCTCTTAATTCTTGAAGATGAAGGCGAAATCATAGAGAAATAAATATAACAAGAGAGGACACTCGGCGAAAAGTGGCATCAGGAAATACATCACGGTATAGTATTAACGCCGACCGTTTGCTGCCGCGAGCATCGAAAAAAAAAAAGAATTTGAAATGAGATTAACAGAAAGTGTTTTTTTTATTTTTTCTTGGCAAAAGTAAAATATCTGCGTATAAATTAAACTTTGCGGCTTGCTTCCGTTGCCTAGCGACTGGAGAATCGGCGAATGACGAGCCAGATGCATGCGTCATTCGTCAAACACACCACCGAAGCGAGAAAGACCGGCCGTGCATCTGAGCGTTGGCTTGTTCGATCAACCGTCTGCCTGTTTTTTCTATTCTTGAATTTCGCCTGGTTTTGGTGGGCTCCCGGCGCATTCTCGTGCTCCATCTGAACTTCGACATGGCACCACTGCACTATTGGACTGTACGGCAAGGTGAGAAATTTTGTTCGACAGTCTGCGACACATTTCAAGCAATTAGGCTTACGGCACGGCACCTATAGGTTAGACTTGCTACGCAGTTAACGAAAAACAGCGTCTCCGTCGAGGCGCACTTAATCTTAATTAATATGTAGTACTGGGTGATACTGGGTGTAGTACTGGAAGAAGCCTAAAAACAGTGAAGAAGAAACTGGGAATTGGCAAGAATCAGATGTATACGTTAAGAGACAAAGCCGGCAATATCATTACTAATATGGATGAGATAGTTGAAGTGGCTGAGGAGTTCTATAGAGATTTATACAGTACCAGTGGCACCCACGACGATAATGGAAAAGAAAATATTCTAGACGAATTCGAAACCCCACAGGTAACGCCGGAAAAAGTAAAGAAAGCATTGGGAGATATGCAAAGGGGGAAGGCAGCTGGGGAGGATCAGGTAACAGCAGATTTGTTGAAGAATGGTGGGCAAATTGTTCTACAGAAACTGGCCACCCTGTATACGCAATGCCTCGTAACGTCGAGCGTACCGGAATCTTGGAAAAACGCTAACATAATCCTAATCCATAAGAAAGGGGACGCCAAAGACTTGAAAAATTATAGACCGATAAGCTTGCTGTCTGTTGCGTACAAAGTATTTACTAAGGTAATCGCAAATAGAATCAGGAACACCTTAGACTTCTGTCAACCAAAGGACCAGGCAGGATTCCGTAAAGGCTACTCAACAATAGACCATATTCACACTATCAATCAGGTTATAGAGAAATGTGCGGAATATAACCAACCCTTATATATAGCTTTCATTGATTATGAAAAAGCGTTTGATTCAGTCGAAACCTCAGCAGTCATGCAGGCATTACGGAATCAGTGTGTAGACGAGCCGTATGTAAAAATACTGAAAGATATCTATAGCGGCTCCACAGCCACCGTAGTCCTCCATAAAGAAAGCAACAAAATCCCAATAAAGAAAGGCGTCAGGCAGGGAGATACGATCTCTCCAATGCTATTCACAGCGAGTTTACAGGAGGTATTCAGAGACCTGGATTGGGAAGAAATGGGGATAAAAGTTAATGGAGAATACCTTAGTAACTTGCGATTCGCTGATGATATTGCCTTGCTTAGTAACTCAGGGGACCAACTGCAATGCATGCTCACTGACCTCGAGAGGCAAAGCAGAAGAGTGGGTCTAAAAATTAATCTGCAGAAAACTAAAGTAATGTTTAACAGTCTCGGAAGAGAACAGCAATTTACAATAGGCAGCGAGGCACTGGAAGTCGTCAGGGAATACATCTACTTAGGGCAGGTAGTGACTGCGGATCCAGATCATGAGACGGAAATAATCAGAAGAATAAGAATGGGCTGGGGTGCGTTTGGCAGGCATTCTCAGATCATGAACAGCAGGTTGCCTTTATCCCTCAAGAGAAAAGTGTATAATAGCTGTGTCTTACCAGTACTCACCTACGGGGCAGAAAACTGGAGGCTTACAAAAAGGGTTCTACTCAAATTGAGGACGACGCAACGAGCTATGGAAAGAAGAATGATAGGTGTAACGTCAAGGGATAAGAAAAGAGCAGATTGGGTGAGGGAACAAACGCGAGTTAATGACATCTTAGTTGAAATCAAGAAAAAGAAATGGGCATGGGCAGGACATGTAATGAGGAGGGAAGATAACCGATGGTCATTAAGGGTTACGGACTGGATTCCAAGGGAAGGGAAGCGTAGCAGGGGGCGGGAGAAAGTTAGGTGGGCGGATGAGATTAAGAAGTTTGCAGGGACGGCATGGCCACAATTAGTACATGACCGGGGTTGTTGGAGAAATATGGGAGAGGCCTTTGCCATGCAGTGGGCGTGACCAGGCTGATGATGATGATGATGATGATGATGATGATGATGATGATGACTGGGTGATATTTGCGACGCTATCTATGGTGGTAGGTGGTATAAACTTTATTTAATGAAGGCCAAAAAAAGAAAAGAAAATTAAGACGCCGCCGTTCCGTGGGTGGCCTTCAGGCTGCCGGTCGTGGCCACCAGATCACGCCTGGCGGCGACTTCCGCTGCCCAGATCGTTAGCCGTAGCTGGACATCCGGCTCCGAGCTGGCCAAAGCAGCCTCCCACAGCTGCGGACTAGATACATGCCAAGAGGCAGGGGGAGAGTGTTTTGGGCATGAATAGAGAATATGAGCATAGTCTGCTCGTGGGTGTCTGCAGAGCGTGCATTCGGGTGAGAAGGCCCCGGGGTGAATAAGGGCAAGCCGGGCAGGAGAGAGAAAAGTGTGGGCCTGTAAATGGCGCCACGTGCTCTGTTGAGCTTAGAGAGGGATTTGTGAGGGGGAGGGAGGGCTAGGCGAGAGTTGCGGTAATGAAGGGTAATGTCATGGAAGGTGAGGAGGGAGTCACGCGTGTCCATCCCGGAGTGGATGGGGCCAGCTCGGTTTGTCATCGCGCGAGCGATGGAATTTGCCGCCTCGTTGCCAGGGTGCCCCGCGTGAGCCGGAACCCAGATGAGTTGGATACGACGAGAAAGGGGAGGGGAGTGCTCAAGGATGCTGAACGCAGAGGAGGAGATGCTACCCTTCGCAAAGTTGTGGACTGCAGCTTTGGAGTCGCTGAATATGAAACGGGCCGGGGTAGTGGCAATGGCGAGTGCAATAGCTGCTTCCTCGGCGGCAGTGGAGGTGGGGGCAGGTATAGTGGCAATGGTCAGGGGAGCAAGTGTATGGGAAGTGGCTGCAAGGGCGTAGGTGGGGTGGGAATTGTATGGCGCCGCATCGACATACACAGCATTAGATTGTGAGCCATACTGGCGCCAGAGGGTGGAGGCGCGGGCAGAGCGGCGGGCGGCGTGATGCTCAGGGTGCATGTTCCTCGGAAGAGGGTTCACATTGAGCATGGAGGATACAGAGGAGGGTAAGGGGTGGGTTGCACAGGCATGGGACACAGGGGTCAAGCGGAGGGAAGAGAGAAGGGCTCTACCAGAGGGGGTGCGAGAAAGGCGGTCGAGTTGTGCCGTGCGATGGGCCTCCACAAACTCTGAAAGAGTATTGTGGACGCCCATTGCCAGCAGACGAGAAGTGGGGGTCTAGGTGGGGAGCGCAAGGGCTGACTTGTAAGCTTGGCGGATGAGACAGTTCACCTTGTCTTCCTCGGTGCGAGAGAGAAAGAAATAGGGGAGGGAGTAGACAAAGCGGCTGAGAACGAAGGCCTGGATAAGACGGCGGAGGTCATGCTCACGCATGCCGTGGTGCCGGTTAGCGACACGCCGAATAAGTCGGATGGTCTGGTGTACAGGGGTAGTTAGGCGGGAAAGGACGGCAGTGTGTTTGCCATTGGATTGGAGAAGGAGACCCAGTATGCGGAGGCAGGAGACAGAAAGGACGGGGTGTGCGTCGATAATGATGCTAAGGGTAGGAGATGAGGAAGCGGCCGTGCCTCGAGCCGGGAGGAGCAGAAGCTCCGACTTTGACGGGGAGCAGGCCAGCCCGACTGCGCGAGCATGACCGGCAACCGCATCCGCGCCCGCCTGGAGGACAGGCTCCATCTCTCCAAAATTTCCGGTGGTCACCCAGAGGGTGATATCATCGGCGTAGAAAGCATGGGACAGGTTAGGAATGTTAGCGAGAGCGCGTGCCATGGGGAAAAGAGTGATGTTGAAGAGAAGGGGGAGAGGACAGAACCCTGGGGGGTGCCCCGATTTCCAAGAGTGAAATTTGGAGAGGAGAGAGGGCCGAATGAGATCTCAGCCATGCGACAGGCAAGGAAAGCCGTGATATAACCGTCGATACGATGACCAACGTTAAGGGTGGAAAGAGCATCTAGGATGGCGGAATGGAGGACGTTGTCAAATGCTTTCGTCATGTCCAGTGCCAAGACCGCACGAGTGCGCTTGGCGTGAAGAGGGTGAAGAACCTCTTCGGAGAGCTGGAGAATGACGTCATGGGTAGAGAGGGAGGGGCGAAAGCCGAACATAGAATCGGGGAAAAGGTGGTTGTCGTCTAGAAAGTTCTGCAAGCGGTCGAGAACAACGTGCTCCATGAGCTTACCGAGACAAGAGGTGAGGGAAATGGGGCGGAGATTTTGGATGTCTATTGGTTTGCCAGGTTTGGGGATGAAAGTTACCTTAGCGTGGGTCCACTCGCAAGGTAGAGTGCTTTCATGCCAATGTCTATTAAAGAGGTCAGTGATGGCCTCGAGGGACGGGGTATCCAGATTACGGAGGGCCTTGTTAGAGATTTGGTCGGCCCCCGGTGTGGAAGTGGTACGGATTTTATGCAACGCGGCACGAACCTCGCCGAGGGTGATATCTGCGTCGAGCGCAGAATTAGGGTTGCCAGTGTAGGAAGGGAGAGAGGAAGGGGGGTTGGTGCAGAGATAGCGATCACGAAGAGAAAGAAGAAAGTCGGAATCAGAGAGTGGAGACGAGTGAAGGAGGCGTGTCACGTCCCTGCGGTGCGTGGCCTTGGAGTGCGACGGGTCAAGGACACGCAGGAGAGCCCACGTATCCCTCAGCCCGAGGCTACCAGCCATTCGCTCGCAGGTCTGGCCCCACTGCTGTGCGGCGAGAGAAGAGCAGTGCTCCTCCATGTCCATTGCCAGGCGAGCAAGGCGGAGTCGCAGCGAGCGGTTGTGTTTCTGGGAAAGCCAACGGCGGTGCAGGGAGTGATACGCCTCCCAGAGGTGCAGGAGGCGACTATCAGCCGTGTAGGAGTGAGGAGGGGTGGGGACGGTGGAGGTGGCAGAGGAAACATCCTGAAGCAAGGTGGTGGTCCACTGAGAAAGGTCTGAGATGGAGGTGGAAGCCTGCTGCCGCGAGTGGCGGAAGCGATCCCAGTCCACCACCTGTACCAGGCGCTTGCGGGAGGCAGATAGGGTGGGAAAGGAGAAAGAGAGGGACAGGATATAGTAGTCGCTACCGAGAGAGACCCGGGTGTTCGCCCACACCGCGTCCGGGATATTTTTGCAGATGGAAAGATCCGGATTAGTGTTCCGTTGTACGCTGGAGCCAATGCGGGTGGCTTCCCAGAAATCCTTAAGGACTGTCAACTATTCGTTCTGCACGAAGGTCCATAGCGCCAGGCCCTTCCTGCAGTTCTTGGGGTAGCCCCAACTCACGTGATGAGCGTTGAAATCCCCAAGAATTAGGAGCGCGTTCCGGCTCACCCGTGAGATGGCGTTGCGGAGAAGGAGGAGGAGGGGAGCTGCAGTTGTGCGGGGAGGGCTGTATACATTAAGGACAAAAAGGCTGGCATCTTGCCGCCGCCGGGGAAGGAGTTCCAAGAAGAGGTGAGTGCACTCCGGAACGTCGAGCGGATGCTCGATTGCCATGTAGGCGTGATGAACTAGCGTGACAACGTTCGGAGGGGAAAGGGAAGCAGGGTGGCAAGCTGTGTAGTCACGCAGTTTTACTGGGGAGAAGGTTTCTTGAAGGGCGATGATAGCGGGGAGGTCGGAGGGAGGGATGTTCTGGAGGTGGAGCTGCAGCGTGTTCCGCTTTGCACGGAAGCCGCGGCAGTTCCACTGCCAGAAATTAAGGCGTGGGGGGTGTCTGGCCATCTTGAGGCCGGGGTGCCACTGCAGGTGCAGGGTGCTTGGGAGATGAGGATGAGGGGAGGAGGGATGCGACATTAACGGTCATCTGGGCAAGATCGGCCTCGAGGGAACTCTGGCGGGCCTCAATTTTGGCCACGTGGTTGTTAATTTGAGCCATCCATGTCTGCGTGTCCGTACGCAGAGCTGTAATGGCGGCCATGAGGCGTCGTTCATGTGCCTCGAGGAACGAGGCCGTGTGGCGGATGACAGCCTCCATCTCCGGGGTGGGGGCAGGTTCGGTAGAGGAGCGCCTCTTATGTGGAGGGCTGCGGGAGGGGGAGGCGGCACGAGAAGACGCGGCCGAAGAGGAGGCGGACATAGGGGCGGGAGGAGGTGGCGGTGGGGGCGAGAGAGCGATAGAGTGTGAGGTTTGCTGAGGGGAAGAGGTGGGGATGTGGGGGCGCGCGAGCAGCGCTTGCAGCTGTTCTTTTAGTAGGGCAATCTCGTTGCTCTGGGCTGTGATTTGAGCTTTTAGCTCCTCTTTTTCGGGGTCGAGTGTGGGAGGCTGTGATCGCCAGCTCACCTGGGAAGCAGTTGATGGGGTGTCTTGCCCCGGTAGCAGTGGAAATGAGACGGAGCGGTGGCGGGGGCTGCGGTCCTGGCTTAATCGGGAGCTGGATCGTTCACGGGGACGGGATGAACGGGAGTCCTTGGCGGATGGTGCTGACTGCGCTGAGTTGGATGACGTTGACTTGGTACTGGATGTGAGTGGAGAGGGACCTCCCCGTTCGAAGCGGAGCTTACACGGGCGGGATCCCGTGACATGTGTGCCGCTGCACAAGATGCATTTAGGAGTGCAGTCAGGGGGGTCCCGAGCCGCGTGGGCAGCGTCCGGACCTGGGCTTGGTACGCACGTCGGAGCGGTGACCATGGCTCCAACAATTGACACAAGCTTCAGCCTTGGGGCGGAAGGGGTGACAGATGAACATGCCGCAGTTGAACACCACGGTGCGAGGGAGTTCTTTCGTGCCGACGAAAGTGATAAGGATGGACCGGGTGCGACCCATCTGCCTTGCGTCGGCGATGGCGTAAGTGCTGCTGGGATTCATAGCCTGCAGGTCCTCGATTATCTCCTCTTGGTTTTGATTGTCCACGGCGTTGTAGATTATGCCGCGGAGGGCGTTGTCAGGTGCGGCCACATAAGCGCGAAGTGGGTACAGCTGAGTGGCGAGACGCAACTCAGAGGTAGGCACGTACTGCCGGGTGCGTTGTTCCGAGGGCGTACTGACGGTGAAAGAGTAGTTGTATGGGTTTATGCGTACGCGGCCATCGCCACGGGCGGCGGCGTACTCTACGCTGGTGCTAGAACAGAGTGAGGCAAGGAGGGCCCCATTGGTGGTTGTACGGAGGTCGAGGCCACCTCCAGGGCGGAAGACGATCTTGTAGTCTTCCGCTGGGAGTCGAGGCAGCGGGACGTGGCGGCTTAGGCGGTGAGTCTTCATTGATGGCGGAGTTGCCATGGCGGTCTTGAGGTGGGCGTTCGTGGCTGAAACGGCTTCCTTTGGATGGGCCACTCGGTGGGCTTGGAGCATTCGGGTCCAGCGGGGGTCGTCATCAAATTGTTGTTGGGAGATGAGTGTACCGTCGACTATACTTTTCATATCGGCGACTTCGAGGCAACGGGAGCGAGTGCCGGCGCAGCGGACGCCGGTGTGACGCTAGGCGCAGCTGCGCGCTGCGGGCGAGGTGGCGTTGCGCCGAGCGTTGGGCTTACCTCGGTGGCCCCGTGGTTGGTCAAAGATGTGGCTCTGGTGAAACGGTGGTCACCGGGTCCGGGCAAATGAGGTGTCAGGAAGGTCCTTACACCTTCGCGTGCTCGGCAGCAGAAACTGGAGGATATTCCGGGCGAGATGCCAAAGCCAGGAGAAGAAATCGCGGAGCCCATGCGAGGCACGTCCGAAGAACGCCGGGCGTAGGTTGCGTCCGGCCACGGCAGGGAGGTTGCCGGGCGTTGACACGCGCTCTTTTCAGTGGTTGTTCTTGCCCGGCTGCTGGGGCACGGCGCGCGCGCCCATCTATGAACTCCAATATTTTCAGTAGTTTATGGGCACGCTAGTCGCACAAGGTACTGTGACGCAGTTTCGCGTGTACTGAATGTTACTGCGACAAGTTTTAGCGCTTTTTCTGACCGCTAATATTATTGTAACTAATTTCATTACTTATTGCGGTAATTTTCAAGCGCAGTGACTGCGCCCGGCCTTGTGACGCAGTTAGTGAAAAGCAGCTCGGCTGTGTAGCGCAGTTTCTTTCTCGTTTACTGAATCTTACTGGAAGAAGTTCGTGACACTTTCTCTGACCCCCAACATCATTGTAACTGATTTCAGTGCATTTGGGTATAATTTTGAAGCACACTCGCCGCACCTGTTGTGACGCAGCGAAAAGCAGCTCGGCCATGGTGACAAAATTAGTTAGGTGTGTATTAAATCTTGCTGCGAGAAGTTGACAATTTTTGTGGCCCCGCAACAACTTAAACCTTAGTGATAACACGGGAGTGTGTTGCTTGCGCCGGCAGAACGCACGAAAGATAACGCCAAGAAGCTCAAACGCCAGGAACTATATAACTCTCAAATTCTGTCTTCTGAATAGCACCCCCATTTGTGTTCAGTGCGAGTAGAAGGAATTCTGCGAGCGTCCAGCTTGCTCTGGTAGAGAACCTGTTGTGGCCACCTCTCTGTGTTCGTAGGATACTATCGCGTCGGTTGTAGCCAAGTTCCGGGAACGCGCAGTAGCCCGTGTATTCGTGCTATTAAAGTGCAGGAAGTGAGGCCCGGGAAGAGGGGAATGCTTGGAAGTAGAACGTTTTCGTGGTATGTACGGTATTGTTTGGGATGAGTCGGGTATTTTCTACGCCATGTGTAAATGCGAACTGCTTTTGTTTGTAATGTCGCCCATTCACCACTTTCGCACTCTTCGCCTCTACACACATTACTCTTCCATGTTAATACCAAAATGACACTTGCTTGTAACTTAATTTTTTTTCAGCTGACGTCGTAGCTTCCTACGGGAACTAATGCTGTTTACCTGGCGCCACCATTTTGGATGAAATCACAAAAAGCCCGCAATGAGCTTTTATGTAGAATAAAAGAAACGTTTCCTTATTTCACAAGGCGTCTTCCTTGTTTATGAAATTGCACGTCGCACGTATTCGATTGAGGCTTGTAACGATCGTTCGCAATCAATTTTACTTAATAATAAAACGATCTCGCACGAAGGCCGCGCGTGGTTGAGTTGCAGAAAAGAAAAAAAAAAGAACAGCGTTGCCGGTGAGACGCGTACCAGCTAGTATTCAAAACAGGCGCGCACAAAACCGATACCGGAAGTGTGGTTCAGGTATCAACGCCGACGGCTTGGTGCGCAGCAGTCAATTGGGCCGCTGGGCTCTATGGGAGTGTCCGCTATTGCTGTATTCCTTTCTCTATGAGCGAAGTATTCAGGATGTTCAATGCGTCTTATTTACCGTTATTAGAAAGGATGTACTTAGCACAGTTTGAATTGTGCGGCCGAGTGGGGTACCTTTGTCCTGTTGTACAGCAGCCATTACGGTTGACTAGGTCGTTGCAGTCCCTTCTTGGTTCCTTCGTCTGGTCGGGCAGTACAGAACTGCTCTGACGCGCGGCGCTTGGGCAACCACGCTCTCGCTGTGTGTTCGCGTTCCCATCGCCGTCTGTCCGTTACCGGCTACTTGCTCTGCGATTTGTACTCTGTCTGCTACAGCTTGATCAGTGTCCCACGCGTAAACTCGCCTGCTATTTCCTTTGCACAAAAATTTGTTGCATGCTAAAAGAGAGAGAGAGAGAGAACGGAAGAAGGAAAGGCAGGGAGGTTAACCAGACTGAGTCCAGTTTGCTACCCTACACGTGGGGACAGGCACGTACCCAGGATATTTTTTCGGGGGGGGGCACCACCTCCACAATAATAATAATAATAATAATAATAATAATAATAATAATAATAATAATAATAATAATAATAATAATAATAATAATAATAATAATAATAATAATCAGCAGCCTGTTTTATGTCCACTGCAGGACGAAGGCCTCTCCCTGCGATCTCCCATCAGCCCTGTCCTGCGCCAACCGCGATTCCAACTAGCGCCCGCGAATTTCCTAATTTCATCGCTCCACCTATTGTTTTGTCGTCCTCGACTGCGTTTCCCTTCTCTTGGTACTCATTCTGTAACCCTAATGGTCCAACGGTTATCTAACCGGCGCATTACATGACCTGCCCAGCTACATTTTTTCCTCTTGATGTCAATTAGAATATCGTCTGTACCCGTTCGCTCTCTGATCCAAACCACTCTCTTTCTCTCTCTTAACGTTATGCTTAGCAATCTTCGTTCGATCGCTCTTTGCGCGGTCCTTAACTTGCTCTCAAGTCTCTGCCTCATATGTCAGCACTGGCAAAATGCACTGATTGCACACCTTACTTTTCAATAATAATGGTAAGCTTCCAGTCAGGAGCTGGCAATGTCTGCCGTATGGGATCCAACCTATTCTTATACTTCTGTGAATTACCTTCTCACGATCAGGGTTCCCTGTGATTAATTGACCCAGGTAAACATACTCCTTCACAGTCTCTAGTGGCCAACCTGCGATCCTGATCTCTTGTTCCTTTGCTCAGCTATTTATCATTATCTTCATCTTCTGCATATTAATATTCAACCCCACTCTTACACTCTCTCTGTTAAGGTCTCTAATCATTTGTTTTAACTCGTCTGCATTGCTGTTGAATAGAACAATGTCATCAGCAAACCGAAGGTTGCTGAGATATTTGCGCCGATCTTTACTCCTAAGCCTTCCCATTTTATTAGCTTGAATTCTTCTAAGCACGCAGGGAATAGCTTTGGAGAAATTGTGTCTCCCTGTCTGACCCCTTTCTCTATAGGTATCTCGCAGCTTGCGTAGAATTAAGGTAGCTGTAGAACCTCTGTAGATATTCTTACGCGAAGGACGAGTCAGTAAGACGAGAAACTATTTACGGATTATATTTACAACAATGGTTGCAACGCCGACCGGTTAGATTCACAGCGCGAGCCGAGTTCATTCTTCCTCCTCTTTTCTGGAGTGATGGCGCCCACGCGCCTCGTTCAAACAAACCAATACCACACGCATGTAGCAAGATTTTCCATGCTTTTTACGTAAGCGTTCTGTACTCCTTGATTACGTAGTGCCTCTATGACTGCTGGTGTCTCTACTGAGCATTTTCGTAATCTATATAAGCCACATGGAGAGGCTTATTGTACTCTGCAGATTTCGCGATAACCTGATCGACAACATGGATCTGATCCATTGTAAAGTATCTCTTCCTGAAGCCAACCTGTTCCCTTGGTTGACAAAATCCAGTGTTGCCCTTATTCTATGGGAGATTTTGGTAAATATTTTATATAATACGGGGAGCAAGCTAATGGTCCTATAATTTTTCAATTCTTTAACGTCTCCTTTTTTGTGGATTAGTATAATGTCTGCATTCTTCCAGTTTTCTGGGACCTTTGCAGTCGATAGACACTTCGTATAAAGAGCCGCCAGCTTTCCAAGCATTATGTCTCCTCCATCTTTGATTAAATCGACTGTTATTCCACCTTCTCCTCCCGCTCTTAATCGTTCCATGTCTTGCAGGACCCCTCTAACCTCATCGCTAGTTATAGGAAAGTTTCTGTATCCTGTTCATTACTGTTTCTAAGTGAGGTATCGTGACTCCTCTGGGTACTGTATACAAGTCAGCTTAGAATTTTTCCGCTACTTTTACTATATCTTCGAGATTGCTGATGATATTATCCTTCTTATCTTTTAGTGCGTACATCATGGTTTGTGCTATGCCAGGTTTCGTTTTTACTGATTTCAGGCTGCGTTCATATTTTACGGCTCCTTCAGTCTTTCTCATGTTATAGTTTCGAATATCAGTTATTTTCGCCTTGTTGATCAGTTTTGACAGTTCCGCGAATAGCGTAACGCTGTGTGGCCGCCAGTCCCACACTGCCACGTAGAGCGCAGGATTCTGCGATTGTTGACGTAGTGCGCTAAGCGCGAAAGGTTAGAAAAACACCCACATAAGGAGAGCAGAGAAGTGGCTACGTGAGGCGGTTCGACCGATAACTGTAGGAGCGTCATTCAAAACAAGTAATTGTTCTCCACTTCCGGCGGCGTTTTCTCTACTTCCTTTTTAAATAAAAAGATGTTGATCCATAAATATTCTCATAAACAATGGTTAACTTTTTTATTATTCGCTTTTGCTTGCAGTTTGGTTGTTGCCTTGGCTCTCTCCTTTTGTAGGTCGCTTAATTTTTCAACTCCTTGCGATTTTTGTTTCCAGTTGCCAATTTTGCACGACAAGTGCTGTACAATTAGGGAAACACAGACGAGGTAACGTGCGACAGTCATCTTGCTTATGGGTTTGAGGGTCATTGCAGGGTTTCATGATGGACGTTCTTTCACATTATTTTATTTCCCTCCGTATCTAACCCATATCACGTGTGTATGGTTCCGGGCATCTGCCAGGGTCGCGGCGAGCCGTAACTCAAGGAAATAATGAAGTAAAGGGAAAAGTTAAACGCAATTGGCATTTTCTCCGGCCGCAACTCGTTCCATGAGAGTACAGACCAGCTGATTAACAGCCGCATCTCTCTCCTGGTCCCAGGATCAGCCTAAACAAAGAAAGCTGAACAAACAAAAGCAACAGCTATGCGCGTGATGGTTGAATAGATGGTGACAACTGAACGCATCTCGAGTTAATCGCGCGGGTGCGGAATCTATGAGAAAACTGTCCTTCACATTACAAGAGATGCCGATAACTACCGCCATCTAAAAGGAGTGAAAAAGGCAGCATAATGCTGACCGATGAACAATTGCCAAGTCTCAACATTGATCTGGCGGCGCTTTAGGAATGTGTGAGGAGTGGTGGCGTGGGTGGGGAGGGGCGGTATGGGGAGTGCGAGAGAGAGAGAGAGAGAACTTAGGTGTAGGATCTCTATAGTCGGACACTCAAAAAAGGCGCACATTTAAATCGCGGGCCACAAGTGTGAAACTAACCTGCATTTTACTCTACCGCCGTGGCATTTTATCGCCACGTACAAGGGGTATGTCATGATTTAGACGTCCTCGAAAATCGTGTTGTGAATACAATGTCAGTGTTACTGCTTCCTCTAGTTTCCCCAGCGTGCCGCGCACGTTCCAATAATGTGTCGTGGAGCACGATAATGGCATCCTTTCTGCCTGGCCGTCTACGCGGGTTCATATGGCGTCTAGGGTGGCAAGTGCTTCCAATGCGCGACAGATGAGAGCGGTGGGGCACATAGTCCCATCTTTGCTGTGTCCCAATCGCCCTCTTCAAGAATCCAACAAGTATGTGCTACTGCAATGCGTCGTTGCTAGGATAATTTCAAGCGCCGTGCATGCTGGTTTCCGCGGCCTTGGAGCTAACCGCTTTACTACAACTGGTCGCTGCTCACGTGACCGCTTCGCGCGACTTTTAATTGCTGCGGGGGCCTTTTATCGGTGTAACCGGTGCGAGGCAGTTGCCGCACTCTGTTTGCACATCTGGAGAGGCTCTGCTCTGAGCTACTGTCCTATATTGAACATCATTTTGTGTAAAGTGACAATTAGTTTATGTGTAACTGTGCGTTTTCGTGGGTCTATGGGGTTAAATATTAGTGAGTGAGGACTCGGACACTACCTTGAGAACGTGCTGTGAATATAATGCTTCGTACTTTGTGTACGTTACCGTCCTGGTGGAATTTTGCCGTCTTCGTGACTGTTTTCGTATCTTTTATTGAAAAAAACCTTTTCTAAAATGCAACATCACGGCGGTAGCGAGAATTCGCCTGGAGTGCCCATGTAATTGCAATGGCAATAAAATGGAGCTACAGGCGTAACGATCGAAGTGACCCGAATTTTTATTTTGCCATAGTTGTGAGCACTTTAAGTGGTGTCCAAATTCATGGCCTAGTGGCAGCTACGTAAACAGTCTCACAGCAGACTGAGTAAAGAATATCGGCGCTCCTGCAGTAAGACCCAATTGTTAAAACCTACATGGTGCCAACGAAATACTGCCTTAGCTTCTTTCCCTCTCATGGGGAGAGTGCCCGCTTTTTTTAGGTTACATTAGATATTTTTCTGAAGTAATATCTAGCGTAACCTACAAAAAAGGTCCTCTTGAGCACAATATTGTTTCTAAGAAAACCTTCGCACTCAAATATTAAAATCAAATCAAGTTTATTTATTACAAACAAAGAAACGGTTACATTTTTGTTTTACAGACGAGGGTCCCAAAGTCGAAGACTGTAACCGGGACCCTCGGTGGGTAACTATAAGAAAAAAAATTACATAGGTGGCAGGACAGAAATAAAGTTTATAGAATGTACACTAAGAGAAACGAAGAGCTACAGTGCAGCAACAGAAAAGTGTTTATGATTGCAATGTACTGTAATACTAACAAAAAATAAAAATAATATCGGCGTATACCAGAACCTTTAAATTATGTAAAGAAGAAACAGAACGAAATAGAGAAAAATATAATCGGTAGGCCGAAATGAACATCAAGTAAAAATATAGGTGTGCTAAAAATATGCATATACAAAATTTCAAGAGGCATAAAAAACATGAGAATATATAAAAAGAAGCATTTATGAACAAAACGACTAAACGCAACAGCAAGCCTGTGAACAGCAAAACATAGGAGATAGTGATAATAAATAAAACATTTGGAACTATAATTGCATCACTGCGGCAAAAGGAACTCTTTAAGGGATTTTTTGAAGGCATAGAATTTTATGTTTGATGGTAAGCGATTCCATAAAGATATGCCAGCAAAAGATGATGTTAGTTGACCATAGTTGGTACGGAACCCGCCGTGGTTTCTCAGTGGCTATGGTGTTGGACTGCTGAGCACGAGGTCGCGGGATCGAATCCCGGCCACGGCGGCCGCATTTCGATAGGGGCGAAATGCGAAAACACCCGTGTACTTAGATTTAGGTGCACGTTAAAGATCCCCAGGTGGTCGAAATTTCAGGAGTCCTCCACTACGGCGTGCCTCATAATCAGAAAGTGGTTTTGGCACGTTAAACCCCATAATTTAATAGTTGGTATGGACTCGAGGCAGTAAAAAATTTCTGTTAAAGGCAAATCTAGTTCTATTATAGTTATGTAAATCATTTAGGTCAACAAATTCGTAAAGCAATTGGTTGTTAAGTAACTTGAAAAATAAGATTGGTAAATTATATTGAAACAAGTTCACGGTCGTTAAAATGAGGTTTTGACGGAGCGAAATGGATGCATTTGACTGGCGAGGACTGCTAGTAATGATA
Source organism: Dermacentor albipictus (assembly GCF_038994185.2). Classification (NCBI taxonomy): domain Eukaryota; kingdom Metazoa; phylum Arthropoda; class Arachnida; order Ixodida; family Ixodidae; genus Dermacentor; species Dermacentor albipictus. Next base: position 33,176,805 of record NC_091824.1, read on the forward strand.
CGAATGGCTTGATTTTGTAAATGGTGAACTGATGACAGGTGGCAATTGTACGTGCTGCCCCAGGCAGCAATTCCATAGTTAATATGACTATGAATAAAAGCGAAGTAAAGTGATAAAAGAACCTTGTGAGAAAAGAAGGTTCGTGCTTTTATTAGAGCACGAATGCCAAATGCCGTTTTTTTCTTAATATTGTTAACGTGGGAGTCAAATTTGAGGTTAGCGCCCAGGAGAACACCGAGGGACAGAACTAAGCCACCGGCTGGAATTTGATGAGCACCAAGTGTTAACGCTAGTGGAGAAGTTAGGACCCTGTGACCACTATTGAATATGACATATTGAGTTTTCTCGGGATTAATAATTAGGTAATTACTGAGGCACCATTCTATAACGTCAGTTAGCGCAGCATTTAACTTCGATGTTAATGAGATTAACGATGTGTCTGATAATGATAAGGTGGTGTCATCGGCGTATAAAACGCAGTGAGATGAATGTAAAAGGTTGGGTAAGTTAATAATGTAAATAATAAATAGTAATGGACCGAGAATGGAGCCCTGGGGTACACCTAAGTTAATTATTTTAGTTTGAGAAAGGGCACGCGCTACAGAAACCACGTACTGCCTATCCAACAAATTGCTTTTTAATAGAGTTAAGGCGGGACCAGTAATACCATAAGCTTCAAGTTTAGTGAAGAAAATGCTGTGATTAATCGCGTCAGAAGCTTTGGTGAAATTCAAAAAGACAGAGCCAACGAATTTACCTCAATCTATAGATTTCTTAATAAAATCGGTTAAAGAGAGCAATGCTAAGCAAGTAGAACTTCCGGAATAGAAGCCGAACTGACAGGGATTAATTATACTAAATTTTTCAAGGTAGTTATTTAAACGTTGAACTAGTAAATGTTCGGTAATCTTACTTAAAGACGAAAGAATAGATTTTGGCCTGTAGTTAGTAATTAGGTCTTTGACACCCTTTATAAATACGGGAATAAACTTAGCCTTCTTTAGACACAGAGGAAAAGTGCCGCATTCAAAAATGCGATTAGTTATGATACATATTGGTTCAAAAATAATATTGGCAACTAAATTTAAATGGTGTGCGCAAATGTTATCTAAACGTGGGCTTGTGTTTTTCAGGCTACAGATTGTTAAATATACTTCTGGAACAGTAACAGGGGAAAGAAATAAAAAGTGAGGTAACCTAGACAAGGTTACCTTACCTCAAATTTGGTGCAATACATGAGCGCAAAGCAGAATAAATCAGCTTCAGATGCAAACAGCTTTCGTTCACGAGATTTATCTCATCAAAAAATGTAAATTTCCAAAAACAGGACCGTAGCATGCAATTGAACAAAACTTTATAAAGAACGATATAATCTTAAAAGAAGAAAATGCAAAATATTGTTCAAACATACACGATGTTTCATTGTGTAATCGCTACTATCTGTGAAGAAATCTTATTAGAGCGCTGCTCTTTTCTGGGGCAAGCGGTCGCGTCGGCGTAACCGAGCGAACGAGCCCAGCGACAAAATGAAAGCGAACGCGGAGCGCAGCGGGGGATGAAAGTGCGCGGAGGAGAGGGGAGAGGAGCGTGCAGCGGACCATGTGCCCCTCCCCTTCCCCGAGCCGCTGAGTCGTGCTTCCTAAACGGCTGCAGAAAATAGCGCCTCTTCCTCTTCGCAATCACACGCACACGCTCTCTCTCTCTCAGGCGGAAAGCGGTGGATGGTAAAAGGTGAAAGTGCGAAGAGAAAAGCGTGTTGAGGCGACGACGAAGGCCATAAGATGGCGCCAGGGAAGCGCGCATCGTCTGGTGGGTCCGTCGGCGGCGGCTGCTGTGCAATGCGCTCGCGCGTCACCCACGCCCTCGCTCTCGCGATGACCGCTTTAGCGAGGCAGTCGCGTCACACTTCGCTCCGTTTGAAACGTGCCGCACGAGACAGATTGCCGGCGCCAGCCGAAATGTCGTTAAACGAAGACACGTGTAGGGCTGCGCTCATATTTCGCACTAGGAAGTACCGTAATCGTGGGTGAATTTTCTTGAAACTATTTGCGATACGAAAATGCTACTACAAGCCCAAGCAGTTGAGCGTGTCATGCAGAAAAGCAGTTCCTTGATGTGAAACAAAGGGGAATGGTGCAAATTTTGCAGTAAACTATTGTTGCCTGATGCCTTTTCCTGTGGGCAGCTGTAATAAACGCAAATTGCAGAGGTTCATCTAGCTTACCATTGTTTACAACGAAGGCGCCAAATAAAACAACGGACGAAGGAAGGAGACAGGAGACAACCACGTAGGCGCCTACATGGTTGTGTCGTGTCTCCTTCCTTCGTCCGTTTTATTTGGCACCTTCATTGTAATCATGCATAATTAACTCGCCCACCAGTACGTGCTCAGTAGCTTACCATTACCGAAGGTACGGGTGCACATAAGATTCTGCAGCAACTCGTGTTCTTCGATGGCATCCTCAAGCTGTTTAAAGAGAGGTTTATGGGTCGTACTACGGGTACGACAATGCGACGACTCTGCCGGCGTGAAAACTGTGACCTTATCCCCGAATAAACTTATGCAGCCTCTTTTCACCAGGCATCTGTGAAATATCTGCATGTCTTTGATTGGTATTCCTTGTGTAGACATACTTTGCCTTTTCTTGAAGTAAACCATTTGTCGTTTGTCTAGTTGTTGTGTCCTCTGTCTGTCCCTGCTTGAGTGTTTATTTGTTACGCTGATGAAATGCATGCTTTTATTCTCCTCCACATTCCGTAGGAGATTCTACAGTTAATATGTCTAGCCTAAACCCATGCTACGAACTGCTATTACATAGTTGAATGCTGTAATTTTTTCGTCTATATTTAGCGACACATAAATTTCAGAAAGCAACACGTCTGCTTCATTATGCAAACTAGTCTCGTCTTTCTGTTTATTTCTTACTCATAATCAAGCTTTCTAAGCATCAGGGTATTTTATGGATTCATGTAAATGAGGAGGCCCCAAAGTCATAGCTATTGATGACATCTTAGTTACAGTGTGAGTGATAAGAACGTACACTAGAGCTGCGGGAATATTTGTTGAAGACTCCAGCAGTGTAAACTCGTAGAATTAGTAGAAAATCTGACGTAAAACGCACTTAACAATGCACAAAGCAAAAGAAAACAGACAAGTGCAGGGATGAAGAAATAAGGATTATATTCCCCAATAAAAATACCACTGGAGTATCAACAGAATTTTTAAAAACTAGACGTATAAATCGATTTCAATTTGCCCAACACTTATATTCCTACCCTGTTGCTACTCATGTGATTCCTATCTCAATGTTACAGCTTGCCTCCTTGACGCATCTGTTGCATAGTTCTCTCAGCCGGGACAAATGGCGACTTCAGCACGGGAGTGAAGATCATGCCAGCTTAGCCTGCTAAATGAAGCCACATATTGAAGCCTGCTCCTAAGAGTAGTGGGTCGTAGATAGTAATTCAAACACAAGTTAGCGGTAGTTAATTACCTTTCTACATGCATCACGTGTGAGGTTTGTCAAAGTGTGCCACTGTTAGACCCTTGTAAACGTAAAAAAATTATATGGAATATCTCACGACATCAGGGTAGCTTCTGTTAAACGCTTTTCGCCGTGGAAACCCTGGTGCATTACTTCTCGGTCCAATAGTAATACGACGCAGGCCAGCATTATCACGACAGCCGAGCCGCATCTGCAGAATGTTCAGCAGTTCTTCGTGTGATGCGCAACGAATACTAAGCATCGTTTAGTCGAATTCTGGGGTTTTACGACTTGATTATGAATCGTGTTTCTTATCGTCTGCTCAGCGTTTCGGTTGCAGAAGACAAACAAACACTCGTCTACTCGTTCCGTTCGGTAAGCACGCATATGTTTTGAGTATTTCGAGATACATGACGATAAGAAGCTCGGAAGGAGCATCTGCACTGTGCCTGGTGGTTTCATGCTGCATCAGCCAGGTAGGAGGTTGCCAGGTTTCACTGGAGAAAAGAAACAAACAAACAAACTTGCACGCACAGAGATTTATAAATCCAGCCCTTCCCGTGCACTTAAATAATGCGCAAATGCGGCAGGCAAAACAACAACAAGCAATTAGCGAGTTCCGTGCGTACATGCATGACCTCCGCGACAGCCATAACTGCCAATCCCGGAGGCCCTGTGTTGCACCATTGTTTTTCCTACTTGCCACCAATGACTCGAAGCTGCCGTGACAGGTGGCGCTGCAGTGGACCGGCGTGCTCCAGCAACCCCGGCCGTCATCGCAAGAAGAGGCACGTTTTCGCCGCTGGATGACACACTACCCTATTCCAAAAATAGCGATGTCTCAGATGAATGTATCTTGCTACAACCGTGCTGCGAGGGTTGAAGAAGAAAGAGTTAGATTCAAAGTAATTCACGATTTGGGAGAAGAGTGTGTGCTCTACAATCTTGATTCACGACGCTTCAAAAGACCTAAAATTCTACGATCCTGCTTTCGCGCTTTCTTAGATGCTTTAATTATGGAGTGGTGTATTTGGATACAATTCATAAACTTTGCCACAATTTCGTGAATGAATTCTCTACAGACAATATCGTTTTCAAGAATAGCATTTCTAGAGCACGCTGGCTCAGTTGAGCCAGCAGGCAGTTCGCCCGACATTCCGGTGATGCGTCGCTGCGTACGCTACCTGAAGCAAAAGCGAAAGCATTCCCGCAGGCGATCAATCGAAAAAGAAGCCAATACAAAGAACATGACGTCTCTGACGTCTCATTCATGCTCACGCGGCCTTGCAAGTCACATGCTACGCTTCGTAGAAGGACACGCATACCAAATCTTCATTCCTGTGAACGCGTGGCTGCTTTTATCGCTGTGGGCTGCCTTATCAAAACTGAGTGAATGCGAACGAGCTGTATCCCGTATCGTCCGCCTATTGTTTTTCCTTATCACTTTGTCCTCAGAGATATTGGATACCTTCAGGGGCGACTGGCCCCGTAGGCTGTAGCTGTGCGGCCAGCTTCAACAGTGGGACCAGTCCGCCTGAACGGCGCGGAAAACAAGCAGCTGTTCTTCGCGGATTCAGAAGAATTCTTTGGGCGCACGTTTCTTTTTTCGCCGTAGGAACCACTATGAACGCCGCATTTATTGTAATCACGCTTTGCTTCGTTGGTGAGTGATTATTTGCACTGTTTGCATGCCCGTTTTTTTTGTTTTTTTTTTGCATCCCCGCCGGAAGGCGTTGTAATATTCGCCTCAAACCAACAATCGCTGTGTTTAAAATTACGCCCTGCAAAACGTCAAGGCGGGGTTTTTCTTTTGTTATAATTTATGAATGCTCGTTGAAAGGTCAGGATGAAACACGAGCTAACCACCAAGGCGAGTCAATGAATAAGGCGTTCCGTTGCTGATCACCAGGTCGCCAGTTTCATTCCTTGCCACGGAGGTCGCAGTTTGATTACGGTGTAATTCAAAAACACTCATTTGCTATGCTCGCCTGCATGTTGAAGAGCCGTGATGTCTTAGCAGCCTCTATTTTCCTCTCAAGTGTTAAACTCAGTCAATGAGTCACTCAACCGATCAATCCATCATTCAACGAATGATTGACGCGGAAGTAGAGACGTTTGTTTGTCCTTTTCCCGTCTCTATTTAGTCTGTGCTGTCGGACAATCAGTCATGATTATTTACGGCTTGGGTCTTTCGAAATGAATGCCATATTAACCCGGGAGTACTGGTAACACCTAAATACTAGGACACTGAAACAGTACATGCTGTCGTTGTGTCCCGTTTAAAATTGAATTCCCGCCATTAAGTCAAAATTTTGGTGCCGCTGAAATGCACGTCACGTGATGCATACCCTGTCGTGATTACAGGCTGCCATTTTTATTTTCGGTTGCCAGAATCTGCTCATTCAAAAAGCCGTTACGATCAGAGGTGGTTAGAACTTATCGCTATAGCAGTAGTTACCTTTAGTGCATGGTTCGATCGAAGCCAGGACACCGATTTGTTTACAGTGAACCAGGAAACAGTGTGTAACCTCGCATACGATTCAATAACTCTGACACAGCTTTCTTGCAGTTATAAACTATTATCAGTAATTCAAACGAACTTTCCCGGTTCACGCAAATGCACTATATATCTCTCGCTTTTTCTTTTATGTGACGCTTTCGTTTAGTAAGGCACCTGATTACATTACATCCCGTTTTTCGTTCAACTATCCCACTTTGTTTTTGTTTGTTCAAATATTTTCATTTTTTCCTATCACCTTCTTTCTTCCGTTGGTAAGCTCCAGTAGGCATTTGTTGGTGCTGAGGCCCTAGCTTACTGGATTATTTTAAGCAGGCGAGTTCCAACCTTGCAGTGGATTACCGATTACCTGGTTTCCGCTACACTACAAAACGGTCAAAGTGTCGAAGCCGTCATTGTATAATTAACAATACGAATTCTGTCGCCAGCTGGAATTTCACAGATTACAATCATCATCTATTGTTGCAAGCGTCTATGCACTCGCGGTGACGCCCGTGAAAGCATGTTTCATTTCAGTACCTGCTTTCTTCGCAGCTAATGCGCGCATGTTAGATTTATCACCGCGCATCTAGCTACTTCCGTTCGTAATCGCATGTGTTATCAGTGACCGCGTGTCGGGTTGTCATTAATGAACCTCGTGAAAGGATTGCTTTCAGTAAAATAAAGGCAAAAGGAAACAAAGGGCGTAAATATTAGTCATCTTTGCGCAGCGCCTGTGATTTTCTTATGTTTCCCGAATTAAGCTGGACGGCGATAAAGTGAAATAGGTAAAAGTAAAATGTTCACTATGCTGGGACTTTCACCTCAACCCGTATACGGCGTAATGGATAGTAACAAAAGCAATTAACGGGTACTTCAGTTAATGATAAAATGGTATAAACATGACGACTGGTTTCGCGTAAATGCGAAGAAATTGACGCAAAGCGCTCTGATTCCAATGTGAATGCGTCATGAAATCTAGAATGTCTTCGTAATCGCAGGGGAGTTCATCATACGTGAAGCGAATAAATGATACCTAAAATGAGCCGTATGGTTTATTGCTACTTTGTTTACCGCTTTGCATGATTACCGCCTAACATTCTTATTTATTTCTAACACACTGTTTAACTATCCTTATTATCTGCCATTATCGTGAAATCACATATTTACCCTTTCACGTGTTATGTCTTTAAATTACACATGCCATTCCTATTATGATTTCTGAGTGGATCGACATTTTATTAAATAAAAGTAAGTAAACAAATAAAAATTAAGTAAATAATTAAGGAATGAAATAAAATAAATAAATAATTTCGCGTGCCACCAGTAAGTCGCGCGTGAGAAGTGACAATCGTATTGTTAAATTTTTAAAACATTTGTTTCTGACTTACAGGTAAGATTTAACGTCCTGCGGCGACGTCACGGGCATGGCGAGTGTCCTTTCATGCTTAGGGATAATTTTAGTGGGATGACACTAATTTATCTGCGCGTCAATCTGCGTGTATGAGCGTTTATTTAATTCGATGCATCATTGTACCGATTATTAGAGGGTGGTGAACGCTGTAGGTTACGTTTGAAAACCACTGACAGATAAAGAGAGTGAGCTGCAAGGGGGACGAAGAGCGTGAACAAAGGTGAAAAAAGTGTTTTTCCGAGCGTGAAAGCAGCCCGAGAATGTACGCGAAATTGCCGCGCGACTTGCCGCTCGAGGCACTTTGCGTGCATTCGCGGGATTCTTTCAAGCTCGGAAAAACACTTTTATCTAGCAGGCTTTGAGCAACAGAACGCTGTATTGGGAGTTCTTCATGTCGCTCGGCAATTTCCTCACTTACACTTTTCATCTAATTATAATATTGGAGAAGTTGATTACTTAATTAAACTAATTATGTAATTAGGCGGAATGAAAAATTGTATGAGTATCTCCAAGCGGCGGCAGACAACATTGCCTTTGTTCTGTCCAGCTCCGCGGCGTTTGCGTATTTTTAAACTCTGGCTAAAGTTAGCTGGGACACCCTGTATATGTGGAGCACTACAGCGTGATTCTACATCATTATGAGCAGGAATATTTTTTTCCGAAGACATAGACGGGGACGCTATTGCATCTGCCAAGTACACGGGTAGATGAACGGTTATGATTCCACTCGGTAGCCCTTACCTGAAATTTCTTGTTTGTCGCCCGGCTAATTACAAGCGTTGATGCTCGTTGCCGCGTGTTGTACTCTCGTCACACGGGTAGCCTAACCGCAGCTAAGTTTCGTACGCTAACTGCAGTTGCACCTGGTCACACGTTAAACCTAAGCGTATTTATTCCGCTCAGCGTGCATGGTTCTCACAAGCTAAGGTCGGCCACCTCATTCAAAGCCGTAACTGACAAACTGGCGGCCCTCAGCTCCGACGCCTGCAGCTGGGCTCGCAGTGAAACGTCCTCTCGAAAATGTATCAAATGGCCTGTAGCGACGGCAGAGCGCCTTTATACGCATTTGGCAGGACTAACTGACCGCTTTGTGTTCAACGTACGCAACTCGCTCATAGATAACGTTATGGTGGAGACTTTCAACTCCGGTCTGCCGGCGGGGGAAGGTCCGTATAATGTCAAGCAAGTTCATCAGAAGCTTGATAATCTGAAAAAAAAAGGCCTACCGGTGAGTGGTATTCTTTACCGTGCGTCCGCTCGATATCCAGTCAAAAAAAAGGTTACTTTTTATTGTTTATAAATTGTTAAACCCGTGAAGCAAGTATGGTTACCTCACAACAACGTGATCGTCTTTAGTGCTACACCTGAAAACGTGTAGCAGTGCCGCAGTCTAGTTTACGGTAACTGTGGTTATGTCAGGTTACTGCGGTTGGGCATAACTGCCGTTAGGGCTGCCCCTGCCACAAGGGTATCAGTGGCTATAGGAGCAAAACCGGCGTCGAGCTGCAGCATTTCAGAGCAGAAGTGCGTGACACCGACGTGCAGCACGTAAAACAGCTCGTAATCACGGCATTACTTGCACGCTTTTTAGGAAGAAGTCCCAGATTTCTCACGTTCTTTCCGTTGACAACGGAGGGCACGTGCATCCTCGAAGCGAGATTATGACAGTGTAATCGCGATAACGGAGGCGAGCAACGCAAAATGAGAATAAATTCTGGGGTTTTACGCCGCCTACCCGTCAACCGAGGTTTCTCGAGTGGCCATCCACGAAACAGTAGCGCGCAAAAACGCTCGTGTTCGATGCATAGGGTGCACGCTAAAGAACCTGGCGTGGTAAAAACTAGTCCGGGGACCCCCGCTACTGTGTTCCTCGTAATCGGATCGCGCTTTTGGCATGTAGAACCGCAGCATTTTACAATTTCTTCAAATGCACTATATATGAGGCCACCAAGCACGAAGATTTACACGAATTGGTGTGACGTATACCCACGTTTCACGTGATGCCTGAACCACCTCGGTGCTACTTACCTCCTGCGATTATTTGCTCGAAACTCTACGACTCCAAACGCTCGACCATCTTGTTTCAACGTAGGCGGTAATACGATCTCTTTAACGACCGAACGGAGTTCACAATGCATTAGCCCTAGCCTATTGAGCCTCGCCAGAGAAACTGCGGCGGGTGTAGCTGGCGCGTTATCGGTCGCTTATCTCCTCGAGCTGCTCACGACCGTCAGATTATGCGAGCGCTGCTTTTGCAGCTCGTCTTTATCATACGTGTGAGCGGCGTCAGGAGATTAGAATGAATTATCTAAGTGCTGCGAAAGCCTCGCACACCTTGCTGAACTAAATGGGATCTTGCAGAAATTTCCTGATTTTTACGGCAACGGCTGCGTGCTGGGAGTTGCATCCGCGTGCATACTTTAAGTATTCTGATCGATAGAATTAGAACACAGAACCCTCAGCAGCTCTAGGAAAGAGTAAGTGAGATGCTGGTATCAGAAGGAGTTTCGGTTACAGGATGCAGGCGCGATATGTTGCAACCTGTTGCGGCCGCGTTTAGCAATATCTTTGTTACTTTGCTCACTGCGTTCTCTTTTAGTTATGCTGTTGCTTATTCTAGCACAATACGATGTCATAGTGAAGAAAGCGCTCATGACGATATACGATTGTATTAGTTGCTTTAATGGAGATTGCGTTCTTTTAGGAGAACAGGCGGCCGCACTCTGCCTTTGCACTGATCACTTCGTAACCTGACAACTGCGTAAAAAGTGTAGCCTCCGGCACTTGGCCGTGGCTTGCACGTTAGTATGCCCGGCCGCTGAAGCGTTCGAGGCCGCCAAACGGATGGCTTGATAATGCGCAAACACATACTCAAAGACAATAGGAATTTCCTCTTAACAGCGCATGAGCAAGTGTGCAATCTGCGGCCACGTTTCCGCGAGATTAGGCAAGAGCAAGGACAGGACGCACCGGGAACTATCGGAGGCATTCCATTACGAAAGTGAGGAGGCACCGGCTCTGTTAGAAGTCCTTCGGTGCCACTTGCAGAAAGCGAACTCCTGCCTACTTTTTTTTCTTTAGCAAATATGGCGGCATGTGCTTAGGAGTAGGAGGAGACGGGGAGGGGGAGGGGCGATGCCTGCACCTGCAATATTTCATTTCTGCGTAGTTGCAGTATTTACGAGGCTCAAGCCAAAAAAATGCCGTAGTTCAAACTTGTCAGTATAGCGCCACGTACTGTTTTATTTTATGCTGCTCTAGATGCAGGTCCTTGGAATCTGATACCAACCATACACACGAAAGTCCCTTTAAATATGTAATCCTCCACGCGTAGATCACTGATGCGTCGTCTATAGCAGGACAGTGCGACGACGCCTGGAGAATCCGTATAATTGTTATGGCAAAAAATAAATCATGTGGTGATTTAGCTGTAATGGAGAAGAGAAAGGCGCGAGCATTAGGTCGCATCTCTTTGAGGTTCCAGATCCATGATTTAAACTGTGTTCACTGCATTGCAAAGTGTTGTTCAGGAGCACACTCGACACACGTCCCGCCTCTTCGAGGAGCGAATGGCAATCGACGGGGCTCCGAAGCAGGAACGACTGTCAGTTTCACTATAGCCCTCGCCCACTCATTCCAATAGAGAAGGTATGGCGGGTGTAGCAGGCAGGTTATCGGCCGCCTATCTGCTCGCGCAACAGTGCACGCCCCTCGAATTCCCCGAGTGCTGCGCTTGCATTTCGTCTTTATCATACGTGTGAGCGGCGCCAGAAGATAAGAATGGGTAATCTAAACGCAGCGAAAGCCTCGCAGGTCTTCCCGAACTAAATGGTACCTTGTATAAGTTTACTGGTTTTCCCGGTAAGTACTCCCTGCTGCGATTTGTATAGGAGTGGATAATTACGTTCTAGCACTCTGGAATAGTACACTGAATCGCCTCGCTAAACCTTTCTTCGTCCTGTGGAATTGACAGCATTAAACTAAACTTCTAAACTTCTAAAACAGAGTAAATATTACTCATCTTTGTTTCACGGTATCATGGTATCCTTCCTTTTGATTGGAAGATTGGGAAGATGGTTACTGTCCGTAAATCAGGCAACAAACATTCTCCATTAAATTATCGACCCATTTCGCTAACAAGTATATCTTGCAAACTGATGGAGCACGTATTGTAAAGTCATATCCTTAACTTTTTGAAATCAAACTCTTCCTTTACGTCATCACAGCATGGCTTCAGGCGTTCGTTGTTTTGTGAAACTCAATTATTTCTTTTCACTCACCGCTTGCACTCTATACTAGACAAAAATTCCAGAATCGACTTCGCCTTTCTAGACTTCTCGAAGGCTTTTCAGAAGGTTGCTCACGTGCTATTTATGCAGAAACTTTCCTCTTTAAACGTTGACCATAATGCACTTACTTGACTTGAATACTTCCTAATCAATCGCCGACAATATGTTTCTATCAACGGTCATGATTCACCCCTAATTGACGTAGCATCAGGAGTTCCACAGGGCTCTGTTTTAGGTCCATTACTTTTTTTTTAATATACACAAACGACTACCCCGATTGTGTGTCATCTTCAGTTCACCTATACGCCGATGACTGTGTACAATATCATGAGATTAGTGATGATAAGCACCAGAAAATTCTACAGACTGATCTAAATAGCGTCGTCTCATGTTGTAAAAACTGGCTCATGGAACTAAACCCAAAGAATTGCAAGCTAAAGACTGTTACAAGACGCGACGTGTGTAAGCCTGCCTATATGCTTAGCCACGTCCAGCTGGAACAAGTTTCATCCTACCGTTATTTAGGTGTAACTATGTCATCCGACTTATCCTGGAAATGTTACATCGACTTCATAATCAATAACGCAAATCATATGTTAAGCTACTTGTGGCGAAACTTTAGCGAATCCCTTTCAACAATGAAACTACTATTGTATAAAACACTAGTTCGATCTAAGTTGCAATACGCTGCTGCTATTCGGGGCCCATACAATGCTACTCTTGTTAATTCGCTCGAAATAGTTCAGAATAATTCCACTCGTTTCATTCACTCAACCTACGATCGTACTTCTAGCATAACTTTTATGAAAATCAAGTTGTGTCTACCATCTTTATCGCTGCGCAGGAAGGCTTTTCGTTTATGCCTATTTCATGAAGTACTTCATCATCATATCCTTAGCAGTGAGCTCATTCTAGCACCTACTTGTCTGTCATCTCGAGTTGATCACCGTCATAAAGTAACCGGCACTTTTTGCCACACAACCAGGTTTTCATACTCGTTTACTCCACATACAACGAACGACTGGAACCACCTTCCTGATCATATCATGTCAGTTGAAGACAGCGCACGTTTCCGCCGAACCTTGTTTGCTTTCTTTAAACTGTGACCATGCTTGTGGCCACATGTGTTGTATTTGTTCAAACGCTGTCGCGCCATATTTTCTTTTTGTACACTTCAGATGTCGCTAGGTTTAAATAATTTGAATGTCATAGTACTCTTGTTATTTGATTTCTTAATGATCACGTCCACTGCACATGTAGCTTGCGTTATGTAAACTCCTAGTAATGGTTGTTATTGCTTTTCGCATGTACCCCACTACCCTCTACAATGCCTTGGCGCTTGAGGGTATGTCAGGTAAATAAATAAATAAATAAATAAATAAATAAATAAATAAATAAATAAATAAATAAATATTCTCATTGAGAGATCTAGAACACATAATTTTGGGATCTCTCGGAAAATGTTAATGAGATGCAATCTCACGGGGGTTTCCGTTAAAGGACGCTGGCGCACTTGCAATCTGTTGCAGCCGCGTTGTTCGCTTCTTATTATCAATATATATATATATATATATATATATATATATATATATATATATATATATATATATATATATATATATATATAAATGTCATGAAATAAAACACCGACAGCGTATGCCTTTTATGATAATTCTTCTCAGCCTGATATATTGAAAGTTCGAAACAATATGAGAAACCTGAAAATAATGTAATCTTTTTGGCGCGGCTCTTCATAACCTCCGGGATGGGCCCACGCAAGAGGTCGAATTTCTACCAGAGAGCTCGCCTTCGTGCATAGCGTTCGCCGCTAGCGTTTCCCGGTAAACATTACGGTTACATAAGCTGCAGTTGCCGGGAACTGTGGGAAGCGGTCACGGATCTTTGAATGCTATTGCGTTCCGCTTTTAAAGGTGAAACATAAGCGTCCTCCAAATTTTTTAACTAATTGGCGAACATTCACCAATTAATTTCTTAATTACTTTACGGCAACTACTGCGATTTACGAATCATAGCTCGTGCGTTTGCAAATAGTATTTTATTTATTCACTTTGCAATACTGCAAGCATGATAGGCCCAAGCAGGAGTGGAATGTCAAACGAACATTGTACAAATGCGGTTTTACAAAACAGACTTCACAAAATAGAGTTGACAAATAGTTCGCACGTGTAAAAAATAAACTGCAACAAAAAAGAACTATAAAGCAACAAAATCTGTTCCAGTGCTTTTAGAAAATCAGTCGCTTACAAAATGAACTTAGGAAGAACGTTACAGTCAGTAATTATCTGCGGAAAAAGCAAACACATTGTGTTTAAATGCATTGGTTTTAGGAAATATCAGTTTAAGTGAAGCATCATGAGTGTGTCCAGTGTTTCGGGTATTGAAGTGTGGAACACATGAAGGCAGGGGCATGTCAAATTTACCTTTCTTTATATTGTACAAGAACAATATGCGAGCGCATGTTCGGTGCATTTGCAATATGAAAATATAATTTTCATACATAAGATTAGAAGGAAAGTCACACCTTTTGCATTTACCACAAAAAGTTACAGTCACTTTAGAATTTAAAAATATGCTTCCGCCCGTTTAACTAAAGAAGAGGGAGGACCAGTTCATTCTAGCATATGCGGTAGTTTCCCATGCGACACCTTGTAGAATGCTTTGGTAAAGTCTATAAATTATGCATCTATTTGCCCTGAGTGATCCAATGTCAGTAAAAATACATGTGCGGCGTTAAATAGCTGAATCATGGTAGATCTTCCCTTGGTAAAGCCATGTTGAAATGAAGGCAAAGCTTTATGGTTAGGCAAGAAAGACCTTATATAACTAGCTATAACGTGTTCAATAAGTATTGAACAAATCAAAGTAATCGACACGCGCCTATAATTGTTATTTTCAGCTTGTCATCTTTCTTAAGAATCGGCGCAACGGGCGCTGTCTTCCAACTTCAGGAAGGTCACTGGTATTTCAAGAATTCTGGAAAAATATTAGCCAAGTATTCTGCAATCTGTGCTGCAAAGCATTTCAAGAACGCACTAGAGATATCATCTGTACGCACGCATTTTTTTCTCGTTTGATTTACGTAGCATAAACAGCACCCCCCCCCCCCCCTCTTGTTATCACTGGTATATCTGACATGAGAATTTCCTTCTGTGTGCCATAGCTGTCATTAGGGGAAATCACTGTGAAAGAACATATTAAATGTATGAGCTATATCAGCTGCACTAGTTATAAGCTGATAATTTATTGCAATTTTTTTTCACAGATTCCTTTGTCTGTCCGAGACAACGTCAAAGATTTGACGGATCCGTTCGCAGAAAAATCAGGAAGCGAGAAATTGAAATAGCGAAGCTTGGCATGTTGTAGTCTTGTTGCCCAATCATTTTTCGATCCCGTGAAATGTTTCATGAACATTATATGCTACTTTCTCATCCGTCTTGGTTTACGTTTAATGTGAATAATGTCTCGGATAAGCCATGGGTTATTGCAGTTTTTTGCAAACTTTCACATAGGTGCAAAGCTTTCAATACAGAAAAACACTACTTTCTTTAAACGAGTCACGGGTATACTTAGAATGAACATTGGTAAAAAGTCTTCTCTCTAAATAATTAATATTTCAGATGTCATCACTTCGTTTAATGTTTCTACAACTGCCCAAATTAAGCCCAATGCATTTTGCACTCCTGAATACGACCCGAAGAAAAATCAATTTATTGTCTGAAATACGGGGATCTCAAGCAATAATGTCATTATCCATTTGAAAGTTTTTTTTTTTTTCAGGATGACATCCCTTTCAATACATTCTTTCGCTGAGCGTCAAGCAAAATACGTGGGCGTTCCATGTGCTTTAGCGCTTCTATGCATAAAAGAGCGTTTTGTTAAAGAACCGAGCAGAGAGAGAGAGAGAGAGAGAAACGTTTATTAAACGAAACAGTGTCCCGAGCGAGGCCGGGTATCACCCTAAGGTGGGAGGGCTCCTTAGTCCAGGAACCCTCTGGCTTCGACTGCCCTCTTGGCCCTGGCGACGAGTTGTCGCTGGTCTTCCAGGTCCCCGAGGGTTAGCTTGGCCTCCCACGTTTCGAATAGGTCGTTTGCTTCTATTGCTCGTTTTGCGTGTGTTTCTGCTTGCATTTCGCTGCCTTCCTGCCACAGAACCGAGCAGAACAGTGCATATTTGTGGCGAGTTCTATGGCGCATATCTTCAAACTAGTGTCATTCTGGAAATTAATTCTAAGTGAATACACCTCACATGCTCACCCTCTACAATTCGTAAATTGCAGTATGTGTCGTAAGGTTACTAGTTAAGAACTGCATTAATGAATTAGTGTTAATTAGTCGAATATTTGTTTTGATTTCTCGTGCAAGTAGTGTCTGCCTCTCTGAGAATTGAAGCTCGCTCAAGGATTACAATTCTGTTATTTGTAGCAGGCGATTTTTTTTAGTTCCGCAAAACTCAAGAAGTTATCACCCCGTATAAGAGAAACGGGCAACGTTGGCCGCTGCTCTTAACGTCGCCAGCGCCCACTTCTTGAAGAGAAAGCAGTGAGGAAACGCTCTGACCGGTCGAACGCCGACGCCATCAGGGTGACAGGACGAAACGAATGGAGGAGATTCAAAGGTGTTTGAATAGTCGCGGCATTGTCGGAAACGTGGCGCGTATGGACGCACATTGTTGGGGACGTTCGGAGTAAGGAGGCGACAGTGACTCGCCACGTGTCCAGCACGGCCTCAATAATACCAAATCGGACGATTGTCTACCGTGCGCCAATGGTCTTGAGGTCGTGCATACTGCACCAGTGGCCGGACTGGAGGGGATACGGGCGGGCGCAAAGGTGGGCGGAGGGGACCGTAGGTCTGTGGTGCAGGCCTCGTAGCGACTTCGGCGTAGATCAGGGGAGCGGCAGTCGGAGCCTGCTGGAGAGAAGGCGAAATGTAGTCGGCTACCTGCTCCTTGATGACAAATTCGATAGCGGGCACCAACGGAGAACTCGACTGGCAGTGTGTAAGTGGAACCGGAGAAAGCTGACGAGCCACCTCTTCGCGGATGAACTCCTTGATCTGTAGCAGCAGCGAAGTGTCCTGAGGAGAAGATTGGCGGGTGGCTATGCGTTCTTTGCCCAGTTCGTCGAAGCTTTGACAGACACTGACGAGTTCAGAGAGTGTCGCCGGATTTTTCGCCAACAGCATCTGGAGGGCGTCGTCTTCAATGCCTTTTAATGTATGGCGGATCTTCTCGGCATCAGCTATTGTGACGTCAACGCGGTTACAGAGGTCGACAACATCTTCGACATAACTGGTAAATGTCTCCCCGTACTGTTGCACACGACCACGCAAGCGTTGCTCGGCGCGAAGGTTGCGAATGGCGGGTTACGCGAATACTTCCGTCACGTTAGTTTTGAAGGCCGTCCACGTCGTGAGATCACGTTCATCGTTGCGGTGCCACACGCTGGGGACACCGCTCAAATAAAACGACACGTAATTAAGTTTTCTGGTGCCGTCCCAGGGGTTTTGGTTGCTCACCCGGTAGTAGTCAGCGAGCCAGTCTTCTACGTCATGGTCTTCGGTAGCGCTGAAGATGGGTGGGTCGCGTTGACGTAACGGGCCGGGGCAAACCACGGTAGTCCCCGGGGCGGCGGGTCGTGGCTGTGGTGGTCCTTCTTCCAGCATAATGAAAACGGGCTGCAGTGCCCAGTTGCGAAGTTCCAGAATTCCTGTTTTACCCAGCACCTCCACCAATCGTAAAGGTGGTTTATTCGGGTCGTAGAGCAGCAGCGACAAACGCAGCCACAGACAGTAGGGCGTAGCCAGAAAGCAAACTGGAAACGAGCCACGCGAGGGAAACGGGCCTTTTCAGCCAGCGGATTTTCTTCGTCACATAGTATAATAATTATAGTACCCTATATAGCATTCTCTATAATATTACGCGAAAAATATCATTAAGCCCGTTAAGTTGGTACTCTTGGTGGTACAGATTCATCCGTCCTTCTTACATATTTATTGTCTCTCCTAATCTATATTTGTTTCTCACGCAAATAAAATGGCAATTTATGACAGCGGTCAGGAAAAGTGCAAGTACTTTTTTGCTGACGTCTCGCCATTTTCTCCTCTTCTTTTTTTTTTTTCAGGAGCATCGTCGTGGGATCCCTCTGCAAGTCGTCCGTTCCATAGTTACAACATGCAGCGAAAAACGGCACCGAAAATAGATTTCACAACAGAAGGATATTGCCCCGAAGACTGGGTAGCTTTCGGTGAGCGAACCTGAATTACTCGACATGACAATGGCTCTACAACGCACGACCAAGGCAACATAGAAAACATATATTTTTTTTATTCGCCTTTGTCGTTTGCTCTTTTACGTTTCTTACCAGCGGGTTAACTTGTGGACTTTGATGGATGGCTGACTCTTCGTTGTCCTATTTTGATAAACCATTATCATTTATTTATTCATTTATTTGTTACGATGTTAGTTAGTTGTGAATGAATTTTTGACAAAGCATGACATTACGGGGTACTGATGACGCTGAACTTAGAACCCTCGAGAAAGCTTGCCTTCACTTCCAGTGCAATGATAGCAGAGACCACAAACGGCTGTATTCACATTAACATTACCTGCAAGACATGATACATAGGCTTCCTTACCCTACGCTATCGCACGCGATAAGGTGACTAGAAAAAAAAGAAATATAGGCCACCCAGCCTCACGCTAAACTTTTGAACAATAGGTAACTGCATTGCATGTGTGAAGCTAATACTAAGCCAGAGAAACAGAAAAGAAATCAAGGAAATGTTATTTTGATTTCTTTTTCAATATCCGCAAAAATGAGCCTCTTCTGAGTTCAACTTATGGAGAGAGATTTTGAAGAAAATTGTAATTTGCAATTTTATATAAGGGATCATTGTTCGATCTTGTATGTTTTAATTGAATTACTGATTGTCAAAGTATATATATGTTTGCGGCCTTAATGTAGAAAGAGAAAAAACCACCTTGACTGGCCCTATGATTCGGGAACGCCATCCTAGACAATTCTTTTTTCTTTCCAATATAAAAGCTTTGTTCAATAAATACTCGTGTAATATGGTAAGGTACGTTCGTAAATTGACACGGCATGAAGGAGGAGGAGGAGGAATAAACTTTATTTGTGCACAGCAGATTTGAGACCTAGGCCTCTACCTAAATGACGGCCTCGAGCCCTTGGGCCCTGGCGGCATCTTCGGCCTGCTGGATTGCCTTGCGTTGGTCTTCCGGTGCACAGCTGAGCAACGCGGTCTCCCACTGCTCTCTGGTTTTAATTATTTTATTATGTATGGGTGTACGAGGACAAGCCCATACCATGTGTTGTAGGTCCGCCCTTTCTTCACAGAATCTACATCTATCCGTGTAAAGGTCCGGGTAGTAGCGGTGGTAGGCCACCGGGTTCGGATATGTATCTGTTTGTAAGAGGCGCCATGCCGTCGCTTGCCGTCTATTTAACGAGGAGTGTGCCGGGGGGAAATGGGCCCTTCCCAATTTATAGTGTTTGGTGATCTCGTTAAAGCTGGTCATCCGGTCTCTCCCCGTTCCCAGTATTTGTTGCGTGTCACCTGCTCGGCCTGTCAGTTCTCGAGCCAGGTTGTGCGCTATTTCGTTCCCGGGAAGGGAGCAGTGTGCGGGTGCCCATATAATGTGAATGTCGCGATCTTCACGAAAGTTGTTTAAAATTCTGAGTGCTTCCGGCGAGATTCTTCCTTTTGCATAGTTCTTGACTGCTGTCTTGCAGTCGCTTACTACGATGTTGGCTTCCGTGGAGGCTATTGCCAGTGCTAAGGCAGCTTCCTCCGCCACCTCTGCCTTCCATGTTTTCACCGTCCCACTAACTCTGCAGTCACCCTCTAGACTCGTAGCAACTATCGACATACTCTGTCCATTTGCGTACTCCGCCGCGTCCACATAGACCACGTCCCTGGCATCACGGAATCTTTTGTGGAGAGCTCTCGCTCGTGCGTTTCTTCGATCTTGGTGAAACTCCGGGTGCATGTTTCTGGGGAGTGGGGGTATTGATAGATGTTCCCTTATTTTCCTTGGGATGTCTCTCCGCACTCCGTGCTGTGCTTCGTAGGTTATTCCGATGTCATCTAAGATGTGTCTCCCCGTCAAACTCTGCGTAAGCCTTTCATACTGCGCTACTCTCTGTGCCTCAATAAGTTCGTCTAATGTATTGTGCACGCCGAGCGCCAAGAATTTCTCGTTTGACGTATTTGCCGGAAGTCCCAAGGCTTGCTTATAGGCCCTTCTAATAATGCAGTCTATCTTGGCTTTCTCCGCAGCGTAGAGCTTGAGGTAAGGAACCACATATACAATACGACTGATTACGAATGTTTCTATTAATCGGATGAGATTGTACTCTTTCATGCCATAGTGCCTGTTGGATATCCGCTTTATTAGTCTGATTGTTTGTTGAACACTATTGTCAAGTAGTCTAATGGTTTCTCCGTTATGGCCGTTTTCGGATATGCGGAGTCCCAGTATTCTCAGGCTCTCCACTATCGGTATTGTGGTGCCTTCTACTGTGACCACAATGCCCGGCCTTTCCCTAATGCTTTTTCGACCGCGGCATGTGGGCCTATAGAGCAGAAGTTCTGATTTTTGTGAGGAGCATCTCAGTCCCTTGTCTTTGATGTAGTCTTCTACCGTGTTTACTGCGGTTTGAAGGATCTCTTCCACATGCCCATCGCTTCCACCCGCCACCCAAAGGGTGATGTCGTCCGCGTAGAGGCTGTGTCCAAGTCCTTCTATCTTTTCGAGTCTCGCAGGAAGACCAATCATTGCCACGTTGAATAGAAAGGGAGATAGGACGGAACCCTGCGGGGTACCCCTATTACCTAGCTTGAGTGCGTCCGATTTGGATTCTCCAATTGAAATCTTTGCGGTACGATCTGTCAAGAAGTCTTTGATGTACGCGTATGTTTTACGTCCTACATCCAGTTTTTGGAGATGTTGTAGTATGGCCTTGTGCGTGACGGTGTCAAAGGCCTTAGTTAGATCGAGACCTAGTATGGCCTTAGTGTCTAGACTTTTCTCACCCGCATCTATGATCTGATGTTTTAGTTTGAGCATAATATCCTGCGTCGATAACTTTGGTCGAAATCCAACCATGGTATGTGGGTAAAGTCCTCCATCATCCATGTATCTCGTGAGACGTGTGAGAACCACATGTTCCATGAGTTTACCGACGCAGGATGTCAGGGATATGGGCCTTAAGTTCGTCAGTTGTGGTTTCTTTCCAGTCTTTGGTATAAAAATAATTTGGGCTGATTTCCATTGACTTGGAATGCTGCCTTGCTCCCAGCAGTTATTCATGTAGTCCGTGAGAGCTCGGATGGATACATCGTCGAGGTTTCTAAGTGTTTTGTTACTTATCCCATCAGGTCCTGGTGCAGATTTCGAGTTGAGCCTGGTCAGTTCATATCTCACTTCTGCCTCCATAATAGGGGTATCAAGATCTGGATTCTCGTTACCTAGGTAATCCGGAAGTACTTCTCTATCCGCATCTCCAACGTACATCTTTTGGAGCTCTCAGAAGAGCTCTTCTTCTGTGCCGTTGTAGCTGTGTATAACCTTCTGTAGATTGTGTCTTTGTATGGTTTTTGTACTTCCGGGGTCCAAGAGGCATCGGAGAATGTTCCAGGTCTTGGACATTCCTATCTGCCTTTCCATCAAGTCGCACGTGGCTTCCCACTTCTGTTGGGTTAACCTATTTGCATATATCTCGATTTCTTTGTTTAATTCCACAATTCTCTTCCTTAATTTCCGATTATGTTTTTGCTTTTTCCATCTTTTCAGCATGCTACCTTTCGCTTCCCACATGTGCAATAATCTGCTATCCATCTCCTCTATACCTGCCTCCTCCGGAACAGTTTTGGTAGCTCGTTTAATGTTTTCTTGCAGTTTCTCTGCCCATTTCTCTATGTCCGTTATAGTGTCTTCCGCATCATCTTGTCGGATTTTGCGGAAAGAGTCCCATTCTACTAGCTTCAGTTCTCTCCCCCTCTTTTTCCTTGGGCCTGCTTGTACCGTTGTGACGACGATGTAGTGGTCACTACCAAAGCTTTCCTGCATGTTTGTCCATTGAGAAATTGCTACATTCTTCGTAAATGTGAGATCTGGTGTCGTGTCGTTGGTTACGCTGTTTCCTATTCTGGTTGGTGCCTGAGGGTCAGTTATGAGCGTTAGGCCTTCGTGCTGAGCGTCTGCCCACAGGCTTCGGCCCTTAATGTTCTCTATGCTGTATCCCCAAGCCGCGTGTGGCGCGTTAAAATCGCCGACCACGACTAGTGCCTGCTTGTGCGCTACGCTCAACACTTTTCGGAAGAGTGGGCCGAATTTGGGCTTGTGCCGGGGTGGACTATATATGTTCAGAATAAATAGACTTCCCTCTTCTTTACGGGAGGGGATTATTTCAATCAGGACGTGGTCTATGCCGCGCACACCGGTATCGTGCTCGACAGCCGAGAGGTTTCTGTGTATGAGCGTCGTGACGGTTGCCTTCTCGCCGGAAGCACTGTACGATTTATACCCCGATAATTTTGCGATCCCCCCGGTATCCTGCAGGGCGATGACATCTGGCGCCTCCTTACTTGTTATGAACTGCTGCAGGTTTCCTCGCTTGCGACGATACCCGCGGCAGTTCCATTGCCAAATCGCGTATTGGTTACGCGGCGCCATGTTGATTTATCTGTTCTTCCCCGGTGGCCTTGCTATTTTCTACCGCATTCGGCCTGCTATACGGCTTGCTTTTAACCGGTCCTGCGCCTGCTGGCCTAATATCCTTTGGTGTGCTTTCTAGTGCCGCTACTCTATTCTCTAATCCATCGAATCGTTGTTTAATCTCTACATACATGTTTGTGATTTGTTGCTGTAACCCATCGAACATTCCTTTAAAAGTTCCCATAACCTCGCTGATTGCAAAGACGCTCTTTTCTTCAGCCGTTTCTTGCGCCCTCCTTTTGTGTGGTGGTGCTTCTCCGTTCGCTTGCGTGGGAACGGGCGTTGGAGCCCGACTCCGCGTCGACGTCGTACTGGCGGAGGGTGCGTTGCCATTCTTTTCTTGCTGAAGCTTCGCGTTTTCTGCCCTAAGCTGCTTGATCTCATCTTTAAGCATTGCATTCTCTCGGGTAATTTGTTCTAACATGCTTCTAATCTGTGTCATTTCCTGTTCTAGGGCGGACCCTTTAACTTTAGGCGATTGAGTAGCAGTGCCGGAGACCGCGCTTGCCCAGCTCACCTGTGCTTTGCTCCCGTCTCCCCCTCGATTAGTTCTCGAACCGGACCTCGACCTTGATCTCGTCCACGATCTGGTCCTGGACCTGGACCTGGAGCGTTGGCGACCGGCTTCCCCTGGCAGTCTCGGGAAGGAACCGGAGCGGTGTCTTCCATAGTTTTTCCTGCTTGTTTCTTCTCTGTCGGTTGAGGGCTGCTTGGTCGCTACAGTCTTATGATTATTATTGTTGCTCCCTCTGTTTTCATTGTAGTTTTGGTAGTAGTACTCTTCCTCTTCGGCCTCTTTTTCCCTCCTCCGTCGCTCCCAGCGGCGTCTCCTGACCAGGTACGGTATCTTGTATCTTGCTTGGCACTTCTTGTCTCCCGTGAGGTGGTCTTTGCCGCACAGTTGGCACTCCGCGTTGCAGTTGTGATCCTGCTGTGAATTCTTGCACCCACACCCCCGGCAAATCTTGTCTTCAGGGTTGGGGCACACGTCAGCCCTGTGCCCTGTTCTTCCGCATCCATAGCATATGGCGATGTGTTTTTATACAAGGAGCATTGGATAAGCATCGCTCCATACCTCACATATCTTGGGACGTGAAAACCTTCAAATAAAACGATCACGTTGTCAGTGTTACCCATTCTCTTGGCGTGCAAGACTCCAGGATTGCGTGGCGTGACCAGACTGGTCACTATGTCCTCCGGACTCTCCTCCTGAGATATTCCTCTGATGAGACCCTTGGATGTATTATCAGGAGCTGCTCTGTAAGCACTTGCTTCAAATTCTTGTTCTCCAAGGCGTAGCTTATTGATAGCCCCATATTTCCTGGCTCGGTCCTCGGAAGGCGTGCTGAGCACCGCTATATTTTGTTTGCTGTTTATGCATATGCTGTCTTCCTCCGCTGTCTCTCGGCCGACACCGGCAGCGTTGCGCAGACAGTATTAAATGCGATCCAGCTTGTAGTCTGATACCTTAAGTCCGCCACGAGGACGCACGATAACCCTGTAGTCTTCTTTTGGCAGGTTAGGCAGCCTACTTGCTTTGATGATTTGTCGCACCTTGCGTTCGTTCTTCCATTTGTTTCTATTTTTTGCTTCCCCGACGAAGGTTCTTTCCTGCTGCTCGTGTCCCGCCAATCCGGCACCACCGCTGCATCGCTTCTTTGTGCCTCTTCTAACTTCGCACCAACCTGATTCTTTTCCGAACTCCTCCGGTTGCATTTCTTCGCCTCCCACGCTCACGACTTCCATTAGGGAGCAGCGCCTGGGTATCTCCGTCGGTAGGCCGAGCTCTCTCAGCCACCGCTGCGGCGGAGCCGTTCGAGGTGTCGAGGCGTTCTAGTTAGGTGTAGATCTACCGCCACGCGCAGCGAGAGGAAGGACCGATTGACGGCCGAAAAACGGGCCCACCTGGTAGAGAATGGTGTCCTTGGACTCCTTGGCACCTGTTCTTTTGAAGCTCAATGGATTCCTCCACAAAATGCGATTTTCCGCCGAGAATCATAAGGAAATGCGGAGCTGACGCGATGTGCATCCGCACTCCACGGCTTCTTCTTTTTCTTCCCAGGCATGAAGGAATCATTTTAATTTTTACTTCATGACATCAGAGCTTTGTTAGTTGTCAAACCGACGCCATACATCAAATTGGAGATCGCCTTCGTCCTGCAGTGGGCATAAATGATGATGATGATGATGATGATGATGATGATTATGACAATGGTAGTGATGATGCTGATTATGATGATGAGGATGATAATATCCTAGGATCTCCAAGTGGTTTTACGACAAGAAATTCCAGGTATGAGGCCTACCCAGTTCTCCTACGTCCAAACTATTTAATCACACCTCATTTTTCAGGCATCCACGAACAAATCATTTTTTTTATGAAGTGCTCCCTCTCTTTTTATCCTAAATGTAAAACTTGTAGCCATAGCTCTCGGTTCGCACATGATGTCGACATAAGTTTATCGGTGTTCCAGGGGCAATAGTCCGATCAACCGTCTGTAGGTGCACACGGAGCACTTGGTCAAAAGGCTTCCGCGTAATGTGCCGAATGAATGTGTAAATGCAGGAAAAGCACTGATGTTGATGCCCGCAAAGGGCAAGTATGTATAAGTAGAAAAAAAGTGTGATCCATCTGACTAGTAGCGCGGTGCTACCAGATGTGGCTTTTTCAGAGAAGCATGTTTCACAGTTGAAGAAAAACTTTATACGATCGAGTCCGGGACGCGTGGTGTTCCGAGGGGATCGCTGAGCCATCTGAACTAACCGGGAGCCTTTTTTTTCATTCATTTATTGCATGCGAAGGGTGCAGCGGTGGCGTAGAGGTAGAACACCCGCCTCGCGTGCAAGAGGTCCGTGGTTCGAATCCCGGTGCCGGCAATTTTCCACCGGATTAAAAAAAAAATCCGCGTGTTGATAAAATTGCACAAACAGGCCTGGAGTGTGGCCTGATCCCGGTGACCAGAACCGGTAACGCACTCCCTCACCAGAGCAGGATTGGCCACCCTGGTGCAGTACTTGGCCACAACCTCCTATGAACACAACAATCAAACCCCGGCCCTCAGTCCCCAGCAGCTGCGAAGCAACTGACCACGGCGGCGGTCAGACCTGCGACGCTGCAGAGGGTGCTAAGAATCACTGGCTCCGGACAGGCCGCCATTGGAATATGAACCTGGCGACGTTTAATGCTAGAACATTATCTAGTGAGGCGAGTCTAGCAGTGCTATTGGAGGAATTAGAAGGCAGTAAATGGGATATAATAGGGCTCAGTGAAGTTAGGAGGCCAAAACAAGCATATACAGTGCTAAATAGCGGGCACTTCCTTTGCTACCGGGGCTTAGCGGAGAGAAGAGAACTAGGAGTCGGATTCCTGGTTAATAAGAATATAGCTGGTAACATACAGGAATTCTATAGCATTAACGAGAGGGTGGCAGGTCTTGTTGTGAAACTTAATAAGAGATTGTACAGGTCTACGCCCCTACATCAAGTCATGATGACCAGGAAGTCGAAAGCTTCTATGAAGACGTCGAATCGGCACTGGGTAGAGTGAAAACTAAATACACTATACTAATGGGCGACTTTAATGCCAAGGTAGGCAAGAAGCAGGCTGGAGACAAGGCAGTGGGGGAATATGGCATAGGCACTAGGAATAGCAGGGGAGAGTTATTAGTAGTGTTTGCGGAACAGAATAATATGAGGATAATGAATACCTTCTTCCGCAAGCGGGATAGCCGAAAGTGGACGTGGAGGAGCCCGAATGGCGAGACTAGAAATGAAATAGACTTCATACTCTGCGCTAACCCTGGCATCATACAAGATGTGGACGTGCTCGGCAAGGTGCGCTGCAGTGACCACAGGATGGTAAGAACTCGAATTAGCTTAGACCTGAGGAGGGAACGGAAGAAACTGGTATATAAGAAGCCGATCAATGAGTTAGCAGTAAGAGGGAAAATAGAGGAATTCCAGATCAAGCTACAGAACAGGTATTCAGCTTTAACTCAGGAAGAGGACCTTAGTGTTGAAGCAATGAACGGCAATCTTGTGGACATCATTAAGGAGTGTGCAATGGAAGTCGGTGGTAACTCCGTTAGGCAGGATACCAGCAAACTATCGCAGGAGACGAAAGATCTGATCAAGAAACGCCAATGTATGAAAGCATCTAACCCTACAGCTAGAATAGAACTGGCAGAACTTTCGAAGTTAATCAACAAGCGTAAGACAGCTGACATAAGGAAGGATAGAATTGAACATGCTCTCAGGAACGGAGGAAGCCTAAAAACAGTGAAGAAGAAACTAGGAATTGGCAAGAATCAGATGTATGCGTTACGAGACGAAGCCGGCAATATCATTACTAATATGGATGAGATAGTTGAAGTGGCTGAGGAGTTCTATAGAGATTTATACAGTACCAGTGGCACCCACGACGATAATGGAAGAGAAAATAGTCTAGAGGAATTCGAAATCCCGAAGGTAACGCCGGAAGAAGTAAAGAAAGCCTTAGGAGATATGCAAAGGGGGAAGGCAGCTGGGGAGGATCAGGTAACAGCAGACTTGTTGAAGGATGGTGGACAGATTGTTCTAGAGAAGCTGGCCACCCTGTATACGCAATGCCTCATGACCTCGAGCGTACCGGAATCTTGGAAGAACGCTAACATAATCCTAATCCATAAGAAAGGGGACGCCAAAGATTTGAAAAATTATAGACCGATCAGCTTACTGTCCGTTGCCTACAAAGTATTTACTAAGGTAATTGCAAATAGAATCAGGAACACCTTAGACTTCTGTCAACCAAAGGACCAGGCAGGATTCCGTAAAGGCTACTCAACAATAGACCATATTCACACTATCAATCAAGTGATAGAGAAATGTGCAGAATATAACCAACCCTTTTATATAGCTTTCATTGATTACGAGAAAGCGTTTGATTCAGTCGAAACCTCAGCAGTCATGGAGGCATTACGGAATCAGGGTGTAGATGAGCCATATGTAAAAATATTGGAAGATATCTATAGCGGCTCCACAGCCACCGTAGTCCTCCATAAAGCAAGCAACAAAATCCCAATAAAGAAAGGCGTCAGGCAGGGAGATACGATATCTCCAATGCTATTCACAGCGTGTTTACAGGAGGT
The DNA here is from genome assembly GCF_038994185.2 of Dermacentor albipictus. Taxonomy (NCBI): domain Eukaryota; kingdom Metazoa; phylum Arthropoda; class Arachnida; order Ixodida; family Ixodidae; genus Dermacentor; species Dermacentor albipictus. The sequence goes on from NC_091824.1 coordinate 33,204,378, forward strand.
ATTCAGAGAACTGGATTGGGAAGAATTGGGGATAAAAGTTGATGGAGAATACCTTAGTAACTTGCGATTCGCTGATGATATTGCCTTGTTTAGTAACTCAGGGGACCAATTGCAATGCATGCTCACTGACCTGGAGAGGCAAAGCAGACGAGTGGGTCTAAAAATTAATCTGCAGAAAACTAAAGTAATGCTTAACAGTCTCGGGAGAGAACAGCAATTTAAAATAGGCAGCGAGACACTGGAAGTCGTAAGGGAATACATCTACTTAGGACAGCTATTGACGGCGGATCCGGATCATGAGTCGGAAATAATCAGAAGAATAAGAATGGGCTGGGGTGCGTTTGGCAGGCATTCCCATATCATGAACAGCAGGTTGCCATTATCCCTCAAGAGAAAAGTATATAATAGCTGTGTCTTACCAGTACTCACTTACGGGGCAGAAACCTGGAGGCTTACGAAAAGGGTACTACTCAAATTAAGGACGACACAACGAGCTATGGAAAGAAGAATGATAGGTGTAACGTTAAGGGATAAGAAAAGAGCAGATTGGGTGAGGGAACAAACGCGAGTTAATGACATCTTAGTTGAAATCAAGAAAAAGAAATGGGCATGGGCAGGACATGTAATGAGGAGGGAAGATAACCGATGGTCATTAAGGGTTACGGACTGGATCCCAAGGGAAGGGAAGCGTAGCAGGGGGCGGCAGAAAGTGAGGTGGGCGGATGAGATTAAGAAGTTTGCAGGGACGGCATGGCCACAATTAGTACATGACCGGGGTTGTTGGAGAAATATGGGAGAGGCCTTTGCCCTGCAGTGGGCGTAACCAGGCTGATGATGATGATGATGATGATGATTGCATGCGAGGAAAACAGACGTTAATGTCATCAGAGAGAGAGAAGGGAGGAAGAAAACGCAGGGAGGTTAACTAGATTTTGTGTAGTTTGCTACCGTACACATGGGGAGTAGGACTGACAGAAAGAGAGAGAGAAAGGAACCGAGTCTTGATCGCCCTTTCATATGCATTATGCCAGACGCACCAGCGTATGGAAAGTCTGGCACTTACGTCGGCCGCCTTCGTGTACCGTAGAAAAGCTCGAATGGTTTTCTGGGCTGTTGAGTCGTGAGCCCAGGCTTCCAAGATCTTTGCTTCCGTAAATGGCCTACCATCCAGCCTATTCAAGGTACGCTGGAGAATCGGGCGTTGTTTACCAAAGCGAGAGCAGTGGCACACAAGGTGATCGATGATATCTTCCCAATTGCACTTATCGCGCATGGATGAGCCCGCCATTCCAATTCGATAGTTGCAGAAGTTAGTGGAGACTACTCTTACCCATAGTTGGACACAGAAGTGTAGCGTCACGTCGTGAAAGGTTTTTTGGAAACTGCAGTCTCAGTAACGGGTCGAGGCTGTACAATCAACGGTTAGAGTTATGCGGGGTGCGCCAGCAACTCAAAGTGATGGTACATGCGAAATTGTGAAGCTTTCTTGCAGCATCTACTCTCTATAAAGGAATAAGGAGTGTCGGTGCTCCATCCTAGGCACGTCGGGCAGCGTCATCGGCGAAGTGATTACCGACGATACCCCAACGGGCCGACAATCACTGCAATATTATGTCATGTCCGCGTTTATAAACGCAATGGCAAATTGAAACTGAGTAGGGACATCAGTTGGTCTTAATTTCCGCGTCGTAAACTTTGAGCGTTCTGTAGGGCATCGTTCGAGTCGCAAAGTATTGCACATTTATTGTTATCATTATTTCCTTCGAACACATATGCACATATACACAGTTAACAGGAAAGGGAAAGCGACGAGCAGGCCGGCAACTGCCACCGGAAAGGGCACAACGCCTGCCTGTTCTTCTGAAGGGAGGTGCTAGTCGGTTCTTTTCCAACGTATTCCACGGCAACGCGAAGAACGGTGAGCTCAGAACCTGTAGATTTCCTGACATGTGAAGGCTTAATCGTGATGACGACCTATCGAGATGGTGTAACAATTATGCCCGTCGGACTTTCCGAAACTGGAGCGCCTGTCTAAACAGTGATCTGGTTAACGTACGAACTATTCAATATCTCCAATGTGATTTGCTTGAGAGCCGCGGAAGTCAAGCTAGCCTTCGTAATTCCTGGAAGAGCAAGGCATTCAGAACGCTTCTTCAGGCACGACAGAGGAGATCTTGTTCTTGTTGCGAGTGAGTATGTCATTGACAAAGAATGCTCGTTAGCCGATATTGATCTGGAAAACGCTGCATTGCGTATGTTTATGTCATCAACTCACTACAAGCAAAATTGCCGCGCGACTGGCCGCTTGAGGCACTTTGCGTGTATTCGCGGGCATCTTCCACGCTCGGAAAAACTCTTTTGTGCAGCATGTATCGAGTAACAGAAAGATGCATCGGGAGTTGGTCATGCTACTCTACATTTTTATCGCCGATACTTTTCCCCTAATTATAATATTTTAAAATTTGAATAATAAATTAAGTATAGTTATCTGATTAGGCGGAATTAGAAAAATAATCTGAATATCTGCAAGCGACGGCAAACATCATTACCTTGGTTCTGTCCAGCTATGTGGCATTCGCATACGTTTAATGTTTGGCTCAAGGAACTGTGGGACACCCTGTATATAGCGATGCTTTATGAAAAGAAAATATACTGTTGGAAGTCAGCCCTCTGTTCCCTCTTCTGCCCCTCTTGTGTCCTGATGCTGTTGACCAAACTTTAAAGCATGTTTTACCCCCAATCTTACACCCTCCGTATGATATTTTCATCTTGTTGGGACTACACAGGCTTTGGCGAAGTCGGATAAGTGGCCTACATGTTAGTACATGGTGCTCAAGTTATTGAAGGACTATCTAACAAGCAGCTATCAGTAGTTTAGCATAGGTGATAGCGAATCCACTTATGCTAAAATAAAAGAAAAGTTGTCCCGCAGGCGTCAATCCTCGGGCCACTGTTACTTTTATTTTATATTGATGATCTGCGCGATACTCCAGCTGTCTCCCCTGAGCTAACAATGTATGCAAACGTTACAAATGTTTGCCTGAGTGGACCATCTCTACAAGGGCTTGAAGACGACATAAACGACTACTTAATTAAACTGTCACATTGGTTAAGGTTTAATAAGTTGCAAATGAATGTTAACCAAAAATAAATATATGATCTTTGCTCCTATAAGTAAGCCACGCAACTTCACCACAACTGTTATATTTGACTGCAAAATACTGGAGCAAGAGCGAGATAGGGTGAACTTTAATGAGAACCATGCAGTTTAGTCGGCGGGGCCTAGGCCTCCCACGATGGGACGTCGAGGTCTTGCCTCTTCGCCGCTTCGTAGGCCTGCTGGGTCGCCCAGAGTTGGTCGTCGAGATGGGAGTTGCGCAGGGTGGTGTGCCATCTCGACAAGAAGGTCACGGGATTAGGATTTGGGTATTGATGTTTGCACTCCCATAACCTGTGGGGAAGTGTTGCTGATTGAGGTTTACAGACCTTGCACGTGTGTCTTGGGTAGATGTCGGGGTATATGATGTGATAGCGTGTGAGGGAGGGGTATGTATTGTTCTGTAACAGACGAAGGGTGGTTGCGTGTGCTCTGTTTCACTTGCGGTGAGGGTTGGGGAAGCTTTTTCTTTCGAGGTAAAATGACTTCACAAGGTCGTTGTACCTTGTAAGGTGGTCGCTTCCTGCGCGTGCACCTGCACTGTCTCCGGCACGGTTGACTAGTCCTCGTGCTACGTACGGAGTATGTAACCTCGTTGAGGTTGGTGAGGTGCGGGTGGACATCGCCGGCGTCTGCTGGGATCCAGATGAGGGTTATTTGATTTTCAGATGAATGCGGGGCTTGTTGTAAGATACAGAGTCATTGTTCGGAAATGTGTCCCCTGATGTAGTTGTTCACTGCTGCGCGAGAATCGCTCAGTATGGTGTGACAGGCTGGGTCAAGAGTGGCCAGGGCGATGGCCACTTCCTCGGCCGTCTCGGAATTTTGGGTAACGATGCTGGCAGCATGTCGGACCAAGCCGCCTGATGGGGTAACAGCCGCAAAGCGACGTCCATCTTGCTATTCAGCTCCATCGACGAAGGTGACGCCCGCGGTGTTGGCATAAGCTTTGATGAGGGAGGTTTTAGGGGTGTGGTCTAACCCCTTAACCTGGACTAAGCACATAGAAAAGCTCGTAACGTAACTGAGCAAAACTGTCGAGTTTATGCACAAGATTAGCTTCCTCCTTCCTAAATGGCTGGAAACAGAATTATATTACGCGCTGTTCTGCTCCAGGCTAACCTATTGTGTTCTGGTGCGGGGCACAAACACGCAAAGTAATTACAGAAAGTTGTTAGTTGTGCAGAAGCGAATGTTAAGAGCACTTGAACAATACTATGGGCTAATTAGAGATGTAAGTACAGGACTGATCTTTACAAAATATATTGTGCAGAAGGCCAACCAAGCGTACTACTTCAAACGTATGCAATGGACTAAAGGAAATGCGCCGGAGTGTCTTCAAACCGTACCAGAAAATACACATCACTCAACACGTCCCCAAAACAGAAAAAAAGTCAGAACTCAGGACAAACTTCAGTAAACAGAGTGTAAAGTACCGAATACCACCATTGCTATAGCACCTAAACAACTTCAGTAATACCAGCGTTGTTTGTACAAATGATGTTTTCAAATATGCTTTGATAGAACATAATATTGAGTTTGTGTGCGTAGCCTTCTTCTTTTCTTCCTTTTTCCTTTCTTTCTTTCCTCTTGTTATTGTTGTAGTTTGTTGGTTAAGTTTTGTCTGGGTAGTTTGTGTATGCATAGTTTCTGTGTATATATTGTATGAGTTTCTATAGTGTTGTATAGTAAGCTCTATTATTTTTTTCCTTAGTTTCACTTGATTGCTGATTTTGATCCCCATGCGATTATTACATGCTTCTGGTTGTCGACTTGCGTGTCGAACTGCGTTAGGAGTAGAGGCCTTTGTCAGGCTGTCTAGCCTTTAGGTTCTGCTCCCGCTCCTGTAAATGAGCAGGACACATACACTGAAACTGAAACATGTAGAGACTCCTAGGTCTGACTAAAGTACATTTTTTCCCGTGAAACTGTATCATATGTGCGAAGCACGTATGCTATGCAACAGCAACCGTCAGAGTGGCAGGGCTAGAAGATAGCAGAGCAATGCCAAATAAACGGACAAGTCGAAGCGAATGCCAACTTACTCCTTTTGTAGAACAGATTTGTGTATTAAGCATCCCTCTCTGTGCTTCGAGTTCGCGACTATCCCAGCGGCCCTGTGTTGCCTACTAGGGTCATGGTTGGCTCAGATGCTAGAGCAACCACCCCGGAAAGACGTTGGTCCCGTGTTTGTTGTCCATACATGGACGAATGTTTCTTCAAGTGCGAAGCTTTGTTTCCGAAACACCCTTGTAGCTTCGTACTAATAAACGGGTGAATTGCAATACTGCCCTGATTAAAAATGTAAGAGAAATACCCGCCGCGACTGTGAAACAGCGAGAGACTAAGACACGCATGACGTGGTCACCTAACCGATGATTTCGAGATTTAGCGCATACTTTGTTAGTTTCTTCACTAATTGACCACCGCAATCCTTTCATATGCTATTCTAATTTAGTCACCCATGCTTCACATACGGTGACCTTTAGCGTTACGTTCCTTCTCAAGCGTCAGGAACTCGAAACAGTTTTCTTTTCTTTTTTTATTAAACAATATGCCAGATCCCGCTTTTCATCGAGGTTTCTTCTGGAGTACGGTCGTACCCACGATTAAATCATTATTTATTGCCCGCATCTCTTTCTTTCAGGCGACAGTTGCTATTGGTTTGCCAACAAGGAAAGCCGGCTAATGCACTTCCAAGCCATTCGGCACTGCAAGTCGCTCAACGCGAGCGTCGTGACTGTGCCCACGGAAAAAGAACAAAGTGAGCCATCGTTGTTCTGCTATATAGGTCTTAGCGACATCTGCAATGGCGGTAACTTGCGTCAGCAGCAGCAAATCGGTGCAACTCACACTCTCCGTAACACGTATTCTTCATTATACTGTTCTGAATCTAAAGTAAATTTACCGCAATGAAATCTTACAACCTGCCGTCAGACAACTTTTAACTTCAGTTATTCCACGTAGAACCCGGTTCTGCGTAAACTAAAACTTATGTGCGGCCTCGTTCGTATTAATTTTGTCTAATTCTTTGTGCTTTTTGTACTTAGTAGAAAGATTAAGCCAAAGAGCAGGCAAATGAAGTAGGTATTTCAGCCTGAAACTAACGGTAGATTCAGTTGGTCCCGACCGTGCTCAGACTCGGATAGCAAATATGAGGAGCCTGCTCTCGATCGGAGTCAGAGAAAGCGTGCCTCAGCTGAAGATTCAGATGCTCACCGTAGCAATCGGAGGCCAGAATAGCAACACACGTCAGTTCTTCCGCTGTAAACAAACACGGCGCGCAGACGTCGAGCCATCAGCACGCATTCCCCCGCGGCAGACGCCACGGCAACAGCAGAAGCTACAAGAACCACGTGACCGAACAGCCAGATCTCCGTCGCACTCCCAGGTTACAGTGTACTAAATGGCCAGGTCAAAGCGTGCGGGCCTCTCCGAGCTTTCCTAGCTGGAGCTTTGCGTTCTGAAAGAGCCGGCCGAAGCTGTTTCGAGCGCTCGATTTTTCACCAACGAAATATTTCGCGTGCCGCCGCAGTAGTTTGGGATGCGAAAACGAGAAGCCGAATGTACATTAAGTGACAGTCAGTGAATAATTAGCGCACAAGTGACGTACTCTTCTAAGAATAAATTAGCGCCGTTCAGAATTCTCTCTCGTCTTTTCCTCTCGAAACAGAGTTCCTGTTGAGCCATCTTAGCGATGCAACGACCAACCTATGGATTGGTCTCGACCACCTACCAAACAGGACGTGGGCATGGATAGATGGCAACGCTGTTACTTACACCAACTGGATCATCGGCCAGCCTCGTCCCAAAGGCGTAAGCTCTTTATGCGAATCATTTTTTGCTTCAGTCTGTGCACATTACGGGAGGTCGGTAGGTAGGTATAGGCTGGCAGGTCTTTCTTGCCTCGCTGCACTTCGGACCTCTGTAAAAAAGAAATTCCCTCGGTCTTTGAGAACAGCAGCCCAGTGGTCTAACCAACTAAAAAAAAAATAATCTCGAGCGGCAGCGCTCGCTACCCTTTACCAGCAGAGGCGGAGCCAGCGCTTTCCCCGACTTCACCTCAGAAAGAGTGCCGCGCAGGCTGCAGTCCGCTCACAACTTAAGCGCTTTCGTTTCGGAAACGTGAACGCTAGGGTAAGTGGAAAATAAAAGCTCGCTGTTTCTAGCTATTCTATTTGTCTGAGTACTGATATCAAGAACTCTAATGCATGGCATTCAGGTTTCTCCTCCTAAAATTAGTGAAACAAGGATATTCATTCAATATAGGATCTGTACTGCGAAATTAGCCGTCCGAAACATGAATGCGGTAAAAGGAAAGCTCTTCCTTTATTTCACTATTTGCTGATGTATCTTCGTGCCCTGAGTAAGATGGCGCTGACCTGGCTTCGCTTTCTGGATATTATCTCCACTCCAGAACTTTTTTTAAACCTCCTTCCACTTTGCCACGATCGCACGCACACTCTCCTCGTGCCAAAGCCGAGTAGCTCTTAGAGAGATTTGGCGTGGGCGTCACGTGCCACTTTCTCGTCCTCTTTCCTCGCGACAGCTTTTGGCGCTTCGTTGGACTGCACTGCCTCCGGGATTGGTGCAAGGAGGTAATAAAAAGAAATTACCTTTTTTTAAACCTAAGCAAGGACCTTACTGAGATCATCTATATATATATATATATATATATATATATATAAAATATTGCATATAGTTTCTATAGTGTTGTATAGTAAGCTTCCACTAAGCAAGGAAGTTATAAAAATAAATTCTGGAGAGACAGCCCTTGCAACTCTTACCAGCAAAGGTGAAGCCATTGCTTGCCCCTACTTCATCCTCGAAAGCGTGCTGAACTGCACGGAGGAAAGTCACTGTTCAACTGCTCTTAATCTGTTAATATAAATTTTAGACTAATTGGAAAATAATAAAGTGTTGTGTTGTTCAGGCTGAAATATTGCCATGGGCTGAGTAGTGGCACCCTTATCTCTCATACAAGTAACCAAGACCTACAAGCTACATTCTAAAACAAGCAACACAGACAGGCACATATAGAAATTGGCCTTTCGAAAGTCATTGTAACTAAGAAGAAAGTGCTACCCGCCGTGGTTGCTCAGTGGCTGTGGTGTTGGCCGGCTGAGCACGAGGTCACGGGATCGTAACGCGGCCACGGCGGCCGCATTTCGATAAGGGCGAAATGCGAAAACATCCGTGTACTGTTGCGTTCTCCGGGGTAACGTACCCCACCGCTGCCGAGCTGTTGCGACGCCTGTCTATCGAAGCTCGACCGACATTACTATTGGGTAGCGTGGCATTGTCGGCGTGCTGCAGGCGTCCGGTAGACCATGGCGACCAGGCAAGGACGAGACAATTTCTAATGCGAAACTTGCACGGTTTAGTCAATGGTTGCTGAAAAATGAGAAGAAGAGAATGAAGCTCAAAGTACCTTGCGGGGCCCTCTAAATAGGCCCACTAAAGTCGTAGGCGGGATCTTGCTCACGTCAACGTCACGTGATATGCACTGACTTCCACTGCGCTTGGCGGCGGCACCCACTCACGCGGCGACCTTTCACGAGCCCGCCTCCGGAGGTGGCAACTAGCAGGTCCGGGATCGTAGCCGCTTATCCTTTCTTCTAGGCGGCGTTGGTTCGCGGAAGTTCTCCTGTAGAGTTTGCCAGTTCGTGGAAAGGGCGTCTGGTTGTGGACAGGATTGACAAAAATCGCAAATTTTCTGAAAACGAAACTATCAAGTTTACAACTCTGTGACTCAGCAATGAAAAATGATATCACGGTTCTGTGAATTGCGCCACATAGTACATCTAAAGCGGACAAAACTGATATGTCACGCGGGATTCTAAAAAATTTTAGTAATATGGAAATACAGCTTCTGCAGGATTCTTGCGCACAACGTAACAAATTAATGTAATATATAAATTGACGTATCGAATATCTCCGCTTTGAATGATCTAATGGGTGCCGCTATTCTCAATGCACAGCTATTAATATGTGCTTGGCGCACCGGACGGCGCGAGACATGACCCGCCGCGCCGAACAGGGCAACGCCTCTCGCACGATAGCGAATGCTTCTCGAGCAGAACGGGACAGGCTCACAAGATAAACGACATCACCAGTGCATATTTGAACGCCAGGAGGATATACCCACCGCCGAGTCCTAAATTGAACAGGAGGCAGGCCGTCGCCTGGCGACAACTCCAGACAAACACATTCCCTAATCCATTCCGTCTCAAACGTATCTTCCCAGATAAGCATCAGGATGACACGTGCAAATTGTGCCAGGAAGGACCAGCAACACTCATACACATGCTGTGGGAGTGCAATGTAGTTACAGGAGAGATGGCCGTTACTCCGGAGACCCTGTCGTCGAGGTGGGCCGCCGCTCTGCGCAGCTCAGACCTCGGAATCCAGACGTGGGCAGTCCAGCAAGCCCGTGAGGTGGCATTGAGGCAGGGCCTTGACGTTCCTCCGTGGGAGACCTGAGCCCGGGTCGCGTTAAACCTTGCCGGACGTACAAGAAAGTTGTATCCATCCATCCATCCATTCTATTTTTTTCGAGCTTTTGAATTTGTGAAAATTATTTCAACAAAATTCAGGCCCTAAATCAAAACTGTGCTATTAACAGTCACTATAACTTAACTTTCTGTCTCAAATGCAACAAATTTAATTAAAATCGGCCCAGGGGTTATCTCAGAAAAGGATTTTTTTACATGTATTTGAGTAGGCCGCGTCGGAGTTGTGCCCGAGTTAAAGCTCCTTCTTGAGCGTACTCCTAAATTTTGTAAGTGTCCCTTCTGCCATCTGTACTTGCGACGCGCGTTTTACTTCAACAGGGGATATGCTAGCTCCTGTGCACTACACGGCCCATCTTGTCCACGCTGTGGTAGCAGTGCATTTATGATCCCAGACAGCTACCGGTCACGCATTTATGACAGTCAAATTAGCCAAGAAAAAAGAAAGTATTTTGTCGCATAGCATACTGTAGACACATGTTTTTGGCGTGTTCAGATATAAAGAGCGTGCGCCATGCCCCAATCTCCTGCATTTGCTTTTTTTGGTTGCACTTCGCAATAAAATTCACCTACCGAACGCCCGAACTCTGCAACTGGTGCCAGCTCGAGGTTTTTTTTAACTTATGGGTTTTTAACTTTCGTTGTTCCAAAGGGCTTGAAAGTGTTCTGGGAAGTGTGCTGCTTAAGTGACAGAAGTGAAGACAGTTACAATAAATAAATAGCTACAGAATAATACAGTGCGTTCACAACATAAAGATGTAAAACGCGATTTTATTACACTACAGTACTCAAGGACAGTCTGCAGGGCATTTCGAATAGGTAATCCAATGTAGAGGTATTTTGCTTCCGTTACACTTAACCGAAAGTGTTCTGGGAAGTGTGCTGCTTAGGTGACAGAAGTGAAGACAGTTACAATATATGAATAGCTACAGAATAATACAGCGCGTTCACAACATAAAGATATAATACGCTATTTTATTACTCTCTGGTACTCAAGGACACTCAAAGACAGTTTGCAGGGCATCTCGAATAGGTAATCCAATGTAGAGGTCTTTTGCTTCCGTAACAATTGTAGCACAAGGTTCTCATACAACTTTTCTAAAGCTACTTATAAAAGCAACGAAAGGTTTCTTGTTAATAAGATGGATGGATGGATGCGAAACTTTAATATTGTTAATAAGATGCAATTTAAAAAAAATTCATAGGCAGCACCGAACCTTATTTCAAGCTCGCAAATACAGGGAATAAAAGTTGCTTTAAATCTTAATCATCAAGGCTGGTGCTCTACTGCCAAGTTTTCTCATGGAGCAGGGGTAGCGAAAAATTCACTGACATTTACGATACTCCCTAATGCGAAATTTTAGCGCAGCTCCTTGCGTGTTTCCATTTCACTTGTAAATAATTTGTATTATTATTATATAAGTACGCGGTTTATATTAAAAAGAGAAGGCTGTGAGTAGCGCGCTTTGTTTCCATAGAGACGGAGCGTGCTCCTCTGGTGCCATGTCGTATCCATCTCCACCGCACAGCCCGTCTTGTGCGGCACTAAGCTTTTATTCTCATGCTTTCGTTCCACCAACGACGAGAGCGGCCCTTCATTTCTGGGAAATCGTGTCCCCATTGTCAGCGCCGACAACATCCAAGGGACCGTCCACCGAGCTTTAGTCGTAGCCGCCCGCCATCGCCCCTTGCAGGAGCAGTGATCGCCGTCACACACGCTGGTACCGCGGACTGAACTCGGAAGCTGACGCCGCGGACGAGCGTAGCTCTCCCCACCTCACACCCTTCTGGCCCCTCTGGAAGCGCAGATGAGATCGCACACGTGGCTTCCTATCATGTGGCCGCCGGCAACTAGGCGCATGCGCAGACCACATCCCATCAGCTCCTCCTCCAATTTCCGCCTCATGCTTTCACTGTATCCTCCTCCTCCACTTTCCTCCTCTCGCTCTCCCCTTTCACCTCCCGCTGCGCATCGTGTTCGCTTTCATCTTCCGCTCTGCTCCTTCGCTCGGTTAGGAGGCACGACGCTGAGGCACGCCGACGCTCAACGCAGGAACGGGCGCCTAATAGCTGCGCTCTAAATATATCCGTAGACTCTGAAATAGCCGACCCCGTCTCCGATTATTCCATACGGGGTACCATGGCAACGATGAACCCTGCTGTCCCGATGTCGCGTCTCCAAGTCCGGCCGTCTCGACTGGAGGAAATTAATTGACCGACTCGCTCAGTCCGTCACTGCACTGCAGGCATGCCCCCCTCATTTCCTCGTCTGGATTATTGCGAGCACGATAGCCGTTCGCGTTTTCGCTCCTTCTCCCATTCTACCCTTCGTAGCGGCTGATACTACTGGTAACACAGCAACTTCGGCGGCGACGGTACGTATCTGGCACATCCTAGCGTGAGATTTTCATGCTGTGAAACCGAAAGTATGGAACCGCAACGTTCTTCTGTCCCTGCACCCAGCTTTCCTCCTTTCTGGCTTTCATCCACCATTCACTCGCCAATGCACACTTTGTTATAGCGCACCTAACCTCGGTCCCTATAGTATCGATTCAATCAAATATTTCAGTTGCGAGTCGCACTGCAGCCCATTCCCTTTTCTTTTGTGTTCTGTTTGGCGCCCAGTACACTAAGAGGGTTCTTAGCGGAGTGCTGTCGTTATACGTGCACGGGAAACTGGTTTTATCTTGCGTGCAGTTCCCTACTTAGGTATGAATGAGGACGGCTCATGATGGCAGGAAGAAATTTAAAACGATATAATTATTTTAAAGTTTACGAAGACAACGCACAGCTGTCGAAGTGGTCGTCCTGTAAAGGCAGATAATTGAACTGGCCCCATAATCTTTGCTATCAGATGGCCGTGCTGTTAAAATTTCTTCTCATGTTTACGTGCAAAAGCCAAAATATGAGGCATGCCGTAGTAGGGGCTTCAGACTCAATTTGACTCTATGGTGTCCTTTAACGTGCTCCTAAATCTAGGTGCACGAGTGTTTTTTCTATTATGCTGCTATTGGAGGGCAATGGTGGGGCTGGGGTAGAGTATCCACGACTTACGCAACACCATAGACGCCAAGCGTCCGCGGCGGCTCTGGGCATTGCTGCATTAGCAAGCTTGTCCCGCAACAATAGTGGATTAACAGAAGTGAGCTGTTCTGTTTGGCTGCAGAATTTCAAATTCATTTATGCTTTCGGTCCTCGCACTTGCGAGATATTGGCAAGAATCAGCACTGTGGGATCTTTCCTTATCTTTGCGAGCGAAAGCACTTACTCGGTAATTCGTTCAGGTCGTCTATATAGCTGAGGTTGCTCGCTTAAAGTTGACAATATTCTCTCGGGTTCACAAAACAAGTGCCCGACTGAGACAGAGACAAAAAGCGAAGGGATGTGAGGGTAACTCAAAGTGGGGCCACGACTTAAATTGTGTTTTTACTTGCGATTCAGAAATCAGATGCTTGGCAATGATTTCACCTTAGACCGAAGGGAGTAGAGGTTTCTTTACGAGGTGATAGGGGTGACGACTACCTCGACTTGACGTTTTTATGTCACCTGAATATTAACCGACGTTTCAGGCGCGTTGCATGCTTATGAAAGTATTCCTCGCCATCTGATTTGTAGGAGGACTGCACCGAAATACTGACCGGAACGTTGCACCCGGGACGATGGAATCAAGTTCGCTGCAATGCGAAGAGGATGCACGTCTGTGAAAAAAAACGAGGTGGGAGGTTTTCGCAGATTGCTAATGTCTGATAATTCGTGCGTATTGTCATGCTTTAAACGTTACTCGGTCAGCCAATTGAGAACGAAATTCTCCACGCATGTAGCTCCATCTGCTACTTCTGGAAGTCGCTTCGAACGAAAGCGCAGTGAGGCGAGAAACAGCGATATCACTTCTTCGTACAATCTGAATGTGCGGAAAGCGAAAAATGCACGACTAAAGGAGATACCGCACAAATGAACGATTTCAAACATTTTATTTAATGCACATAGCCAGCATAAGCGTGAACTTTTCTGCCAGGAGAAAACCGCGAATGAACGCTTTAAGAAATGAAACGAAAAACGAACAAGCAACCGTACTGTGGGAAAACCCAGTAAATCACATGTCACACCCCACGCTACATGCAAGTTCTTATTAGAAGAATGCAACCAAAGCGTGGCTGACGTAAGTTATTCAGTGCAGATGATTACGCATTTCTTCTGGTTGGTTCATGATTATGAGCAGAAAACAGCGCTAAACAACAGGACGGAAGAGAGGGCCACAGTGCAAAGCACTGACTAACAACCAAGTGGATTTGTCCTTTCAGTCAGCATGTATATACACGCTTACCACTCTATCAAAGCACAAACACAACAGAAAATTCAGAACGTGCATGAGCAATAAATGGCAATTTATGAGATAAGGAGGCTATCTCCTTCGGAAGAAGAGAAATGGAAGCGAAGCTTACACATACTTCGCCGCTATTGTGAATGCGAAAGGCTTGGGAAATAAGACATGTGCGGTCATCGCGGTATTTTGACATATAGGTCACATCTTTAAAAGACGGCTTGCAGCCACGTTCATTAGTTCGTCATTCTCTCATAGCGGTGGAGTGTGCATATATGCTGACTTAAAGAATAAAGACACTTGGTTGTTAGTCAGCGTCAGCACTGTAGTCTCGGTCTATCTCTTTGTCCTGGTGTTTAGCGCTGTTTCCTCCTCGTTATTCAGTGCGTTCTTATAAAGGTGGTTTTGGAAAGCGTGAGTGCATTGTGTTTGTAATATCTAATCGATAGGTTCATGCTTCTTCCCTAAAATGATTATTTCGCCTCATACACTCGTGAAGATTGAAAATACCTACATTTTCCAAGTTGCCATAGGTTCTCCTAATTTACTATCCACACTTGCTGATTTGTCTCATCACACGTCCGCCTGATCGCCCTTTTCAAGAAGAAGCGTTATAGCGGAGCTAACTACATTTTCATTTTCCCCACATATCTGAGACAATGTGATGCTTTCACTAGATAACTGCCGAAACATTTTGAATTACACCTATTGCAGTTTAATCAAGAGGGAGCGCTAAGATTTATGGATGTTTTAAAAAAATGAAAAAAAGACGAGAAATGAATTAGTTTACGACCTAAATTTTGTTAACCTTGACTGCCAAATAAAGCTGAATCTCAAATAAATTTAAGTACATTGTTTTTAGCTGCGTAACTCGGTTTCCAAAAAGATATGACTGTTAAAATGGGTTTGTTATTTAGTGTAGTGCGTAGAATATATGTATATTCAACAGTTTTGGTAAAATTCTTATTTTGTTCAACAAAAGTCCTAGTTATTGCAGTTAAGAACAACGGAACATATATAGGTGCTGTTCGCTTTCCAACGCCACAATAGATGCCACTTGCAAAATTGGGACATGTGTTTTCTTATTGTATTAGGTGAGACCTGGACGTTTCCTCTTTAAAAGATCTGGCATACCAATCTTTTGTTTAGAAATTATTTTGAATAAACATCAGCTCCCACTAATCGATAAAATTATACATTAAATTTAAATTTTGAAACTCTGACGCCCTGGAAAGCTCTGATTCTAAGTATTTCACACTGTTCTCCAGTAGAAACTTATTTTTTATTCTTAGAAGTTCAAAAAAAAAAGAGAGAGAAGCGGTTTTAGAAAAGCTCCGCTGTCACCGAGTCGATTGCAGTGTGTAATGTCGCATAAGAAAACAACAGGCACGTACCCAGGGGGGGGCCCGGGGGGGCCCGGGCCCCCCCCGAAATCAAGTGGCATACCCCCCCCCCCCTCCCCGCCCACGCCACCACTCCTCACACATTCCTAAAGCGCCGCCAGATTCATGTTGAGACTTGGCAGCTGTTCATCGGTCAGCCTTATGCTGCCTTTTTCACTCCTTTTAGATGGCGGTAGTTATCGGCATCTCTTGTAATGTGAAGGGCAGTTTTCTCATAGATTCCGCACCCGCGAGATTAACTCGAGATGCGTTCAGTTGTCACCATCTATTCAACCGTCACGCGCATAGCTGTTGCTTTTGTTAGTTCAACCTTCTTTGTTTAGGCTGATCCTGGGACCAGGAGAGGGATGCGGATGTTACTCAGCTGGTCTGTATACTCTCATGGAACGAGTTGCGGCCGGAGAAAACGCCAATTGCGTTTAACTTTTCCCTTTGCTTGATTATTTCCTTGAGTTACGGCTCGCCGCGACGCTGGCAGATGCCCGGAACCATATACACGTGATATGGGTTAGATAAGGTGGGAAATAAAATAATGTGAAAGAGCGTCCACCATGAAACCCTGCAATAACCCTTCAATCCATAAGCAAGATGACTGTCGCCCGTTACCTCGTCTGTTTTTCCCTAATTGTATAGCACTTTTCGTGCAAAATTGGCAACTGGAAACAAAAATCGCAAGGAGTTAAGAAATTAAGTGATCTACTAAGGGAGAGAGCCAACGCAACAACCAAATATGTTAACCGTTGTTTATGAGAATATTTATGGATCAACATCTTTTTATTTAAAAAGGAAGTAGAGGAAACGCCGCCGGAAGTGCAGAATAATTACTTGCTTTGAATGACGCTTCTACAGTTATTGGTCGAACCACCTCACGTAGCCACTTCTCTGCTGTGCTTATGTGGGTGTTTTTCTAACCTGTCTCGGTGAGCGCAGTACGTCTAGAATCGCAGAGTCCTGCGCTCTACGCGGTTGTATGGGACTGGTGGCCGCACAGCGTTACGCAATTCGCGGAACTGTCAAAACTGATCCACAAGGCAAAAATAACTGATATTCGAAACTATAACATGAGAAAGACTGAAGAAGCCGTAAAAAAATTAACGCAGCCTGAAATCAGTAAAAAGGAAACCTGGCATAGGACAAACCATGATATATGCACTAAAAGATAAAAAGGATAATATCATAAGCAATCTCGAAGAGACACTAAAAGCAGCGGAAAAATTCTAAGCTGACTTGCATACAGTACCCAGGAGAGTCACGATACCTCACTTAGAAACAGTAATGAACAGGATACAGAAACTCTCCTATAACTAGCGATAAGGTCAGAAGGGCCCTGCAAGACATGAAACGATGAAGAGCGGGAGGAGAAGGTGGAATAACAGTCCATTTAATCCAAGATGGAGGAGACATAATGCTTGGAAAACTGGCGGCTCTTTATACGAAGTGTATATTGACTGCAATGGTCCCAGAAAACTGGAAGAATGCAGACATTATACTAATCCACAAAAAAGGAGACGTTAAAGAATTGAAAAATTATAGGACCATTAGCTTGCTCCCAGTATTATATAAGATATTTGCCAAAATAATCGCCAATAGAATAAGGGCAACGCTGGATTTTGTCAACCAAGGGAACAGGCTGGGTTCAGGGAGAGGTACCTTACAATGGCTCACATCCATGTCATCAATCAGGTTATCGTGAAATCTGCAGAGTACAATAAGCCTCTCTATGTGGCTTATATAGATTACGAAAATGCATTTGATTCAGTAGAGATACCAGCAGTCTAGAGGCACTACGTAATCAAGGACTACAGAACGCTTACGTAAAAAGCTTGAAAAATATTGCTACATGCGTGTGGTATTTGTTTGTTTGAATGAGGTGCGTGGGCGCCATCACTCCAGAAAAGAGGGGGGAGAACGAACTTGGCTCGCGCTGTGAATCTAAACGGTCAGCGCTGCAACCGTTGTTGTAAATATAATCTGTAAATAGTTTCTCGTCTTACTAACTCGTCCTTCGCCTAAGAATATATACAGAGGTTCTACAGCTACCTTAATTCTACACAAGAAAAGCAGGGAGATACCTATAGGGAAATGGGTCAGACAGGGAGACAATTTCTCCAAAGCTATTCACTGCGTGCTTAGAAGGATTCAAGCTATTAAACTGGGAAGGCTTAGGAGTAAAGATCGACGGCAAATATCTCAGCAACCTTCGGTTTCCCGATGACATTGTTCTATTCAACAACAATGCAGACGAGTTACAACAAGTGATTGGAGACCTTCACAGAGAGAGGATAAGAGTGGGGTTGAATACTAATATGCAGAAGATGACGATAATGATAAATTGCCGGGCAAAGGAACAAGAGATCAGGATCGCCAGTCGGCCACTAGAGACTGTGAAGGAGTACGTTTACCTAGGTCAATTAATCACAGGGAACCCTGATCATGAGAAGGAAATTCACAGAAGAATAAAAATAGGTTGGATCGCATACGGCAGACATTGCCAGCTTCTGACTGGAAGCTTACCATTATTATTGAAGAGTAAGGTGTGCAATCAGTGAATTTTGCCAGTGCTGACATATGGCCGGGCAGAGACTTAAGAATGAGGTCAGGACCGCGCAAAGGGCGATCGAACGAAGATTGATAGGCATAACGTTGAGAGAAAGAGAGCCGTTTGGATCAGAGAGCGAACGGGTATAGACGATATTCTAATTGACATCAAGAGGAAAAAATGTAGCTGCGCAGGTAATGTAATGCGCCGGTTAGATAACCGTTGGACGATTAGGGTTACAGAATGGGTACCAAGAGAAGGAAAACGCAATCGAGGACGACAAAACACTAAGTGGAGCGATGAAATTAGGAAATTCGCGGGCGCTAGTTGGAATCGGTTGGCGCAGGACAGGGGTAAATGGAGACCGCAGGGAGGGGCCTTCGTCCTGCAGTGGACAGGATGATGATGATGATGCTGATGGTGATGATGATGATGATGATGGAGGTGGTGGGCCCCCCCCGAAAAAAAATCCTGGGTACGTGCCTGGAAAACAACAATATCTTTCTCAACCTGGTTGCATTAAAGCTCATTCACACCCGCGACTGACAGGTTTCGCACGATGAAGTTGTCTGCAAAGCGACCAATCGCAAATTCTCGCAAATGCCCACTTCTCTCTGAAAGCGACTTTTCTGGGCCAGTCGCTCGCTGCTCGATTTTTCAGCCGCGCGACCGCGGTCGCAAAACTCCTAAAGCAATCAGCGCCGCGCCAAAGTTGTGTGAGCATGAGTTTTTATCTGCAGTCCTCGTGCGCCGCACCAAATACAAGGTCCACGCCACCATGGCAGGCTGCAGTAATGTAATTTAGCAGGATGCGTTGTTGGGCAAGTTGGTGCATTGTAATAGGAAACATTGGTTGCGCTTTCTAGACAATCACATGTAAGAAGACAGGACAGGTGCCTGTCCTGTCTTCTTACATGTGATTGTCTAGAAAGCGCAACCAATGTTTCCTATTAGTAATGCAATTGACGTCTTGGCTCCTGATGCTGGGGTGCAGCAGTTCCAGCAACGTGTCGAATGTACGCGGCAACATTCGTAGGAAGCCGAACAGCAGCAAAGCACGAAAATTACGCACCGATTCCCTCTCAACGCGAACTGGAAATTACAACTCACTCTCGATATTGCTCCTCGTCATGCGCGCGGAGTTCGAGCAGGAGGCGGCTTGCGTGGCCGGCCGCTTATCCCGAATGGCGGCACAGGCGCACCCGATAGCTTGGCTTTTTCTTCCGAGGCTTCCGCGCTGCCACAGCTGGCGCAACGCACGGCACAGCACTTCAGCACAGTGACGACGTCTTCTTGCTAGTTCGAGAGCAGCCGCGTTTCGAGCCAACAGCAACAAATTCCATGGTTCTTGCCTGAACGCGAAACCAACGAAGTGCTCGCGAACTGCGTAGATCCCTATAGCCCTCGCTGAGAACGATAATTAATCTCCGGAATCGCGACTTGCAGTTCGCACTCGCCCGGGCTTGCCGGTGTGAGCATCGGTCGCGTTCAGTCGCCTTTTGGTCGCCAGTCGCGAATGGTCGCGCGACCTCGTGAAGTCGCCGGTGCGACTGAACCTTTACTGTTGCATACGTCAGCAGTTCTGGACATGTCAGCGTGTGTTGCTGTTCGCAGACAGGTCGCTGCCTCCTCGGCCCTCGACAAAGAACAGTTCTCGATGCGAGCTGGCATTGCCCGGTTCCTTCGAGTACCGGCAGTCGTGCTACCGCATGGGTTCGTACCAGGACTGGGACCGCGCCTCGGAGAACTGTGAAGCCCAGGGAGGCCAGTTGGCCGACGTCCGCGATGTCTTCGAGGAGGCCTTCCTTTCCGTGAAGTTCAGTTTCCAAGGTGGCCTGTTTTGGATAGGTCTGCAGGACGCAAAGGTGAGTTGCAACGCATGGCGGTAAACGGCACTGCATGTTAGTTGTGCACATTAGACAGAAACTTCAGAAAAAAGTGAAGCACGAGTCAATTAGCAACTGATGAAGAAATGATAGGTGCAGTATGGAGAGACAGGAGTTCCATGCAACACATCCAGATGGTCTGTGTGTTTGAAAGAAAACGAATATCACCTGTGTTGTTTTGGAGATTAAGAAATATAGGCGGAGTTTAAGAAATAAGCTGTCATATATGTTACGTAGAGCTGATAACTGTCCATTTATGTCTAGAGCAATAGAAAACGTTGTGAAGGAGTGAAGACCCAGTCCGGACTAGTAGGCAATCAAAAAGAGGAATGAGATTAGAAAACTAGGATTGATTTGGATGATGCGAGACAGGGGTAGTTGAATGTTGCTGTGAGATTTTTTAAACTTTGTAGTGTTTCCTAATGGGGATGTGGTTGGTGGTGGTGATCGGGATGATAATAACCTCGGTTTTACAGGAGGCTTATGAGGGTGTTCGCAAATTGAAATTGAAGTCATGCGATTGATAATTTCATTGCTTTTGTCCACTACGTCAATTTTTCTTTAGGAGCAAACAGAATGCGCCCTCGTAATGGGATTGTTTGTATGCGCTACAGTGAAAGGCTTAGAATGCGAGATCCTCTCAACGTCCTTGTCTGTTTACAGGACAAGCAATGGCGCTCACCCGGTACGTGCAAACACAAACACCGACGTATTTGTTCGATTTATGGAAACTTCGCTCCTAAAAAAAACAAAAGATAACGAAAACACTTGGAGTCCTTTTTGGCTATATGGAGTCAAGACGGTTGTTCACCCGTCGCGGTGGCTTAGTGACTATGGTGTTGCGCTGCTAAGCACGAGGTCACGGGTTGAAATCCCGGCTGCGGCGTCCGCAGTTCGATCGGAGCGAAATGCAAAAACACCCGTGTCCCGTGTATTGGGGACACGTTAAAGATCTCCTGGTGGTCGAAATTCTTCCGGAGACCCCCACTATGGCGCGCCTCGTAGTCAAGTCGTGATTTTGGCACGTAATACTCCCGAATTTAAATTTAATCTGTTCTAACGGTTTCTCGCCGCCCCGGCCAAACTGGTGCTTCAATACTGCAACTTTTTCTATTTGACTTTTATGACAAGCTTACCAAGGAGCACAATGACTGATACGCATCATAATGTGAAGTTAGTGTTTCGTATACATATATTAGGTTGTTTACACGGTGTATGTATGTATCGTTATTGCGGCTTACCTGCTTCGTGATAATGACACAAGCCTTTCCCTTCATTTAATAAACCAATCATGCAGTAGCTTGCCTCGCACAAAGCTATGGTTCCTGAGCTGAAAGCAAAATAAATCGTTGCTCAACGTTTGAATGTTCATGCGGGATAAGTGCAGCTATCAAGGGAGGAATCAGATTCATGGCGGAGAGACCTTTTGTATAAGCTTCACTGACCGTGTCTGACCTTCCAGTGCACCACAAGAGGCTATGACAGACTCGGTGGAATTGAGGGCTTTTTGTTAATTTTTTCCCAACTGGATGTTTTTTTTCGCGTCCACCAAAAAGTTGGTAGATGGGCTTTCCGAACACATTTTTTTTCCTTGTGCTGTGCCTTTTGACTCAAATTGCAGTTTCGTTGTTACCAGTGTGTTTGTGAAGGCTCTAGGAATCGCCCGATATCCTACTTTCGACGTAAGGCAATTATTTCGACGTTTTCTGGAACTTGTTCGCCGGCGTCGGTGCGGTGGTGAGCTAAGCCTAGTGTTGCTCCGCGGCCGCCGGGATTGGCCCTGACCCCGGCGTCGAACCATACGACATGGCGCCCGAGATGGAGACGGCCACGTCTCCGACGACATCGAACCCTGGCTCGGTCAGATGTTTGTCGAGGTGCAAGGGGAAGAGATCTCTCCTGAGGAGTTCCACACTGGGATCGGCTGGTGGCAAGTATGCCAGCGCATAACAACCACGGCGAGCGAGGGCTCCACCACTCGCCAGTCGAAGCCTGAAACAAGAGACTACTTCAACCCCCGATAAAGGGAATGCTTTGTCCTATGCCAAGATTCAGGCCATCCGCATTGGGGACAAGATACACGTGCACGAGATAGGCGTGTACCAAACCACACCATATGGTACGGTCAAAGGGATCATTCGAGGCATTCCCATCGAAGATACTCCGACGGAGATTGACAGGAACGTTGTTAACTCAAGAAATCCATTAGAAAGAGGGGCGCAAAGAATTGGCAATACGACTACCGTGATTGTAGTTTTTGAAGGCCAAAAGATTTCAAATTATGTATGTTATGGCCTTGTGTTAACGAGGTGCAGTCTGTACCACAAGCATTTCGATTTCTGCAAACAATGCGGCAAAGTAGGCCACAGAAGAGAAGTTTGCCCTAACCCCAATATGAAAGTGTGCTTCGACTGTGGGGCCAAACCCTGTCGATGGCCACGAGTTTAACCCTAAATGCAAGCTCGGTGGGGGACAACACCCAACGGCCGATAGAGAAGGCAAGAACAAATACAAAACTCCCTACGTAGTAACGAAAAGGCGGTGGGAGCGCAAGATGGCAGAGCAGCGCGTACAGCAACAACTAGCACCCGGAGAGTTTCCTCCATTGCTGACGTCAGCAGGAGCGAGCGGCACAGCTAGTCGCCATGAGTCACGCTCGCGCGGGGACAACAGTGGAAGTCGAAACAGAAGCATGAGCCGCCGCCGCTGATCCCAATCCAAAGACAGAGTCGGCTGGGCAGACGCAGTAAAGTCGGAGGTAGCCAAGAGAGAGCAGCAATAACAGCAGCGTCAGCAGCGGCAATCACCACCATTGCAACGTGGCGGAGGAGAATTTAAAGATGAAAGTGAGGCGATGAAGGTAAAGCCCCTTAAACTTCGTAAAGTAGTGCCATGCTTTGAAGAATGCCGCTTCCTCCTCCAGCGCTCTGGCCGAAGCCGACGCCGCGTCGCCATTGGCCTAATGGCATCGCGTGGCCCCTTGCACCGGCTTCATTTGTTTACAGTCGCGGTTCAGTGGCATCTTTGCTCGAGAAGCGGCGCTTGTTGGCGGCATTCCATCCGTTCCTATTCTGTGTTGTTTTGATCTTGTGAACGCCTTGAAGGATGTTTTGTAGCATGTGCGACGTCGCTTCACGTCATTTTCTGTTACCATGGCCTGCTGCGCGTTTGGATGCCAGTATAGTTTTAGCAAAGGCAAGAATATGTTCGCGATACCGTCCGGTAAGCGCAACGGGTTAAGGAGAAAGGCATGGCTTCACCGAATCAGGAGGGAGAACTTCCGACCACCTTCCTCCGCACGACTATGTGATGTAAGTTGTGGCTCTCTCAGAGTACTGTATGTGCCAGGCTTGCGTATTGTGCTGCGGGCAATAACGTAGTAGATATTCCACAGCTCACTGTGCATGTTGTCATTTGTACGCACGCTTTAACATGATTTTTACGCAACGTCTGCTTTGCTTATATGCGCACTACGTGGTCGTGTTAGTCATATTTGGTGCGCTTAATCGTTTTGAACGCCAACCGGCTTGAGTTCGCGGGCATGCGAGGTTGCGTGCGATAATATGATTACAAAATTTTCAAGATTCAGAGCAGTCGTTTTGATAAAATTTCAGTCTCGATCATGAAAGCGCCTCAGGAGAGCAAATCTCTGCCTTTTGTGGTTACTTACTAGCCTTCTTTGGATAGACTAGCTTTGTTTGCCACATTTGTTCGTGTTCCTCGTTGGCGGTGGCCCGGTGGATTTGCGATACAGAGGCACCGATGAAAAGCGTGCGTGCTCTCCCGAAACCGTGTTACGCGGTGCGTTCGTCGTCGAGTGACCGCATCATAGGTAATTGAGACGTATGTGCTGATTCGCGTGAGCTTTAAAGTGTGCGAAGCTTAACATGCGGCGGTGGAGCACTCGCACAGAAAACGTGCCGTCGCCCGCCCGTTCCCTGGCTGGTTTAGTTGTCGTTCGTGCTTAGTCGTTTGCTCGTTCGTTCGCACGCTCGTTTAGTCGTTTGCTCGCTCGTTTAGTTCGCGCGCTCATATAGTCGTTCGCTTGCTCGTCTATGTCACTATTAGTTTCTACATTCACTATGCCTAATTGAGACGCGCTTGCTGTAGGACTCTTGTTGGTGCGTTTATTTACGCAATGAGACAATAAATGGCGCACACGGACTTGTGACTGCAAAGGCAAATCTGTAATGCATCAGTGTGAAAATAAACTGTTAACTTGCAACTCGAATGCCGTTTCATATCATTTTAACCCATGGATAAAACATTTCACTTGCCGCAATTTCGGCCGCATCATGGCGGGGGTTTCTTTGCGCGATCATGACTTCACTAATAGTCATGTCTCGCAAATGTTACTTCGAAGGGAGTGCAACCGTCCTCAATGCATGCACCTCAGTGCAACTCGGTTTGCGACAAGTACGTCACTTAGTAAACGGCCAAACCAACGCACGATGAAGTGTTATTCGTTATAAGTCATTAACCTGAAAGAAATTACTGAAGCCCACATTGGTCTTGTTTGAGATTGAGTCAAGCATTGTTATCGCGCTCCCACTTCGCGCACGAATGCTAAAAACTTATTTCCTCTTTTTGTGTACGCATATTCCCAACTCGATGATCGGTCGCGGTATTTCTGTCGACGTTGAAACACGAGAAACATAATAGCACCAGCGCCCACCTCTGAGCCTTTGCGCGCGCTTAGATTCGCAAGCACGCACGTTGGCGGCACTGTAGCTTGTAATACACTTTCGTACCTTCAGAGCAGTGATCTCCGTCAGCCTTTGTACGTCATAGCTGATACGCGCCGCGAATTCACATGGTAAGGTTGGCGCGGATTATTTATGCTGAGGGCTTGCTGGAAGCCAAGAGGTTGTCATTCGATGGTAAGCGTGTTATTTACAACCATTCGCAACAAGATCTTGCGACACGCCCTTGAAAAATGTTGCGTACCTTATTGTAGGGCACGCGATGCATTCGCAGTCGTCAACGCACAGCGTTAACACTCCTTCAGATACTTTTTAAAGAAATAGTTATAAAAAAATGAAACAAAAGCTGCCGATACCGAATTGGCATAAGCATCCGACAAGAAATTCTATGCTGTACACGAAGTTACGCGGAGCTGGAAAGCCAACGTGAACACCTAAAGAGCATTGCCTTTCTATGCGTGCATTCACTCTGCGAAAGGTCGTCTGCTGCACTCGAGCATCGTAGGCGGCGCCATGGTCGAGGAGGGCGCGTGAAAGAGAGGAGAAACGAGGAGGAGTGAAGGCGGAGGAGGAGAGTGGCACTACTTTATGAAGTTTCAGGGGCTTTAGATAAAGGCGCTTAGAGAAGCAAACGAAGCGTTGCGGAAGAAGGACACTGAACTAGAGGCGACATTCAATAAGCTCAATCAGGAAATGGCAGAGATCAAGAAAATGATGGTGGTCCAGCTACAGCAGCAGCAAGCACAGCAGTTATCGCCACCGCCACAGCAGATGGCAATGACCGAGGATGAAACAGAAGTAGCGGTGGACCCGAGGACAGAGAACGCGGCCGAGGTGGATCCGGCAGCCAAGAGAAGGGCAATTGAATATCTTAAAGAGCGTAGACTCAACGATAGGGTAGACAACCTTCAAGATAGGCTCAACCACTTTGAGGAGTATATTCGCGCGACGTTCACGAAGACAATCACCGACCGTTTCATAGCAATTGAACAGACGTGCCAGCAATTGGTTACGACAGTGCAGAATTTGGCGACGCAAATGGCTAACTTTCAGCAAACATGGATAGGACATCAACCACCGCAACCACAACAGCAGTGAAAGG